>NC_134693.1:80564679-81187179 GCF_050947455.1 Rhinoderma darwinii | reverse complement strand
AGAGAGACGCGTCACCAAGGCAACGGGCGGGAGACCGGACTGGAGGAAGCAGGAAGTTCTCGGTAAGTATGAACGTCTTTTATTTTTATTTTTTACAGGTTTATACTGATCGGTAGTCACTGTCCAGGGTGCTGAAAGAGTTACTGCCGATCAGTTAACTCTTTCAGCTCCCTGGACAGTGACTATTTACTGACGTCGCTTAGCAACGCTGCCGTAATGACGGGTGCACACATGTAGCCACCCGTCATTACGAGAGCTCCATAGACTTCTATGGACTGTCCGTGCCGTTATTACGGCCTGAAATAGGACATGTTCTATCTTTTTCAACGGCACGGGCACCTTCCCGTGAGAAAACGGGAAGGCACCCGTCGCCAATAGAAGTCTATGAGCCCGTTATTAGGGGTCGTAATCACGACCCGTAATAACGGGAGTTTTTACGGTCGTGTGCATGAGGCCTTAGAAAGCTCTTTGGTCTTGCCCATGTTGTAGAGGTTAGAGTCAGACTGATTAATTGAGTCTGTGGACAGGAGTCTTTTATACAGGTGACCATTTAAGACAGCTGTCTTTAATGCAGGCACCAAGTTGATTTTGAGCGTGTAACTTGTCTGGAGGAGGCTGAACTCTTAATGGTTGGTAGGGGATCAAATACTTATTTCTCTGTGCACAATGGAAATAAATATATATAATTTTGACTATGTGATTTTCTTTTTTTTTTTTATATATAATCTATCCCTCACTGGTAAAATTAACCTAGCCTAAAAATTCTAGACTGTTCATGTCTTTGACAGTGGGCAAACTTACAAAATCAGCAAGGGATCAAATACTTATTTCCTTCACTGTAAGTGGACGTAAACTGCTGTTTGGGCACGCTGTAAGGTTCAGAATGGAGGGAGCACCATTTGGCTTTTGGAGCGTAGATTTTGCTTGGTAGTAGTTCTGTTTGGGGTTTTACTGGTATTTCAGTTTATATTGTGGGGGCATATGTAAGCTGTGCGGAGTACATCAGGGTATAATAAGAGGGTATAATAATGTGAAAAATAAATAATAATTCTTAGATGTGTGGCCGGTGTCGCACTGATAAATGGTGCCGAATCTTATCCGCTTTTGGAACGATCTGCACATTTAGTGTCGCCATATTCTGAGAGCCAGAACTTTTAGATTTTTTTCCCCAACAGAGCTGTGTGAGGGCTTATTTGTTGCGGGACAATCTGTAGTTTTCATTGGTACCATTTTGGGGTGCACACAATTTTTTTGATCACTTTTTATTCAAGTTTTTTGGCAAGCAAAATGACCAAAAACCAGCAATTCTGACAATATTTTTTTATTCTTTTTTTTTACAGTGTTCACTGTGGGCTATAAATGACAATTTTACTTTATTCTGTGGGTCGATACGATTACGGCGATACCAAACGTATATCTTTTTTTACATTATGCAGCGTTTGCACAATAAAATCACTTTTTTTTTATAAATAATTTATTTTTTGTGTCACCATATTCTGAGAGACATAACTTTTTTTTTTTCAGTCAAAAAAGCTGTTTCAGTCAAGGGCTTGTTTTTTTGTGGGACCGGTAGTTTTTTTTAGTTTTTATTGGTACTGTTTTGGGGTACATGCGACTTTTTGATCACCTTTTATTCCATGCGTTGGGAGGGGTGGTGATAAAAAAAATAGCGATTCTGGCATTGTTTTTTTTTGTTTTTTTTGCGGTGTTCACCATGCGGGAAAAATAACATTACATTTTTATAGTTTGGGTCGTTACGAATGTGACGATACCAAATATGTGTACTTTTTTTTAACATTTTCATTTTTTTCTTATAATAAAACACTTATTACAGAAAAAAAAAGGTGGTTATTGTCTTTATTCATTTGAAACGTTTATTTTTATAATTTTATTCAACTTTTTTATTAACTTTTTTCAACTTTTCTTTTTTTATCCCACTAGGGGACTTGAGGGCCTGCACCTCTTATCGTTACTTTAATGCTCTACTCTATCTTTACTCTAGAGCTGTCAGTCATTCACTGACAGCAAGCCTATGAGGTCCCATCACTGGGTGGGGCCTAATAGGCTATTGTACGTGGCAGACCAGGAGGCTATTGTTAGGCCTCCGGTTGCCATAGTAACGATCGGCATCCTCACGATCATATCGTGACGATGCCGATCGCTACAAAGCACTAAGATGCCGCAATCGCTTTTCATTGCGACATCTAAGGGGTTAACGGCAGGAATCGGAGCTAGCTCCGTTCCCTGCCATTACGGCATGGTGTCAGCTGTAACATACGGCTTATACCCACGGCTGATGTCCCAGGTTTAGCTCTTGAGCTTGCGCCATCTTCCTTTTGCGGCTGGGAGCATTTTAGGCCCCGCCTCCAGGTGGTGCCTAACAGGCTTCCGTACTTTGCAGACAGGAGGCCATTGTAAGGCCTCCGGTCTGCCAGAGCAGTTATCGGAACCCCGCGATTGCGTTGTGGGGTTCCGATCTGCTAGGAAACACCATAGATGCAGTGCTCGCTTTTGAGCGCTGCATGTAAAGGGTCAATCGGACAGATCGGAGGCTAGCTCCGGTCCTGGCCTTGCCCCAGGGTGCCCGCATCAGCAAAACAACGTACCACTACGTTGTGTTGCGTTAAGTCCTTATCGACAACAACGTACTAGTACGTTGAATGTTGTTAAGGGGTTAAACCATAAAATCAGGTGTGTGGATAGGGCTATCAAAAAAATAGCCGGATAATAAGGGGAAATGAAAGGGTGAGGCTACATGCAAAGACCTTTATTATCTAATATTTCAGGGGTCTAGGGTAGTGACAGGATTAATGCCAGCTTCCCTGGTGATCTAAGTACTAATGCCAACATTTTTGATTGATTAAATGGTAACTAAACGTTTGACAAACCTCTCACATGTCATAGTGACATGTCAGAAGTTTTGATTGGTGGGGGTCCGAGCGCGGAGACCCCCACCAATCACTAAAGTGAAGCATCAGAAGTGCTCGTGTAAACGCTCAGCCACTAAGTTTCTGTTCGGATTTTTCCCGAAAGTCGATGTATCAGAGTAATGGCTCATAGACTTTCTATTGAGCCCATACTCCGATACATTGATTTCCGTAAGAAACCGAACAGACACGAAGCGGCTTAGCGCTCACACGAGCGCTTCTGCCGCTTCGTGTTGGCGATTGGTGGGAGTCTCAGTACTCGGACCATCACCAATCAAAACTTCTGACATGTCACTATTACATGTCAGAAGTTTGTGAAACACTGGTTCTCATCTATCAAAACTGTCTAAAAGAAAAATTGCCCTTGTTTCCCATAGCAACCAATCACAATGCAGCTTTTGTTTTTCCCAGGCCAGTTCACCTCTTTCACTGCCAGGGTTTTTTGGACACTTGGCACCTCTGGTAGCCAGTACAATTTTCCCACTGTTAACATGTACAAATAAAACCTAAATTACAATAGAAAAAAATTTGACTAAATCCCCATATATGTTTTCTAAAAGCAGACACCTGGCACATTGTCAAAATGCCACTCAGCACTAAATACACACAGGCACAATCATGCAATTTTGTGTCAAAGAGCAATATTTCATAAAAAATTAAAAAAAATTATAATTGTGGCTAAAAGTATGACTTAATCAGAAAGTTACATGCACCACACAGCCTAAAAATAAAAGTTCAATATGTGGAAAGTAACTTTTATGCCTATGTCTACACGTACATATCTTAATAAAATCACCAGAATTAAAAAGACCAAAAATCTAGTTTTGAGCTGAAAACTTTAAAAAAGTAGCAACCTATCAAATACTGCACACACCCTAAAAGTGAGTGCACCCCAAACCATATATATTTCAAGAAAGCAGATAACTAGACGATTGCAGTTGACGTGGCGTGCTGTTGGCAGCCATGTCCACCTTCACCTAACTTTGTGACAAACAGGATTGTAAATAAATTATTTGCATTATAAAAACTCATATGCAAGCAGAGATTTATAATCAAAAAGAGTGTAAAAAAACATAGACCTAGGTGTGCAAAGCTCATATTTACCACATACGTCTACATCAGCAGTCTCAAACTCGGGCGGGTAAGTGGGCAACATATAGAAAAAATGGGAAGTTGACGGGCCGCATTACTTTCAAATTTGATACAATACAAAATTATTGTTAATCAATTAGTTATTTGAACTACTATAATAATACTACATTACTATAATAATACTATATTAGTGTTACACTACATTACTATAATAATAGCGCTAGGTTTAAACTTAATGGAAATTTGGGATTTTTTTCCACGTACTCATTTCAACAATCCAGTTTTCCAGCTTAAGTGTCGCTAAATGCAGTCCGGCGGCTCAGTTGGCAGCGTTTGGCAGACACACAAAAGTCAAGATTGGACAGCCCCTTTTTAGATACTGCCACAGAGCCCTCTATAGATACTGCCACAGAGCCCTCTATAGATACTGCCACAGTGCCCTCTGTAGATACTGTCACAGTGCCCTCTGTAGATACTGCCACAGTGCCCTCTGTAGATAATGCCACACACCCCTAGATAATGCCAGTGTCCTCTATAGATACTGCCACACACCCAGTGTCCTCTGTAGATAATTCCACAGTGCCCTTTGTAGATAATTCCACAGTGCCCTCTGTAGATACTGCCCCAGTGCCCTCTGTAGATGCTGCCACATAGACCTCTGTAGATGCTGCCACAGTGCCCTCTGTAGATGCTGCCACAGTGCCCTCTGTAAATAATGCCACCCCCCCTTGTAGATAGTGCCACACACACCCCCAGTAGATAGCTCTATTAGGGCTCCCTCTAGGAGTGGAATCCCCAGGCAGAGCATTTGAGTCGCTTTGACCAGAGATTCCTCTGCTGGAAGAGCCCCTGACATCACTGTCCATACAAAGTGACGTCAGGTGATCCTCCTGGACCGGAATGTGCTGTCAGGGGCAACCCCAGACACGGGGTCCCAGAGCAGAGCACTAGTATAGGCTCTGCTCCGGAACTCTGGGGAAGCCCCTGATATCAGTGTCCATATATGGAGTCCCGAAGCAGAGCCGCTTCTAGCACTTTGCCTGGGATTCCAGCTCTGCTCCTGACATCACTCTTAATATATGGACAGAGATGTCAGGGGCAACCCCAGAGCTGGAGTCCCAGGCAAAGCGCTAGTAGCGCTCCTACTGTGGCTCCAGCTGTGCTTCTGCCATCACTGTCCAGCTCTTGGGAAGCCCTAGACATCGCTGTCCATATATGGACAGCAATGTCAGGGAATTTCACAGAGTCCCGGAGCAGAGCCGATACTAGCACTCTGCCCGGGACTCTGCTCTGGGGAAAACCCTGACAACACTGTCCATATATGGACAGCGATGTCAGGGAGTTCCACAGAGTCCCGGAGCAGAGCCGATACTAGCGCTCTGCCCGGGGCTCCGCTCTGGTGAAGATCCTGACAACACTGTCCATATATGGACAGCGATGTCAGGGAATTCCACAGTGGCTCTGTGTCCCGCGGGCAGCAGATGACAGCCTCAGGGCCCCATGCGGCCCGCCGGCCGCGTGCTTGAGGCCCCTGATCTACATCAACAAGAGCTTGTTTTATAAAAAAACACTGAAACAGAGGCCATAAAAAGTTTGTTCATCATCTACAAATGAGTTCAAAATATACTAGTCCTTCCCAATGAATTAGAATATCATCAAAAAGTTAATTTATTTCAGTAATTCAATTCAAAAAGTAAAACTCATATATTATGTAGAATCATTACTCACAGAGTGATCTATTTCCAGCATTTTTTTTATTTTACTGTTGGAGATTATGGCTAGCAGTTAATGAAAACCCAAAATTTAGTTTGTCAGAAAATTGGAATATTATATAAGCCCAATTTAAAAAATGATTTTTAATACCGAAATGTTGGCCTACTGAAAAGTATGTACAGTATATGCACTCAATACTTGGTCAGGGCTCCTTTTGCATGAATTACTGCATCAATGCGGTGTGGCATGGAGGCGATCAGCCTGTGTCTCTGCTGAGGTGTTATGGAAGCCCAGGTTGCTTTGATAGCGGCGTTCAGCTCGTCTGCATTGTTGGGTCTGGTGTCTCTCATCTTCCTCTTGACAATAACCCATAGATTCTCTATGGGGTTTAGGTCAGGCGAGTTTGCTGGCCAATCAAGCGCAGTGATACTGTGATTATTAAACTAGGTATCAGTACTTTTGGCAGTGTGGGCAGGTGCCAAGTCCTGCTGGAAAATGAAAATGAGAACTGTAAGCATTGATACATACCACACATGTCTACGTTCTCAGGTGCATGTGTTAATAAAATGGCAAAACCACAGAAATGAAACAACTAATTTTGCACGCACATTAAATTGGGGATTATAAAAAAAGTATTGAATTTTAAAACAATTGCAATAAAATAGTTCCATTTTGATGCGATTCTGCGAAAATTGCGGCAAAAAAACACTGTTTTTTTTCTGGCTGACGCAGTGGTGTAACTATAAGGGGCGCAGCGCACCACATAAATGAAAAGTTACTATAGTAACTGGGGCCTACGTAATAAAATACACTGCCACCGTTACTATTGTAACTAACAGTACCTACCCTCCTCTTTCCGGAGCGCCGCGGACAACATCCCGACTCTAGATTGAGTCAAGACCTCCGCTGCGGCCGAAGAGGAGGGTAGGTTTAATACCCACTGTCTGCTGGAGCTGATGGGTCGGGGTCCGACTCTTGGGACCCCCGCCAATCAGCTATTTTGAAGGGGGTGCAGCGCTCCTAAGAGCACTACTTCCCCTTCATTCTGGTCACTTTTTTACACAATGAATCGCCGATATGGATGTGTCAGCGATTCACAGTGTGAGCAAGTGAGGAAAATGAAGGGGAAGTAGCATTGTATGAGTGATGCACCCCCTTCAAAACAGCTGATTGGCGGGGGTCACGGGAGTCGGTCCCCGACCTATCAGCTATTGAAGGCCTATCCTGAGGATAGGCCATCAATGTTTAGGGACTGGACAACCCCTTTTACGCCTACCATGTATTAGGATAAGATACAGGGCCCCTGTATAAGATTACTGTCTGCTGGACCCTGTATCTAAGTCTACCATATATATTAGGCTGTGTTCACATCACTGTTGCCCTTCCATTGAGGGGTTCCGTCTGAGGTTTCTGTCGGGTAACCCCTCAATGGAACGGCAAACTAAAACCTCAGCTTCCATTTCCCTCACCATTGATCTTCACGGTGACGGAAACATTGCTAATGGTTTCCGTTTGTCACCATTGTGACAGGGTTCAGTTGTTCTTGGCGCAACTAATAGCGCAGTCGACTGCGCTATTGATTCCGTCAAAACAACGGGAACCAATCAATTATGAGGGAAACAGAAGCTGAGGTTTCAGTTTTCCTTTCCGTTGAGGGGTTACTTGACGGAAACCTCCGGCGGAAAGGCAGCGGTGATGTCAACAGGCCATTACTAAGCGTTTTTTTTTTTGAGTTTGTGTTTTTTAAAGGTTTGGTCATTGGACTACATCGGATTCGAGGACTACTTCGATGACGGCTTTTTTTTATTATCAATAAAACCTGTTTTTTCTATGTCTGTATTTTTTTAAAACTTTAATACTACTGCCTTATTAATAGCTGCTGGCTGATTGACAGCGTCCATTACTAAGGCGGCACTTAGTGTTAGCCGGTGCAGAGGCTAACACTAACCCCTGTTATTAACCTGGTACCCACCGCCACCAGGGGTGCCTGGAAGAGCCGGGTGAGATCCAGTACCCGACCATCCGTAGTGATGCCCGGGGACTGAGGCGGCTGCAGGCTGGTATTAGTAGGCTGAGAAGGACCGGAAACCTTGGCCCTTCCCACCCTGGTAATGCTAGGCTGCAGCTGCTGTTTTGTATCTGGCTGGTTATGAAAAATGGGGGAGACTCCATGTAATTTTAAAAAACTAAATTAAATAAATTAAATAAATAAATAAATAATTGGAAAGAACGATGTCGGGTTACCCCATTTTTATAACCAGCCAGATACAACACAGCAGCAGACTAGCATTACCAGGGTGGGAAGTACCACTGTTTTGGGGCTTTCCCAGCCTAACAATACCAGCCAGCGGCCATTACTAAGGCGGTAGTAATAAAGTTTAGAAAAATACAAAGACATCGGAAAAATATTTTATTGAAATAAAAATCCCACACAACCCTCGTTTTATTTTAACTATTTTATTGCGAATAATAATCGAAGTAGTCCTCGAATCCGAAGTAGTCCAAAATACAAAAAACAGAAACACACAAAAATAATTAGTAACACATAAAAAAGAAAAACAATTATTATTCTTACCTTTCCTGGGTCCAGCGCTGGAGCCGCAATTTCAGCGAGCTGGGCCCTATTTCTAATCCACTGTATCAAATACCGATAATGTGTGATATTCTCTGCTGATCTACTGTATCTAATCCCATCATGTGTGATACTGTCTGCTGAGCCACTGTATCTAATTCTATCATGTGTGATACTGTCTGGTAAACCACTGTATCTAATCCTATCATGTATGATACTGTCTGCTGAGCCACTGTATCTAATCTTATCCATAGCTATAGGGCCGTAGTACTATAGATATGCTGTCTCCTATATACACATATACAAACACACACACACATTTTTGGGTCACTTAGGAGACCCAGCGATGCAGCTGAAAGCTGCGGGCCGTCGGCAATGAGAGGTTTGGTGGGCCCAAGAAGAATCTTTGTATCGGGGCCCATGAGCCTTTAGCTATGCCCCTGGGCTGACGGAAACATTTAATATCCATCGGAAATGTATTAGACATTCCAATCAGCGTATTTAACGCTTAAGATTGGGTACGGACAGGATAGGGACAGTGTAAATTGTAAAAAGTTTATTAATGTTGTTGTGTGGTGCAAGTTCTTAGTGCGACTTATTTGACACCGCAATCCGGACGCTGGAAAATGTCAGGGTTGTGGAGTCGATAAATGGCAGGGCGGCAACTGTTTCAACTGCTGGGATCAAAGGTACCTCGGATACTGGCCATTTAACCCCTTAGATGCCACTGTCAATAGTGACCACGGCATTTGAGTGGCTTACAGAGAAGGGTGCTCCCTATTTCACCTATCAGTTACCTGTAAAAGCGATCAGTGGCCAACATTGGGCTGCCATGACAGCCAGTGCCTAACAAACATTGAAATTGTTCCAAAATAGTATTAAAGAAAATTACATCTCGTCCTACATAAAAAACAAGTCCTCATATGGCTACATATGGATACATTGACAGAAAAATAAAACAGCTGTGGCTCTTGGAATGCAAAAACAAATTATTTTTCTTTAAAAGTGTTTTTACTGTGCAAAAGTAGTAAAACATACTGTAAAAAAAAAACATACATATTTGTAATTGTACCAACCCGTAGAATAAAGGTAACATGCTATTTGCGCCATACTGTGAAAGGCAAAATTTAAAACATGTCCCAGATGCATGGTGCTAGCGATGCCTCCACTATAAACTGTGTCTCCCTCTCAAAACCTACCTGTGAGGCTAGATTCACATGAGCATTGCAAATCTTGAACGTGAAAAACTACAGTTTTTCATGTCCGAGGTGTATCCATGCTGTGCCCTGCAGGACGCGTTATCACGCATCCCTCCATAGACTGTAGACTATGGGGGATGCATGATAACGCGTCCTGCCGGGTTTTCACGTTCGAAGTTTGCAACGCTCGTGTGATTCTAGCCTTACTTGCACAAAAATCTTCATACCATTGAGTAAGGCTCGATTCACACCACATTTTTGCATTCTATTGAAAGGTACTGTTTGGTTTTTTGCTCAGATTTATCCATCCTGTTTAAGGGTATGCTCACACTCTTAACAAAAAACGTCTGAAAATACGGAGCTGTTTTCAAGGGAATGAGCACCTGATTTTCAGCCGTTTTTTAATCAAACTAGCATTTTTCGCGTCGTTTTTTACGGCCTTTTTGGAGTTGTTTTTCTATTGAGTCAATGAAAGACGGCTCCAAAATCGGCTCAAGAAGTGACATGCACGTCCTTTTACAGGGCGTCTTTTTATGTGCCGTTTTTTGAAAATGAGGCGAATTTTACAGCATTTACAGTAGCAGCAAAGTGGGTGACATTTTGCAAATCTCAGGCCCACACTGCGAAAATGAATCAGTGTTGCGGTTTGCTGTAAAAACCACAGAAAACCCACAGGTGCACATAAAGTTTGCTATAATCAATGATTCACACTAAATATGCAGGTAAAACTGCTGCTCCTTCCCAGTGCTATGACATGCTGGCTGTACACTGCAGTAGACCATACAAGAGCCAAATAATACCTCCACACCATGAGCACACATTACCACTACTTAGTGACTGAAAAATACTGTTAATGAAAAAAATAAAATATAATAAGACCAGTATTACCACAATACAGTGACCATATAGTGGTAGATGCCAATTCTACACAGGCACTTTGCAGATCAAATAAGTGAATGCTGTACAGTTAAATCCAGTGACTCACAGGTGACGTCTTCTCAGATTGGAGTCGTTCAATTTCCCTTCTCTTTTCCATCCACCCAAGACTGATATGATGATTTTTCCAACTATGACTTGTCTCTACACAGTTTGCTGCCCAGACATCTTTGGCTCCTTGCTTTTCCTGCACCTATTAGCCACCTTCTACACAAACTTCCCATCCACCTACCCCTTTAACAGTACCATCCTGCCCTAATACTGTGCCAGCTTCTGCCCCAGGTGCCCCATAATTATAGTTAAAGGGGTTAAACATTCAGGATCGGAGATAACTCAATCACAGTGACTCTGCCACAGCTGGGCTGCATAAGAACGGAATAGCAAAGCTCTATATAGCTGTTTTGCTATGCAAATACCTTGAAAATAGCTCATAAGATTGTCTTTTTTGTCCCACAAAAATGGAGCTTAACTTTACTTAGACAAAACAGGAATGCCATAACTTAACAGATTACCAATAATTTATTAATATGACGGAAGCTGTTCCCTAACTCTCTAGAGCCAGATGTTGTTTTCGTCCTGCATCTGCTGCAATAACAACACTGAATTGTTTGGTCAGACTGCTTAGGAATGCATTCCTCAATCTTATTCATTTTCTTTATGACAATTCTCTCACTTATTTTGCTACACTTCCATGATGTCAAAACAGGATGCAACCCACTGATCGTTAGGCCTGGTTTACACTGAGTTGTTTGCAGGCAGAAAATTCGGCCTGGAAAAATTGGCTCCGTTTTTTTAAGTGGTTTTGCACCACACGCGTTTTTTTGATGCGTTATTTTGCCGTAATTTGTTAGGTGTTTTTTTTACCTCTTTCTTCAACAGGCAAAAGCAAAAAACAGCGAGCATTTTTTTTCAAAAACGCGGAAAAAACCGCTGTGGCCATTTGTGGCATATTTTCTGTCTTTCATTGATTTCAATGGGGTTTTTGAGGTGTAAAGATAGGTCATGAGCGAGCGTTCTCGGGAAAAAAACGCCTCCACATCCCATTGAAATCAATGGGAGGTGTTTTCGGACGGCTTTTGGCGCGGTTTCCGACACGGTCCCCTCGTCAAAAAACGTGCCAAAAAAACTCTGTGTGAACAAGGCCTAAAGCCACTCGGGGATTTGGAGCACTGTACACAAAAGCGAAGACACCTATAAAGATACAGTATTATTACATTAATCAGCAGAAAACCTTGGATGTATTTAGATTGAATAATTTAATTTAGGAATAAATGTCTTAGATCACCAGCAATTGAATAATCTCTAATTAGCCAGACTTCGATTTCATCATTTTTTTTGTAGTACATGCACTGACAAATAGTTTGACACTTAATTTTTGTTTGTGTGAGAAGAAGGCGGCATGGCTTTCAAGTCACACTACATGTAACAGATGAATTTAGGTGTTCTGACACTTTTCTGTTTCTGTTAATTTGCGTTACATTGGCATTGTTCAGTAGCTGCTCCATGTTCAACAGATGTGTGCCATGATGGTTATCACAGAGCATGCTATACCAGAATTACACACTAGTAAATACACCCTTTTAAGCTTATATCATAGATATGGTAAGCTGTGGAGGGGGAATATTTTGGGGAATATGATCATTACAGAGGCTTTCCTGACATGTCTATTTAAGTAAATGCTTGCATTCCCCATAAAACAACAATTATGGAGCACCATTTCTTAGATTCTTTCTTAGGTTCTTAGATTAGATGTTTTGTACAATTACTATGTTATTCCTCCAGAAATTGTATGAATAAATTAACAACTGGGTGCTACCACTCCGTTTGTCCATGTTGAGTGTAAGGCTATGTTCACACGCTTAGCAAAAAAACTTGTGAAAATACGAAGCTGTTTTCAAGGGAAAACAGCTCCTGATTTTCATGCGATTTTTAAGAAAACTGACGTTTTTTACGGCCGATGAAATAAAAATGGCTCCAAAAACGGCTATAGAAGTGACTTGCACTTCTTTTTCGCGGGCTTTTTTTACGCGGACGTTCTGCTTCCGACTTTTTCGGACCAAAAAACGGCCGAAAATAAGTTGTGTAAACATACCCTAAGATCTTGTACGTAATGCCTATTAGTCAATAATTTCCAGGAGGAAAACAGAGAAATGGCAGAGTTTATTATTTGATGTTATTTCATGTCAGGAGAGCTAGCAGGTCCTCAAAGTCCTCTTTTATGCCATTATGAAACCCGATCAACTGGTCCCATTAACCCATTAGTGACTGCCCATAGGTGTGTTTACGGCTTTATTCTGATGCAGTAGCCTTTTTACGGCGCTGCATTAGAATAAAGTAGCGCCGACGGGAGTAGTGGAAGCTTCCTGCTCTCAGCTACTGGTGGTAGCTGAGGGCTTGGAGCACTGACTGTGGACCATTGTTTGCGGTGCCCAATCTGGTGATCACCGGCAGGGCCATATTTACAGCTCACGCTGCCCTAGGCACTGAGCCTGAATATGCCCCATTAAAGGTATGTAAAGCCATTTATCATCAGAATTTCCTAGTTTCAGACGAATTATACTGATATTTGGTGAGAGTTAACAAAGGAGAAGATCAACGATAAAACCTTTGTTTATCGTTGCTCTGCAAATGTGATGTAAAAATAATCAGTGACAAGATTGATAAATGTGAATGCCGCTTATTGTGAAAGTACACTTGGCGTTGCTGCTATGTGCACAGAAAGGTCCTGGTGTCAGATGGTGTGGACTGTGTTCTCCAAGACTCATGTGTACTGGTAAATACAGGGCATACAATGCTGTACAAGAATATGGAATCTGACTAAATAATACCACCATAGAGTGACTAAATAATACCACCATACTGTGCCTAAATAATACCACCATACTGTGACTAGATAACACCTCAATATAATGACTGAATAATACAACGATACTGTAACTAAATAATACCACAATATAATGACTTAATAATATCACCATACTGTAACTAAATAATACCAGCATACACTGACTGAATAATACCTCCACACTGTAACTGAATAATACCACAAATACACTGACTGAATAATACCACTATACTGCAACTGAATAATACCCCCATAAATAGACTGAATAATACCAGCATACACACTGAATACCACCATACTGTAACTGAATTATACCACCATACACTGTCTATATAATAACACCATACTATGACTGATTAATACCACCATACCGTAACTGAATAATACCAGCATACACTGACTCAATAATATCACCATACACTGACTCAATAATACCACCATCCAGTGACTGATTATTACAACCATATCGTAACTAAATAATACCTCCATACAGTCACTGAATAATACCTCCATACAGTGACTGAATAATACCACCATACAGTGACTGATAATACCACCATACCATAACTGAAAAATATAACCATACACTGACTGAATAATACCAGCATACGGTGACTGAATAATACCACCATACCGTAACTGAATAATATCACTATACACTGACTGAATAATAAAGGAAGAAAGGAACTCATGTTCCAGTATTGATTTACCAGTGAGGCCACCAGTGTCTTACCACCCCCCAGTACACAGTCCCAACAACTGTATCACATGATCTAAAATAATATATTTGACATCTTGTTCTAACCAGAGTTCCTCCATTTACTCATAATTTTAACAACCACCCCCCGTGGTGCATGCATAACATATGCTGAATGACATGCATTACATCCCCACACTATTGATTTTAGCCTTCACCTCACTTTTCCTTACCTATGCACTCATGATCCTATGACGTAAACTAGTGACAATTGAACTATAGATACGCCAAATATCTCAAACTGGCTTTTTTTCATTATACCCACATTATAATAACTCTTTTTCCAAGTGGTAATCAGCCATGTCTATAGCTCCAGCCACACCAGCACTGACATTTCTTACAAAGCATCACTTATGTATAAGTCTTGATAACTATAAAGAAATTTATAACTTACCCATTATGCTGGTCTGACTGGGATGACATTTGCTCGTTCAGATTGCACGTCGTGATTCGTCTTGCACTTTGCGTTCCATATGGTCACAAGATCTGGAACGCACACGTGACCACCAATCACGATCTATACTACAAAGCTCTCACCAACAATCCAGTATTGCATCCAACAAGGCAGAAACTTAAAATATCACCAAATAACTGATAATAAGATGTCTTGTTGTGTATGTTGTATTACATACGATGAGTACTCACCAGATATGAGAACGGGCGCATCTAACGCTAACACCATCTCACTTCCGGATTGCGTTCCATGTGACGCGTTGAGCCGTGGAACGCAATAAGGACTCAGCTGTTACCACCGGACATAGTATAAATTTGCCAGGGCGCCAGTTTCAAATCACACTACAGCCAAGTCTAAGGACGTCGCTATCGTCCGAAACGCGTAGGCTTTACAGGATCATTTCTCCCATTACCTACACACCAGGACCATACTCTAATGGACTTTTTAATGGAATTTAATTAAACTTGGAAATTCTTTCCGTTTTACCTCTACCGAAGCGCTGGATTTAACTTCCTTGTTACCTCTGAATAATACCACCATACACTCATACCACCATACAGTGACTGAATATTACCACCATACAGTGACTGAATAATACCATCATGCAGTGACTGAATAATAGCAGCATACACTGACTGAATAATATCACCATACCTTAACTAAATAATACCACCATACACTGAATAATACCTCCATACACTGGCTGAATAATACCTCCATACAGTGACTGAATAATACCACCATACCGTAACGGAATAATACCACCATACAATGACTGAATAATACCACCATACACTGACTGAATAATACCACCATACAGTAACTGAATAATACCAGCATACAATGACTGAATAATACCACCATACAGTAACGGAATAATACCACCATACAGTAACTGAATAATACCTCCATGCAGTGAATTAATAATATCATTATACAATAACTAAATAATACCACCATACACTGACTAAATAATACCAGCATACACCAACTGAATTATACCTCTATACACTGACTGAATAATACCACCATATAGTAACTGAATAATACCACTATACAGTGACTGAATAATTCCTCCATACAGTGGCTGAATAATACCACCATACAGTGACTGAATAATACCACCAAACACTGACTGAATAATACCACTTACAGTGACTGAATAATACCACCATACAGTCACTGAATAATATCACTATAGAGTGACAGTATAATACCACCATACAGTGACTGAATAATACCGCCATACAATGACTAGATAACACTATGGGATCAAAAAAGTTGTGCACAACCTTGCGAACATTTCAAAATGTCTGATAGGGAAACATTGAAGTTAATGCATGCGCATGTCGACCTAATGCAAAAATGTTAGCCTTGTAGCCAAGTCCACCTTCCCACACAAGCAAACAATATCTAAGCCTCGCTCGGCCACACATTTTATTTAGCATGCATTCACACGTTGCATTCATATTTTGCTGTAATTTTCACAAAATTAAATGCAGCAAAAACTGCAATATGGCTGCGACACGTGAATATAGTCTTAGGGTAGGAATACACACAGCGTAAACACTGCGGAACTTCCGCAACGGATTTCATTGCGGAAAATCTGCAGCATAAAACAGAATATGTATAAAAAGATCTTTGTTAATTTTCTCCTGTTTATTTATTTGATTATTATTTATTTCTCATTGGTACATCTATTTCCAGCGGGACTTATCATACTGCATATATTGTATTATAATATTTACGTATTTAATATTTATTATGCTTCATCACAGTAGTTTTTGTACAGTGAAGGAAATAAGTATTTGATCCCTTGCTGATTTTGTAAGTTTACCCACTGTCAAAGTCATGAACAGTCTAGAATTTTTAGGCTAGGTTAATTTTACCAGTGAGAGATAGATTATATAAAAAAAAAAAAAAAGAAAATCACAGTCAAAATTATATATATTTATTTGCATTGTGCACAGAGAAATAAGTATTTGATCCCCTACCAACCATTAAGAGTTCAGCCTCCTCCAGACCAGTTACACGCTCCAAATCAACTTGGTGCCTGCATTAAAAACAGCTATCTTAAATGGTCACCTGTATAAAAGACTCCTGTCCACAGACTCAATTAATCAGTCTGACTCTAACCTCTACAACATGGGCAAGACCAAAGAGCTTTCTAAGGATGTCAGGGACAAGATCATAGACCTGCACAAGGCTGGAATGGGCTACAAAACCATAAGTAAGACGCTGGGTGAGAAGGAGACAACTGTTGGTGCAATAGTAAGAAAATAGAAGACATACAAAATGGCTGTCAATCGACATCGATCTGGGGCTCCATGCAAAATCTCACCTCGTGGGGTATCCTTGATCCTGAGGAAGGTGAGAGCTCAGCCGAAAACTACACCGGGGGAACTTGTTAATGATCTCAAGGTAGCTGGGACCACAGTCACCAAGAAAACCATTGGTAACACATTACGCCGTAATGGATTAAAATCCTGCAGTGCCCGCAAGGTCCCCCTGCTCAAGAAGGCACATGTACAGGCCCATCTGAAGTTTGCAAATGAACATCTGGATGATTCTGAGAGTGATTGGGAGAAGGTGCTGTGGTCAGATGAGACTAAAATTGAGCTCTTTGGCATTAACTCAACTCGCCGTGTTTGGAGGAAGAGAAATGCTGCCTATGACCCAAAGAACACCGTCCCCACTGTCAAGCATGGAGGTGGAAACATTATGTTTTGGGGGTGTTTCTCTGCTAAAGGCACAGGACTACTTCACCGCATCAATGGGAGAATGGATGGAGCCATGTACTGTCAAATCCTGAGCGACAACCTCCTTCCCTCCACCAGGACATTAAAAATGGCTCGTGGCTGGGTCTTCCAGCACGACAATGACCCGAAACATACAGCCAAGGCAACAAAGGAGTGGCTCAAAAAGAAGCACATTAAGGTCATGGAGTGGCCTAGCCAGTCTCCAGACCTTAATCCCATCGAAAACTTATGGAGGGAGCTGAAGATCCGAGTTGCCAAGCGACAGCCTCGAAATCTTAATGATTTACAGATGATCTGCAAAGAGGAGTGGGCCAAAATTCCATCTAACATGTGTGCAAACCTCATCATCAACTACAAGAAACGTCTGACTGCTGTGCTTGCCAACAAGGGTTTTGCCACCAAGTATTAAGTCTTGTTTGCCAAAGGGATCAAATACTTATTTTTCTGTGCACAATGCAAATAAATATATATAATTTTGACTATGTGATTTTCTGTGTTTTTTTTAATATAATCTATCTCTCACTGGTAAAATTAACCTAGCCTAAAAATTCTAGACTGTTCATGTCTTTGACAGTCTGCAAACTTACAAAATCAGCAAGGGATCAAATACTTATTTCCTTCACTGTATATGTTATACCCAGTATTTCTGCATAGACTTTGTGCTACTAATATATGCTTGTTTATTCACAGATTTTTATATTGGATGTTCATTCCTCTATATTCCTCTGCACTTCTTACGTTTGGCACTGTGTTGCACTTGTATACGATAATACAGAAGCAGCAGAGTGGACAGATTTGAACAAATCTCAACCCTACACAGAAACTTCATAAATTGACCTGCAGTGCGTTTTTTTTAATTTGCAGCATGTCAATTTATGCTGTGGAATCGCTGCTCTTGTATTGTGGGATTTACCCATTGAATTCGAAGGAAGGTAAAACCCACAACAAAGAACCATGTGTTGCGACTTTTGCAGCAGAAATGCTGCCATTCCGCAGCAAAAATCTCAGACGAGAAAACAAAAACCTTACACTTAATCCCAGCCCATGGCAATCAAAGGCTGCAGGGGTCACGTGGACTACTGCGTCATCCCAGTAGGCCGTGCTGCACTCAGAACAAAATAAGGCTTTGTTCACATCTGCGTCAGGGCTCCGTTATGGCGTTCCGTCTGAGCTTTCCGTCAGAACGAAACCCTGACTGCATCACTATTGATTTCAATGGGTAGGGATCCGGGGTGCAAATGGTTTCCATTTGTCTCCGTTGTGCAAGGGAATGAATAGCGTAGTCGACTACGGTATTGCTTCCATCAAAACGACGGAAACTATGCACAACGGAGACAAACAGAAACCATTTGCACCGGATCCGTCACCATTAAAATCAATGGTGATGCAAACGGAAAACTATGGTTTCCGTTTGTTTCAGTCAGAGTTCCGTTCTGACGGAAAGCTCCTACAGGATGTCTGAATGGAGCCCTGATGCAGAAGTGAACGAAGCCTAACGCGTCGCAATGACTATGGCCGGGATTAAGTATTAGCTTCGGACATGCCGCCCGAAAAAACTGCACCAAAATTTGGTTTCCAGGATGGATACTCTGTGTAGTTTTATATAGTGTATCCGCCCTGTGTGTTCCTACCCTTATAATCAGGTTGCTCTCCCCCACAAAATTTATCTCTAAAGAACCCTTTCTCCCCCATACATAACATTTGCAGCCACGTTCCCTTCCCCCACATGATTTATAATAAGCTCTTACACCACAAAATAAACTTTACAGAAGTCCCCCTCGATCCTGTTTTTGCAGCCGTTATGGCCTGAACACGCTATGAAAAAATGATGTGTTTTATACACTTCTCTGACAATTCCCAAATCCAGATGACTACATATAACAGCTATGTGCTGTACAAGACACAAGGAATGCTCAGTTTCCTACAGTACCAGGAAAAAAATATTGAGCACCTCCTGTTTGACTCCCCCACACCTGGAGAATCTATTGAGTCAGAGTGTAACGTCTATGGCCGCGGACCGTCGTCCTGACTTACCCCCTGACGGCCGCGGCCATGGACGAGTGAGTGCCGGGCGGCATCTCACTCCTAGGAGATGCCGGCTCTCACAGCGCGGGGTATGGACCCACTGGCCCGTACCGCCTAGTGGGATAGCAGCTGGCCAACTAGGTACAATACTATGTCTATAGTCCAGAAAGGGTACCTGAGGCAATGTAGACAGTAGCGGAGACACAACTTGACTTTTACTGTAGATGCAGTGGTAGACACGACTTGACTTTCACAGTAGATGGCACAGAGGCATGGTAGCACGGGATACAGGGTACAGGCAGCAGGAACGGGTAACACTGGGAACTGGAAAACACTAGGAGACCATTTGCAAGACAAACTTTAGGTATACAACAACGCTCAGGCAAAGATCAAGTGGGCAGAGCCCTTTTTATAGTCCAGCAGCATTCTGGGCTAATTACTGATTTTTGACAACTGGACGCGTACTGGCCCTTTAAGGCTGTGCACGCGCGGGCGTATCCCTGGAGAGAGATGCCGCCAAGAACACAGACGTCCATGGCCGCAGTCGTCAGAAGGTAAGTCTGAATGACAGTCCGCGGCCATAGATGTTACATCGCCACCCACTTACGCATCTTGGTACTGGCTCCCACAGGGTGCGCGCGAACGCGCGTGCTCGGCTTTAAACGGCCAGTATGCGCGCATGCAGAATATCTGCAAATTAGCCCATAATGCCTCTGGACTATAAAAAGGGCTATGCCCTTCCAATCATTGCCTGAGAGTTGTTGTGTTACCTTAGCTTGTCTCTGTAAATGTTCTCCTATTGTCTTCCCATTCCCAGTGTTCCCGTTCCTGCTTCCAGTACCCCGTATCAAGTGCTACCGTGCCCCTGTGCCTTACAGTGTTGGAGTCGTGTTGTGCTCTCTACTGAATCCACTGTGTTGCACCCGCCTCTGCCTGCCAACTGCCGGAGCCTTATCTCAGCCTGAAGCCACCGCTACTGTCTACGCTGCCTCAGGTACCCTTTCCAGAACTATAGACATTGCCTATACCTGTTTGGCCAGCTGCTATCCCGCTATGCGGTATAGCCCAGTGGTTCCACACCCCACGCCGTGACACAGGAAGTCCAAAGGCTCACTGAGCGCCACTTCCTTCACCCCGTCCCTAAAACTGAGAATAAACAATACCCACAAAAGAGATGCCGGGTTTGCAGTAAACATGAAAAGAGGAGGGATACCCGGTTTTACTGCCCCATGTGCCCTTCAAATCCAGGACTGTGCAACTGCCCCTGTTTTGAGATCTAATCACACCGTTTCAAAATATTAGTTTTATCTAACATTTAGGGAACACCAAAAGGGGTGGGGTGGGGGATTCTTTTTAGGGAGTCAATTTAATTTATTTATATTTTTTGTTTCGTTTCTGGGCATTCCAAGGGAGGGAGGGATTTTCATGGGGAGGTAGTAAAGTATGTTTTTTTTAGACTGTAAAACAAATTCTACCCCTTATGATGTTTTATACTATTCTTGGACAATGAAATCCAGGACTTGATCACTCACAAATTCATTTCTATTGTATAATTATTGGACAAATAAATCCGGGACTTAATCACTTACAAATTAATATTTTTTTTTATTAACACAGTTTATTGTGCAGGACCCACATCTGTCTATTCAGAACATGGACCCCCACAAGTGCTCTTGAAATAAAAAATTAATGCGGGCATTGCATTTATCAGTAGATAAATCCATCACGTGCGGCCCATGCCACCCCTGAATTAGTGGAAGTCATGCATTTTAGCAATGATTACAAGAATAAATTGAGGATGTATTTCCTTTTTCTTATGACTATGTCCTTCTACATACAGCTGTTACATTCCTGTTTTTGTACTGTGATATGGGCATGATATTTTTCTTTGGGAAGATCTCTAATTATCAAGCTGTTCCTTATCAATACACCATGGGCTTTGTTACAGTTTTGTTCGGGTTTTTACTGGACATAGTACACCCGACTTTTCTTCTGGAAATACTGACATTGTTTTGGGGATTAGTGATCCTTTACTGTTCCCATAGATGGTTTTGAGACAATATATGTTAGAGAAAAAAAGGTGATCAGTAACGGCGCTGCTACTTAGTAATGACGAATGCAGATAATATTTATTACAATCCAGGCTACGCGTTTCAATGCCGCACCGGCATCTTCATCAGGCCATATAAAATAACTGTACAGACACCAATGTTTAATTACACTAGGTTGTTAGAAAAAAAAATGCCAATGTAATCGGGGTCAAAGTACCCCGGTGACGTCATCCCAAGGGTCAAAGTTTGAAGTTTAAAATGTCATTGTTGGTTAAGAAGGTAAAATGATAAATATACATAGTAATATACATCAATGTTTTACAATAGAAAGAAACAAAAAACATTAGAGAATGTAAAAGTAGCGCGTTAAACATCCATTTGGTTGCTAATAAGATCGTAAAGCGCACAAATAGTACAATAAAATAAAAACTTCTTTAAAATAACGTGGAGTAATATAATAATGAGCATTAACAAAGAAATTACATGTAAAAGGAATAAAATTAAAAGGATAGTAAAAGTACAACCGAACCAATATGTTTGCTGCAGGACACACCAGCACACAGAAGGAGACGGAGCATCCCCGGAGTCAAGGCAACCACACTGAACACAGAGCGCAGACAGCGACCACAGAGGGAGACTAAACGAGTCAAGAAACTAATCAAGACAAGATAAGTACACTAAATTCCTTAATGTGCATATTTTAACATTAGCCGTTCGCTGGAGAATTGAAATTACCACATTTAAAAAGATAAATGGTTATTACAAGGGATGTAGTTATCAATCAAGGGATGTTTCTGAAATGTCGTTCAGCTGTTTGGATGCAGCGTAATAAGTTTAAAAATCCAATAGTTTTCTCTTTGCTTAAGTTTTTGAAAACGGTTAGGAATATCAAGAGATATTTGTTCAATGGGAGTAATATTAATTTTATCAAATTGACAATTATGTGATGAGGCACAGTGTCGTGAAACACTGTGTTTAAGGAATCCTTTAAGCACATTGAACCTGTGCTTGTTGATTCTACTTCGTAAACATTGAATTGTCCTCCCAATATATTGCAGCCGACATGAACATTCCAAGAGATATATGACATACATACTCCCACAGTTCAGGAAGGACTTAATTGGGAAATTTTCAGTAGTAACATTTGAAGAAAAGACATCCTTTCTGTGTGAAATGTTATTGCAGCATAAACAACGCGCTTGACCACATTTAAAAGAGCCATTTAAAACGGGAAGAATTTTTGGAATAATAGGCTTGGAGTTATGTACTCTGCTAGGGGCAAGTATATTTCTCAAATTTGCTGACCGTCTGAAAGTAATAATTGGTTTATCAGACAGAGAATCTTTAAGGAACGGATCATATTTCAAGATGTGCCAGTATTTAGACAGAATTAATCTCACAGATTTGTGCCCACTATTGTATGATGTGATGAAGTTATTTTTATTTTTAAAATTTATGCTTTCCTTCTGCGTTTTAACTTGATCAACACAAGATTCTTGAGTTAGTTTGCCCCCTTTATCAGTTTCAATGGAAAGTTTTTTTCTTTGAATCTACTTTCAAGGACATTGCATTCTTTAAAAGTTCTTATCAGAAGAGCAATTCTTCCTTACTCTCCTAAACTGTCCGAAAGGGACATTCTTGATCCACGGTGGATAATGGGCACTCCTAAAGTCAATATAGCTATTGACATCCACAGTTTTAAAGGATGTTCTAGTATTACATTTATTAGTGGTTTTGTCAAAGCTAATAGTTAGATCCAAAAAGTCAATACAACTAGTAGAGAAGGTGTGAGTAAAAGTTATACCAAAGTCATTCGAGTTAAGCATGTCAATAAAAGTAACAACCTCTTCCTCTCTTTTCCACACAACAAACAGATCGTCAATGAAACGTCTGTATAATAAAATTTTGTCATTTAAACAGTGATTATTAAGAATATATTTGACCTCAAATTTGCCCATATATAGATTGGCATATGCCGGGGCAAACCGGGAGCCCATCGCACAGCCCTTTATCTGATTATAGTAGTGATTGCCAAAAAAAATAACGTTATGTTTCAGAATATATTCTACGCAGTTAGTTAGAAAGCGGGTTTGTGCAGTTGGCATATTAGAATTGGAAGTTAAAACAGACTCTACCACTTCAAGGCCCCTATCATGGGGAATATTACTGTAAAGGGCTGTGACATCCGCTGTTAGGAAGCACACTATAGGTGATGGGGGGGGGGGTGAATCTTTAGATCCTGTAAATTTTTAATAAGCTGGGTGGAATCTCTCAGATAAGATGGTAATTGGAGAACGAAAGGTTGGAGGTGCAGATCTACGTAATGGGAGAGGTTGGTAGTGAGGGACCCAATGCCAGAAATGATGGGGCGGGCAGGTGGATTGGTCGATGACTTATGAATTTTGGGCAAATGGTATATAAATGGCATACTTGGGCACGGTACATTGAGAAAATTTCTTTCCTTTTTAGTTAGCAGCCCATCTGAAAAAGCCGTGTCAATTAGATTTTTATACTCGCAGATGAAATTAGGAAGTGTATTAGCGGATAATTTTAAATAAAATGAACTGTCTGATAAAATTTTTGAAGTTTCACTCAGATAATCACACTTATCTTGGATGACAATGCTCCCCCCCTTTATCCGCAGAGCGGATGACAATGTCCTCATTTTTGCGTAACGTTTTAATAGCTTTTCTTTCATTAATAGACAAGTTATCGGGCATAGAGCATGGTTTATCCAATGCTGTGAATTTGTTTCCAACCAATGCAGAATAGGTTTCCAAAAATGAACCTTGGTGGTGTAAAGGGTAAAAATTTGATTTTGGATGGACATCTACACTGACTGCTGCATGGGTAGACTCACCATTGAAAGAGTAATTTTGTGGTAAAAGTGCAGTGGAATAGTCTGACATGGAAAAATGTCTAGTCAATGTCAGCTTTCTGACGAACCTGTTTAAATCCATAAAAAGTTCAAATGTATCAGGGGGAGCCACAGGGCAAAAGGAAAGTCCTTTGCCTAACAAACTTATTTCATGGTTATTTAAAATATAAGTGAATAAATTAAAAAGCTTCACTGTTTGTTCCTGTATTTTTTCGGTTGTACTTTGAGTAACGGTATGTTTTCGGTTCGTACCACCTCTCTTTTCTCTATATCTATGTCTGTTTCTAATTTTCTTTTTGTCTACATTTTTGGTATTTTTGGAAAGAAGCTGGTTATCGTCTGGACCTTGGGACTCGTGATATATGGTATCAGGAAATCTTTGCTTTTTACCGTTGGGGTAATCGGGGGCATGGTTAACTGGAACGGAAGACCTAAAAAATAAATTGTAGAGATGGTGTTATCCATATACAAAGAGGGATAATCCGAAGTAGGTTTGGTCAAGGTGGGGATTTGTGCTTTCTGTTTGGTTGTAAGTCTGGAATTTTCTGAACTCATGGATTATTCCACATTATGTACCGAATAATTAAAGCTAGACTGTTCAATAGAATTTGGAGTGCTGTATATAGATAACTGCATTAAAGATGTTACACTACCATGCTTCTGAGAGTCAATTGAATCATTAAACTGTGGAGACGATGGGCAACAAGTTAATGTATCCCCTGAGAGTAGATTCATACGTAAGAGTTCCATGTCAAGGTCAATTGATTTAAAGGCATTAACGGGTATATTAGAAAGTTGATGCCTAGGGGAAATGGGCGCTCTATTAGAAATAATCGGTAGCAGACAAGGAGGGGGGGAGAAAAATTTTTAGAAGGAGATACCCGGCTACAGGATTTGTTGGTAGTGTTAACGCTATTCAAATTAGATGGTGAATTATTCACTTCTGTAATATTCAAGGTTCTACTGGTCCTTTTATATTTTAGGTTATTTCTAAAGGATCTGTTAAAGGCAGAAAACGAATTTGGCTGAGTAATTGTAAAGGATCTGCCAGACACAGCTTCTGTGTCGACGCCCGTGGTTAATCAGTCTGCATCTGCTCCTAGGTCTCATAGATTGACTCGATTTGCTACCACTCAGGCTGGTAGGCTGAGGAGTGGGAGAACCTATCACAGCCTGGCCAGACGGAGCTAGCTCCCGCCCTCGGTCTATTTACACCTTCATTTGCTTCTTGTCTTTGCCTGTGATTCTGTCTTGTTTCCTGGCTCTGCTGTTCCTGCTACTACTATTGCCCTCTGCTTCAAATTGACCCTGGCTTTACTGACTACGCTCCTGCTCTGCGTTTGGTACCTCGTACACTCCTGGTTTGACTCGGCTCGTTCACTACTCTTGTTGCTCACGGTGTTGCCGTAATAGTAATAGTAGAGAGTTGAGCTTTTTTTTTAAAAGGGTTTGATCAGCTTTAGAGTATCTAAGCTCCTTATTTGGTGGGGGGGGGGGGTGTGTTGGTTAGACTCCACCCTCCAATCACCAAGTTTATTTGAGGAATAGTCATTACGATCTCTTTTCAATTTAGTTGCTTTTCTCAATACAAGTTCGTTTTCATATGTGGCTAGTCTATTGCTGGTAGTGATTTCTAACTTGTGGAAATCCCGATGTTCTGAAAAAATGAGAAGCTGCTCTTTTAGTGCATTAATCTCAAGAGTAAGTTACTTGCTAATTGCACATCTTTTCGTTCTAAGCATCTCTAAAAAGCCATTATTACATTACCCAATATAGTGGTACCAGTCAGTATTAAACGAAATGTCAGCAGGATAAGGGTTATTGAACAGAATTCTTAAACCCCTAAGACAAATATTCTCATCAATATAAAGTTTCAGAAATCGATAGTCAATGTTCTGCAGAGCCTCTCTTTTCAAAGTAACCTCCAAGAGCAAAAAGAGGTTCGTCATAGACTTAGTTTGTTCAGGGGTAAATTTGTTACTCACTGTTAAGGATGTCCCCGCGGGGATCTCAGCCCCAATCGATTCTAATATTAGGAGTTCACGCAGGTGTTCTCTGTTCTCAATGAAGTCCAACATCGTGGAGATGGGATCAAGGAAAGTGCTTTGAAGAAATCCAAAACCAATGGTAGTCCCAAGTCGGAAAAAGGCAGCCAGTGCAGGAGGAACTTTTCTAAAAAACTGTGGAGCTCAGGTGCGTTTCCTGTACGGTTACTGGATCAGAAGCCTCCCAATGCGAGTGTGCTGACTCCTAAACGGAGATAATGCAACCCGATCTAGGTAAAGAAATAAAGGAAAAAGGCATGGCGCCACATAGTGTAAGTAAATCCCAGGAGTTACAGTCAGTAAAAATGAGTGAATGCTCACCAGAGGACAGGTGGATAAGCGCGTAAAGAATGCTCTATGGAGAAAGTGCTGCTGCCGAGATCCAAATCGATGAGGCCAATTGGCCACCGCAATTGAGACAATATATGTTAGAGAAAAAAAAAACAAAACTTAAATTGTAAAAATAAAAATAACTTCATCACATCATACAATAGTGGGCACAAATCTGTGAGATTAATTCTGTCTAAATACTGGAATATCTTGAAAAATGATCCGTTCCTTAAAGATTCTCTGCCTGATAAACCAATTATTACATTCAGACGGTCAGCAAATTTGAGAAATATACTTGCCCCTAGCAGAATACATAACTCTAAGCCTATTATTCCAAAAATTCTTCCAGTATTAAATGGCTCTTTTAAATGTGGTCAAGCGCGTTGTTTATGCTGCAATAACATTTCACACAGAAAGTATGTCTTTTCTTCAAATGTAACTACTGAAACTTTCCCAATTAAGTCCTTCCTGAACTGTGGGAATATGTACGTCATATATCTCTTGGAATGTTCATGTCGGCTGCAAAATATTGGGAGGACAATTCAATGTTTACGAAGTAGAATCAACAAGCACAGGTTCAATGTGCTTAAAGGATTCCTTAAACACAGTGTTTCACGACACTGTGCCTCATCACATAATTGTCAATTTGATAAAATTAATATTACTCCCATTGAACAAATATCTCTTGATATTCCTAACCGTTTCCAAAAACGTAAGCAAAGAGAAAACTATTGGATTTTTAAACTTATTACGCTGCATCCAAACGGCCTGAACGACATTTCAGAAACATCCCTTGATTGATAACTACGTCCTTTGTAATAACCATTTATCTTTTTAAATGTGGTAATTTCAATGCTAAAGCGAACGGCTAATGTTAAAATATGCACATTAAGGAATTTAGTGTACTTACCTTGTCTTGATTAGTTTCTTGACTCGTTCAGTCTCTCTCCGTGGTCGCTGTCTGCGCTCTGTGTTCAGTGTGGTTGCCTTGACTCTGGGGACGCTCCGTCTCCTTCTGTGTGCTGGTGTGTCCTGCAGCAAACATATTGGTTCGGTTGTACTTTTACTATCCTTTCGATTTTATTCATTTTACATGTAATTTCTTTGTTAATGCTCATTATTATATTACTCCAAGTTATTTTAAAGAAGTTTTTCTTTTATTGTACTATTTGTGCGCTTTACGATCTTATTAGCATCCAAATGGATGTTTAACGCGCTATTTTTACATTCTCTAATGTCTTATGGTTTTTGTTTCTTTCTTGTAATGACGGGGTAGGGAGACAGACAGGTGAGCCCTAATCTACCCACCACTCAGTCCCTGCCTACTTGCAACGGCCTGTCCTAGGCGACGGCGTACAACTGGGCGACGGTCCCTACGCTCAATAAGTGCACGACAGACAAACAGACACGGGTACACAGAAGCTAAGGGAAATGGGGCATTTGCCCACGGCAACACAGTGAGCAACAAGAGTAGTGAACGAGCCGAGTCAAACCAGGAGTGCACGAGGTACAAATCGCAGAGCAGGAGCGTAGTCAGTAAAGCCAGGGTCAAAAATGAAGCAAGGTCAATAATCATAGCAGGAGCAGCAGAGCCAGGAAACAGAAAAGAATCACAGGCAAAGGAGGAGCAGGAAATGCAGGTATAAATAGACAGAGGGCGGGAGCTTCTGGTAGAAGATCGTGTCACTCTCTCAGACGTAGGAGCAGGTGCAGACTAATTACCCACGGGTGTCGACACAGAAGCTGTGTCTGGCAGATCCTTTACATTTCTATTGTAAAACATTGATGTATATTACTAGGTATATTTATCATTTTACCTTCTTAACCAACAATGACATTTTAAACTGCAAACTTTGACCCTTGGGATGACGTCACCGTGGTACTTTGACCCCGATTACATTGGCGGTTTTTTCTAACAACGTGGTGTATTTAAACATTGGTGTCTGTACAGTTATTTTATATGGCCTGATGAAGATGCCAGTGCGGCATTGAAACGCGTAGCCTGGATTGTAATAAATATTATCTATTATCTTCATTCTTCATTACTAAGTAGCAGCGCCATTACTGATCCCCTTTTTTTCTCTAACATATATTGTCTCAATTGCGGTGGCCAATTGGCCTCACCAGTTTGGATCTCGGCAGCAGCACTTTCTCCATACAGCATTCTTTACGCGCTTATCCACCTGTCCTCTGGTGAGCATTCACTCGTTTTTACTGACTGTAACTCCTTTTTCCTTTATTTCTTTACATAGATGGTTTTGGACACTACAGCTTTATATATACTTTAACCGATTTGTTGTTTTAGTGCACATAGCGGTTTCTACTCTGGTGAGCAGGTGCCTGTTATGGTGTACTGCAGGTTTGGAGTGAGTAACTTTGTTAAAAGCACACACCGTGCAAGAAGAGACAAAAGTCCTGAACATCTTTAAGTAGCGTGGGCCACCAGAAGTGACGAGCAATCAGGTCTCGGGTTTTACAGACACCAGCGTGCCCAGCCAGTTTAGAACTGTGTCCCCAGCGGAGAATTCTTCTCCTCTCTGACAACCGAACAAAAGTCCTCCCCGGAGGTATGTGTCTAACCTGCAGAGGATTAGCAGTGACAATGCAGGATGGGTCTATGATAATCTGAAGGGACTCCACCGTGTCTTCCATCTCAAATGATCTGGACAGGGTATCGGCACTCACATTCTTGACCGCGGGATGGAAGTCGAGCACAAACTGGAAACAGGTGAAGAACAGCGACCACCTGGCTTGACGGGGATTCAGTCGTTGAGCAGACTGAAGGTAGGTAAGGTTTTTGTGGTCAGTGTAGATCAGGATGGGGAGAGCAGCGCCCTCTAGAAGATGTCTCCACTCATCCAGAGCCAATTTGATGGCCAGTAGCTCCCGATCTCCAATAGAGTAATTGCGCTCAGCAGAAGAAAAAAGTCTAGAATAGTAGCCACATACTATTGCCTTTCCTTTGGAGCTCCTCTGGAACAGAAGTGCACTTGCACCAACAGAGGAAGCATCCACTTCTAGTGAGAACTGCCGAGATACGTCAGGATGATGGAGGATCGAAGCTGAAGTGAAGGCTGTCTTGAGGCTAATGAATGCGGACTCTGCCTCTGAAGTCCACACCTTGGCGTTCAAACCCTTCTAGGTAAGGGTAGAGATGGGAGCCGTCAGATATGAGAAGTTTGGAATAAACTGCCGGTAGAAATTGGTGAATCCCAGGAACCGCTGTATGGCCCTTAAGCCTTGAGGACGTGGCCACTCCAGGACAGCTTTCACTTTCTCAGGATCCATCTTGAGACCTTGATCCGAGATGATGTAGCCCAGGAAGGGCAGAGAACTCTTCTCAAAGACGCACTTCTCCAGCTTGGCGTATAAATGATTCTCCCTTAATCGTAGTAGAACCTGACGGACATGCCTCCGATGAGTCGTCGGATCTGGGGAGAAAATCAAAATATCATCGAGATAAATAACACAGACATAGAGGAGATCTCGGAAGATATCATTAACGAACTCCTGAAACACTGCGGGAGCGTTACACAGTCCGAAGGGCATCAGTAGGTATTCGTAGTGGCCATCCCGGGTGTTAAATGCCGTCTTCCATTTATCACCCCGGCGAATCCAGACTAGATTATAAGCCCCCCGTAGGTCTAGCTTAGAAAAAATGTTGGCTCCTCGTATGCGATCAAACAGCACAGATATAAGTGGCAATGGGTATTTGTTCTTGACCGTGATCTGGTTGAGACCACGGTAGTCAATGCAGGGTCGAAGGGATCCATCCTTCTTTTTAACGAAGAACAATCCAGCCCCGGCCGGGGAGGAAGACTTTCGTATAAAACCCCTCTCCAGATTCTCCTTGATATAGGCCGACATGGATAGAGACTCTGGCAAGTAGAGAGGATATACTCGGCCACGGGGGAGAGAGGCATTAGGAACCAGTTCAATGGGGCAGTCATAAGTCCGATGTGGAGGCAGCGTCTCAGCCTCCCTTTTTCTGAAAACATCTGCAAACTGAGTAAACTGGGGAGGCAGTCCTGTCAATGACTGAGGCAGAGGAGGCTTGACAGGATGGATCTGCAACAGACCACGACCAAGGCACTTGGAGCCCCATTGGAGAACCTCTCCAGAATTCCCGTCCAGGACTGGGGCATGTAGTCGAAGCCAAGGCAGGCCCAGCAGAACAGGATTGACGGCCTTGGGCAAAACAAGGAAGGAAATCAGTTCAAAATGAAGGACTCCAACCTGGAGCTTCAACGGCTTGGTTTTAGAAACGATGGGATGAGGCAGAGGCAGTCCATTAACTGAGGCAACAGCCAAGGACGTCTGTAGGGGAACTGTGGGCAACTGAAGATGATCCACTAGCTCCTTTTGAATGAAGTTTGCAGCAGAACCAGAGTCAAGATAGGCAGAAACTTGACGCGTCCTCTCGCCGGATACTAGGGTCACAGGAATAGTCAGCTTGGAACAGAATGCTTTATTAGGTACCGTTCCACCTAGGGTTGTCTCTCCAACCAATTCTAGGCAATGGGGTCTCTCTGGCCTCTGGGGACACAGACACACAATATGGTCTCCGAGGCCGCAATACAAACAAAGTCCAGAAGTGCGTCTGCGTTGTTTCTCCTGAGTAGACAATTTGACATAGTTACTCTGCATAGGATCCTCTGGTAGGACGACTGAGGAGGATTGCTGGAAAGTAGAATCCAGCCTAGGGTCAGCAAGAATGCAGCAGCCGAAGAAACTCTCAAAGGTTCCTCAAAGATCGAGCAGAAGGTCTGTAAGAAGCACTGCAAGTCACGGGTCTCTGGTCCCTGATGTTCCCACAGAGGATTAGCCAATGCCAGGGCTTTGCAAGTAAGGAGAGAGATGACGAAGGCGATCCTGACGTCATCCGAAGAGAAGGACCTGGCATGTAGTCTGAAGTGGATCAGGCATTGATTAAAAAATCCCCTGCAGGACCTCGGGTCTCCATCATAGCGTGGAGGTAGCGGCAGAAAACACAGGGGATCGGTACAGGTATAGACAGGAAGTGTAGCAGGAGGAACAGCAGGAATGGGTGCGGTGACGACTGTGGTGGGAACAAGTAGCCGATGGGGTAAGGCGTTTACCAGCAGGAGGAGTTGGTCTTGTCATGAATAGAGATCCTCCATCTCAGCCAGCATGGCTTGTGTCGTCAAGGTCAGAGGTTGACCAGCGGGGTCCATGGCCTGAGCGTACTTTCACGTAGCGGGTTTGTGGTCCGACTAGGCCGTACCGCCGTAGCGGGGAGGCAGCAGGCCTAACAACAGGAAACCCCAGCAATACAATGTCCCGCACAAGGGTACGTGGATAGTCCAGACAGTTGCCGCAGCTCTGGTACAGATGGAGAAGGGCGCAGCAGGTAATGCCAAACGTGGCGGATGACACAGGTGCCGCTGCTTGCGCCAGACGTGGCGAGTTCCTCCGGATGTGGCAGATGACACAGGTCGTGGCAGATGACACAGGACATGGCAGATGGCACAGAAGCCGCAGGTTGCGCCAGACGTGGCGAGTTCCTCCGGACGTGGCAGATGACACAAGATGTGGCAGATTCCTCTGGATGTGGCAGATGACACAGTACGTGACACGACTCCGACACAAAATGTCATACATTTTTGTACTTTTTAATGAATTTACGCAAATCACATCCGTCTACTTTTACCACCTAAAAAAAGTACATGTGACAAAATAACAATGTCAGAATTACTTGTATATGCAAAACTATTATAGAGTTATTGTCTGATAAAGTCAGACATACCAGATTTGACAAATCTGGCTTAGTCATTAAGGTTCAAACAAGCTTGGTCATTAAGGGGTTAAATGTATGGCACAGCCTTAGAATTAATTGTTTATCTAACAAAAGTTCAATGAGTTTGTATTAGATCCGAGTTTTTAGTGTAAGGCAGAGTCGTGTTTGTGGAGCCTATATGGGAGCACACAGCGGTTCTGGGGCTCCATACTACAGAGCCGTAAGCACTCCGTGTGCCACCATATAGATTCTTTTTACAGCACCATATTAGAACAAAGCTTGTATGGCAGAATATCTCTATAATAGGGCATCTGATGGCATTCCCCAATTTTTTTTTCTGGCGGATTTTGTTTGAATCCGACAGAAAAAAATTCTGTATGCTGTATGAAATCCGAGGCATACAGAGATACAGTAAGGCACCATATACTGCAATTTATTTTGTTTAATGGCTCTGTACAAATCATAGGTTCTACATACCCGTAACACGGCAGTGTGCATAACCCCTAAGGCTTATTTTTTATTCACTTTTGTCAGTCCATATTCTTAGTGCAGCTTACATCTAATTTCTGCATAGTATACACATTCCAGGACTATTTTTTTTTAAAAAAAGCTTGAGCATATGTGAGTGGATACAGGCAGCCGTCACCGCTGTCATGTTATACTGCTTCAGACAATACAAAGATTAACCTCTGCTCCCTACTTGTGATACATGTTGTAATGACAGAAGTTATGGGAGTGGTGCGTATAGATGTAGTCATCTTTATCTTGACTCTGATAACTTGCTTCAGCGCAATATCACACAACAAAAGCCATTGAAAACTCATCGAAAAAGTCAAATTAAAGTTTCTTGACACTTTATCAAGCTACAGTGCATTATAGAGCCTTTTAGAACTTCTATTCCAATGTATATTTTGGGTCTTTTCAAGCTTTGTTGTCACAATCTTTGGGTATGTGGACCCACTGGGCCGTACTGCCGTAGCGGTATAGCAGCTGGCCAAATAGGGTACAAAGTAAATGTCTATAGTTTGGATAAAGGTACCTGTGACAATACAGACAGTAGCGATGGTTAAGGCTCGGCTTGAACTCTGGCAGCAGGTAGATAACAGGTGCGGAGAAACACAGCGGGTGTAGTAGGCGACATAACACATCTCCAACTCAGTATAGCACAGTAACACGGTAGCACGAGAAACAGGGTACAGGTATCAGAAATTGGAACACTGGAACTGGAAAACACTCAAGGAACCATATGCAAGACAGACACGGGTAGATACAAACATGCTCAGGCATTGTAGGGAGGGGCAGATCTTATAGTCCAGGGTGATCTGGGAGCAATCAGCTGAATCTCACACATGTGTGCACTGGCTCCTTAAGGCTGGACTGAGCTCGCGAGTGCACCCTAGTTGTCACTGCGGAACAGGACAGCCGCATGTGCAGACATCTCTGGAGAGAAGGGCGTCGACAGGATGGGAGGAGTTTGTGGTCAGCGACCACGGACGTTACATTTGTATATGCTTTCATTGTAAACATTACACACACACACACAAACACACACACACACACACATATACAGTATATATACACTCCTCAACATTGAAATTGCAACACCAAGAAGGGAAAGCCGTAAGGTTATGCAAATCGAGGAAGCAGTAGGTGTTGCTAAGATCTGCAAGTGATCAAATTTTCGAGCACATAGCTACAATCTATGGCATGTGGGAGGGGCATAAAAGCCAGATTGAAAGCAAAGTTTATTTAGCCACAGGAAACCTTGAACAAAGAGACGTTGGTTTTATCACTTGGGTAGATTGCTACATGCCTAGGCTGAGGTGTCAGGACTGTTCAACATTGCATGTCCAGGAGGTTTGGAGAACATTAACAAACGGAAATGACAGCAAGGGGTGCAAGAAGGCGAACCTCTGCACGGACAGATTGTCTGATTGGAAGAATAGCGTGTAGTGATCCATTCCGTACTGCAAGTTAAATTGGACATCACATCCTAAGCCTAGGGCGGCAACTAGTGTCGACACAGTCAGATGGCGTTTGCACAACATTGGGCTATGAGCCAGACGTCTAGCTACAGGTGTTCCATTGACCACACGCCACTGCTCTCAAAGGTTATCATGGTGCACAGCAAGACGGCAATGGAGGCTGGAAGTCAGGTCTATCCTCTTCAGCGATGAGTCACGTTTTTGTCTTGGATGCAATGATAGCCGGAGATTGGTCTGGAGACCACGTGGGCAATGCCATGAAGAGGCCTTCACAAGAGAAAATCATCGGTCCTACTCCTGAGATTATGGTTGTTTGTGCTACTGTGAGCAGCCTGTGTAGCCCAAGGGTATGTTCATTCGGCCTGTTTTCCATTAAGTATACGGTGGCTAGAAGAATGAGAACACAATAGGGTGAGTACGTCAGGTTAAGGCTAGCGTTCTCTGTTGAGCAAGGGTAATGGCAGCTCACCTTTGGTCGTTCTGCATGGATAGACACAACACCATTGCAGAGCGAGATATTAGGAAGGATGATGTTGGTGTTGTTTTCCCTAGGGCGTCAGGTGCCAGCCTTGCAAGGGAGTAAATGGAGGTAGTTAAAAGTGGGGGACACAGGACCCCTTTTTCAAGGAACACTGTCTTATTCTTACTTGAAAAAGGGGTTCTGTTTCCCCAAAACACGTTGTACCTTAGAGACTCCTGTTTTATTGTGTTTTTTATAATAACTTTTATCAACACCTTACCGAGCCATCTAAGTTTTGCGCCTGGATGGTGTCTCACTTTTACAGTGGATCCCCACCTGGTCTTCACTTTTTATCTACCTGCATTCAAAATCCGTAGGCATTAATATGGAATTGGTCCCCCTTTACAGCTAAAACAGCTTCTACTCTTCTAATCTGTAGGCTTTCTACAAGATTTTGGAGTGAGTCTGTGGAATTTTTGCCCATTTATCCAGTAGAACATTTGTGAGGGCAGACACTGATGTTGGACGTTAGGGCCTGGCTCACAATCTTTGTTCTAATTCATCCCAAAGGTGTTCAATGGGCTTCAAGGCTCTGTGTGGGCCTGTCAAGGGCTTCAACACCAAACTCAACCCAACCATGCCTTTATGGACCTTACTTTGTACTGCAACAAAAAAAGACCCTTTCCCAAACTGTTCCCACAAAGTTGGAAGCTTAAAATTGTCAAAAATGTCTTAGTATACTGTAACATTAAGATTTCCGTTCACTGTAACTAAGAGGCCTAGGCCAACCACTAAAAAACAACCCCATAGCATTATCCCTCTTCCACCAAAAATTACAGTTGGAACATTGCAGCCAGGCAGGTAAAGTTCTCCTGGCATTTGCCAAACCCAGACTCGTCCATCAGACTACCAGATAGAGAAGGGTGATTCGTCACTCCACAGAACACGTTTCCAGTAGTGGTGTGCTTTCCACCACTCCATCCAACGCTTGGCATTAAGCTTGGTGATGTGAGGCTTGCATGCAGCTGCACGGCCAAGGAAACCCATGCCATGAAGCTCCTGGCGTACTGTTTTTGTGCTTACGTTAATGCCAGAGGAGGTTGGAACTCGGCAGTTGTTGAGTAAGCAGAGAGTTGGCAACATTTATGTACTATGCGCCTCAGCACTCGGCGATCCTGCTCTATAACTTTACTTGGTCTGCCCCTTTGGTGGCTGAGTTTCTGTGGTTCTTAAACGCTTCCACTTTGCAATAATACCACTTACAGTTGATTGTGGAATATCTAGAAGGGTAGAAATTTCACAAACTCACTTGCTGCAATGGTGGCTTCCTATTACAGTACCACGCTCGAATTCAGTGAACTCTTTAGAACGTCCAATTGTTTCTAAGGTTGACTGCATGGCTAGGTGCCTAATTATATATACCTGTGGCAATGGGACTGAATGAAACACCTGAATTCATTGATTAAGAAGTGAGTCCAATACTTTTGTCCATATAGTAAATATGTAAAGACAGGGATAGGGAAACAGACAAGTGCGCCCTAAACTACCCGCCACTCAGTCCCTGCCTACTTGCAACGACCCGCCCTAGGCGACGGGGTACAACTGGGCGACGGTCCCTACACTCAATAGGTGCACGACAGACAACCAGACAAGGAAACACAGAACAAAGGGAAACGGGGCAGTTGCCCACGGCAACACCGTGAGCAACAAAAGTAGTAAACGAGCCGAGTCAAACCAGGAGAGTACGAGGTGCCAAACGCAGAGCAGGAGAGTAGTGAACAAGCCGAGTCAAACCAGGAGTGTACGATGTACCAAACGCAGAGCAGAAGAGTAGTCAGTAAGCCAGGGTCAATACGAAGCAGGGACAAGTAGTTCAAGAAGCTGCAGCAGGGCCAGGAAACCAACAGAGAAGAATCACAAGCAAGGAGGAACAGGAAAGGCAGGTATAAATAGACAGAGGGCGGGAGCTAGCTCCGTCTGGCCAGGCTGTGATAGGCTCTCCCACTCCTAAACCTGCCATCCTGAGTGGTGGAAGATGGAGTCAGTCTCACAGACATAGAAGCAGGTGCAGACTCATTACCTATGGGTGTGGATACAGAAGGTGTGCCTGGCAGATCCTTAACAATATATATATATAAAAACATAACATTAATGCCACGTGCCTAATATTTTCTAGGTCCACTCATGCCGCCAAAACAGCTCTGACCCGTCGAGACAATACCTCTGAAGGTGTCCTGTGGTATCCGCCACAAACTTGGTTATTCCAGCACATCCCAAATATACTCGATTAGATGGAGATTTGGGGAATTTAGAGGCAAGGACAGCTGTAGATGTGCATTTGGGAATGTACTCACAGATGCAGAGGTAGAGACATTACTGCAGCTGCATCCACCTACACCCCCATCCCTGAAAATAATTAGCTGTTTTCTTTTAGACAGATTTACTGATAACATAAGTAGTTTCTGAATAAAAAGAGCCTACAATCAGGGTAAAGGGAACTACAGGCTGCTGAGGTAGATGACATTTCCCATTGTGTACATGTGCTTCACAGATGAATTTTATGCTAATAATTCTGCTCTCATTGTTTATATACATATTTTACATTTTCTTTTGTCATTTACTCTGTATTGCCTGCTATTTATACAGCAGATGAGTTACCCATCTAGAGAAGTAAATTGGATACAGGCCAAACTTTTAAAGAAATAAGGCACAAGAAACTGAAAGTGAACATAACTGATTTCCATTATGACATTTAAAATGTCTTGTCATTGTCAGTGATGAAGGCAGAGTGCATTAATGCTCTGCATCTGTTACAAAAGAAAGTATTACATACATAGGACAATTTGCTAATTTGTTCTGACACGAGTAAAAAAAAAAATTGAGATATCTGTTATTTGAGCAGCTATGATATCACTGGCCCTTCCCTGGTGTATAAATCAACAAAACTATATAAAGTTTGGTTGGGGTGTTATTTGGGGCTGATTCCGACATGGTTTCTGTGTTAAAATCGGCACAAAAAAACTCTGTGACCTGACCCTTAGGGTGGAATCACATATGCAGTATTTGTGGCAGATTTTTAAGACAAACACAGGAGTGCATAAGAAAGAGTGGCGATATATTAGTTTTTTTTTTTCCTTTAGGCTAGGATCACACACAGGTGGGAATTTAACAACCTATCAATGCCAGTATTCCAAAGTCGCGAAAATTGTGACGTTTGAGCTCTTTTCCCCGCTCTTGCCACTTTTCTAAAAAAAAGTGGGGGGAGCTTAGCAGAATGGACAAGGGTCACAAGTGACAGAAACTGGCTTAAATTAAAGCGAAAATCTACACCAGAAACTGGCTGTTGTAGATTTCCCTAAGTCGCGCATGGACAGCTAAAAATGCAATAAATGTATTCAGAGGTGTGCACATCTTAATCAATTTGTTGCATGTACTCCAGCTATTAAGATTAGCATATTAAACACCAATCTTAATAAATCCCCCTAGTTTGATGCAGGTTTTGGTGTAGATTTTGGCTTGTTTTTTTTGAGGCAAAGCCAGAGGGGTTTTCAAAAGAAGGAAAAATATAAAGAAAAGACTGATGCCTCTTCTTTCTTTTGTAGCCACTCATGTGTTTAGCGCAAATAACTAAACCCAAAACAGCCTCAAAACACTGTGTATGATCCTGGCTTTAAACTTGACTTTCTTTTAACACCTTAATGAACAGCCTATTTTAGACCTTTATGACCAAGCCATTTTCTTTATATTTCCATCGTCTCATTCAAAGAGCTATAACTTTTTTATTTTTGTGTCGACATAGCTGTATAAGGCCTTGTTTTTATTTCGGGACAAGTTGTAATTTTTAATTGCACCATAACTTTTATTAACATTTTTTTGGTGGGAATAGAAAAAAAACTGCAACTTTGCCACACTTTTTTTGCGTCCTAAATTTACGCCGTTTACTGTGTGGTATAAATAACAGAATAACTTTATTCAGCGGGTTGTTGCAATTGCAACGATAATAAATTTATAGAGATTTTGTATGTTTTACTACTTTTACACAGTGAAAACCCTTTTTTATTTTTATTTTTTTATTATTTGTAAAACGGACAGGCATCACCTAGCAGGCATTCACTACAGGCAGACCTGGGGGCCTTTATTAGGCCCCCCGGCTGCCATAGAAGACACAGACACTCGGCGATCTTATCGCCGGGTGTCGGTGGGAGAGAGAGTGAGCTCCCTCCCTCTCTCCAAAACTACTCAGATGCGGCGTTCGCTATTGAGCGCCGCATCTGAGGGGTTAAAGGGGTGTGAGATCGATACTGATATCGATCTCACCCATTCGCGTAGGGATGCCCCCAGCCCTCAGCTACCTCTGGTAGCTGAGAGCAGAGAGATTTAACGGCTCCCTGCTATTTTTATTTATTCTGATGCAGCGCCGTAATAATTCTACTGCATCGGAATAAAGCCCGTTAGTGGCCGCTGTAAAAACACTATGGGGCGGTCACTAACGGGTTAAAATCCACTCCTATCTTTGGCTCGAAAAAAACGACACCACAAACTGACACAAAAACTGCATGTGTGATTCCAGCCTTTTTAATGCAGGTTTTGCTGTGGCGTAACTATGAGGTCACAGTGGTCGCAGTTGGAAGTGGGCCCTTGAGCTGGTGGGACCATAGCCCCCAGTACCATATCTGTCCACAGTTACTGTAGTAACTGGGGCCTAAGTGGTAAACTATATGAGCCCCTGTTACTACAGTAACATCTCCATATACTTACCCTCTTTGCTCCAGAGTCGAGTCCTCTTCAGCTGCAGATGCAGAGTTGGATCAGCAGCATACATAACGTTGTGGCGCTGAATGGCATCAGAATTCAGCGCTGTGCCCCACGCCGCAGAGGACCTAACACAGGAGTGAGAGGACCCGACTCAGGCGCGAGGAAGAAAAGTATATGGATATGGACTATTTAAGCCCTGTATCGAAGCCTATCAAATGTGATACTAGAACCTATATATAGGGCATACATATGCATCATTTCACATGATAACTCCTCCCAAGTAACACGACTGTACTCCTATTGTATAATATAACACCAAAACAAGAACCCACGGAGTCTATAAGTCAAATGTAAAAACACGGTCTTTTTATTCCAAAAATTACAATAATTACATATACACAATATTAAAAATGAATCACAGATAACAAAGAGGATCACCAAAAGAGAGTAAGTGTTCAGCAAATGTTTGATTATACCAGAACAGATATCAATATGGGCCACAGAAAAGTGCATAGTACAAACAAGAAGTCAAACATAGTATGCATACTCTAAACTATGTATATGAGCCTGTGTTATTCGCAGTTACTATGAAGAGTCAAATATAGAACCCATACTGCTGAATTCCATTAAATTTACAACTACCGATAATAAAGTGCTAAGTGCAAGAGTTTTTTTTTGGAAGAAATCGAAAGTGGAGAATGAAGTACTGACCCATGTGGCTGAAACTCAAGAATGGTGACCTGCCCCAACGCGTTTCGGCTTCCGCCTTCGTCTGGGGGTGGCACTTACAGATACATCCTTCCTATTTATCCTATACAAGGACCAATTGCATATAGATACACCAGGTGAACAATATATTAAGTAAGTACCTCGATCATTTGTTGGCGTCATGTACCACGTGATGTGCGCGCGTGATTATGTCACAGCAGCGCCTCTTATCACGTGCACATCAAGATACCGTCTCGTAGTGAGTTGCTAAGGACGCCTGCGTGTGATACTGTCTGCAAGGGCCCCGGATCTAATCCTATCACGTGTGATACTGACTCCGGGGCCTAGTATCTAAGTCTATTACGTGTTATATGGTCTGCTGAGCTGCTGTATCTAATCCTATCATGTGTGATACTGTCTGCTGAGCCAATGTATCAAATCCTGTCATGTGTGATACTGTCTAATGAGTCTTGTACCTAATCCTATCATGTGCGATACTGTCTGCCGAGCCGTGTACCTAATCCTATCATGTGCGATACTGTCTGCTGAGCTTCTGTATATTATCCTATCCAGTGGGTAGCTATGGGGGTCACAGTCTTATATTTATGCTCTTTCCAATATATAATTTTTTTTGGCGGGGGGGGGGGGGGCAAAACATCTTGTGCTCTTTGGCTGCTAGTGCTGCATTGATGGGTCAAGAAGAACTTTTGCACCTGAGTTCGTGAGCCTGTAGCTACACAGATTACGCTTATTTTTGCTATCAAAAAAGTGGAAATGGAATGGTGGATGAGCGCAGATTTGTATTTTTACTACAGCACTTGTAGCACTGGTTTAGTTTTAGTTGGATTTTAAAATATTTAACCTTCTCCTGTTGGCACAGTTGGTTTTAGATTTTAGGATTAGGGTATGTTCACACGGCCAAATTTCAGACGTATACGAGGCGTATTTTGCCTCGTTTTACGTCTGGAAATACGTCTCAAATACGTCGTCAAACATCTGCCCATTACTTTCTATGGGTATAACGCTGTATTGTCCACACGACGCGTAATTTTACGCGTCGTACGGCAATTACGACGCGTAAAATTACGCCTCGTAAAAAGAAGTGCAGGACACTTCTTTGGACGTTTTTGGAGCTGTTTTCTCATAGACTCCAATGAAAACAGCTCCAAAAACGGATGTAAAAAACGCCGCGAAAACGGCGCGAAAAACGCCGCGAAAAATGCGAGTTGGTCAAAAAACGTCTGAAAAGCAGGGTCTGTTTTCCCTTGAAAACAGCTCTGGATTTTCAGACGTTTTTGGTCACTACGTGTGCACATACCCTCAGTCTTTCATGGAGCAACATAGAGAATGTTTGCACGACTTTCCAATTATAACTATTGAGCTACAGTTGCTGTTCACAGGACTTCACTGTGTTAAATGTAACTCAAAGTATTCCTCATACTGCGGTAGCTTAATAAGGGCTTTTCCACGGTTTTAAATCAAGCAAAATATAACCAATTTTTTAATAGGAATAATTGTAAAAATATATATAAAAAATGCTTTTGTGTCTAGACATTGCTGTTATATACTTGTTATGGCTCGCCCTGTTGTTCTTTCAATACCATCCCAGATCGTCCACAATGTGTCCAGTGCTAGTGAGAAAAAGCTGTTTTTACTGTGCAGATTCTTATTGACTGGACTGTTAGGCTATGTTCACACGGGGTCTTTTGCCGAGTTTTTTGACGCGGAAACCGCGTCGCAAAACTCGGCAGAAACGGCCCGAGAACGCCTCCCATTGATTTCAATGGGAGGCGTCGGCGTCTTTTTCCCGCGAGCAGTAAAACTGCCTCGCGGGAAAAAGAAGCGACATGCCCTATCTTCGGGCGCTTCCGCCTCCGACCTCCCATTGACTTCAATGGGAGGCAGGAGAAAGCGTGTTTTCTGCCCGCGGCGCTCAATGGCCGCGGGCGAAAAACGGCGCGATCATTGCTATTCACACGGAGTATTTTGGGGGAGGAATATCTGCCTCAAAATTCCGTTTGGAGCTTTGAGGCAGATATTCCTCCCCCAAAATACTCCGTGTGAACATAGCCTTAGGCTATGTTCACACGGAGTATTTTGGGGGAGGAATATCTGCCTCAAAATTCCGTTTGGAACTTTGAGGCAGATATTCCTCTCCCTGCACGCCGATTTTCGCGGCGATTATCGCGCCGTTTTTCGCCCGCGGCCATTGAGCGCCGCGGGCATAAAACAGCGAGAAGTACGCTTTCTCCTGCCTCCCATTGAAGACAATGGGAGGTCAGAGGCGGAAGCGCCCGAAGATAGGGCATGTCGCTTCTTTTTCCCGCGAGGCAGTTTTACTGCTCGCGGGAAAAAGACGCCGATGCCTCCCATTGAAATCAATGGGAGGCGTTCTCGGGCCGTTTCTGCCGAGTTTTGCGACGCGGTTTCCGCGTCAAAAAACTCGGCAAAATACCCCATGTGAACATAGCCTTAGTGTACATCTGGGTCTGGGTGGTAGGAATGAGCTACTGGCATATGTATATGAACACCAGTGGGTGCAATAACAATAATGTAACAGCAATATCTAGACACAGGAGCATTTTTTTAAATTATCCCAATTCAAAAATTGCTATGGCATGAATGATCGAACAGACAAAATTAATATTTTAGTACCCCACAGCTAAACGACGGGAGGATTTTCCAACATATACCTCTGACGTGAGCCTCTATGCCACTGTATAGGCATACAGTTCATATGTTCCATAGGCTTCCATTGAAAAACAAAACATTTTGGTATATGTTTATTATTGGATACCTCTGTATAGAATAGCGCAGTCGACTACACCATTCCATGCAGTATATTAAAAAAAAAGGTATACTTACATATACCAGAATCATGCATATAGTACCTTGATCTGGATTATATTATTTTTAAAGTTTACGTTTTTATTGTTTTCAATTCCAGATTTGATGGAAAAGTGTTCAAGTAAAAAAGTGGGCGTATCTGGCACCAGGACTTGGGGGTCTATTTAAATGTGATCTTGGTGGTGGATGTATATTGCTTGAAAAAAGCCACTTGTTGGCTGAAACGTTGACTCTCCTGTATTGCTTATGTGGCAACAAAGTTAAAGCTTTTATTTGCAACTACAAAATTGAGCCCGATGCCTTGGCATTCTCTATTTGGACTATACGTTACCGGTAATCTGGTCGAACCCGGAGTCAAATGTACACGGGGCAGCCATGGGTGATACTTCGGGATACACGTGAATTGTACATACACCGGCTGTTGGGTGAATGCGGCTCTTTAGATATGTTTGACATATGCGCTGGGATCTTTCTCGGCAAATACACCTAATGGACACAGCAAATGAAGAATAAATAGAGCCTTTGGCTTCATAGACACAGCCGTATTATGGCTTTGTTTTGTATGTACTCCCATAGAAGTGCATGAGATCTCTACTATACCTCTGTATGCTACAGAATTTCTTACTCTCAAATATCGTACAAATCTGAAATAAATAGTGGCATGCTCTATCGCAGGGGTCTCAAGCACGCGGCCCGCGGGCCGCATGCGGCCCCTGGGGCTGTCATCTGCGGCCCGCGGGACACAGAGCCGCTAGTATCGGCTCTGCTCCGAGACTCTGGAATTCCCTGACATCGCTGTTGACATATGAACAGCGATGTCTGGGGCTTCCCCAGAGCCGGAGTCCCGAGCAGAGCGCTGGTGTCGGCTCTGCTCCGGGACTCTGTGGAATTCCCTGACATCGCTGTCCACATATGAACAGCGATGTCTGGGGCTTCCCCAGAGCCGGAGTCCCGAGCAGAGCGCTGGTGTCGGCTCTGCTCCGGGACTCTGTGGAATTCCCTGACATCGCTGCCCATATATGGACAGTGTGTCAGGGTCTTGCCCAGAGCGGAGCAGAGCGCTGGTGTCGGCTCTGCTCCTGGACTCTGAGGAATTCCCTGACATCGCTGTCCACATATGAACAGCGATGTCTGGGGCTTCCCCAGAGCCGGAGTCCCGAGCAGAGCGCTGGTGTCAGCTCTGCTGCGGGACTCTGTGGAATTCCCTGACATCGCTGTCCACATATGAACAGCGATGTCTGGGGCTTCCCCAGAGCCGGAGTGCCGAGCAGAGCGCTGGTGTCAGCTCTGCACCGGGACTCTGTGGAATTCCCTGACATCGCTGTCCACATATGAACAGCGATGTCTGGGGCTTCCCCAGAGCCGGAGTCCCGAGCAGAGCGCTGGTGTCGGCTCTGCTCCGGGACTCTGTGGAATTCCCTGACATCGCTGCCCATATATGGACAGTGTGTCAGGGTCTTGCCCAGAGCTGGAGCAGAGCGCTGGTGTCAGCTCTGCTCCGGGACTCTGTGGAATTCCCTGACATCGCTGTCCACATATGAACAGCGATGTCTGGGGCTTCCCCAGAGCCGGAGTCCCGAGAAGAGCGCTGGTGTCGGCTCTGCTCCGGGACTCTGTGGAATTCCCTGACATCGCTGCCCATATATGGACAGTGTGCCAGGGTCTTCCCCAGAGCGGAGTCCCGGGCAGAGCGCTATTATCGGCTCTGCTCCGGGACTCTGGGGAAGCCTCTGACATCGCTGTCCATACATCGACAATGATGTCAGGGGCTTCCCCAGAGCAGGAGTCCCGGTGATGTCAGGAGCACAGCTGGAGTCCCAGGAAGAGCCTACTAGCGCTCTGCCTGGGACTCCAGCTCTGGGCAAGCCCCTGACATCACTGGGGCAGCCTGTACAGAGGGCACTGGGGCAGCCTGTACAGAGGGCACTGGGGCAGCCTCTACAGAGGGCACTGTGGCGTTATCTACAAGTGGGTGTGTGACAGTATCTGAAGAGGACACTGGCATTATCTAGGGGTGTGTTGCATTATCTACAGAGGGCACTGTGGCCTTATCTACAGAGGGCACTGTGGCCTTATCTACAGAGGGCACTGTGGCCTTATCTACAGAGGGCACTGTGGCCTTATCTACAGAGGGCACTGTGGCCTTATCTACAGAGGGCACTGTGGCCTTATCTACAGAGGGCACTGTGGCCTTATCTACAGAGGGCACTGGACTTATCTAGGGGTGTGTTGCATTATCCACAGAGGGCACTGCGGCAGCATCCACAGAGGGCACTGCGGCAGCATCCACAGAGGGCACTGCGGCACTATCTAAAAAGGGGCTGCCCAATCTTGACATGTGTGCTAACTGAGCCGCCGGACTGCATTTAGCGACACTTAAACTAGAAAGCTGGATTGTTGAAATAAGCACATGGAGAAATATCTCAAATTTTAAACCTAGCAGTATTATTATAGTAATGTAGTGTTATAGTCGTTCAAATAACTAATTGATTAACAATAATTTAGTATTGTATCAGATTTGAAAGTAATGCGGCCCGTCAACTTCCCATTTTTTCTATATGCGGCCCACTTACCCGGCCGAGTTTGAGACCCCTGCTCTATCGGATGCCTTATGTATGGAAGCATTTACGCCTGGAAGTATTGCTACTAGTAGAAAATATCTTCATACATGCGGCACCTGACAGAGCACAACATCTGACCCGTGTCCATAAGTCTTTAGACATGTTGTAGTAAAGGACATTTCATTTTTAAATTCATCATGTTAGATGCAATGAAGTTCATAATAAAATCTGTTCCCTTCTAATCTCTTTATCTGCTTCCAATTTCTGACTTGGATTTCTGACGTTTTCTAATGTCTATACACATATGTTGTACATTTATTGCTAATATTTACTGAAACTGAATTAAAAGAAAAAAAACTGCATTTGTGACTTCAGCAAAAAGCAAGAATGAGGACAAGAAAAACTATACAGAAAATGTACCATGGTTTAAAATAAAATAAAAAATAAAAATTCACATATTAACTCTAATGTAGCAGTCCATGTTCAGACAGGCCTAAAATATTCCCACAGCATTTAATCTCCCCAAACCCCACCCATACACACCGAATACAGCCCACACAGTATCATGCTCCCATCCTGCCTCCCACACAGTACAATGCAAAATAGCTGCCCCACACAGTATAATGCCCTCTAGCTGCCACTATACAGTATAATGCCCCCATAGTTGCCACCATATAGTATAATGCCCCGATAGATGCACCCATACAGTATATTGCCCTATGCAGAATGATGCCCAAACAAATTCCCCCATACATTGTAATGCCCCCATAGCTGCCCCATACAGTATAATGCCCCATAGCTGCCCCATACAGAATAATGCCCCATAGCTGCCCCATACAGCATAATGCCCCCATAGCTGCCCCATACAGTATAAATCCCCCAAAGCTGCGCTTATACAGTATAATGCCCCATAGCTGCCTCATACAGTATAATGCCACCACAGCTGCCCCATACAGTATAATGCCCCTAAAGCTTCCCCATACAGTATAATGCCCCTTAGCTGCCCCATACAGTATAATGCCCCATAGCTGCCCCATACAGAATAAAGCCCCATGGCTGCCCCCATAGCTGCCCCATACAGTATAAATCCCCCATAGCTGCCCTTATACAGTATAATGCCCCATAGCTGCCCCATACAGTATAATGCCACCACAGTTGCCCCATACAGTATAATGCCCCTAAAGCTTCCCCATACAGTATAATGCCCCCATAGCTGCCCCATACAGTATAATGCCCCATAGCTGCCCCATACAGAATAATGCCCCATAGCTGCCCCCATACAACATAATGCCCCCATAGTTGCCCATACAGTATAATCCCCCCATAACTGCCCTCATACAGTATAATGCCCCATAGCTGCCCCATACAGTATAATGCCACCACAGCTGCCCCATACAGTATAATGCCCCTAAAGCTTCCCCATACAGTATAATGCCCCCTTAGCGGCCCCCACACAATATAATGCCCCCTTACCTGCCACCATATATTATAATGCCCTTATAGCTTTCCCCATACAGTATAATGCCCCCTTAACTGCCACATACAGTATAATGCACCCTTAGCTGCCACCATACAGTATAATGCCTCCTTAGCTGCCACCATACAGTATAATGCCCCCACAGCTGCCCCATACAGTATAATGCCCCTATAGCTTTCCCCATACAGTATAATGCCTCCTTAGCTGCCCCTAGTACCAGTGTCCACGTATATAGTGCCAGTACCCACGTAGATAGTGCCACAGTATCCATGAAGTTAGTGCCACACACAGTGCCCAAGTAGTTCACACTATAGTGTCCCCTGTAGATAGTGCCCCTATATAGTGCCACAGTGCCGATGTAGATAGTGGGAGCTCTGGGAGAGGAACCCCCAGCCAGAGCATTTAATCTCCCCAATCCCCACCCATACACACCGGATACAGCCCACACAGTATCATGCTCCCATAGTGCCTCCCACACAGTACAATGCAAAATAGCTGCCCCACACAGTATAATGCCCTTTAGCTGCCACTATACAGTATAATGCCCCCATAGCTGCCACCATATAGTATAATGCCATGATGTGGCTGGGGATTCCACACCAGGAGTAGCCCCTGATGTCATTGTCCATATATGGTAAGTGACATCAGGGGTTCCCTCTAGGAGCAGAATCCCCGACCCAGGCATCGGCAATGCTCCTTCAGGGAATTCCGCTCCAGGAGTAGCCCCTGACATCACTGTCCATATATGGACCTCTAGGAGTGGAATCCCTGGCAGAGGACGCAGATACAGTTGAGACTGGGACATACCACTGGCCACGCGGGACACCGCCATGAATCCGGGTCTGTGCTACCGAATCTGGAACGGTTGGGACCTCCCAACCGTCCTGGATTCAGTACGACAGTCCCGGATTCAGGGCTGCGTCCTGCGCGTGGGACCTATGTTACAACACTTGGCTGAAGTTGATTGTCAAACTGTTGGCTACAGCTCACAATGCATCTTAGAAGCCTAGGAATAGGTGGGTTACAACTATGACTATAATGGGTATGTGTTTCTTATAAATTGAATACATTGTTAAGATTGTATGACTGAACAGGGAACAAAAGATCTGCAAAGCAAAGAGAAATGACTAAAACTCTCTGTTACCACACCATTTAAGTATGTTCTAAATCTGCGAAGTATACTTTTTGAACAGTAAGGCTTTATTCTCAGAGCCATATTACAGCTTTTGCGTGAGTCGTATATTTAGCGTCAAAACCGGGATCAGATCATATCGGTGGTGCAGGGAAACTTTTCCAAATATTCTCATTTGTGGGGTGTGCGATAAAGGCCTCTACACAGCATCTAATTACATTACTTTATATGATAGATCCGATTATAATGAAAGTGAATTGCCAAGTCCTGCTCTCTGCTGTGACCTTCCTTTTGTTAGTCACTCTTTTACATGGAAAGAAAGATGTAATAGACCAGCTTGAAAAATGGAATTACAGAGAAGGAGGTAAGTTACTTTTACAGACTCCACTTATACATTGTAAATAAAACTTCACAGCATAATTCAGATTAACATTAATTATTAAGTATCAGCTCTGCTCTGTATTTTTTGATAGCATTAATTAATTTTACAGTTGTGATACATACATTTAGATGATATCCAGAGCGTTGGATCTAGAGATGTTTCACACAGTACTTGTCTGCTCACATATTTTTTTTTAGCTAAAACTTCTGTTCACCTGCTCTCATACGGTTTTGTACAGCTCCAAATGTACTCAATATTTATTTCAGTTACTTATATAGCGCCAACATATTACGCAGCGCTGTACAGAGGTCCTCTTTTTTACTGTCCCCATTGGGGCTCACAATCTAAATAAGAAATAAGCAATCCATGTGCAATAAGCTCCATCTAGTGGATGTTGCAGGCATCTAGAATTTTAACTTTTAAAGCACACCTGATTTTTCATCAAAAATGTTGAAATTGTCATTCAACTCAGTCCCCAATGATGTTATGATGTCCCACCTACATTTTAATGCTTTCAGAATGTTTTTTTTTAACCTCCTATTCCCCCTGTTTCAGCTGTTCCGCTACTGTATGTTCAGTTCTCTCCATAGTGGGGGGCATGTCACTTATATACAAATCTGCCAGTACAGTACAGGGGGACTTCCTGCCCACACTTACAAGTTACTAATCTCTTGATATAAACAGCCTATTCATGGATCCTGGGATACATGTAAGTTCTCTTCTTGGTACTGCTCTCTTATGTAATCAATGCATTAGCTGCTTGTGTCTCTCGGTCTGCTTTGTTATAGCTATTTTCCATTTTAGCAAGCCAGCGTTCTTGTTTGCTAATCTATTTTATACATACCTTCCTCTTTCTCTCCAGTGTATTGGTCTTATAATCTGGTTTATCACCATTTCTCCATTGCCTGTAACGTCCCTGCATTTTTCGGACTCCATGTGCACTTTTCCCACTTTTGACTATGCTGTCTAACTGTCTAATGTTTGATGCAAGTACCTCTCAATAATAACTAAAAAGTTGCATGTAAATTTTAATGCTGGGTTCTTACGTGGCACGATAAACCACGCCATTTTGATTTTGTAAATTACTTGAGAACCCAGCAGTATTGCTTGCATGCAGCTTTTTACTTATTTAGGGCCATCACAATCACTAGAGAAATGTTGGTAAAGCAGATTATAAGAACGATACACAGGAGAGAAAGAAGAAGGGATGTATGAAATAGATAAAATAACAAGAATACTGGCTTGATGACATAGAAAATAGCTATAACAAAGCAGACACAGAGACACAAGCAGCTACTGTAACGATTACATCGGAGAGCAGTACTAAGAAGAGAATTTACATGTGTCCCAGGAGCCATGAACTGGCTGTTCGCAAAGTCAGGCAAGCTATGAGTACCGGGAGCTTTATCAGAGAGATACCCTCCTACTTGTTGCAGTTGGTCTCCTCTGCTCTGTAACTGGAAACAGAATGTGCTTGACAACCGGGGTAAATAGTGGATTACAGGAAGGAAGTAACATACAGACTTCGCAAGCATAAAAAAAAATTTGGGGGAATAATGTAAATTGCAAAGTTACTAGATATCAGGTATACTATTAAATTAGCACAAGTTATATGAAAAGTTAGTGTCCATTTAAAAGAAATCTGTTATGAACACAAACTCATCTGTAAAATGCTCTCGCTAAAACAATGTCAGCATCTTCTACTACTTGTTTAACCCGTTAGTGACCGGCCCATCGTGTTTCTACGTCGGTCACTAACGGCCTTATTCCGATGCCATAGACTTTTTACGTCGCGGCATCGGAATAAGTTTACAGAGCAGGGAGCTGTCAGATCTCCCTGCTCTCGGCTGCTAGAGGCAGCTGAGGGCTGGGAGCGTCCCTGCTCTGCCATGTGAGATCGATATTAGTATCGATCTCACCCGTTTAACCCCTCAGATGCGGTGCACAATAGCGTGCACCGCATCTGAGTGGTTTTGGAGAGAGGGAGGGAGCTCCCTCTCTCCGCCACCGACACCCAGCGATACGATCGCCGAGTGTCTGTGTCGCCAATGGCAGCCGGGGGTCTAATAAAGGCCCCCAGGTCTGCCTGGAGTGAATGCCTGCTAGATCATGCCGCAGGCATGACCTAGCAGATGCCTGTCCGTGTTAAACTGACTGGCAGTAATACACTTCAATACAAAAGTATTGCAGTGTATTATAAATGCGATCGCAGAATCGCATATTATAGTCCCCTAATGGGACTAGTAAAAAAGTGAAAAAAAAGTTTAATAAAGTTTATTTTAAAAAAAATGTGAAAAAAAATGAAAAACCCAGCTTTTCCCCTTACAAAATGCTTTACTGTTAAAAAACCAAAATAAAGTTACAAAGTTACACATATTTAGTATCGCCACGTCCGTAACGACCCCGACTATAAATCTATTACATTACTTAACCCGCACGGTGAACGCCGTAAAAAATGTAATAAAAAACTATGGAAAAATTGCTGTTTTCTGTGAATACTGACTTTAAAAAAATTTGATAAAAAGTGATCAAAAAGTCGCATCTACTCCAAAATGGTACCAATAAAAACTACAAGTCTTCCCGCAAAAAAAAAGCCCTCATACAACCGCATCGGCGAAAAAATAAAAATATGGAGACACAAAAACAAATAATTTTGAAAAAAAAACGTTTTTACAGTGTAAAAGTAGTAAAACATACAAAAACTATACAACTTTGGTATAGTTGCAATTGTAACAACCCGCTGAATAAAGTTATTGTGTTATTTATATCACACGGTAAATGGCGTAGATTTAAGACGCGAAAAAGAGTGGCAAAATTTAAGGTTTTTTTCTATTTCCCCCCAAATAAAAGTTAATAAATAAATAATATGTTCCCCAAAATGGTGCTATTGAAAAGTACAACTTGTCCCGCAAAAAACAAAACCTTATACAGCGATGTCAACGCAAAAATAAAAACGTTATAGCTCTTGGAATGCGACGATGGAAAAACGTAAAAAATGGCCTGGTCATTAAGGTCCAAAATAGGCTGGTCATTAAGGGGTTAAATACATTGGTGTATTTTGACTTTGCTTGACATAAAAAAATGTTTTACTACTGTCTAGCCATTGAAAAAAGTAGTCTAAGCACTGCCATCTTTGCAAACTTATTGTAGGCAATTAATAAAACGTTCTCCGCCATTTTTCTGTTGTAGAAATGTCGCAAAAGTAGCAATTTGCGTGAACATTTTTTACTTTTTTGTCATTCATGCTGCACATGCTACATTACCAAAAATGGCGGTGGCTTAGTTGAATGGGCGGGGCCCGACAAATTCCCAATAATTTACGTCAGAAATTGGAGTAAATTATGACACATATTGTAAAGGATCTGCCAGGTACTACGTCTGTGTATACTCCCAGGATTAATCAGTCGACACCTGAGGCCAGACCTCTGAGACTGACACCTGCTCCCACCAATCAGGGTGGCAGGCTCAGGAGTGGGAGAGCCTATCGCGGCCTGGTCAGTCAGAGTTAGCTCCGCCCCCTGTCCATTTATACCTGCCGTTTTCTCTTCCTCCTTGCTTGTTATTCTTCTTGGATTCCTGGCCCCACTGCTGCCTTGCTCCAGCCTGCTTCTGCCGTGCTTCTGCCTTGCTTCAGTTCCGTTTATCCTGCGTTGCTCTGCCCCTGGCTTGCTTCTGCTCCCGTTTGTATACTCCACTACTTCCTGATCCTGACTGGCTCATTCACCGCTCCGTTTCCTCGCGGCGTTCCGTGGGCTACTGTATTCCCTTGCGTGTTCCCTGTTTGTACTCCTTGCACTTAGACAGCGTAGGGACCGCCGCCAAGTTGTACCCCGTCACCTAGGGCGGGTCGTTGCAAGTAGGCAGGGACAGGGCGGTGGGTAGATTAGGGCTCACTTGTTCCCTTCACCTCCTTCCTGCCATTACATAATAACAAGCCCTTACCTAGTCTACCATTTCTTCTACGCTGACGCTATCATGGACCCCCTTGAGACCCTGACCCAGCAGATGCAGGGCCTCTCCCTACAGGTCCAGGCCCTGGCTCAGAGGGTCAATCAGTCTGACGCTGCCTTTGTAGTACCCCTCACCTCACCTTTAGAACCCAACCTCAAGTTACCTGACCGGTTCTCAGGGGACCGTAAGACTTTTCTCTCCTTCCGGGAGAGTTGTAGATTTTATTTCCGCCTAAGACCTCACTCCTCAGGTTCCGAGAACCAGCGGGTGGGTATCATTATATCCCGACTCCAGGAAGGGCCCCAAGAGAGGGCCTTCTCCTTGGCTCCTGACACCCCTGAACTTTCCTCCGTTGATCGGTTTTTCTCTGCCCTCGGTCTCATTTACGACGAGACTGACAGGACTGCCTTAGCCGAGAGTCAGCTGGTGACCTTACGTCAGGGTAGGAGACCTGTTGAGGAATACTGTTCTGATTTTAGAAAGTGGTGCGTAGCTTCTCGGTGGAACGACCCAGCCCTAAAGTGCCAGTTTAGGTTAGGATTATCTGACGCCCTGAAGGATCTGCTGGTTAGCTACCCCTCTTCTGACTCCCTAGACCAGGTTATGGCCCTAGCAGTACGACTTGACCGACGTCTCAGGGAACGTCAGCTTGAACGTTTCAATGTTTTCCCCTCTGACTGCCCTGCGATTCCCCCCGAGGTCCCGTCTCCTCGCTCTTCCACGGAGGACTCGGAGGTACCTATGCAACTCGGGGCCTCCATGTCCCCTCGACAACGTAGAGAGTTTCGCAGGAAGAATGGTCTCTGCTTCTATTGTGGGGACGACAAGCATCTACTGAACACCTGTCCCAGGCGGAAGAATAAGCAGCCGGAAAACTTCCGCGCCTAAGTGATCATCGGGGAGGTCACTTGGACGCACAGGTATTTCCCGTTAATACTAAACGCAATAAGATTTTGCTTCCCTTTCAGGTCTCGTTTGCTGGCCGGTCTGCCACTGGCAGTGCCTTCGTGGATTCGGGCTCATCTGCTAATATCATGTCTGTGGAATTTGCTATGTCTCTAAAAATGCCTTTTATTGATTTACCTTATCCTATCCCGGTAGTGGGTATCGACTCCACTCCTCTTGCTAATGGTTATTTTACTCAGCATACTCCTGTTTTTGAACTCCGTGTTGGCTCCATGCATTTGGAGCAGTGCTCTGTACTGGTGATGCAGGGATTATCGTCCGATCTGGTATTAGGTCTTCCCTGGTTGCTGCTGCATAATCCCACGTTTGATTGGAATACTGGGGATCTCACCAAATGGGGTAGTGATTGCCTGATGTCATGTCTTTCGGTTAACTCTATTTCTCCCCGGGAGCAGGTAAACACGCTTCCTGAGTTTGTTCAGGACTTCGCTGATGTGTTTTCTAAGGAGGCCTCCGAGGTGTTGCCCCTCATAGAGATTACGATTGCGCCATCGATTTGGTGCCTGGTGCCAAGCTTCCTAAGGGGAGGATATTTAATCTTTCATATCCTGAACGTAAAGCTATGAGGGAGTATATCCAAGAATGCCTGGCCAAGGGTTTCATTCGCCCCTCGACTTCTCCTGTAGGTGCTGGCTTCTTCTTCGTGGGGAAGAAGGATGGTGGTCTTAGGCCGTGCATTGATTATCGGAACTTGAATAAGGTCACAGTAAGGAACCAGTATCCCCTTCCTTTGATTCCGGATCTTTTTAATCAGGTTCAGGGGGCCCAATGGTTCTCTAAGTTCGATCTACGGGGGGCATATAACCTTATCCGCATCAAAGAGGGGGATGAGTGGAAAACTGCGTTCAACACGCCCGAAGGTCATTTCGAATACCTAGTCATGTCCTTTGGGTTGTGAAATGCCCCTGCCGTCTTCCAGAATTTTATTAATGAAATTCTGAGAGATTACCTGGGTAATTTTCTTGTAGTGTACCTTGATGACATACTTGTGTTTTCCAAGGACTGGTCCTCGCACGTGGAGCATGTCAGGAAGGTCCTCCAGGTCCTTCGGGAAAATAATCTGTTTGCGAAGACCGAAAAATGTGTGTTTGGGGTACAGGAGATACCATTTTTAGGTCAAATCCTCACTCCTCATGAATTCCGCATGGACCCTGCCAAGGTTCAGGCTGTGGCGGAATGGGTCCAACCTGCCTCCCTGAAGGCGCTACAGTGTTTTTTGGGGTTCGCTAACTATTACAGGAGATTTATTGCCAACTTCTCGGTCGTCGCTAAGCCTCTTACGGACCTCACTCGCAAGGGTGCTGATGTCCTCCATTGGCCCCCTGAGGCCGTCCAGGCTTTTGAGACCCTCAAGAAGTGCTTTATCTCGGCCCCCGTGCTGGTTCAGCCCAACCAGAGGGAGCCATTTATTGTGGAGGTTGACGCGTCCGAGGTGGGAGTGGGGGCCGTCTTGTCCCAGGGTACCAGCTCCCTCACCCATCTCCGCCCCTGTGCTTACTTCTCTAGGAAGTTTTCGCCCACGGAGTGTAACTATGATATTGGCAACCGCGAACTTTTAGCCATTAAATGGGCTTTTGAAGAGTGGCGTCACTTCTTGGAGGGGGCCAGACACCAGGTAACGGTCCTTACTGACCACAAGAATCTGGTTTTCCTAGAATCTGCCCGGAGGCTTAATCCTAGACAAGCTCGTTGGGCACTATTCTTTACCAGATTTAATTTCTTGGTTACCTATAGGGCTGGGTCCAAAAATATTAAGGCTGATGCACTGTCACGTAGTTTCATGGCTAATCCTCCTTCTGAGAAGGATCCTGCTTGTATTTTACCCCCTGGTATAATTGTTTCTGCCACTGATTCTGACTTAGCCTCTGACATCGCGGCTGATCAAGGTTCAGCTCCCGGGAACCTCCCTGGGGACAAACTGTTTGTCCCCCTGCAATACCGGCTAAGGGTACTCAGGGAAAACCATGACTCCGCTCTATCTGGTCATCCTGGCATCTTGGGTACCAAACTCCTCATTACCAGAAACTATTGGTGGCCTGGGTTGCCTAAAGACCTTAGGGCTTACGTCGCCGCTTGTGAGGTCTGTGCTAGGTCCAAGACCCCTAGGTCCCGACCTGCGGGCTTACTACGCTCCTTGCCCATTCCCCAGAGACCTTGGACCCATATCTCCATGGATTTTATCACCGATTTTCCTCCATCTCAGGGCAAGTCGGTGGTGTGGGTGGTAGTAGACCGCTTCAGCAAGATGTGCCACTTTGTGCCCCTTAACGCCAAGACGTTAGCTTCTTTGTTTGTGAAACACATTCTGCGTCTCCATGGGGCCCCAGTCAATATCGTTTCGGACAGAGGGGTACAATTTGTTTCCTTATTTTGGAGAGCTTTTTGTAAAAAGTTGGAGATTGATCTATCCTTCTCCTCCGCCTTCCATCCCGAAACTAATGGCCAAACGGAAAGGACTAACCAATCCCTGGAACAATATTTAAGGTGTTTCATTTCTGACTGTCAATTTGATTGGGTCTCATTCCTTCCCCTCGCCGAATTTTCCCTTAATAACCGGGTCAGTATCTCGTCAGGGGTCTCCCCGTTTTTCTGTAATTTCGGGTTTAATCCTAGGTTCTCCTCCATTTCCCCTGGTTGTTCCAATAATCCCGAGGTAGAGGACGTTCATCGGGAACTGTGCACAGTCTGGGCCCAGGTTCAGAAGAACCTAGAGGCGTCCCAGAGCGTACAAAAGATTCAGGCTGATTGTAGACGTTCTGCTAACCCCCGGTTTGTCATCGGGGATCTGGTGTGGTTGTCGTCGAGGAACTTGCGCCTTAAGGTCCTGTCCAGGAAGTTTGCTCCCCGATTTATTGGACCTTATAAAGGTCATTGAAGTCCTCAACCCTGTATCCTTCCGTCTGGAGCTGCCCCCATCCTTTCGCATACACGACGTCTTCCATGCCTCCCTCCTGAAACGCTGCTCCCCGTCCTGGTCGCCCTCGAGGAAACCTCCTGTTCCCGTTCTCACCCCTGAGGGGGTGGAATTCGAGGTGGCCAAGATTGTGGACAGTAGGATGATCCAGGGCTCCCTCCAGTACCTGGTCCATTGGAGAGGATACGGGCCGGAGGAGAGGACTTGGGTACCTGCTCGAGATGTTCACGCTGGGGTATTGATCAGGAGGTTCCACCTTCTCTTCCCCACTAAACCGGGTCCTCTTAGTAAGGGTCCGGTGGCCCCTCATAAAATGGGGAGTACTGTAAAGGATCTGCCAGGCACTACGTCTGGGTATACTCCCAGGATTAATCAGTCGACACCTGAGGCCAGACCTCTGCGACTGACACCTGCTCCCACCAATCAGGGTGGCAGGCTCAGGAGTGGGAGAGCCTATCGCGGCCTCGTCAGTCAGAGTTAGCTCCGCCCCCTGTCCATTTATACCTGCCGTTTTCTCTTCCTCCTTGCTTGTTATTCTTCTTGGATTCCTGGCCCCACTGCTGCCTTGCTCCAGCCTGCTTCTGCCGTGTTTCTGCCTTGCTTCAGTTCCGTTTATCCTGCGTTGCTCTGCCCCTGGCTTGCTTCTGCTCCGTGCTCCCGTTTGTATACTCCACTACTTCCTGATCCTGACTGGCTCATTCACCGCTCCGTTTCCTCGCGGCGTTCCGTGGGCTACTGTATTCCCTTGCGTGTTCCCTGTTTGTACTCCTTGCACTTAGACAGCGTAGGGACCGCCGCCAAGTTGTACCCCGTCGCCTAGGGCGGGTCGTTGCAAGTAGGCAGGGACAGGGCGGTGGGTAGATTAGGGCTCACTTGTTCCCTTCACCTCCTTCCTGCCATTACACATATCCACAGCAGCACATAGCAGCCGTGGATTTGAGTTTCTCGAGAACGGGCAGCCAGTGAAACGCCTAATTTATTAAGAGGCGTGCACTTCCTACTCCTGCGCTCTTTTGATTAAGACTAGTGAATAAAAAAGCCAGTCAATAAATTCAACCCAAATAAATTTAAAATCTTTGTTCAAGAAAGGAAAGAAGGAGGGAGAGATAAAATGGATGCCACTAGAAAATGCCAGTGTATAGAAAGTTTTTTATTTTAACTTTTGGATTACGATTTGATTAGTTTTAGGAAAAAGAAGGCCATGGCTATGGCTAGTGTTGCTAGCATTTTCTGTTTGCTTTTATTTTAGTGTTGTTTGTTTTTCTAAAGTAAAACTAGTAAACCAATGAAAAACTTGCCCGTTGTTTGGAAATATTGTGGTTTATTGTCATGTACAGATGTAGCCATCTTTACCTTGACTTTTAACGCAATAAATAAACAGTGACTAGATCCCTTATCTTGACTTTTTTAATCACTTTTCAATGGCTTTTGTTGTGTGATATCACGCTGCAGCAAGTTATCAGAATCAAGTTAAAGATGGCTACATCCGTATTCCAGATATAGTTTAGATAAGTACTCACATCTAATCGGTTGGCAGTTTTCCTTTACATGATATACAAAATGTAGTTTATTCTTTGTCACATTCTATAATGCATTATTGTGAGGATGAGCAATGTCTGTATTTTTTTAAATCTTTTTTTTTAGCAGAGAAGGTAAATCTCCATGGAACGCGCAGTATAACTAGAACTCTAGAGAAATGGGGAAATGAAATCTTCAGTGAAGAAAAGAACATCCTGATGTACCAGCCGCAAACCCTGCTTCCAGATTATACCGGGTATTAATGTACTCTAGTTTTGTGAATGTAAAGTGGATGAAATACAAAATGTTATAAAAACAAAGGAGTTATACACTATTAGAAATGTTAAAACAAATATACGTAACTGTCCATAACTTTGAAAGTCTCCTGACAAGCACAACAAGTTGTCAATATATATTACACATATACCTAAATGAGATTCATGTACACAGTACCAGTCAAAAGTTTGGACACACCTTTTCATTCCATGGTTTTTCTTATTTATTTATTTTTTAAATTCTACATTGCAGATTCATATTCAAGACATGATAACTATAAAGGAACACATATGGAATTAAGTGGTAAACAAAAAAAGTGGTAAACAAACCATAATTCCTTTCTAAGGGCAGAATTTTTCCATTGAAAATGTTGCTGCGGATTAGTTGAGAATTTGCAGCAACATTTTCATATTTGACAGGTAATTCAGACATTGCGGATATCACTACGGACTTGCCGCAGATTTCAGTTTTTGCATTGCAAAGGATGAAATCTGCAGTGAAAATCTGCTGTTTCTCTGCAACAGACTGTGCATGCTGCGGTGTGACATGTCTGCACCGCAGCCTAAATTCCACACTGTTATTTCCCTCATCGTCTGAACTAAGTTACCTAAAAATGCATAGAATCCAATGGAAAAAACGGCTGCTGCGGATTTCCACTGCGGACTGTCCGCAGCGGAATTCCACAGCTATTCCGCCATGTCTGAACACGCCCTTATTTCAGGTTCTACAAAGTAGCCCCCATTTGTTTTGATGACAGCTTTGCAGACTCTCGGCATTCTCTCAATCAGCTTCATAAGGTAGTCCCCTGGAATGGCTTACCAACAGATTTGAAGGAGTTCCTTGAGGTACTGAGCACATGACTACTTTTTCGTCTCTCTGAGGTCCAACTCATCCCAAAACATTTTAATTGGGTCTAGGTCGGGAGATTGTGGTGGCCATGTCATCCGACGCAGCACTCCATCACTCTCCTTGGTCAAATAGCCCCTACATAGCCTAGAGGTTTGTTTGGGGTCATTATCCTGTTGAAAAACAAATGATGGTCCCATTAAGCACAAACCTGATAGAATGGCATGTCGCTGCAGAATGCTGTGGTAACCATACTTACAAGTGTTCCTTGAATATTGCATAAATGACCAACAGTGTCACAAGCAAAGCACCCCCACACCTCCTTCTCCATGCTTCATGGAAGGAACCACACATGTAGAAACCATCCACTCACCTTTTCTGCGTCTCACAAAGACATGGCGGTTGGATGCAAAAATCTCAAATTTTGACTCATCATACCAAAGTACAGATTTCAGTTAGTCTAAAGTCCATTCCTTGTGTTTCTTGGCCCAAGAAACCAAGCAATTCTCTTCTTCTTTTCATTCCTCAGTAGTGGCAGCAATTCAAGAATAATGGCCTGATTCTCACATTCTCCTCTGAACGGTTGATGTTGTGACGTGTCTGGTACTTGATCTCCTTTCCTGGGGCGGTCCTCATGAGAGTCAGTTTTATCATAGCGTTTAAAGGTTTTCATGACTTTACTTGTGGGTACCTTCAAAAATCTTGAAATTTTCGGGATTTACTGACCTTTCATGTCTTAAAGTAATGATGGACTGTCATTTCTCTTTACTTAGTTGAGTGGTTCTTGCCATAATGTGTATTAGAATAGTAGTTAAACACTGTATGGATGTGTGTACGAATCCAGGGGCGTAACTAGGAAAGACTGGGCCCCATAGCAAACTCTTGACTGGGGCCTCCCTAGGTGCCACAACAGCCCCCCTTATAGATAATGCCCCCTGTAGAATGTGCCATACAACCCCCCTGTAGACAGTGCTATACACTCCTGCCTATAGACAGTGTCACAACCCACTTGTAGATAGTGCCCCCCCCTTGTATATAGTGCCACAAGGCAATGGCGCATCTGAGAAAGTTGTATTAGCCAGGGGGATGTCAATCAAACATGCAAAGGTGGGTTTTGAGGCAGGACTATGTGACTCTTCAGGATAGTGTCGCCGCCCCATGACCCTTTAATGAGTGATTAGCATATAATGTACGCCGTTTTAAAAGTTGATTTTAAAAATTTGTATCTGAAAATAGCATACATTTGGAAATATTGTCATGTCATGTATTACCACATGGTAGCAGTTCAAGGGGTTACAACTACCAGACAGGTTCCCATGAAATAAACAATGAATTTAGAAAAATTCCATCTGCCCTGCAATTTTGATATTATAAATATATCCTATATAATTACAGCTCCAGAACAAAGCTCATACATATATACAGTACCACCACCAAGCTCTGTACATAAATACAGCAGCAGAACAAAGCTCAGTACATAAATACAGCACTAGAACCAAGCTCATATATATATATATATATATATATATATATATATATATATATACAACATCAGAACCAACATCAGTACATAAATACAGCACTAGAACCAACCTCAGTACATAAATACAGCACTAGAAACAAGCTCAGTACGTGTATATACAAGACCAGAAGAAAGCTCAGTACATAAATACAGAACCAGAACCAAGTTCAGTACCTAAATACAGAACCAGAACCAAGCTCAGTAAATATATACATCCCCAGAACCAAGCTCAGTAAATATATACATCCCCAGAACCAAGCTCAGTATATATATACAGCACCAGAACCAAGCTCAGTACATATATACTATCCCAGAACCAAGCTCAGTACATATATACATCCCCAGAACCAAGCTCAATACATAAATACAGCACCAGAACCATGCTCAGTACATATATACAGCACCAGAACCAAGCTCAGTACATATATGCATCCCCAGAACCAAGCTCAGTGCATAAATACAGTACCAGAACAAAGCTCAGTACATATATACTATCCCAGAACCAAGCTCAGTACATATACACATCCCCAGAACCAAGCTCAGTACATAAATACAGCACCAGAACAAAGCTCAGTACATATATACAACACTAGAACAAATAATGCTCAATTCAGTGCAAGCCCTGCCGTATAGGTTTGTACGGCGTAAAACTGCAGCTCCCAGCATGGCACAAACTGTTGTAAGGATATGCTGGGAGATGCTGCTTCACAAAAAATAATCATGACACCCATCATCTCGCTGCAGATCATACAGTGACTACCATACTGATTAGAGGCAGAATAAACATTTACATTAAGTGACTCACCGGTGATGTCTCAGATTCTAGTTCTTCTTTTCTCCCTCTGGTCCAGAACTCTATGATGGATTTCCCCCGGCCATGACCCATTTCTGCGATTTTCCGCTCAGATGACTTCAGCTTCTCACTTTTTTGCACCTATAAACGAAGTTAAAATTCTCAACAACTCTAAATATTATAAATTGCCATACACTGCACCACTAAATATAATAGCGCCATACACTGTGTCCCTGATTATAATAGTACCATACACTGTGTCCCACACACACCGTGCCCCCTGTAGATAGTGCCCCCATAGCCCCCTGTAGATAGTGACCCCTATAGAGCCTCTATAGATAGTGCCCTACATACAGCCCTCTGTAGATAGTGCCCACATATGGACTCCAGAGCTGAAAGACAATAGTGCTAACCACTGAGCCACCGTGCTGCCCTACATATAGCTTCCCCTATAGATAGTGCTCCACGTATAGCCCACCTCTGTAGATAGTGCCTCACATATAGCTGACCCCTGTAGACAGTGCCCTACATATAGCCCCCCTGTAGATAGTGCCCCACAGGTAACCCACCCCTGTATATAGTGTCCTAAATATAGCCCACCTCTGTAGATAGTGCCCTACAAATCGCTCCCCCTATAGATACTGCTCCACATATAGCCCACCTCTGTAGATAGTACCTCACATATAGCTCCCCCTGTATACAGTGTCCCACATATAGCCCACCCCTGTAGACAGTGCCCTACATATAGCCCACTGTAGCTAGTGCCCCACAGGTAACCCACCCCTGTATATATATAGTGTCCCACATATAGCCCTCCCCTATGGATAGTGTCCTACAAATAGCTCTCCTATAGATAGTGCTCTACATATAGCCCTCCCCTGTATATAGTGTCCCACATATAGACCCCCCTGAATATAGTGCCCCACATCCCCACATATAGACCCCCTGTAGATAGTGCCCCACATAACGCCTCTCACAGTTTTAGTAGATAAAAAATTACATACTCACCCTGATCCTGTTCCCGCGCCATCCGGTGGCAATGCAGATCAGCTCTCTTCTGAGCAGGTCTGCTGGAGCTGAACGACACAAGCGGCGCATCGTTTAAAGGCGCTCATTGGCAGGGCAGAATGACTTGCCCCATCAATCAGCACCTTTCAAGCATGGAAACGTCGAGATGACGTCATTGCGCCGCTAACGTCGTTGCACTTATTGGCAGGGAAAGTCATTTTGCCCCGCCAATCAGCATCATTGTAAGGCGCTGAATGGTCAGGCACACAATGTGCCCGGCTATCCAGCGCTAATGCATGTATTTGTACCTGCATGCTATAGACGCAGGTACAATTACTACAAGAGGGGGTGGCTGTCGCTAGCACTGGGGCCCCCAGGCATGAGAGGGCCTGTGTGGCCCGGCCCATAGATGTTAGAGGCTCGGCAGCGCGGGCCCCGTAGTAGCGTTGCTACAGCTGTAGCAGCCATAATGGCTGCTAGCGGCACCACTGGATATATGGGGGGGCGTGTCGGCGGGCGCCATGGGCCCCCTCAAGCAGTGGGCGCCGTAGCAGCCGCTACGGCTGCTACAGCGGTAGTTACGCCACTGTACCAATCCTATCTCTGCACAACACTACTGATGGTCTCAAACGCATTATGAACTCTTGACAAGGCATACCAGTTCATTCAAAGGCATTCCAGGTGACCACTTTATAAAGCTGATTGAGAGAATACCAAGGGTGTGCAAAGTTGTCATGAAAGCACAAGGGGGCTACATTGAAGAATATAAAATAAAAAAACAAATTCTGGTTTGTTTAACACTTCTTTGTTTACCACTTAATTCTATATGTGTTTCTTCATAGTTATCACGTCTTGTTTTTGTTAATATTTTGTTTATTATTATAGAATTTCATCAATGAAAGTGCACTGTATTACACAAGAGAAGAAAAGTATAACATAATTAACATTAAATTCTGCCAAGGTGTACATAATACATACAGTATCCAAAGAAGGAAAAACCAAACCATGCAATCCCTGAGACCCAGTGAATCGGCTCAGAATGGCCCGACATTAAGGCAGACTATGGGTCTTGTGAATCATATATACCAAGCCCACCTCAGTGGCAGTTATAAACTGATCTCTTACTAGTACCGAAAAGGATGGAGGGAGCTTAGCTTTGGCCACCCTTAGGTTCCACCTATTTAGTATCAATCCAGTCACCCCTTCATTATATCTTTTGATTTGGGCTGACAAAAGAAATGTTAAATAGTCAGTTATAGGGAGCCTCCTAATCCATGCCATTCTGCCTTCCACTGGCCCTTGTTACACAAAAAATAGACACACTTTAATAGACAAAAACAGCCACCCCAATAAAACCCTAAAAAATATCCGACAGGAGGGAAGGAGGAGGGAGAGAAAGGGAGAAAAATTGAAAGAAAAAGGAGAGAAAACCAACTCTGCTTGATCATCTACAAACACAAATTACATACCAAACCATTAAACCAGCCCTAACATATTTTCCTGTTTGGGGGATATTTCCTCAATCCATCTATCCCATAGCTTATAAAAAGTTTTCCCCCCTCCGTCCCTGTTTTGAAGCCACAATCTTTGAAGAGATCAGTGGTGCTGGGGGCGGAGATAGCGCTGAGACTGCATTGATGTGTCTTGATGAGCTCCGTACATCCAACAGCCCTTTTACAGCCCAAGACAGATTCTTGAACCACAAAATGGTTAAAATTGGAGGCAGTAAAGCGAGGGATGCCTCAGAGATTGTCGCTCTGGCCCCCTCACAACATGAGATGGAATAATTTTTTAAAGAGATTCCTTCTCTCCCGGCGCGAATTCCTAAGATGATGCCGTCTTCCCACTGGCAACACGAGGACGCGGTTTCAGAGGCTTCTGAGGCAGAAACCATGCAGCGAGCGCTGCAGCATCTGGAGATCTACCACTGACTAGAGCTTTCTTTAAACAGGTACTGGCAAAGACATTAGAACCTGCAATTAAGGACTTAGCTGATATTAACCAAAATGTCCGACATATTGTTCATAGAGAAATCCCAAGCCTCTGTTCTAGATTTTAACAGAGCAGCTATGCAACGATTCTCCTCCTGCCAGACTGCCTTTAATAACATCTTCAGAGCCCTGGAAGACCAAGAGAATAGAGGCACAATCTTTGTTTTCGTGGGGTATCTGAGTCTGTGCCCTCTGATGATATTGCAGACACCATTTTGTCTATTTTTCGTTCTATACTTGTTGCAGATTTCAAAGGAGATTGCACTTGTATGGGCTCATAGGGCACTATGACCAAGACCCAAAAGACATGATCCTGATTAAATCCAGAAATGCTGCACCTATATTGTTTGGGGATGCTGAGATTTCGATTTTCCAAGACTTAGCTGCTGTCACCTTACAAAAACGCAGCAATCTTAGACCGCTTACGGATCTCTTGAGAAATAGACGAATACTCTAGATGGACATTCCAGTTTGGTCTCACGTTCTTGGTCGAGGGTCGTTGGTTCTCAATCTCCATCTACTCGATAAATGACTTGGATGACTTTTATGCTCAACTGGATATTGCTCCATTATCTATTGAAGATTGGGACTCGATGTCAGGTCTCTCCTCTCTTCTTCAAGTCGTACCGGTCACACCTTCGGAGCAGAATGCAGCCCCTAAATCTCAAAGATATCACAAGATATCCAGTCGCCTAACACCCAGGAGAAGATAAAACTTGATGACTGTGTGATTAGTTTCTCTCCACTGTTTTCTCCGCTGTTCAAAACTATGGTAGAGTATAACGAATGCCTTCTGTTTATGTCTCGTGTTTTTCCTCTGTTTTCCTGGACTGAGGCTTTATTATACATGTCCTGTCTTAAATTGCCAATAGAGTGTTCTCAGCTATTGGGTTTGGTACTATAATATACTATGAAGTCTTATCCCCCCTTGCTGCACATGTTGCTGCTCATATCGATGACGTTATTGATATTGTTTTCTCAGGTCCATATGATGTAATATGGTCTACTTTTCTTTTAATTAGTCTACTCCTGGGGTTGCATTTTAGACCTCTGGTTTGGCTCCTTTTGTTGATACTTCTCATACCATTTGTTTGTTTTTTGTAAATGTATAAGGGTGAATTCTCCTTTCTTGGTGAGGTTAATCGATACTTCATTACATATTGTATTTCATTACAAGATGTTCTGAACTCACTGTATCTGGTTGACTGGTTTATCCTGCGCTCAGCCCCTTGGACGGTAGTATTTATATATTTTTCTAAAACATTTTCTTTGCCATGGCTTCATTGAAAGTTGTGTCATATAATGTTAAGGTCTTTAATACCCCTTCTAAGAGATGTCCAATTTTTTCATTTCTCATGAAAACCTCTTGCGATGTTTTGATGCTCCAAGAAACACATTTTAGATCACTTTCACAACCTAATTGCCATAATTATTGCTCGGCTGGTTCTGCCTCTAGGGGGGTGAGTGTAGGGTTTCGTCGCTCTGTCCCATTTATTTATTCCTCTCATCCCCAAGATCCTGATGGCAGGTATTTGTTCTCAAAGGGTAAGATGGGTTCTCAAACTTTTACCTTTGCTAATCTGTATGCCCCTAACTCTGGTCAAATAGATTGGTTGTTAGCAGTATTCACGTTATTAGAATCCTTCTCATAGGGTATGGTCATTGTTGGTGGAAATAGCAATCTACTCATGGATCGACTCATTGATTCCTCCTCTAAAAAGTCAGCTCTCTCCTATAGAGTGCTGAATAGATTTAAATCTGTGCTAGCTAGATATGGATTGGTTGATGTTTGGAGATGCCTAAACCCGACTAGTTTTGATGATACGTTCTTTTCCCCTGTACATTCCTCCTACCATAGATTGGACTATTTTTTCCTGCCCAAACCCTTCCTAAAATTTTCCCGACCCCTTTATTAACACAGTATTCTCTATGTATGCCTCCCCGTCTGCCTCTGTAGCGGTTAACGGGATTCCGTCTAGCTCCTTTGTGATACGCAATGGCACACGGCAGGGATGCCCATTGTCCCCTTTTTTGTTTCTGACTGTAATGGAGACCCTTATGCAAGCAATTAGATTGGAAACTAGCATTGTGGGATTAACATTAGCGACTAGAGAACATAAAGTAGCTGCATACGCAGATGATTTGTTAATGATGGTGACAAACCCAGAGATTTCTTTTCCCAAAATTCAGCAAATTTTAGACTCCTTCAGTGCTTTTTACAATTTTAAAATAAGTGTTAGTAAATCCCAAGCTTTGAGATTCTCCTTGACTAACTCTCACAGGAATCTACCGGCAGAAAATTCCGCTTTTAATTGGTCTTCTTCTCACTTTACCTTTCTGGGTATCAAGATTAGTAATAACCTGAGTCACTTGTTGGTCCTGAACTATGCCCCTTTTCTTGCCTCTTTTCCAGATCTGTTGAGACGCTTTTACATTCCTTACCTTTCTTGGTTTGGACGGAAAAATATAGTAATGTCTTTTTTGCTGCCTAAATTGACCTACCTTATGCAGGCCTTACCCATTCCACTAACTAGAGCCTTCTTTATAGCTATTAATAAATTATTTTCCAAGTTCATCTGGAGAGGTAAGAAAGCTCGCATTTCTAGGGATATTTTAGCTTGACACAAGACCAGTGGTGGGATTAGTTTACCAGATCCTGAAAAATCAAGCAAACCGAACAATGCCCCAAAATATACCAATGGTCCTAGTGACTAATAGAATAAACCAAAAAGAGAAACAAGTCACGACCAGATAATAGAAAAAGTAAAAAAAACTTTATTGAAGTCAAATAGACACAAACAAACACATAAATATAACTGTACACAATAAAATAAGCCCTCGTAAAAAGATGGAATCAGAACATGCAAGCATCATGGCCCCCCAGATAGTGAACCAGTCAAAAGAACGCTATTTTCTCAGTTCCTCTTAGAACTTTAGTCTTATATGAGGAAAAAAAACTGTAGATACTGTCAGGTTTTACAACCCTCTCACTGTAGCTACATTAAAGATTTGGTATAAATTTTCCTCTGTAATTGACAATTGTCTTTTGCTGTCTCCTTTATTACAAGCTAGAGATTTGTTGGGTCTTGCCCCGTTAGCCCTAAAAGAAAGCATCCCTTTTGTAACGCCTATGGCCACGGTCTGTCGTTCTAACTTAACCCTCGACGTCCGCGGACATGGACGTCCTGCTGCTGTGCTACGTCGTCCCCCTGTGAGGCGCCGGCACTCACTTCCGGGTATCGAGCCTGTCTCCTGGACTATAAGAGGGTCACCACCGTTCTTATCCTCGCCTGAGCGTTGTTGTTGTTTCCCTTAGTCTGTCTTGCAAATGGTCACCTAAGTGTCTTCCAGCTTCCCAGTGTTCCCCGTACCTGTATCCTGTTTTCCGTGCTATCAGTGCCATCCTGGTCTACTGCCGTGCCTAACTGTTGTCATGTTTTGCTGCATCTCCACGCCTGTTCTACTGCACCACGCCTGACGTCTACCTGACGCCTGGTCCCAGCCGAGTATGCCTCACCCCGCCCTCCCAAGCCATACTGGCGGACCTGCAGGATCTCCGAACAAGACAGGATCAACTTTTTGTGGCAGTGGACTCCATGGCGCAGCAGCTAGGGGCTCTAGCTGCTTCCATTCCTGCCTCTATTCAAGCTCCTCTGACCGACCCTTCTGCTACATCTCCTGGCGGTTCCGGTTCGGATTCCCGGTTCTCGCTGCCATTACCTTCTCGGCTCCATGGAGACGCAAGTACGTGCAGGGGATTTCTGAACCAATGCTATATCCATTTTTCCCTGCATGCTCGAGCATTTCCGTCGGACGGAACCAAGATCGCCTTCATCATGTCTCTACTTGCTGGCAAGGACCTGGCATGGGCGAAACCAATCTGGGAACGACAGGGACCCGAGACTCGAGACTTCCAGAAGTTCGTGCGGTTGTTCCGTACTGTTTTTGAGGAGCCAGGACGTGTCTCGTCGGCACCCACGGCTATCTACAACCTTCGCCAAGAGGACACCTCCGTGGGCGAATACACCATCCAGTTCTGGACCCTGGCAGGAGAGCTGTCGTGGAACAATGAGGCATTGGTGGCATCCTTCTGGCATTGCCTGTCGTCCAGGATCAAGGACGAACTTGCTGCCCGAGACCTACCACCTGCCTTGGATGACCTGATTCTGCTGGCTACTCGGGTAGATATAAGGCTCAGGGAGACGTCTCATGAGGTGCAACAGGAGAGACGACTTCCTAGATTGGTGCCCAACTTCCAACAACCCCTCTTGCATTCAACTACTGCTATGCCCGGGGTGCCGATGCAGGTGGATCGCCTAATATTGTCTGTACAAGAGAAACAGCGCAGGCACACCTCTGGCCATGTCGTGCTTCTGTGTCCACAGAACCCCCAAAAAAAACCGCCTAGTTTTGGTTGGAGAGACAACCCTGGGTGCTACTGCATTTAATCGTGAACTCTCTTCCAAGCTGTTTATTGCCGTGACCATTGTCGCTGGCGAGAGGCTCCATCTGGTTTCTGCCTACATGGACTATGGCTCTGCAGCTAATTTCATTTGTCAAGACCTTGTGGATCTTCTCCAGTTGCCCACTGTCCACTTGGAAAGGCTGTTGATCGTAGCCTCGGTAGATGGACTGCCACTGCCTGACCCAGTGTCACGATCACAGGGTATGTGGACCCACTAGGCCACTCTTCCGTAGCGGAGAGGCAGCTGACCAGGTCACAGTCTTTACGAAAGTCAATAGTAGATAGTAACACTTGGGTACCTGAACTAGTCGAGACGGTGGCTGTGGCTTCAGCACGGATGGAAGTCGGTGCAGCAGGTAGCGCCAGAAGTGGTGGGCAGTATCCGATGTGGCAAACGACACTGGACGTGGCAAACGACAGCAGGTGCAGTAGACATGACTCCGACACTAGTGGGCACAGGAACATTAACAGCACAGGATACAGGAACAGGTAAAAGGGCATGGGTAACAACTGACACTAAGGGACCATTTGCAAGACAGACTTGGATAAACTAACAACGCTCAAGCAAGGAGCAGAACGGAGCGGAAGTGAGCGCTGGCAATTCCTAGGAAGGAGATGGGGACCAGCGCTCACGGATCCATGGCTGCGGGTGTCGGGAAGTGAGTAACACCCAGTGGACGCTACACCCAGTTGTTTCCGTGACCAAGCCATTGAGACTTAAAGTGGGAGCTCTTCACACTGAGCTCATCTCCCTGTTTGTCCTGCCCAAGGCCGTCGATTCCGTGCTGCTGGGTTTGCCTTGGCTCCGTTTGCATGCCCCAGTCCTGGATTGGAACTCCGGAGAAGTTCTCCAGTGGGGTCCCAAGTGTCTCGACCGCTGTCTGGGTCATATCCATCCACCGCAGCCTTCTCCGCATCAGTCATTGGTAGGGTTGCCTCCTTGTTTCTCTCAGTTCGCTGATGTCTTCGATAAGAAGGAAGCAGAGACCTTGCCGCCTCATCGTGCATATGATTGTCCGATCGACTTGGTTCCTGATTCATCCCCTCCTCGCGGTAGAGTATACACTCTCTCCCTGCCAGAGACTCAGTCTATGTCGGCCTACATAAAGGAGAACCTGGAGAGGGGCTTCATTCGTAAATTCTCAACCCCGGCCGGAGCCGGGTTCTTCTTTGTCAAAAAGAAGGATGGATCTCTCCGTCCCTACATTGACTACCGAGGCCTCAATTGGTTCACGGTAAAGAACAGGTACCCTTTGCCTTTAATTTCGGAATTGTTCGATCGCATAAGGGGGGCAATTTTTTTTTCTAAACTGGACTTGCGGGGGGCTTACAACCTGATTCGGATTTGTCAGGGTGACGAGTGGAAGACCGCATTTAATACTCGTGATGGGCACTATGAATACCTAGTGATGCCCTTCGGCCTGTGTAACGCCCCCGCGGTGTTTTAAGAATTTGTCAATTAAATTTTTCGTGATCTCCTCTATATCTGTGTTGTGGTATATCTCGATGACATTTTGATTTATTTCCCTAGATCCATTAACTCATCTGAGTCATATCCGCCAGGTGTTGCTTTGTTTAAGAGAGAATCATCTTTACGCCAAGCTGGAGAAGTGCATGTTTGAAAAAAGATCTCTTCCCTTCCTGGGCTACGTCATCTCCGATCAGGGCCTCAAGATGGACCCTGAGAAGGTAAAGGCTGTCCTGGAGTGGCCACGCCCACAAGGTTTAAGAGCCATACAACACTCCCTGGGATTCGCTAACTTCTATCGGCTGTTCATCCCCAACTTCTCGTCATTGACAGCCCCCATTTCTTCCCTCACAAAAAAGGGTATGAATGCCAAAGTGTGGACTCCGGAGGCTGAAGCCGCATTTGAGACCTTGAAAAAAGCCTTCACGTCAGCCTCTATTCTTCACCACCCTGATGTGTCCCTACAGTTTTCTTTAGAGGTGGACGCTTCCTCTGTTTGTGCTAGCGCACTTTTGTTCCAGAGAGGTTCTAAAGGCAAGACTGTGGTATGTGGCTACTATTCCAAACTGTTTTCTTCCGCAGAGCGCAACTACTCGATTGGGGATCAGGAGTTACCGGCCATCAAGCTGGCCCTGCAGAAGTGGAGACACCTACTGGAAGGCGCAGTCCACCCTATCCTGGTCTTCACGGATCACAAGAATCTGACCTATTTACAGACGGCTCAATGGTTGAACCCTCGTCAAGCCAGGTAGTCGTTATAATTTGCTCGATTCTGGTTCGAACTCCACTACCGACCTGCTAACAAGAATGTGGGGGCCAATGCCTTGTCTAGGTCATTCGAAACAGAGGATACTGTGGAGTCCCCACAGAATATTATCGATCCTTCCTGCATCTTCTCTGTGAACCCTCTGCAGGTTAGAGACATTCCTCCAGGAAGAACTTTTGTACGTCTGGCAGACAGAGGAAGAATCCTTTGCTGGGGTCACAGCTCCAAGCTGGCAGGTCACTCGGGTACTCGTAAGACCCAAGACCTAATCGCCCGTCAGTTCTGGTGGCCCACGCTGCCCAAAGATGTCATGGACTTCGTCTCCTCATGTACGGTATGCGCAGCAAATAAAGTTGCCCACTCCAGACCAGCTGGTCTGCTCCAGCCACTGCCTGTGCCCGATGCCCCCTGGCAGTATGTTGCAATGGACTTTGTCACAGACCTCCCTCTCTCTGCGGGTTGCAGTGTGATCTGGGTGGTAGTGGATTGATTCTCTAAAATGGCTCATTTTGTTCCCCTGACTGGCCTGCCTTCTGCTGCTCGACTGGCTGACCTCTTCATACAACACATCTTCAGTCTGCACGGCTTGCCACTGCATATTGTTTCGGATTGAGGGGTCCAGTTCACTTCAAAGTGGTCTACTTGGTGTAAAGTTGGACTTCTCTTCGGCCTATGATCCCCAGTCTAATGGACAAGTCAAGAGGATTAACCAAAGCATGGAGAACTATCTGTGGCACTTTGTTTCCAGACGACATGATGACTGGGTGCAGCTGCTCCCGTGGGCAGAGTTCTCTTATAATTACCATACTAGTGAGTCCACCACCTCCAGCCCGTTCTTCACAGTCTATGGCCAACATCCTCAAATATCTCTTCCTGTCTTTACTATGTCCCAGGTGCCTGCAGCTGACTCGACCTTCATGGACTTTTTGCAAACATGGCAACAGACCTGATCTTCTATTCTGCTAGCGGTGGATCGCATGAAGAGAAAAGCAGATACTAGAAGACCGGATTCTCCTCAGTATCTTCCAGGTACGAGGGTGCCGTCCTGCAAATTTGCTCCCAGGTTCCTCGGACCCTTTGAGATCCTGCTACAAATTAACCCGGTGCCTTACATGCTGCGGCTGACTCCTACACTCTAGATCCCTAACTCCTTCCATGTATCCTTGCTGAAGCCCGTGGTTCTGAACCGCTACTCTAGGACTCCTAGTTTCACAGTGGCTCATGGCGGTTCGTCAGGGACTTTCGAGGTTAGGGAGAGTCTAGCTACCAAGAAGGTGGGAGTAAGGACATTTTATTTTGGAGGGGATTTGGCCCAGAAGAGAGGTCTTGGGAGCCAGAGGAGAACATCGATGCCCCTGTCCTCATAAGGAAGTTTCTCTCCCGTTCTGGTCCTAAGAAGAGGGGGCGTAAGAGGGGGGATACTGTAACGTCTATAGCCACGTTCTGTCGTTCTAACTTACCCCTCGACGACCACGGCCATGGACGTCCTGCTGCTGTGCTGCGTTGTCCCCCTGTGAAGCGCCGGCACTCACTTCCGGGTATCGAGCCTGTCTCCCGGAGGGTGCGCGAGCCGACTCGTGCCAGCTCTTAAAGGACCAGCGCGTGCACATGCAAATCATCATCTTGCAAATAGTCTCCTAAATGTCTTCCAGCTTACCAGTGTTCCCCGTACCTGTATCCTGTATCCTGTTTCCCATGCTATCAGTACCATCCTGGTCTACTGCCGTGCTGAACTGTTGTCGTGTTTTGCTGCATCTCCATGCCTGTTCTACTGCACCACGCCTGACGTCTACCTCCCGCCTACCTGCCGCCTGGTCCCAGCCGAGCCTGCCTTGCTACTGCCTACATAGCCTCAGGTACCCTTTTCTGGACTATAGACTCCGTACCATACCTGTTTGGCCAGCTGCCATCCAGCTACGTGGTACGGCTCAGTGGGTCCACACCCCGCCCTGTCACACCTTTGGTTGTCATCTTATCGAGTTGTCTGCTTCTTCAACTTCTAGATGAATCAGAAGATATTTTGGACGATGTTTCCCTAGCCCCCCAACTTGGGCTTTCTTCTGCCCATGTCCCTCTATGCTCCTTTATTAAAAAAAAGTTATCGTCCTTTAAGGTGTCCTGAATAGATCATAGACCTCCGGGATGGTTTGATAATTTGTTATCTCATCCACGGCCAATAAGTAAACCTGTGTCATTGTTGTATAGGAAGCTTAGTTTTCAAGGCCCCTCCTCTCCTCCATATTTCATCAGATTATGGGAAAAAGACTTGAGTAGGACTTCCACTGATTTAGAGATCCCTCATGTGTTGTCTGCCCCTCACTAGATTTCCTGATATAAAGGAGAATAGATATAAAATGTTGTCCCGCTGGTATAAGATCCCAGATGTTACATCCATTTATACATTATCTCATTCAGATATTTGTCGACATTGTGTCAGGAAGAGGGGCTAGTTTTTCCACGTCTCGTGGTGTTGTGGTGAGATCTCAATTTGGTGGAGAAATATTTTCAATAAGTGTAATTCCATCTGTCAATCCAATATCTCCCCTTCCCCAGACTTGGCTCTGTTGTCTATTGTAACTCCTGATGATGCATCTATCCCCTCTAAACTTTTTAAGCATTTAATGATTGCCGCCAGACTGGAGGCCCCATCCATGGAGCATTGGATTACCAAAGTGGATCAAATTTATCGATTTGGGGGAATTTCTTATTGAGAAAATCATTCTAGGGATGCTTTCTTGAAAATTTGGTCACCATGGAATAACTTTAGGAATTTTACCTAGCTATGTCTCATTGTACGGAAGGAGTTCTGCTTCACAACCCTTGTAGTTCATTTATACCTGATTATTGATGATATGATTGATTCCCCGTCATAATAACCTGTTCTTTTTCTTTTTTATATTGAGCGTGTTCCATTTACCATGTGTGCCTCACAGTGTACATGTACAATGTTATTTTCTTCTCCTTTATTTGATTGAAATTTTGTATGTTCTTTCTTTCAATAAAATGTTTTTAAAAAAAAAGAGATCAGGGGTGGCAAAAATAAAAAACCTCGGCTACAATCAAACCTCTTTCCGGATCATCATAGAAATAGTTTCTGCCACCCTACTCCAATACCGTCGTCATTTGGGGCAACGCCACAACAAATGGATGATGTCAGCTTGGTGTATTAATCTTTTAAAGATTTGCGGTGTATGATTAATCATAAGGCACATAAAACGATAAAATGGTGAGTGTGATTCAGTGATATTTCCGCAATATATTTATGCAATGTTACATAATTTTGTGTCAAAACAGACAAAAGTATTGTAGATATGATACGTTTATTGGCTAACCATAAAAATCATATATGCAAGCTTTCAGAGCACACAGGCCCCCTCCGTCAGGCAAGTTTACAAATGAAATTACAAATGTAATTTTTATGGTTAGCCAATAAAGGAATCATACCTACAATATTTTTGTCTTTTTTGACACAAAAGTATTTAACATTGCATATTGTTTCTGGCTAACGGTACTACACTATTTTTTTTTACTGTACTTCCCAATATATTTATAAACTGATGCCCAATCCATCCTAATTCCAAGATCCTTATCCCTAATTTTTCCTTCATCCACAAAAAGCAATTTTTCATATATTGAGGACAAAAGTCCTTACTTTTTTTTTTAAACACTCTAAAGATAGAAAAGGTGTAAGTGTAATCCTTGATTTATATTTAATAGCCAAATAAGCATGTTTTATTGGAAAATACCTAGAGGCCATGATCAGGGACCTTATACAGTCTCTGCAATTCTGTGAAACTTTTTAATTGTGCATTATTAAATAAATGTAATAACCTTGTAATGTGGTACTTTTTCCAAAACATAAAGTTAAGGAGGCTGTCAAACTCACTAATATTATTATTATCCCATGACTGGGGTAACTTCCGTAAAAGGATTTATCTTTTTTATGAGCTTAACAGCATCTCAGACCCACTGCTGGTTTTCATAGTTAGGCTCTATTCCCAGTTCAGAAGATGTCAAGATCCCAGCTTTCAAAAGTTACAATACATTAAACCGTTTGCCCCATAGTGTTTCCAGTTTCCAGTAGAAATCTATTGGCACTGAGACTCTCACAGTCTCGAAACTGTTGGAACTGAGAAGCCAAGAAATACTTTCCAAAATCCGGAAGGGCAAAGCCCTCTTTATTTACAGGGTAAGTAAGGGTGGAGTATTTAATGCATTTTTTTCCCCATTCCAAATTTAGGCTAGATTCACACAAGTGTATGAAACCTCGGACGTGAAAAAATGCAGTTTTTATGTCCGAGGTGCATCTGTGCTCGTAGACTAGAGTCTATGGAGAGATGCGTGATGCGCAAAAAAAATAGGACATGTCCTATTTTTTAACTAACCCTTCCATTGAATTACATAGGTCTGTGTGACGGCCGTCGTTTTAACGGCCATCCCACGGACGTGTTACACGGTGTGAATAAGGCCGAAATCATCAAGAAGTGTATTACTTTAGGTAAAAAAAAACAAACATTTTTATTATTGTTATCTTTGCAGCTCTAGTCAAGGGTAATTTATTCCATGCTCTAACTTTCCCTCTAATATATCCAAACAGGGGAATTATATTTAATGTTATGTAATCTACAGGATCCCTAGAGATTTTTACGCCTAAATATTCGAACACCTCAATTTAACAAACTAGATTTTTGACAGTTAATTTGAAGGCCAGCCAGATTAACAAATTCTTGGTATAAACGAACTACGTCATCCACCGAGGTTAGATCCACTATAAATAGGAGTACATCGTCTGCATATAACGAGATTTTATGAACCTTATTCCCCAGTTGAAAATACACTATGTTCTCAGTATTTCTGACCTTCATGGCCAAGACCTCAATTACAAAAGTGAATAAGAGGGGGGACAGGGGGCAACCGTGCCGCACCCCCTTCCTAAATTAAAGTAAGCTTATTTCTGACCGTTCATGCCCAATCTGGCCTTTGGTTGTCTGTACAGAAGTTTAATCAAGCTTATAAATTTTTCCCCAATACCAAAACGACCCAATATCCTATAAATAAAACGCCATTCCACTGTATCAAAAGCTTTCATCGCATCAAATGAGAGGATGGCCCCTCCCCTAGCATAGACCCTCCCATACTGCAAATTAACAAAAACACGACGAACATTATTTACTTTACAGTCCATTTTTTTAACTGTACTTAATATCTCCTGTAATAGCAGGGGGTGCCAAACCTTTGGTATTCATTTTGAGTCCCCAGATTAGTATCTGAAATTTCCGCGTTAGCAGGCGATTCTTCTTCACCTACAGGGGGGTTTACAGATGTAATGCCTTTATCTGCCTGACTGGGGGTTAGGGCAGATTGAATTTTATATGCTCTTGTGCCAACTGATGAAGGGAAACTAAGGAGTTTATCCATATTTTTTTTTTTTTTCCCTTTCTCGGATTCTGGTAGGCAATTTCCAGATGTGCGTTGAGATATGCCCTTTTCTGGCTGTTTTTTAGCCAGCATTTTCAGAGCAATGGCCTACCCCAGTTTTCTCTCTGAGGAATTAACAAGGCAAAAAACATACAGAGCAAAAAAATGAACAGTCAAGAATTATACAGAAAAAAGACCCTGACTAGCCGGGAACAATCTCACCCCTCCAGAAGACCTCAGATCTGGTATGTCTGATGTAGTACAGTTAGCCGATGAGACAGTGGTCCTGAGAGGAATAACTGTGAGATAATGCAATGTAGAAAAGTTCAAACAATGAAGAGCTCAGCAAAGGAGAGATACAGCGATGCGGGAACTGAGCAATGAAGGAGCTCAGCAATGGAGGAGCTAATCAAAGGAGAGATTCAGTGATGGAGGAACTCAGCAATGAAAAAACTCAGCAATGAAGGAGCACAACAATGGAGGAGCACAGCAAAGCTTGGCAATGGAGGAGCTCGCCAATGGATGAGTTCAGAAATGGAAGAGCTCAGCAATGGAGGAACTCAGCAATGGAGGAGCTCAGCAATGGAGGAGCTCAGCAATAGAGGAGCTCAGCAATGGAGGAGCTCAGCAATAGAGGATCTCAGCAATGGAGGGACCGAGCAATGGATGAGCTCGGCAGTAAAGGGACTCAGCAATGGAGGAACTCAGCGATGGAGGAACTCAGCGATGGAGGAACTCAGCAATGTAGGAACACAGCAGTAGAGGGGCTCAGCAATGGAGGCCCTCAGCAGTGAAAGAACTCAGCAGTAAAATAACTCAGTTATGGAGAAACTCAGTAATGGCGGAACTCAGTAGTGGAGGGAGCTGGACATGAAGGTGCTTAGCTTCTGATCTTACACTGCTCATTCAGAGGAGCAGAGCCTCCCATGTGCGGACAAAGTCCCAGTCTCACCAAGTCAACAAGTATGGGAATCTGATGACAAGGGGAGCCTCTTCCTCAAAGGCTTAACAGAGTCAGAGTGCCTGGCATAGAGAGGTACCCCGGGAAGCTGACCTCACGTCGTCTCAAAGCGCCCGCAGTGCCTGCCCGACATCAGAGCGCTTCATGCTGCATTCCAGGGAGGGGGAGGAGGTGAGAGAGATGATGGACGCTCACGCAAATGTCCACTCACATGACCAGCCCGAGTAAAACTAATAGCTATCATGTCTTTAATATGAATCTACAATCTAAAAAAAAAAAAGAAACAACCATGAAATGAAAATGTATATATATTCCAAAATCAGGCAGTACTCCAAAAATGTAGGTGAAAAAAAAGTGTGGTACTTTATTTATCCATTCGTCCAATGCTTTGGACGTATCGATAAACAAAGTTCCACATTTATTGCCTGCATCCTGATTTTGAAATATATTTATCTGGGTCTTTGGTCCTGATCCTGATATACTTGCACTCGTTAATTTTTGACGACTGTGCGGCTGGTTTTTTGTTTTCTCTATATCAATGTATATACACAGTATTTGCGTACATGAATCATAATGCATCTTCGCACAGTGTCCTGACTTCCATCTCATCGTCTTCATTAATGATTATTCATTCCATGTCAAATGGATTATTTATGGACTAAGCAAAAACAAGTTTGTTTTCTAAACCTCAAGTTACTGTCACTTTAACTGTACATTTAAAACCACTAATCTAGGGGTTCTCCCGGAAAATAAACGAAAAAAAAAAAAATTATATTTCATAATATAAATATTCCTAAATACCTTTTTTTAGCGAAAGATGCTCGTTTAGTCAAGGGGGTAAACTTTACGTTACATAATTGTATTTGAAACCCTAGAATGCATTAGGACAGGTTGCTTGAGGATAAGCGCTCAAGTACTGCATTGGAGCGGCATAACTGCTTCTTCCTGCTCAGGCTGACTGGCAGCTGCGATGTAAACAAACTTACCTGAGCATACGCGTTTTGCTCAGTTAGTCTGACAGGATTTAGCTTGCCTCGGACGGGCATGCTCAGCCTGCCTAGGGAAGTTTTCACTGTTGCAGCCCCCGTCTGAGACCAGCTTAATTCTGTCATGCTGACTGAGCAAAACATGTATGCTTAGTCAGCCGAGGCGATTTCTTATTTTTTTATTTACACTCACCGCTGCAGCCGCCGTCTGTGGCTTGCTTCATTTTTAAAAATGTTCTAAGTCATTACCATAATCCTAAAATCTTGCAGTATTCACACTGACCTCTGAGCCTCACAATAGACTGATCCTTCCTGGTCTGTAGAGATCACTTCTCAACAGTCTCCTCATTATCATCACAAGCAGGATTACAATGAAAGGTAACCCCTACGGTGTATATATAGATAACATAGGACCAGGTCGACTACGCTATTGCTTCCGGCAAAACGACGGGTCCAGTGCACAACAGAGACAAACGGAAACCATGGGCACCGGATCCATCACCATTGAAATCAATGGTGATGGAAACGGAAACTGTGTCAGTTTGTGTCTGTTCAGGATCCCGTTCTGACGGAAAGCACAGACGGAACGTCAGAACGGGACCCCAACGCAGATGTGAACAAAGCCTAAATGCTGTTATAAGCAGCACAGGCAAGATGACTGCCCCCATATTCATGTAAAGAAAATAGAATAAAAAAACTTAAACTCAGGAAATAAAATGTTTCACTATCTGGTTTTAGTTAGTAAGAAAAAATATAGATAATGCATTCCCTTTAAATGATTCCAACGGAAAAATTGTTATGTAATGTAATATTTAATGGTGGGAGAACCACTTTAAAGGATATTTGAGAAGTGGTTGTATTAGAGCAATAAACCTTTTTATTTGAAGCAGTGAGAAGCAGTGTTACTAATATTTTTAGTGCATAATACTAAAAAGAAATAAAACCAGCTCACCCACCTTGATCATACAGTCCTTATAGCACCAACTCTAAGCCAAGAATGGATATGATGTGGCATCACAAGGTCAAGCAAAATGTCAAATAAAATTAGGATAGTGCAGCATCACGGCAGGAGATAAAGTAATGATGCTGGATTATCCTCATGTCATAAAAAAAAATTCATACATAAATTGCATTTTATTGTTAAATATGCTTCACAATGTAATTGTAATGTCTAATATAAGAATGTTAAATTTACCAAAGTATCAGTCTTTATACAGTTAAGTTTTCATTTTGCAGTGTGATGTGGCAGTTAGGCTATGTTCACATTTGCATCAGATGCTCTATTGGGACACTCTGTTGGCAATTCGGCTGTTGGTGGTGATATTCTTTCTATAAAAATTATGGAAACCATGACAGAACATCAACAAACCCCATTATAAGTCAATGAGTTCTGCTGGGTCGTATTGATCCATCGTAAGGTAGATCTGGCACATTGACATTACTTCAGTTATGACTGCAGGGAGCAGCAATCACTTTCTTATCCGTGATTCTCTTAACTATGCCACATCACTTAGCACTAATAAATAACCACACGACACATTCCTTTCCTTTTACACGGATGGGGTTCGGCCCCAACTTTTATTTATTTTATTTTTCCATTAACTTCTTGTGGGAAAAACATGAAAACTTACCAACTCAAAACGGTCTCCTAGCAGTGTCGGCCCATAACCAACAATTTTAATAAAGAACTGCCACAAGGAGTGCATGTACCCCTACACTGCGCTCTGACACCCACCAAGCAAGAACAAACCCTGTTCTATATCATCCTGCAAACCAGATAGTAAAATATTGAGGCCAATCTCATTAAGGTGAACCCCATTCGGCCCCATTAGGCGGCTATTGTCCCCCTCCAACTGTATATGACGAATCACAACCCCACCTCGTTCCCATACAAAACGCGCCATCCGGGTGTTCACCACTTGATGGACCCTTTCCACCGCACCCGTGTCTCTGGACCCGACCCTTGCCAAACCACCCACGGGACCACTTCTGACCAAACGATTTTTACTTCTGGAAAGAAACCACTTAATCTCTCAACATCTATCTTCATCAGGGACAATAATTCAACCATTTGAACAAAACACAAGTCATTCCCCACACATGCAAAACCAACACCACAGGCACTCGAACATCCATGCTAAGTGAAACAATTTCTGGGAGGACTTGACACCAGTGCAAGACATGCACAACCCTCCAGTGCATGTCCGCAGCTTGGAAACCCAAACTTCGCCCTCCGGGCCGACATTCAGCACATTGGACATCGCAAAAGACATACGAGTGGCCAACTACCCATACAGCAAGCCTACCTAAAATAAGAAAGAAAACAGCAACATTATAACATTGCAGGGCGAACATAACCAGCATAGAATCGAGAACGCCACTGTCCAATATCCATAACCTCTATAGCCGCCCCTATGCGAAATGAATGGGTACCATAGTCGCCTGCCACCTCCAGGCATTTCTTCAACATCGCAGCAAATTGAAACCTAGTAAGTGGGGAGCTATCAGCATGTAACAGGAATTGGGACCCACTCACACGAACCTCGACAAAAGAGGTAACTAAGCCGAACGGGCAAGGGCCACTAACCACAGATTTCAACAATATCCAAGACCCCTTCCAGAACTGGTCCGTCTTAGAGCGGAAAATACGCAGGCAAATGAAACTGGAACCCAAAACCACATCCCCTTGACCCAAACCACCTGGCCTGGACTTCGCCGGGGATACTAATTCGGCTATGCGGAGTGCTCCAAAAAATGCCAACCTGAACGCTGCGCCAAACAATACTACTACATACCTTAAGAGCTTGCCTGAACAAGAAATACTTGCTAACGTCATCCCAACCCTGCAATTGCAAATGCAAAGCTAAAGCGGAGAAACAATTTTGCGTGACCGCAGCAGACACCCCCAATTCACGCAAATGATGTAAATAATCAAACGTCACGTGTAAGCGACTGTAAGAACGTCCATAGACGTCCCGCGAACCCACGCAGTTCAACCACCAAGCCCAAGTAGAAAGAACCATGGAATTCCTCACCAGCGGCATCAAACCCTCGTGACCAGCTCCCACTGCCGATCCGGGCAAGGGCATCCTTACAGCTCTGCTTCCGGTAAGAGTTCTCAAAACACCTGAAATTGGAACTGGGATAAAGACTCATCAATAGTGTTCTGTACTCCTGGCATATAACGGGCTTGAAACCAGATATTAAATTCCAAACAACGAAGGACTAAATTACGAAGGAGGCTCAAAACTGGAAAGGATGAAGAAGATAGATGATTAATGCAGAAAACCACACTTAGATTATCCGTCCGAAAAACCACCCTGTCATACCAAGGGCCCGGGATGTGCGCATCAGTGACAACCCAAGATGGAACCAAAACCCGCGGACCCTGCAGCATCCATAAACAAGTGTATGTCTGCATTAGGCACCTCTGATTCTTGGTAACACGTGTATCCATTATATTTGGACAAAAACTGCTTCCACGCAAGTATGTCCAAGCGTAACGCATGCGTGATCCGAATCCTGTGTCCCAGGGTTCTCACCCACCGAGTGGCCAATGACAGGTGACGAGAAAAAACTCATCCCATGAGGATGACGCAGCAAGAGAAGACCAGCAATCCCAGTACAGATTGCATCTGCATTAGGGTAACTTTCCACACCGCACAAAAACCGTCTAAGAGTTCACCCAACCTAGACAGTTTGTCAGCGGGCAAACGAAAGATCATCCGAATCATGTCCAATTAAATGCCCAAGAAGGACAACGAAGTGGACGGACCCGAAGTCTTTTCACTAGATAAAGCGACCCCAAACCATTGCATGAGGAAACGAAAAGTACTAAAAAAAAAAAAAATACATTGGGAGCTGTCAGCCGGTCCCGTGAACAAAAAATTGTCCAAGTAATGTAATACTGCCGATGAACCAGTCTCATATCGCACCACCCACTGGAAAAAGGAGCTGGACAATTCAAAGAAATGACACGATATAGGACAGCCCATGCGCAGACACATATTATAATAAAAGGAGTCATCTACCATACACCACAATAAGTGGAAACAATCGGGGTGAATCGGCAATAAGCGGAAAGCCGATTCAATGTCAGATTTTGCTAACAACGCCCCAGGGCTACAGGTCCTGACCAGTATGACCACCCTATCAATGGATACATAGGAAACAGACACCTCCTCTTTCGAAATCCCATCATTGACCAACCAACCCTTAGGGAAAGACTAGTGGTGGATTAACCTAAAATTGCCTGGTTCCTTTTTCGGCACAACCCCTAAGGTACACACCCTGAGATTGGAAAACGGAGGATGAGGGAATGAGGCCCGCCGTCCTCCCCAAACCAACCTCCTTGCAAATCTTTTCTCTCATCATCTGTGGGTTGTCTCGGGCTGATTTGAGGTTACCAGAGATAAAGGGGGACCAACTAAGCATGAAGGGGATCATGAAACCAAACGAAAAACGCAAAACAGAGTGTAGCCACATCCTCTATTCTAGGATACAATGCGAGCCAAGGCGGGCATGTTCACTGGAGTCCTTGGTATCTGTATGCCCCTGGGGCTTAGTGGGAGGCTTTTTGGGACTAGTGCATTTAACTGCTGCGTGCGTGCCTCCACAGGTGGAACATTCATGTTTGAAGTGACCATAGAACCTGCAATGTTCCTCATTGAAGAGCCAGCAGGTCTCTGGTCTTTTAACTGCCACTGGGTCCCCCGAGGCTACTGCTGGCCAAGTGGCGCCCCTGGAAAGGGCATCCACTGCGATATCATTAACATCAGCCAGACATCAGTGGCCTTAACCGCCCAACCGACAGATGGCTGGAGTGACAGGTGACGCCAAAATTCTTTGTCGTATCACCATCACGCCGAACCTCCGTGTGCCTTGAAAGCATTATAAATCACATCAACGTACACAAACAATTCATTCAGAACACCTCTCCGGATGTCATTGAACCATAATACAACCCAAGACAGAAAGAGCGTGCAGCCAATTGCTCTTCGTCTTTGCGACTTTGGGACGTTTATCTATCTTATTTCTTTATACGGAAACTAAGGACCATATATCAATGTATGAAGTGTCCCAAATTTTCTGCTTTATTTCCTCACTAACGTGAGCTAACCCTGCAAAAGAAACCTTTCTTATAAACACCAGCCGGTATTAATGGTGGGCCAGAAGGGGGGGTTGGGGGAACTACAGAAGGAGCAAGTATTTCAACCAAGATTTTTAAATCCCCTAACACATCACTCCCTGCACCCCAAGCCCAAGTAAAAGGGTACACATCATCCACTGGCACAGCCAAAGATGTCGATAGTTCCACCAGGGGTGCGATCTCCTGCGCCACCGGTGGCGCTGGGTGCAGTTGCACCACCTGTCGGCTGGACACCGATGAACGCTGAGGCTCCCGCCTCATATGGCATCTGCGAACTGGACTACCGGAACTCTATGAGCTGTAGGAAGAGTGTTCCGCTGAAGAAGGGGACCTCCATCTTGAGGATCTAGACCTTGCAGATCGACTGGAGCATCCAGAAACCCTTCACCGGCACTGGGACTGGCGATGGTGATAGCGAGCAGAACCATGGCGGCGATGATGCCTGGAACCCTGGGAAACTGATCGTGATGATCTGTCACTAATCCGCTCACTAGTACCGCAAGAAGCCCTCACAGGGTACAGAGGCGGTGCTGCGGCAAGCTGTTGCACAGCTGGCATGGTCTGTACAAGCACGGGGAGGCAAGGCAGGAGGCTCAGGGACCATCACAAAAGAGGGGTCAGGCTCTAATACCACTCCAATGACCTGAGGAATCAACAGGGGCAAAGTTTGGAACTGGGGTGGGGTATCCACTGACTCAGGAGGCATAAGGCTTCCAGAGGAGCCAGACTCATGGATGCTAGTTGCCTGCTGCCATACCACTACCACCCATGCTGAGCGCTGCTTGTAGCGTTCTGGCAGCAGGGGAAGTGAAACCCTGCGCTACCATACCAAGCGCGTGAGTACGGTACGAGGCTACAGAACTTAATGCTCGCTGGAGAGCGTGAGCAGGGGGAGAGAAAACAGGGCCTGAAGCCTCAGCAGCGGCCATAGCGGGAGCCTCCGTCATAGTCCGCTCAATAGCAGTAGGGAAAGCGACAGTCATGCCGCTCCCACATCACCGCCAGGAACCCGGAGGTCCAGGGGTCAATTTAGCTGGTGTTCTCGTTCGCCATCGGGGCCACCCACACGACAGGGCGAGATGGGAGGGAAGGAACGGTGGCACCAGCAGCCCCAAGGGCAGAGGTAAGCCAGCCAACTCCCTCGCTCCTAACCTTCTGCAGGAACATAGCCATAAAGGGGTCAGCCATAATACCGGTCCCACACTACACAACTTTTCTCTCCACAGATCCAGGCAAAAAGAGACAGACTCTTGAGGGGGTGAACTTTTATAACCCCTTAATGTGTATGACCTCCTAACCACACCTTCTCTCCTTAACCCTTTTTTCACCCACCTGTGGCCTACCTTTCTGATTTAACCCACCCTAATCCTGCCCCTGCAGTCAGCTATTGCCACTCCTAGGTGGCCCGGCCCATTTACAAAACAGAAGCCACAACACATACGTGAACAGAGCCTAAGTTGCACGTAAATTGCACAGGAATACATAAGGTTTTAGCACTACCACCCATGTTTTTTCCTATTGAAGTGAAAATGTGACATATAGGGTATGATGCCAGGAAAAAACAAGTTTTCAAAATGCAAAATGTCAATTAGATGTATACAAATTTCATTCAAATTAACGTTACTTTCCACTGCAACTTAGAAACACAAAAAAACGCCAAGTGTAAATTTGGCCTATTAGAGTATAATGAATTTACAGGAACATTTTTGTTCTGTTTTTTTTTTTAGTATTCGATCCCTAGCCGAAGCTATTGATCATCTCCTCAGAGATGTCAATTCCCTAAAAAAATGGCTATTCGAATTAAATGACCGTCTGGATAGTATCAACAGAGGTTTCATCAGGATCAAGTTACGTATGGCACCCGCGAACCCTGCAATTTATCCAAGAAGCTTACATGTTTTTCCCCACAGGCAAGAAAAACTCGCCCACCATCCTAATCGACCATACAGTGTAAAGAGGAAAGTATATATTAGAAGACGGAAAATAAAAGCCTAGAGTTAGAGCCCAGATGTACTGAAGTCAATGTTAAGGCCCAGTTCACACTGAGTTTTTGGCGCTGATGCTGAGGCGGAAACCGCCTCCCATTGACTTCAATGGGAAGCTGAGGCGTTATTTTTTTCCTTGGCGGTTTTTAGCCGCTCGCGGTAAAATAAAGCCGCATGCTCTTTCTTGCCGCGATTCCGCCTCTGACCTCCCATTGAAGTCAATGGGAGGCAGAGAAAGCATTTTTCTCTGCATTTTTTTTTGCCCACAGCGCTCAATGACCGCGGGTGAAAAACGTTGCGAAAGTCGCAGCAAGAATTTGCAGGCAGGTCAAAATCTGCCTGAAAAAACTCAGTGTGAACAGGGCCTAATCCTGGCTACATATTATTTGTATAAAATAACAATATACAAACAAATATTCAACATACTGTAAGAAATTAATCACAAAGAATAAAGAGTTAACGGGAATACTAGCACTAATTTTAGTAGTCAATCTTTTTTGTGCAATAATAATGCAAATACTACCAGCCAACAGTAAAACATTTGCAAACTGTATAGCAAAAAATAAATAAAAATGCAGATTTTGAAAATGACCAGCAATACACAGTTACATAGTTACATAGTACGGTTGAAAAAGACACATGTCCATCAAGTTCAACCAAGGGACGGGAAAAGGGAACGGAAAAATTTTCTACACATAGGAGCTAATAGAACATTAGTTCCTGAAAATTTTTCTACTTTATTTGCGCTCTTCAGCAAAACAACAAAACAAGAATGACACAAAGGGAGTGTGATTTATCACGTTACATAGTTACTTAGTTATATAGTTTGTACGGTTGAAAAAAGGCACATGTCCATCAAGTTCAACCAAGGGATGGGAAAGGGGAAGTAACAAATTTCTACACATAGGAGCTAATATTGTTTTGTTCTAGGAAATTATCTAAGCCTTTTTTTAAAGCCATCTACTGTCCCTGCTGTGACCAGCTCCTGCGGTAGACTATTCCATAAATTCACTGTTCTCACAGTAAAGAAGGCTTGTCGCCTCTGCAGGTTGAACCTTTCTTTTTCCAGACGGAGGGAGTGCCTTGTTTTTTGAGGGGGTTTTACATGGAACAGGATTTCACCATATTTTTTGTATGTGCCATTCATATATTTATATAAGTTAATCATGTCCCCCCTTAGTCGTCTTTTTTCAAGGCTAAATAGGTTTAGTTCTTTTAATCTTTCCTCATAACTTAGGTTCTCCATGCCCCTTATTAGCTTCATTGCTCTATTTTTTCCAACTCCAGGGCATCCTTTCTATGAACTGAAGCCCAAAACTGCACTGCATATTCTAGATGAGGCCTCACTAATGCTTTGTAAAGTGGTAATATTACATCCCTGTCCCGCGAGTCCATGCCTCTTTTAATACACGACAATATCTTGCTGGCCTTTGAAGCAGCTGATTGACATTGCATGCTGTTATTTAGTTTATGATTTACAAGTACACACAGATCCTTCTTAACAAGTGACTCCCTTAGTGTAGCGCCCCCTAGGACATATGATGCCTGCAGGTTGTTCGTACCCAGGTGCATAACTTTACATTTATCTACATTAAACTTCATCTGCCAAGTGGAAGCCCAAACACTCAGTTTGTATAAATCCGCTTGCAATTCACGAACATCTTCCATAGTCTGAACTATATTACATAGCTTGGTGTCATCTGCAAAAATAGAAATACTGCTATTAATCCAATCCTCTATATCATTAATAAATAAGTTGAATAATAGTGGCCCCAGCACTGAACCCTGGGGTACACCACTTATAACCGGGGATCATTCAGAGTAGGAATCATTGACCACAACTCTCTGGATACGGTCCTTGAGCCAATTCTCAATCCAATTACAAACTATACTTTCTAAACCTATAGTCCTTAATTTACCATATGACGTCTATGGGGGACAGTGTCAAATGCCTTTGCAAAGTCCAAAAACACTATATCCACAGCGGCCCCTCTATCTAGGCTTCTGCTCACCTCTTCATAAAAACAAATCAGGTTGGTTTGACAGCTTCTGTCCTTAGTAAAACCGTGCTGGCTGTCACTTATAATACTATTTATTGTCACATAATTCTGTATATAGTCCCTCAATAGCCCCTCAAACATTTTCCCCACAATGGATGTTAAGCTTACTGGTCTATAATTACCCGGTGAAGACCTAGAGCCCTTTTTGAAAATAGGCACCACATTTGCCCTGCGCCAGTCCTTTGGCACCATAACAGTCACGAGAGAATCTCAAAATATTATGAAGAGGGGGACAGAAATAACTGAACTAAGCTCCTTAAGAACTCTAGGGTGTAAACCATCTGGTCCGGGGCCTTGTGTACGTTTATTTTATTTCATTTAGCCTGCACCATATCTACATTCATCCAATTCAGTATATCAACTGATATATTAACAGCACTGGCAGCGGCTACATCAGCTGCTCTTTCTTCTGTTGTATATACAGATCGGAAGAACCCATTTAGTAACTCTGCCTTCTCTTGATCCCTGGTGACCAACTCCCCATTACCACTATCTAGGGGTCCTACATGTTCAGACCTTGGCTTTTTTGCATTTATATGCTTGAAGAACTTTTTGGGATTTGTTTTACTATCCTTGGCCACCTGCCTTTCATTTTGTATTTTTGCTGATTTTATTACCTTTTTACAGATTTTATTAAGCTCTTTATATTTTACAAAGGCTACAGCTGTATCCTCAGATTTGTATTTTTCAAATGCCCTTTTTTTGTCATGTATTGCCCTTTTTACAGAAGGTGTAAGCCATGTGGGGTTTAATTTTAGTCGTTCATACTTGTTACCTATAGGAATACGTTTTGCAGTATAATTACCCAAAATAGATTTGAAAATCTCCCATTTATCATTTGTACCATTATTTGACATTAGTTCTTCCCAGTCTATATCCTGAATTGCAGCCCTCATCTTGGGGAAATTGGCCTTCTTTAAATTAAGTGTTTTTGCCCTCCCAGCCTGTGTTTGTTTTTTACAGTATAGGTAAAATATAACTATATTGTGATCACTGTTACCGAGGTTTTCACGAACATTGACATTCCCAACAAGCTCTGTATTATTAGAAATGACCAGATCCAACAGAGCTTCACCTCTAGTCGGGTCTTCTACAAACTGGCCCATAAAATTTTCCTGCAACAGGTTGAATCCGAACCATGACACCAATTAATATCCCGGTAATTAAAATCTCCCATCATCACTACAGTACCAGCCTGCGCGGCCCGCTCCATCTGTTTATATAGCTTACCTTCCATCTCCTCAGTTATATTGGGGGGTCTATAGATTACACCAAAAGTCGTTTTTTCAGTGTTTACCTCCCTTTGTAATTCCACCCACAAGGTTTCAACCTCCTCACAAGCGTCACCCTCTAATGTCTCATCCACACGCGCCTTCATATAGCTTCTCACATACAGACATACGCCACCACCTTTCCTATTTGTCCTGTCTTTCTGAAAAAGTGTAAAACCCTGTAGATTTACAGCCCAGTCATGAGAAGAGTCTAGCCATGTTTCAGCAACACCAACTATATCTATATTTTCTTCCAGTACCAAGGCCTCCAGCTCCCCCATTTTCCTTGCTAGACTTCTGGCATTTGTGAACATACACTTTAACTTGCCTTTAAATGTTTCACTTTCAGTATCAGAAATGTGATTATTTGGGCTTTTTTATTTTCACTGCTGTTTTGTAACGAACGGATCTCCTTATCTTGTTGCCTAGTCCTCTCCCCACAGTCTGTTTCTCCCCCCCACCAATATAGTCTGACACCTCTCTAACCTGACTACCCCTTTATTTTCTACATTGACCTCCCTCCTCAGCCCTAGTTTAAACACTCCGCCACCCCAGCTAGAATTCTCTCCCCCAGCACAGCGGACCCCCTTCCGTTTAGGTGCAAATCATCTGCAGAATACAGTTTGTACCCCAATGAAAAGTCAGCCCAGTGCTCTAGGAACCCAAAGCCTTCTCCTCTACACCAAGACTTCAGCCATGCATTTAACTCTCTAAGCTCCCGCTGTCTTTCCATAATACATTTGGTACTCACGCTAGAAGACCAGGGCATCTCAACCATTTTCCACTGAAGTTACACCCTAGAATTCTTAAAGAGCTTAGTTCAGTTATTTCTGTCCCCCTTTTCATAATATTCAGAGAATCTCTAGTGACTGGTATAGTGCCAAGGGACTGGCGCAGCGCAAATGTGGTGCCTATTTTCAAAAAGGGCTCTAGGTCTTCCCCGGGTAATTATAGACCAGTAAGCTTAACATCCATCGTGGGGAAAATGTTTGAGGGGCTATTGAGGGACTATATACAGGATTATGTGACAATAAATAGCATTATAAGTGACAGCCAGCACGGTTTTACTAAGGACAGAAGTTGTCAAACTAACCTAATCTGTTTTTATGAAGAGGTGAGCAGAAGTCTAGACAGAGGGGCCACTGTGGATTTAGTGTTTTTGGACTTTGCAAAGGCATTTGACACTGTCCCCCATAGACGCCTAATGGGTAAATTAAGGACTATAGGTTTAGAAAATATAGTTTGTAATTGGATTGAGAATTGGCTCAAGGACCGTATCCAGAGGGTTGTGGTCAATGATTCCTACTCTGAATGGTCCCCAGTTATAAGTGGTGTACCCGAGGGTTCAGTGCTGGGACCACTATTATTCAACTTATTTATTAATGATATAGAAGATGGGATTAATAGCACTATTTCTATTTTTGCAGATGACACCAAGCTATGTAATATAGTTCAGTCTATGGAAGATGTTCATGAATTGCAGGCAGATTTAAACAAACTAAGTGTTTGGGCGTCCACTTGGCAGATGAAGTTTAATGTAGATAAATGTAAAGTTATGCATCTGGGTACCAACAACCTGCATGCATCATATGTCCTAGGGGGAGCTACACTGGCGGATTCACTTGTTGAGAAGGATCTGGGTGTACTTGTAAATCATAAACTCAATAACAGCATGCAGTGTCAATCAGCTGCTTCAAAAGCCAGCAGGATATTGTCGTGTATTAAAAGAGGCATGGACTCACGGGACAGGGATGTAATATTACCACTTTACAAAGCATTAGTGAGGCCTCATCTAGAATATGCAGTTCAGTTCTGGGCTCCAGTTCATAGAAAGGATGCCCTGGAGTTGGAAAAAATACAAAGAAGAGCAACGAAGCTAATTAGGGGCATGGAGAATTTAAGTTATGAGGAAAGATTGAAAGAATTAAACCTATTTAGCCTTGAAAAAAGACGACTAAGGGGGGACATGATTAACTTATATAAATATATTAATGGCAGATACAAAAAATATGGTGAAATCCTGTTCCTTGTAAAACCCCCTCAAAAAACAAGGGGGCACTCCCTCCGTCTGGAGAAAAAAAGGTTCAAGCTGCAGAGGCGACAAGGCTTCTTTACCGTGAGAACTGTGAATCTATGGAATAGACTACCGCAGGAGCTGGTCACAGCAGGGACAGTAGATGGCTTTAAAAAAGGGTTAGATAATTTCCTAGAACAAAAAAATATTAGCTCCTATGTGTAGAAATTTTTCCTTCCCTTTTCCCGTCCCTTGGTTGAACTTGATGGACATGTGTCTTTTTTCAGCCGTACTAACTATGTAACTATGTAACTATATAAGTTGTGCCAGCCAGAACATGGTGATGCTTGGGCCTGACCAATGATCAAGTTCCATCCCAAAATGTAAAAACATTATGTAAATTTATTTGTCAATATTAATTATGTTTCTGAATCAGAGATTGGTGCAGCCAGAACATCTTATGATCAGTTCTGGTGATGCCTCACAATTTGCAAAGAACTACTCACCTTCTCATGAATGTAATGCATGTGCGCACAAGACAATGTTGCCAGTTCAAAAAAATTTAATGCAACCAGGTTTCTTTGCTACAACTTGCATGCCTCGTTTAAGAATATATCCTTAGTCCTGATTTATTTTGAAGTGGGCCCTATGGACCTGTTCACCCAGATTTTTCTGCAGGCAGAAAAAAATCTACCTCAGATTTTCTTCAGGAATTCTGAGGCAGATTTTGAACTGCCTGCACTTTTTATTCCGCCTCTATCGCTGCATTTTTTGCCAGCGGCCATTGAAGTTAATGCAAGTACTGCAGGCAAAAAACGCAGCTAAAAATACTGAAAAACTAGCACTGCAGGTTTTTTCTGCCTCCTATTGATTTCAATGGGAAGTCAAAGACGAAAACCGCAGCAAGAAAGAACATGCCCCTCATTAGCATAAAATTAATAAAACTGATTTCTCTACAAAGGAGGCAGTAAGCAGAAATTAAAAATAAACGCTAAAAACAGGTTAGTCTACTCTAAAATACCCTGTTACTAGTTTAATATGGACATTTTGGTGACAGACTCCCTTCAAGATTTTAGTAGTGAGAAAAAAAGAAGTAAAAAAGTAAAACCTTTTCCCATTTTTCCTCTAAAGTAATGTAAAAATAAAAAAGACAACAAAATTGGTATCGCTGTGTCCGTGAAAGTCTGAACTATTACAATATACCATTATTTAACGCGCACAGTGAACGCCATAAAAAAACACCAAATACGCAGTTTGTTTGGTCACCTTAGCGCTTAAATTTTTTTTCTAAAAAGTGATAAAAAAGTTGTATGTACCAAAATTAAATCTACAGCTCGTCCCGCAAAAAATAAGCCATCACACTGCTCAATATTTGAAAAAATAAAAACGTTATGGCTCTCAAAATGTGGCGACACAAAACAATTTTTTTTTTAACTAAAAGTTTTTTTTTTTTTAAAGTAGTAAAATATAAAAAAAAACCTATATAAATTTGGTATCACCAGAATTGTATTGACCCAAAGAATAACATTAAGTAGTTGTTTTTACTGCACGGTGAAAGCAGTAAAAACAAAACCCAAAAACCAATTAAGGAATCAGTTTTTTCCAATTTCAGCCCGCAAATAATTTTTCACACCACAATTTTGACAGAAAAATAAAAAAAGTTATGGCTCTTGGAAGGCGGGGAGTGAAAAACGAAAATCAAAAAATGGCTCAGTCCTGAAGGGGTTAAGGACCTGTTGGTTTTGATTGATCCGGTACATAGTTGGTAATGCAGTATACATATAAGAAACAAAGCAGTTGTGTTCTTCATCATATGGACACAAACAACAATCATTGATAGATTTAAATTAACCCCTAGATTAACACAATACGTATATTTACGTTCCAGCTGCTGATGTAAGATAAATTGACATGTTGCAGATTTCAAAATCTGCACTGCAGGTCAATTTACGTGCAGAAAAATTCTGCAACGCGTAGATGAAATTACTTCTGATTTAATTTACTGTGGCGGTACTGTATTACTCTGTGGATTTTCCGCAGGAAAGCCGAATGGCAAATCCGCACGTAATATGTGTGCACGTGGCCTAAGACCTTGTTTACACAGTGCAGATTTGCTGAAGATTTTGCATGCATACTATTTTATTTTTTTTCATATACAGAATTTTTATTGATTTTCAAAACACAGTGGAATTAAAACATAGTGGAAGTAAGTACTTCCTCAGAAATAAAGAAAACAACAATAGGAGTATCGCCCCAACGAGAAGGTGAGAATTATATCCCTTTACAAGCAACAATACTTAGTTTCAGTGTGAATAGGCATATCGAGCAGAAGTATTGCGAGACAATGGAAGAGAAGCACAACAACAGTTTAGGCTCCTTCGTACACTGCATTATATCAACCACCATTGAAATGAATCATAGGTTACAAAACATCACCTAAATAGAGAAAGGAGTGGGAGTAGAAAAACAAGAGGGAAACAGAACAAGTGTGGGGAGAGCACAAGGGTGGGTGGAGGTAGGGGTGAGCCTGGACTCCAGTTCCGGAATATCATATTAAAGAAAGTCGAGAGCATAAATTCGCATTACATTAGTATGATGAAAGGGGATGAGGCTACAAAAAAAGTCCCGTCATATCTCCATATTGTATTGTGGGTTGACCCTAAAGGGGGACTATATATCATGTTACCAGAGTAAGGTATGTGGGCGAAGAGTGGAATATGTTCCAATGAGACCAGGTGGATATGTAACGTGCGGAGTCAGCTGGGGAATGCGCCATCAAGTTTCAATCCTCTGAATTAAGGCGATTTCTTGGAACCACTTGTCAAGAGTCGAAGGGTCCCTTAATTTCCATTTATGTGGTATAACCGTTTTACCAGCCTGACGGAGGTGTCTAGATAGGGACCGTTTATATGTGGATAGTGGCATAGGGAACATAAATAGTAGGGTTGCCTCGGGAGAATCGGGCACTGAAACCCCAGTGACCTCTGATATCATTTTAAGTACGGCATTCCAATAATTCTGAATGGCGGGAAAACTATAAATATGAGACATGGATCCACCCACAGTGCCACAGCGCCAGCAGTTATCTGGCACGGAGGGGTACAATTTATGGAGAGAAGTAGGGACACGATACCACCTAGAATTCATTTTATAGTTAGTTTCTTGAGCCTGTATTGCAACTGAGGCCTTGTGAGAAAGAAGAAAACATTTTTTACATTGCAGATCTGTGAATTGTTTGCCTAATTATCTTTCCCAGGCCTTACAGTAGTGTGGTAGTTGTTGCGAGCGTTGGGAAAGGAGTAGCTTATATAATACAGAGAAAGTATGTGTGGGGGACAGGGCAGCAATACACAAACGTCCAAAATCCATTAGCGTACATTTGAGATGCGTTTGACGTTTTGTCGCATTATAAAAATGTTTCAATTGGTTAATACTCCAAAAGGCTGCGCGTGAAAGGAGTTTCAGATGGAAGTATTGTGGTCAATGGATTTAGGGAAGAGTCAGAAAGAACACGAGTAAAGAACATATGGTAATGGGATGATCTACCGAGAGGCGGGCCTGGTCTGCTGGGAAAGCCCGGTTATCTGTAACGTTGGTCAGTGGGCCTAGCGGATCTTTTAGAGAACCACCTGTCACTGAGGAGCGTAATGCCAAGAGGGTCTGAGACATTAGAAAGGAGGCAACAGTTTTGGGCGAAGTCCATGTCCACAGGAGGGTGGACAGGGTACGGGTGGAAAGTGAGCTAGGCAAACCCATATCTTGGATTGGCTGTTATGAAAAAAGTCAAGGACACGTTCATGGGTAGCTACAAGGTGGTAGACAAAAAAAAGAGATAGATCCGGAGTATATGTATATAAAATATAACTTTTACTAAGTTTCGTTAAGACATTTGTAAACAGCGACAATTGCGCATAAAAACTTTTCATATGCCACAGTTGTATGCAGTATTTCATATATTTTTTATGATATGCATTTCCAACATATTTTTTAGACAGCAAAAAAGTCCACCTGGGCAAGGTTTCCTAATCTATGTTGTTTCAGTAGTTGTTATCTTCAGATGATTCGTGAATACTTGTTTGCTGAGTTTAGCATATAGGACATACAGGATTTGTTTTTCTCTGGTGGTAGTCTTCCTTTTAGGTGTTGTCTTCAATGTCCTGATTTTTGTTGAACCTCTGGTATAAATTCAGTTCTCTCCCAACGCGTTTCCTCCTTGACCAAATGATTCCTCAGGGGAGATAGGTCATCGTTGCAGCTTCATCCAAGTTCGTGGGAAGCTGCACAAAGATTAAGATAGCTGTCTGGTAAGAAGAATGCTTTATGTTAAAAGCATACTTGCAGTGGCAAGAAAAGAGGCTTCCTGTCTGGAAGGTGGATATCAGCGTCTGCTCCTGACGTCTGCCGTCTATGTGGTAGATTACAAACGACACCGCGAATATATACAAGGTGGTAGAGACAACAATCTGGCAGACCAACCCGACCTGCATCTTTGGATCGAGCAAGAATTGTCCTACTTATCCGAGGACGCCCTGAGTGCCAGATGAAGGATCCAAAGCATGCTGGGTACGCAACCAAAAGGAGGATGGGATGGGGATGGGGATCGTCTGCAGGAGGTACAATAATCTAGGGAGGATTGTCATTTTTATAATATTCATACGGCCAAACCATGAAAATTCTTTTTTGTTCCAGAATGCGAGATCGCTGTGAAATTTGGATAATAGAGGGAGAAAATTATTTTTGAACAATAGTGAAAGGTCAGTTGTTATTCGAATTCCAAGATACGCTATGCCCCTAGTAGGCCAGGAAAAGGGGAAATTACTTTTAAGGAGCGACACTGTTGAGGGCGGAAGGGAGACGTTTAGAGCTTCCGAATTAGAAAGGTTGATCTTAAAGTTGGACCATGTTCCAAAACGGGACAGTTTGGACATCAGTGAAGGGAGAAATAAGTGCAGATTTGTGAGGTAAACCAATAAATCATCAGCAAATGCCAAACACTTATGTTTCACACCTCCTATGAGAATGCCTTTGATATCTGGACTGTTGCGAATGGAAGCCATAGCAGTGGAGACAGGGGGCAGCCCTGTCTGGTACCATTATAAATAGTAAAGGGAGCAGAAAGGGAGCAATTGATTTTTAATTGGGCGGAAGGGGATTGGTAAAAGGCTAACATTTTATTGGTAAGGGATAGGTCTAGCCCTATGTGTTGAAGGGTATTATGGAGAGTCGGCCATAATATTCTATCGTCCATCATGACAGGAATATGGTGATTTTGGGCATGGGGAATAATATCCAAGGTTTTAAGCGTGTTATCGCGTGCCTCCCGACCAGGCACGAACCCCACTTGACCTGGGTGTAATAGGCTAGGTAAGTGCCTGTTCAATCTGTCAGCTAATAATTTGGCATAGATTTTGAGATCTACATTAAAGATAAAGAAATAGGTCGATAACTGGGGATCCTTGCACAGTTTGGGGAGGACAGTGTGCTAAGGTGGAACCTTGTGGGAAAATTATATCAGGTGAGATAGAGTTAAATGATAGCAGCTGGAGGGGTGCTAGATGATCTGCTAAGATTTTATAGAACTTGGCGGTATAGCCGTCTGGTCTAGGACTCCTCCCCCCCCCCAGAGATCAGTAATAACTTCAAGAAGTTCTGCAGTAGTAAAATCCTTTACCATCTCATCAGAGGCCTCCCTGGAGCGACATGTAAATGGAGAGGGGAAAGAGTCCTGAAACGCAGACGGCGTAGGGCCCCAAGGTTACAGAGGTCAGAATATTAAGTGTGAAAGCATTCAGCAATTTCAGGTGTAGTGTAAACTATAGTGCCAGACCGGGATCGAATGCATGGTATATGCGATTGTGCAATTTGGCTCTTTAGGGCTCTGGCTAACATGCGTCCGCGTTTGTTCCCAAATTCATAAAACTTGCTACAACAGATCTGTAAGGTGCGTTTGTGGGCCGTCCAGCAGATGTCTGGCTTCTCGTTGGGCACTCTACAGTTCCCTCAATATCGAGATAGAAAGCGCACGTTTATGAGCTAGTTCAAGAGAGCTAATGTTTTGAAGGTCAATTTTAATGGAGTGGGTCCTTTCTCTTTTAAAACGGGTCCCCCTGAGTGCACGTTTAAGAACTTCCCACTGCATCACAGGAGAGGTGGTGTCCTATGGATGATCGGAGGTGAAATGTGCAATCGTTCTTAGCAGGTCAGCATTGCAGACCTCATCAAGGAGTAGAGACTCATTAAGTCTTCAGGACCAGAAGCCCTTACTGAGAAAAGGAAGGTGCAGGGTGCAATATACAGGGGCATGAATTGACCAGAGAATATTGCCACTGGACGTGGAAGTAATCCAGGGGAGGGCATGGTGTTGAAGAAGGATATAGTCCAGGCGACTGTAGTTACCATGTGGATAGGAATAAAATCTGTAATCCTTGTCAGAAGGATGTTGAATACGCCAAGTACCACAGAGCTGAAGCTGCAAAAGGGTGCTTTTCACCTTTTTGATAGCACTGTATGCTATACTGGAGCAAGCAGTAGAATTATCCACAGTCGGATCTAAAGTAAGGTTAAAGTCTCCACATAGCACCATAGTCCCCCGCACCATGGGTAGAGCGGTATCTATGAGTTTTATGAGGAAGTTAACTTGACCCTGGTGGGGGGCATATGCATTGATTACTGTGAACTCATGGCCGTCAATGTTTAGAACTATAATAATATACCGAGCTTCAGGGTCCATTATAATGTATATGACTTGGTTGGTGAGGGATTTGTGAAGTGCTATGGCAACAATATCTGGAATGTGGGTTATTGTTAAGGTGCCAGTGTGTGTAAAATTTGTTTGATGGTGGGTGCGTGACACTCCTTGGAGTGGGTCTCCTGAAAATAGGCAATGTGTACCTTAAGTTTGTGCCCTCTTTTCTGGGGTGTTCAGCCCCTTCGCAATGAGGGAGGCTATAGTGATGTCAACCATGGAGATACATAAAAATGCTCGCTGAGGTCTTCCTGAGAAGGTAGAAAAGGCAGGAGTTCAAGGTCACCACGAAGGGAAGAGGTGTCTCAACGATATAGGGATAGAAAATGCAGCATCAGAGAAAAACAAATACATTAACAAAAAAGGTAGTTTAGGAGTAACTTCAGCCTATACTAAGCACAAGAGTGTGAGGGTTCAGGAAGCACCTAAGGAGCCCGCAAAATGTCCAGTACCTATGGGGGGGGAGTGACAGATATGCACAGGGCCGCCATCAGAAATTTCTGGGCCCCATACAGCCAAGGATTCTGGGGCCCCCTCACTATTGGGGCGGGCACAAAGTAAAGGGGTCGGAGGTAAGGCAGCGGTGAAAAGCAAACTAGTAGGAGATCTCTTTGGAGGGGCAGGGCAGAGCTAGCTGGTGGGTATCAGGGGGCAAGGTGGAGAGACTAAGTGCCAGGGCTCAGCGGGGGAAGGAGGAGGGGATTTCTGGGAGAACAGAAAGTGGCATGGGTGGTAACACCGGGCATGAGGGCGCCCGTGCCGCCCGTTGGAAAAGGCCCCCCCATGGCCGGCAGCGTACTATAGCAGAGCAGGGAGGTGTTTCCCTGCACTTCAATCTACTAGCACCACTGTAGCTCCCTGAAGGAGCGAAATCCCTGTGTGGCCGGGGATTCCGCTCCTGGAGTGCTCCGCTTGATGTCTCTGTCCGTATATGGACAGTGACATCAGGGCAACTCCTGAAGGGGCATCCCCGTTTACAGCGTTGCCGACTCTGTGACCGGGGATTCCACTCCAGGAGAAGCCCTTGACGTCACTGTCCATAAATGGACACAGACGACAGGAGCTTCTCCTGGAGTAGAATCCCCGGTCACAGCGTCGGCAACGCTGTGGACTGGGATTCTGCTTCAGGAGTTGCCCCTGATGTCACTGTCCATATACGGACAGAGACATCAAGTGGAGCGCTCCAGGAGCGGAATTCCTGGCCACAGGGGGATTCCGCTCTTTCAGGGAGCTACAGTGCAGCTATCTACAGGAAGGTGGGGTGCTATCTATAAGGGGGCTGTGTGGCACTACCTGCAAGGGCGCTGTATGGCACTACCTACCATGGGGCTGTGTGGCAATACCTACCACTTGGCTTTGTAGCGCTACCTACCAGGGGGCTGTGTGGCACAACCTACAAGGGGGCTGTGTGGCACAACCTACAAGGGGGCTGTGTGGCACTACCTACAACGGGGCTGTGTGACATTATCTACAGGTGGCTGTGTAGCACTATCTACAGGGGGCTGTGTAGCACTATCTACAGGGGGCTGTGTAGCACTATCTACAGGTGGCTGTGTAGCACTATCTACAGGTGGCTGTGTAGCACTATCTACAGGTGGCTGTGTAGCACTATCTACAGGTGGCTGTGTAGCACTATCTACAGGTGGCTGTGTAGCACTATCTACAGGTGGCTGTGTAGCACTATCTACAGGTGGCTGTGTAGCACTATCTACAGGTGGCTGTGTAGCACTATCTACAGGTGGCTGTGTAGCACTATCTACAGGTGGCTGTGTAGCACTATCTACAGGTGGCTGTGTAGCACTATCTACAGGTGGCTGTGTAGCACTATCTACAGGTGGCTGTGTAGCACTATCTACAGGTGGCTGTGTAGCACTATCTACAGGGGGCTGTGTAGCACTATCTACAGGGGGCTGTGTAGCACTATCTACAGGGGGCTGTGTGTAGCACTATCTACAGGGGGCTGTGTGGCACTACCTACAAGGGCCTGTGTGGCACTATCTACAGGGGGAATCTGTGAGTGACGGGCTGATGGTTATTTTACTGTGAGGGGGGGGGCTGATGGTCATTTCACTGTGAGTGGGGGCCGATGATTATTTTACTGGGAGTGGGGGGGACGATGATTATTTTACTGGGAGTGGGGGGGACGATGATTATTTTACTGGGAGTGGGGAGCTGATGGTCTTCAAGTGGTTTCCACCTCTGAGCTCCAATTGAAATTAATAGGAGGTAGTAAATATCATTTGGAGCTTTTTTTTCCTGCATCTTTTGCATTCGCTTCAACAGCTTAAAAAAACGCAAAAAAAAAAAAGGTCAAACAACGCTGTCAGTTCCTGAAGGAATTTTGAGGCAGATTTTTTTTGCCTTACAAAAAACGCTGTGTGAACATACCCTACGAGTGTAGTGCTTGTTTTTAGCCATTTTCTGTCTTTCTCTAAATTAGGGGTGCCCTGAGGAAATTTTCTTTTTCCAGTGGTGCCTCGAGTCCGAAAATGTTGTGAAACTCTGTACTAGGCTACAGGATCACCCCGGCCAACGCAAGGATCCCGTCGTAGAGCAGCTCAGTTCATCGTGGGAACGGGGCCTAGCGGAGTACAACTTGTTTTGTTTGTTTGGGGGCACTGTCTACAAGGAAGGGGTGGGGGGGCTGTACGGCTCGATCTACAAGGGGAGGTGGGGGGCTGTATGGCACTGTCTACATGAGGGAGTTGGGAGGCTGTATGGCACGATCTACAACGGGGAGGTGGGGGCTGTATGGCACGATCTACAACGGGGAGGTGGGGGCTGTATGGCACGATCTACAACGGGGAGGTGGGGGGCTGTATGGCACTGTCTACATGAGGGAGGTGTATGGCACGATCTACAACGGGGAGGTGGGGGCTGTATGGCACGATCTACAACGGGGAGGTGGGGGGCTGTATGGCACTGTCTACATGAGGGAGGTGTGGGCTGTATGGTACTGTCTACAAGGGGGAGGTGTGGGGCTTTATGGCACTGTCTACAAGGAGGAGGTGGGGGCTGTATGGCACTGTCTACATGAGGGAGGTGGGGAGGCTGTATGGCAATGTCTACATAAGGGAGGTGGGGGCTGTACGGTACTGTCTACAAGGGGGGGGTGAGGGCTGTATGGCACTGTCTACATGAGAGAGGTGTATGGCACGATCTACAGGGGGGGGGGTGATAGGGGATGTATGGCACTGTCTACAAGGGTGAGGTGGGGGCTGTATGGCACGATCTATAAGGCTGAGGTGGGGGCTGTATGGCACTGTCTAAAGGAAGGCTGTATCGCACAATCTACAGGGGGCACTATCTACAGGGGGGCTCTGTGTGGCAGGAAGGGGAGGGGGCATTATACTGTGTGGGGGCCACTAAGCGGACATTACACTGTGTAGGGACACTACAGGGGGCAATATACTGTGTGTGGCACTTAGGGGGCATAATACTGTGTGGGCACAATTAGAGGACAAAATACTGTGTCCTTGAAGGGGTTATAATATATTATTATTATACTGTATGGGAGGAACTAAAGGGGCATTATACTGTGGAGGGCATTATACTTTTTTTTATGGGCCATTTTTTTTATGATGGGGTGGGGCGCCGAAAGATCATTTTGCACGGAGCGCCATCTATCCTAAGGCCGGCCCTGTCTCTACCCACCACATGTTTGAAGGCTATATAAAGTGAGTGTGGTATTTGTTGTTTTAGCAGTCTGTTTGGTGCTACTTTGTAAATACTTTTTAAAAAAATATATTTTTACTTTATGAGATACAGAGCAGCTGTATCATGCACTGAAACCTTTATCTGTCAGGTCAGCGGGTCCTGCGTGTCCCTGTTCATAATTTAGATTTGATCGATAACAGGTGGATGCTGGCCCGCCGACACTGAACCCGTCAGTCCCCCGGACCTGACGGATACAGGTCTCTGCGCACAATACAGCTGCTCTGTATACAGGATACAAAGCAGCTGTATCACATAAAGTAAAAATTATTTTTAATAAAAAGTATTTACAAAGTTTCATAACACACACTAATAAACTTTTTTGTATAAAAAAAGGTGTACATAGCCTTAAAGATCTCTCCCCCTCCCCCACGTATCCTCTCTTCTTCCTCTACCCCTCCCTTCAGATATCCTCTTTTCCCCCAGTTATCATCCCCCTAGTATAATGTCTCCTTCAGTGTCATCCACCCTCCATTATTATCTCCTACCCACTACACCATCATCTCCCTGTCCCCATTGTCATCTAACACCTCCCCCCCATAGAAAGCAAGTGTCTTACCCAGGTCTGTATGATCCTCCGGACACTGAAGCATAGCATTGTATCACTAGTAATAGCTCTGCGATGGCTCTTATCTCCTGGGCTGCGTATAACGGGACAATAAACCTGTCTTCTCCCTCTGATACACAGCCCGGGAGATAAGTGGTAAGAAATGCTACTAGCGATACAAGGATATGAAGCAGAGCTGAGAGGGTATAATGTGACATGGGTAACACTGATTTTTATTGTGGGGATGTGATGTGAGGAGGCTCCGGGCAGCAGCAACCTGACAGACAGACAGACATTACATACTGACACAGACATTACATATTGTACGCACTGTGCCAGGAGTCTTCTTCTGCTGCTGCTGCTGCTTGTCGCCTCCACTGCATTCAAACCTCCCGCCACCTTCATGACGTCTCCTCCACACGCGCTGTCACGCCGCTGTAGAGGAGGAGGAGGGGCGGGCTCTGTGTGAACAGCGGGCCCTTATGATTTTACTCTGATGCAAACAACGGGCCCCGGCTCCGTGATGGGACCTGTTCCTTTCACCAAAGTGAAATCATAAGGGCCCGTGAGCAAATGCATTCCGGCAGTGGAGCACGGGCCCCCGTTTTTTCAAATTTTGACCGGGCCCCTGACAGCAGTACCGGCAGTACCTCCCTGATGGCGGCCATGGATATGCATAAGAGCTATCCGCGCCCCCTGAAATATGGGGTATTATTTCCCACTAAAATATGGGGTCGTCTGTCCCATCTGCACCCGAATTCTACTGGAGGCCGTTGGAGTGGCGGCCCCCAGTAGAATTTGTGTGCAGGTGGGACAGGCGACCCGCCTGTGATCCTCCTCCTGTAGCGAAATGTGAGGAAGGTTTTAAGTCCCGCAAGAAATTTGGCAAGTCATTAGGAGATCGTAGCTTATATGTGTGGTAGTCACTTCTGACCATCAGGGAAAAGGGAAAGCTCAATCTATAGGAGAGGCCTTGAGCTCAAAGAATTTCCAAGAGTGGTTTGAGAGCCGCCCTGTGCGCCAATGTGTGTAGACAAATCTGTCAGGATACGTATTTGCAAACATTGGTGAAAGATGGTAGACTGTTGTCTAGTTTTTTGCAAAATGGTGTTCCTTATGGCATAAAAGTGGATCCGTCAGATGACATCTCTTGGTCAGTGCTCATCAAGACTCGGAGGACGCAGGGCCCGATGGGCTTGGTCAATTTCTTAAATTTAAATTTTTTATTAGTTTCCAAAGTCATATAACATAGCAACTTTCAGAAAATTATACAATTCCGCAAAGATGAGGGGTGCTCACAGGAACCCAAAATAATTAATCTCGATGTATCACTTATATACAACAGTGCATACATAGCAGAAAATAAAATAAGGAAAACAAATAAAATAAAACAGAGAAAAACACATACAACATTAAAAACATTGCTCACATATACACTCTGAAGATACAATACAATACATCACTACAAATATCAACACCTTTGAATATTAATGACCGTGATCCTAAAAAAAAAAAAAGACCTCTAATAGGACCCTACAGACCCCAGACCAAAGTGTAATCAACATCCCCAATCTGACGAATGTGACACCTGCAGATTTTTATGGAGAAGAATTGCTTGTATGAGGGACCTGTGTCATGTAATATGAAACCCATGGATCTCATCTATTATCAAACTGAGTAATAGAATGAGACGGTTTAACCAACAGTCTTTCCATGTTATGTGTGGATTGTACATGTTGGCATAATTCTTTGGCAGTTAAGGGAGAATTGGACTTCCAAGTTCTCGCAATCATGGATCTGGCAGCAAGTATAATATGACCTATCACTGTTCGCACATTGGTCAATTTCTATGTGGGTGTTAGGAGGATGGCCCAGCAGGAATAAATTCAGGGAGACCGCGGATACTTAGGTTGTTCCTCCGGTTGCAGTTTTCGATATCTGCAGGCATTTTTTTTAACCAAAACCATGAGAGAAATCTAAGCAGAAGAAAAATATATAAAGAAATGCCTTATATGTATCTTCTCCTGCATCAAATTCCGGTTTTAGCTTCAAAATCCATGCAAAATCATGCAAAATCTGCAGAAAACGGCACTGTGTGAACAAGGCCTAAAGAGTGCAAGCCACAAGATCCTCGACCATGCAGTTTTTATCAGTCAATATCACCCCCCAAAAATAGGGTCGCTCAAAAAATAAAAATACATTTCCTTTTTATTCACCCATGTTGTGATGCTTCAGCTAAAAGCCGAGCCTTTCCCATGCAATGTGTACAATATTCAAAACCACTTTTCAAACCATGTTAATAATTACATCAATAATTCTTCCTTCTGCTTCCGGGGGCTCGTGACCGGAAGTGGAAGGAGATAGTCATGCTGTAGCAGAGTAGCGTTCTGCTCGCTGCACGCCAATTTTAGCTATACACAGCATTTCAAGGGGGTTTCTTTTTCCGGCAAATCTAATCTACCTTACTCTACCTTATTCTGAGCTTGACTGGGGCTGTGCTTGCCGCCTGGAATATCGCGGACGAGTGAGACGAGTGGGACGGCCCCTGACAGACACCAGCATCTGCTTCTTCTACAGTAATTTTTGATGTCTATTATGGCTAGGAGAAAAAATAAAGCTCAATTAAAATGCCTGACAGACTTTTTCTCAGGGCAAGAATGCGGACGGTTATGCGCTGCAAAAATCCCAGATGTTACAGTTAAGCGTGCCGGCGCTATTCTAGGGCACGGCCCTCATGAGCTTTTGCAGGCTGCAGTCTCAACAAGCCCTAAGATAAACTCTGAGACACCTCCAGAGATGAATATTAGCCCAAGCTGCTCAGAACAGAGACATGATGAGGCCATGACAGAACTTGAGTCAGATGAGAACGCTATTAATTCTAGCCATATTTTATAGCCAGAGACTGAGGGAGTGACCTCCCCCTCCGGGGCTTGTAATGAGGACCGCGTCAATTTAGAAACTACAAGCAAGCAAGTAACTGTATATTAATAGAACCATTGCAGTTCATGCCTCACATCCCAGCCTGATCTGATGTGGTTACTGTCGATTTAATGAAAGAGATGTTGATTGCTTTTAAGGGGTCGTTAAATTCCGACCTAACAAACCTCTTTAAAAAACTTCATTCCCAGGTCGAAGAAATGTGGATCAGATAGAATCTAAAATGGGGGAGATATCAACAGCACATAATAATCTGGTAGACACATATAACATTACTGAAGAGGAAATTGATACTATCAAATTAAAAATTGCAGATATGGAAGACCGTATAAGAAGAAACAATGTTAAATTTAGAGGTGTCCCAGAGTCGGTCCAGCCAAATGAACTAATATCTTTTTTTACAAAAATGTTTATCTGCAATATTGCTCCACTCTACAACCTCAGACTTAGAAATTGATAGGGTGCATCGTTTGCCCAAACTAAAGTCAGTGTCAGACCCGAAGACACGTGATGTCATAGCTTACAGTTTTTCAGGGTAAAAGAGAAGTTTATGTCAACCGTCAGACAAAATCCAATTCTCCCAGCTCCATTTGTTGACATCTCCCTTTTTATAGATCTGTCCCAATCAACTATTAAAGAAAGAAGGAAGTATATCCCTATAACTACCTGTTTGAGAAGCCACAATATTCTCTATAAATGGGGGTTCCCTACAAAATTGATAATAAAAAGAGATGGAACAACTGTTACTATGAAATCATTAGAAGAGGGATGGGATCGTTTAAAACAATGGAGCATTGTAATTCCAGAGGTATCGGAGAACTTGCGTAGCAGTGATCATCCGAAACTCATTAACGAAAGGCTTAAATCGCCGAAGAAAACCCCCAGAAATAATAATGGTAGAGACAATTCCTGATTTCACCCTTTTATCAAAAGTGGAACTTCTAACTGGCTGTTTATTCCAGCAAAAAATTTTGCCCCCCCCCCCCCCCCCACCAAGACATGACAGGCTTTAAGTCTGCAGGGATTTTTTCCCTTCCTTTTTTTTGTTTTGTTTTATTTTATTTTTATTTTTAATTTTTTTGTAGGTTTTTTTTCTTTTTTCATTCTTTGTCTTTTTTCCTTTTTTCTTTATGTGTCCAGGTTTTTTTTTTGTATATTATGCTTAAGTATATGGGAAGATATGTTCATGAAACAGAGGTTTATGTATATTTATGTATCCAGTGTGTGTTTGTGTGCCTGTAAACTGATGTTGGTGTTTTTAAGGGCAAGAGATATGATTTATTGAGTCAGTTTAAATGGGTAAATATTTGCAGTGATGTGAAATATGTACTTCCTTAAAGGGTCTCTATAAGGCAACATGGATAAATTAGTGTGGCTAAAGACACAAATTAATATATTGGTTAAAAATTCTAATGTGATTGTTAGCTACAAGAATTATAAAGGGCAGAGTATATAGATAGACAAGGCACTAAAGTATATAAACAACAAAACAGTACATTATGGCTATTAAAATACTGAGCCTCAATGTGAAAGGCCTCAACCATCCATTTAAGCGAGCTACCCTATGGAGGGAAATTAGAGAATGGAATATTGATATAGCATGTATCCAAGAAATACATCTAGTGGCAATAGATGCAAAAAGAGTAAACCAACCGCCATTTAATAATATTTTCCGTGCACATGCAGATAAGAAAAATGGAGGTGTACTTATTGCTATTAAAAACTCAGTTTTGACTTACTGGAAGTGGTTGCGGATCCTAAGGGAAGGTTTATTAGCATGACCTGTAAGCTTAATAACGATGTGCTCACGATATGCAATATCTACGCTCCTAATAACCTACAACTCTCCTATTTAAATACCCTTATGAAAATTTTTTATAAAATACCTAAGGGCTAGTTGTTAATATGCGGTGATCCAAATATTATAGCAGATCCCTCTGTAGACTCTTCAGCTTATCATCAGAAACCTTACCCAACCTTAACTTCTTGGCTCCATTCTAATGAGCTTTATGATAGCTGGAGATGTTTTTATCCATTTGAAAAATGATTTATTTTTATTCCAACCCGCATCAGACTTATTCACGTATTGACTACTGTATTACGGATCAATGGTGGCTACAGGCAATCTCAGATATCCATTATGGACAGATTACATGGTCAGACCATGCTCCGCTGTTTATTTCTATTGCTGAAACTCATTTACTTAGCAATACATTTAACTGGAGATTAAATAAATACATATTGTCAACTCTAGAAACACAGGATTCTCTTAAAAGAAGTCTTGAAGAGGCTTTTTTCAATTAATTCCTCACCAGATGTAGATCCGTTTATATTGTGGAACCCCCATAAAGCATATATGGGAGGAATATTAATTAACATCGCCACATACCAAAAGAAACAAAGACAACAGCTTAATTTACTTCTGGACAATCAAAGACTTGAAAATTTACAACAAAACTGTGTTTTTATTGAATATTTTTTAACAGTCAAAATAAAACAGACTGTTTGTGTAGAGTAGCAAATACAAACATGAAAGGCATATGAGTATGAAATGCATTAAATAGTACAGTCACTACACATGGAATCTTATCATAAAGGCATTCAAGGAGCGAATATTACAACAGAAAACAAAGAACTATATACACACAGTTCCTAAAATCGATTAATCACATATTACCCGTTAGGTGAGGAGGTGAGGGGATGGTAGGGTAATAAGGGTTAAGGGAGGGTGAGGGCTGGAAATCCTTTGGGAATTGTAACGCCTATGGCCATGGCCCGTCGTTCTGACTTACCCCTAGACGGCCATGGACCTGTGTGTTCTCTGCTGCGTCGTCCCCCATTGAGGCACCGGCACTCACTTCTTGGTATCGAGACTGTTCCGCTACTCGCCTGACGTCTACCTGCCACCTGGTCCCAGCCTAGCCTGTCTTTCTACTGTCCGAGTTGCCACATGTACCCTTTCTAGACTATTGACTCTGTACTATACCTGTTTGGTCAGCTGCCGTCCCACCACGCAGTACGGTCCAGTGGATCCACACCCCGCAACGTGACAGTAATACAGATGAAATAGTTAGCAATCCATAGTTAACACAATCCACAGTTAACACAAGGAGCCTCTATGTTCCCTCCAGACTGACCAGGTGGCAGCGAACACATCGTGTCTTCTATCTGCCCAACTAGCTAATTCCTCCAATCTACAAATGTTGTCTACTTTGTCTACCCATTCTCTATAAGTTGGAGGAGAAATGGATCTCCATTTGAAAGGGATCAGGAGTTTGGCTGCTGTCAGTAAGTGGGTGGAGAGATTTTTACCGGAGGGCTTAAAAGAGTCAGATGGAGCCCAAAGTAATATCACTGCTGGGGAGCGGGGTGCATTCCACCCAGTTATTTGGCGTGTACTAATTAATATCTCTAACCAAAAAGGCTAGGAGGTGCTGAGGATTGGAGGGCTTTATAGAGGGATACATTATTCACGTTGCTCCAAATACTTCCTTCAGTAAGTGGATAACCCAGCGGGAGGGAAAGCAAATTCACCGGTGTTAATGAGGAGAAATGGATGCTGGGGATATGGTTCTTCAAATAATTATGAAATGCCAGTATCGTCACACTTAAAAAAAAAAAAGGGTTTTATTGATTTTACAAAAACATACAATAAAACGTTTTGTGTTGAACTACTTCTATATAAACCATCAGCAAATTACATAAAAAGAAAAAAAGGTCAGTAATTTAAAATAATTTTCCTCAACGTGAAAAGCCATGAGAATTTTGGAGGATAATGGTGATCTCTTCTTTAGACCAGGTTATTGATAATTCTCTTTCCCAAGCAAGTATTAAAGAAGGTTTAGGAGGGGTGACCCTCTCTACAAGGTAATTGTAAATTTTTAAAAAAAAATTTTTCGGTGGGGAGGGAAATTAAAGTAGAGTATCTATACAAGATGGAGGTGACAAAGGTTTGAATTTATTTAGAAATTGTTTACTCATAGTTTTTATGCTCTCAGAATGAAGGAAATTAGTTCCCTCAACCAGTGGAGAATCCAGGATAACATCTAAACTAGGAGGTGCTGAGGATTGGAGGGCTTTATAGAGGGATACATTATTCACGTTGCTCCAAATACTTCCTTCAGTAAGTTGATAACCCAGCGGGAGGGAAAGCAAAAAGAAAAGAGGAATAGAAATAAAAAGAGAGAAATACCTGAGTACATATATTCAGATAGAAATCGATCATTTTCAATTCACTAAGCAGAAAGCTATTGGTACCTTTATTTAAAAGACAATTGGAATCTTTATGAAGCCAGCCATCCAATCATGTTATATATTATCACAATGTCACCGAATAGCAAAAAGTGACTACATGGGAATAGTAGCCTGATATAGGGACCACGGCAGCCAAAAGGCTGTGTGTAACCGAGCTCCAGGGTACTTGGCAGAGTACAACTGTTCCATCTTACAGGAATGAGTCACTTCATTAATCACGTCCCGTTTTGAGGGGGTAATAGGCAGTTTCCAATGCCGGGCGATGATTAATTTCGTGGCAAGAATAATATGGCCAACAACCACTACCAGATTCTTTGGAATATATTCCATTCCCAGAAAACACAAAGCCAAGGATGGATCCGGAGGAATCACATGGGAGGTGCCCGTATGTATCAACATAAAAATAGAATCCCATAGTTGTTTAATTACCGGGCATGACCACCACATGTGAAAATAGGTCCCCTTAAACCCGCATTGCCTCAAACAGGATTCCGGATAAGATTTATCCATTTGAGCTAATCTAACAGGAGTGAAATACCAATGAAGGAACAGTTTCTGTGCCATCTCCCAGTGATTAATACCGTGTGAAACCCTCCTTACCCAAGAAAGAGCATGCTTCCAATCAGGCAAAGAGGATTGGACTTCAAAAAAGTGAAAAGAATGAAAGAGGTTCAAAAAAAGAACTATAGAATATAGATATTCCCCCAGCACTCCTAGATGACAATGAAAAAAACCAAAAGCAACCTTAGGAAAAGTAAGAGCAGCAATATCTACAGACCGCAGAGGATGTCTAATCCTAAGAAACTTGTAAAAATCTTTAGCTGGAAGACTAGATTTGTTCTGGAGCACTACAAATGTAGACAGCTGCCCATCCTTATACAGATCTCCAATTTTCCCAACACCCAAAATTTCCCACCCGGCTAAGTCTAACTGTGGAATAAATGTGTATAAATACAGTAATGGAAGCGCAGAGGATGTCTAATCCTAAGAAATTTGTAAAAATCTTTAGCTGGAAGACTAAATTTGTTCTAGAGCACTTCAAATGTAGCCAGCTTCCCATCCTTATACAGATCCCCAATTTTCCCAACACCCTAAGTTTCCCAGCCGGCTAAGTCTAACTGTGGAATAAATGTGTATAAATACCGTAATGGAAGGACCAAGATCGACACAACCCTCAGAGAATCAGATGACCATACAGAGTTGAGATAGGACCATGCGCAAACTGTCGCTTTTATGCCAGCTACTTGAGGCAGCGGACATACCGGGGAAACCGTTTGGTGATGCAAGAGGGAAATTAAAGAAGCCCCTAATAGCGCCGCCTCTATCAAGGCCCATCGCTTCTGCAGGTTTGAAGACCACCAAAATTTAAGTTGGTCCAACACAGCAGCATAGTAATATTTTTTAACATCAGGAGCACCCATGCCCCCCAGATCAGTTGGTTTTGATAGAGTTGAAAAATTTATTAGAGTGCGCAACCTATTCCAGATATATTTATTCAGTATAGATTGTAATTTATTAAGAAAAGACACCGGGACAGGGATTGGTAAAGTCCTAAACAGATATAAAATGTGCGGAAGGATCATCATTTTAAATACTGCTTTACGACCAGCCCAGGAGATAAAATGTTTACGGAAGCCAGACAATATCTTGAGGATTGAAGACAATAGAGGAGTGTAATTACGTGCAAACGTAGCGGAACTAGGGCTAGCCAGGGATATGCCCAAATATCGGATACTAGAGTCACTCCATTGAAAAGGGAAAGAAGCTGCTATAGAGGACTTAGTAATGGTATCTAATCCAATATTAAGAAGTAGGGATTTTGACCTGTTAATCTTATAGTAAGAAGCCCGCCCGAAGGCATTTAAGAGATCCAGGACACATGGTAAAGTGACAACCAGATTGGTCACAGCCAGGATAACATCGTCGGCATAGAGGCCAATCCTATGTTTCTGCCGACCCACCTTGATTCCCCAAATCCCAGGAGATGTTCTAACTCACTCCGCCAGGGGTTCCATCATAAGTGCAAAGATAAGAGTGGACAGGGGGCACCCGTCTAGTCCCATTAGGAATACAAAAGGGTCCGAGAGACATCCAGATATAAACACCCTGGCGGAAGGAGACGAATATAAAGCCAACACAGCAGATTTAATGAGCCCTGTAAAGCAAAATTTAGTCAATGTTGCCTCCAAGAAACCCCAAAGAATGCGGTCGAACGCCTTCTCAACTTCCAAGGCTAGAAGCAGAGAAGGGGTCCGAGCGAGTTCAGCAGCTCTAAGAAGATTTAAAAATCATCTCGTGCCATCGTGAGCCTGTCTATGAGGAACAAAACCCACCTGGTCAGGATGAATCAGGTCAGGCAAAAACGCAACCAGACGGGCAGCCAAGATCTTAGCATATAGCTAGACGTCTGTGTTCAGCAATGAAATTGGCCGGAAATTCGCAGGGATTGTCGGCTCCTTGCCAGGTTTAGGCAAAGTAATTATGAGAGATTCCAGCATTTCCGAAGGGAAAGAACCCTTATCAATCACCAAATTGAACACAGACGGGACCAATATCGGGGCATATTTCCTACAGTACCCATTAGAGAACGCATCTGGACCAGGGGATTTAAAGGCCTTTAAGGACGCAATGGCACGCATAACCTCTTCCACAGAGGTGGGAAGTGAAAGGGAGGCAGCCTAATCATTGGACAGATGGGGAAGGGAGACTGTATCTAGAAACGCAGAAATGTCGGCTTCTTTCGGTATATAAGTATCCTGATCCTGCTGAAGGTTATAGAGAGAGTCATAGTAAGATGTAACCTGATCCACAATCTTTTGAGGATTGAGCTAATTTTTTGTTTAGATCTAGTAGCTATTATTTGTTTAGCCAATAAAGCTCCCGACTGGTTGTCATGGGCATAGAAATTAATTTGGGTCTTTTTAACTGCATAATCAAATTTAGACAGCAAAACGATATGTAAATCAGAGCGAAGTATACGCAATTCCAAAGTTAACCGAGGAGAAGGGGACATTTTATTTTGAGTCTCTAACATCCGAATTTTAGAAATGAAAGAATTCAATTCTTTATCACGTTTTCGTTTAGCTAAGGCACTCGCTTCAAGGAGCACACCTCTCATAACTGCTTTATGTGCATTCCAGACCATAAAATAGTCCGATACAGATTCTGAATTGATGGCAAAATATTGTTCCAGTTCCGTTTTTAACATGTGTTGATGGTCTGGGTGAGACAAAATGTATTAGTTTAACCTCCACACATAAGTAGGCGAATACGAGACGGTTTTATTAAGAGTGTAATCGGTGCATGATCCGACCAGGTTATCGTGCAGATCTCGATCCCTACCACATCCCGCAGACTCTGATACTCCAGGACGAACATGTCAATCCTGGAATATGAGGAATGCACATGTGAAAAAAATTTAAAATCTACATCTGATCCGTGATGACACCTCCAGATATCATACAATACCCGTTCCCTTAACAGAGAAGCTATAGCAGATGGAGATCTCTGTGACTTTGCTGAAGTATCCAATGAAGGATCAATAACAGAGTTAAAATCCCCTCCCATGACCAGAATACCACATCTAACAGCATCCATCTTTTTAAGAAGATATAAGAAACACCTTCGCTGGCCAGTATGAGGAAAATACACATTCACTAGGGTATAAGAAACTTTGTTAATTTCACAAACAACAATAAGAAATCTCCCCAAAGGGTCAGATATGATAGTATGCAAAGAAAAGGTCACAGAATTCCCAAATGCCATCAAAACTCCAAGTTTTTTCCTTGTACCATCAGAAGCAAATAAAACATTGGGGAATTTAATATGCATACATTTAGGATGTTTACCTTGAATGAAATGAGTTTCCTAAGCAAAAATTACATCACAATGGGATGTAGTGGCTTCCTTCCAGAACATACTACTTTTAAATGGGCTGTTCAAGCCCTTCACATTAAGAGATATTATGGCATGATTTACAATAGAAATGCCCAAGCACCAACACGGCTACAACCGCCCCCCAAACATTACCATAAAGAAACCAATTGCCTTTGTATGATATACAAGAAATACATGTTGTAGTCAGGTACAATAAAAAAGAAAAAAATAACACATTACAACAAGAAAAGAAAAAAAAAAGAAGAATTATCACCAGGCAAAAACGCATTACCAGTGAGAAGTGGGGGGGGGGGGGGGGGATAGGACAATATCCAGAGCTCAAAAACGGGCTTAATGAAAAGCAAAATTAATAATAACTGGACCAGGACGCCTCCCAAGTGAAACGAAATCAGGAGTGGTGGCCATTTCTGCTCACGACAGTCCAGTCTTCTTGTATACGGGCCGGAGATCTTAGACGTTGAGAAGGGAATGACAAATCGACCGGAATGTTCCATTTCTTTAACTCGTTAGTGACCGCCAATACGCCTTTTCACGACGGCCACTAATGGGCTTTATTCTGATGCATAAGCCTTTTCACGGCGCTGCATAAGAATAAATAAACAGAGAGGGAGCCGATAAATCTCCCTGCTCTCAGCTGCCAAATGTAGCTGAGGGCTGGGGGCAACCCTGCTCGAACGTGTGAGATTGATATCAGTATCGATCTCACCCGTTTAACCCCTCAGATGCGGCGCTCAATAGCGAGCGCCGCATCTGAGTTGTTTTGGAGAGAGGGAGGGAGCTCCCTCTCATCCCACCGACACCCGCTGATAAGATCACCGAGTGTCTGTGTCTCCGATGGCAGCCGGGGGCCTAATAAAGGCCCCCAGGTCTGCCTGTTTTGAGTGCCTGCTAGGTCATGCCAGAGGCATGTCCTAGCAGATGGCTGTTTGTTTTAAACGGACAGGCAGTAATACACTGCAATACAAAAGTATTGCAGTGTATTATAAAAGCGATCGGAGAATCGCATATTAAAAGTACCCTAGTGGGACTAGTAAAAAAGTAAAAAAAAAGTTTAATAAGGTCAATAAAAAAAATGTGAAAAAAAAATGAAAAACCCACATTTTCCCCTTACAAACTGCTTTACTATTAAAAAAACAAAATAAAGTAAAAAAGTTAGATATATTTGGTATCGCCGCATCCATAACAACCCCTACTATAAAGCTATTACATTATTTAACCTGCATGGTGAACGCCGTAAAAATAAAATAAAAAACAATGGAAAAATTGCTGTTTTCTGTGAATCCTGACTTTAAAAAAAATGTGATAAAAAGTGATGAAAAAGCCGCATCTACTCTAAAATGATACCAATAAAAACTACAAGTCATCCCGCAAAAAGAAAGCACCCATACAACTTACAGTTATGGCTCTTCAAATATGGAGACACAAAAACAAATAGTTTTGAAAAAAAAGCATTTTTACCGTGTAAAAGTAGTAAAACATACAAAATCTATACAAATTTGGTATCGTTGCAATCGTAACAACCCGCTCAGTAAAGTTATTGTGTTATTTATACTACACGGTAAACGGCGTAGATTTAGGATGCAAAAAATAGTAATTTCTGTTTTTTTTCTATTCCCCCCCCCCCAAAAAAAGTTAATCAAAGTTAATCAATAAATAATATGTACCTAAAAATGGTGCTTTTAAAAAATACAACTTGTCCCACAAAAGATACAGCTGTGTCGACGCAAAAATAAAAAAGTTATAGCTCTTGGAATGCGACGATGGAAAACATACCTTCGTCATTAAGGTTTAAAATAGGCTGGTCATTAAGGGGTTAAAAGATTTATACCCTCCTCTACAGACAAGACCGTATGATGGACCCCATTCTTATGGATGAAAAGCTTCGTAGGAAAGCCCCACTTATACTTAATATTTGCAGCACGAAGAGAGGAAGTAACTGGGTAGAAACAGCATCTTTTCAGTAAGGCGGCAGCTGATAAATCTGGAAATATGGATAACTCAGAATATGGAGCTGGAAAAACTCCCCTCTCTCGGCATTCCGCCATCAACCTCTCCTTAACAAAATAGAAATGTATACGAACTAGAACATCTTGGGGTGCAAACTCAGGAGCAGACCTCGCCTTAGGAATTCTATGGACCCTATCAATAGTGAAGTCCAATGTAGAGCAGGACGGTAGTAATATCTGGAAGATTTTCAAAAAATACTTAGCAAGGTCAGGCTGCAAAACCTCCTCTGGAACACCCCGAACTTTAAGATTGTTCCGTCTTGATCTGTCCTCCAGGTCTGTGACCTTATCCCGCAGCCTATTCACCTCCTCCTCAAGCGCAGAGTGAGAGTCAACAAGCTCATTATGTGCAATAGAGGAATGGACCAATTTCTGTTCAAGATGCTCCGTACGAGACCATCAATATTTGCTTGTAATTGATGAACGACAGAGTTAAAATCTTTAGCAATATCCTTATGTAAGGAGAGTAGCATACCTTTCAGGGTATGATCAGTCAAAGGCCATTCCGGCTCTTCATAGGCCCACAGTCCCGATGACATCTCCAGTTCTGCAGGCATTCCAGTAGATTTCAGGCGAGAGTCCTTTTTCGAACCATGCCTTCCCCGCATGGGGATGCTGTATGCGAAATCCAGGCATCTCGCTTATCCAGGTCCGGGGGGCTCCTGTCAGATGAGGCCGGAGATAAAGCGTGGCTGCCGACATCCGGCTGCTGGGCGGCGCTAGGACCCGTTCCCTGTGCCGCGGCCGGTGATAGAGATGCAGCTTCCTGTATGAACGGTTTGGCTCCATCTTGCTCCAGACCCAGATTCGGACCAAAAAACTCGGTCAGCTTCCGAGGGGCTGCCGGTTTGAGTCTCTTCTTCACCATCTCCTTGAGGTAAGTATCGGGTAGGTATTTACTCACAATAGAGCCCAAAATTTTCCGGTCCAGTATCCTGGTTTGAGCCGCTTTAGCCCTAATACCTGTAGGAGTTCACTACAACGTGGCCATCTTGACCATCCACCGAGCTCCGCCCCCCCAAACTCAGGAATCGTCCCCCTTGAAATGGGGTTTGATGTGGCTAGCGATATAGATTGGGTAAATGAACCGCAGAGCAAAGGTCTTCGTTTTGAGCCCAAGATGAATCTCTCTATGTCTACATGTAGAGGAGATTCCTTGTGTCTTTGCAGAAGTCCCCATCTACTCAAGTGGTTTTCAATGTAATATTTATAGATAAACCCATTCCTCCTGATGCACGTCTCAACGAAAGGAGTCTATGTGGCAGTCTAGGGTGTTTCAAGGCCAAAATAAATTTTGAGAAGGAGCGTCTAATACTGTTAAAAAAGGATTGAGGTAGGAAAATTGGGACCGTTTGGATGGTATTGAGCAGTTTTGGTAAGATGTATGATTTGAGAAGATTTTTCGTACCCATCCATGAGATAAATGGAATTTTCAAATCATTCAGTTGGGAGTCTATGTGGGTCAATAATGGCTTATAGTTCAACTCAAATAGTAGCGCTAGATCTTTGGGTAAATGTATCCCTAAATATTTGATATAAGAGGTTGCCCATTTAAAGGGGGATCCTGTTTTGAGTGGGTATAAATCTGTGTCAGAAGCCAAAATGTTTAGCACTTCTGAATTGGAAAAATTTATTTTGAAGTTCGAAACCTCACTAAAATCCTCAAATAAATGCATATTTCGGGGGAAAGGCTTGTACTGGGTTAGTTATAAGGAGCAGTAGGTCATCAGCAAAGGCTGCCGTAGAGTGTGTGAAGTTACCTAGAGTCAACGCCTTGATTTCATCTGATTGTCTTATTTTTTGTATTAAGGTTTCCATAATTAATATGAATAGAGAAGGGGATAGAGGGCATCCCTGGTTGATGCCATTAAGAATATTGAAATATGGGGATAGAGTCCCATTTAATTTAAGTCTAGCCCTGGCCGCAAAATATCTTCAGTGTGGCTCTCATAAACGACAAGCTCACACGGTCAAAGGCTTTCTCTGTGTCGGTCTCCAGGAGTACTAGAGGGAGTTTGTGCTTCCTGATGTGGGAGATCAGGTGGATTAAACGTGATGTATTGTGTTTCCCCTCTCTTCCTTGGACAAAACCTGTCTGTTCAGGACCAATGAAGGTTGGAAGAAGTCCCCCAATCCTATTAGCAAGTAATTTAGCCCACCATTTCACGTCTGCGTTTAGGAGGGAAATAGGACGTTAATTCCCACAATGTTTTGTGTCTTTACCCTCTTAGGGAGTAATGTAATATGAGCCTCCAAGGCTTGCGGAGGTAGGGTCGAACCTCTCAGGAGGGAATTACAGACCTCTAAAAACTTAGGGAGTTGGGGGTCTTCAAATTTTTTATAATAGTAGATTGGGAGACCATCTGGGCCCGGGCTCTTTCCATTAGGAATGGAATGTAAGACTGATTTTAATTCTGCTAGTTGGTAGGGTACGAGAAGACTGTTTAAAATAATGTTGGTAATTTAAAAGAGGATAGGAAATTAGCAGATAATTAATTGATGCCTGTTTTGGAGGGGATATTGTAAAGTGAGTTATAGAAGGATAAAAACTCCCTAGTGATACTGTCAATATTTGAAACCTGAGAGCCAGACTCTGTGATAATGGAGGCAACAAAGGACTGTTCAGTTCTCTTTTTTTTTACAGCCGACATTATTTTAGAGCCCTTATTGCCATGAGCATAAAACTTATATTGGCTGTGTTGATACAACTTGGGTGAACGAGAATTTAGAAGATGTTTTAATTTCCGTCTAAGCTCCTCAAAGTCTGTTTACGCATTAATAGCTAGAGTCCTCTTAGACAAGGCTTCCAGTATGGCGATTTGAGCAAGTTGGGAATTCAGTTCCGCTTGCCAATGTTTCTTAAGTTTAGAGCCCACGGCCAGGAACTCAACTCGGATGAACGCTTTATGCGTCTCCCATATAAAGGACTGGAAAACCCCTGGGGTTTCATTAAATTCGCAAAACTCAAGTAATGCCTTTTTGATCCCCATCACTAGAGATGAGCGAACTTATCAAAAGTTCGGTTCGGCTAGTTCGCCGAATTTCACGAAAAAGTTGTAAATAAGAACCTGTAATTTCCGTGCGCCGAGCATGGTACTGTCCAGGGTGCTGATAGAGTTAATGGGATGCACTAACTCTTTCAGCAACCTTGACAGTACATGCTCGGCGCGCGGAAAATACAATTTTAATGTAATAAAAAAATAAAAATAATACGTTCATACTTACTTTCCTCCTGTCCGGCCTCCAGCGATGACGTATCATCCATGTCGCCGCTGCAGCCAATCACAGGCTGTAGTGGCAGTCACGCACGTCAGGATGACGTCAGAAGGCCGGCCTCCAGGGATGACGCTTCATCCCACGTGACCGCCTCTGCAGCCAATCACAGGCTGCAGCGCACTCTACACTACACTACATTACATGCGTTGTGGCGCAGATGACGTAATCATATCAGGCACACGTGATTACGTCATCTGCGCCCACCGCTCTGTTATTGTGAATGGGAGCAGTAAGAAGAAAAGTGACGGGACCATTCAAATCTTCGTGGGAACGTCTTAGGTGAGTTTATTTATGTATGTATGTTTGCATGTATGTATGTATGTATGTTGTCATGTATGTATGTGTATATGTGCATGTATGTATGTGTGCATGTATGTATGTTGGCATGTATGTATGTTGTCATGTATGTATGTATGTATGTTGTCATGTATGTATGTATGTATGTATGTTTGCATGTATGTTGGCATGTATGTATATATGTGCAGGCAGAGGCAAAAGGGTTGAGTCCAGCGCTGAAGAGGGTAAAACGGAAACTAGTTCCAAGTTTACTAAATAATCGATTAAAAGGTCCAATAGGTTGGAGTCCTGGTGTGCAAAACGGGAGTAAATATCGATCCAGTCCTGAAGCCTACGCGTTTCAGACGTTAGGCACGTCCTTAATCATGGCTGTTGAAGTTTTGGATACTAGGGCCCCGGTTTTTATATGCATGAGTTCCGGTTTGTGCAGCTGGTTAGACTTAATTGCGTGTCAGCTTACGATAAATCATTGAAACGCAAGCCAAAGCGTCTCAAAGATTCTACATGCAGAATTGCTGAAAAGTAGAACGTAAATAAACTATACTTATGAAAGGATGAGGGGCAAAGCCTGGGGAAACAGAGAACGTATATTTCTAGCTGCAGGTTTTTAGTTGCAATCAGGAAGTGTTAGGACATCGCTTCTGTGAGTTACGTAACATTGACTTCTTTGTTTACATGCTAGATCTTGTGTGTGTAATTGGCTGGCCGGATCAGCCAATAGGAAGCAAGGGAACCTGACGGGCCTCCTGGAAACAACTGGTGCTCCAAGTACGATGTTATTCTGGTAAGTAAATATATCGGGCTATCTACAAAAATTCATTGTTAAATTATTTCGGTTTTGCGAGGACTGTATATGAAAGGGGAAAGTTTAGATTAGTTTTTACTATGGAGCAACGTGGTATATTGATATATATAAAAAAGACGACATGTAGTTATAACGGGCGGCGTCTTGTTGAAAACTTGCGTTATAGTTTCTCAGGTTTATTTTGTGCGTGCAATTTATTTGGTTTGCGTTACTGTGGGCCGGCATAAACTAGTGTGAACTAGGAGTAAATGATATAGTGGGTCTATGCAGAAGGTGCTACTCTTGGATGTCCCAGGCTGAAAAACAATTATATATTGAACGGGTTGGGTATATATGATGTTTTAGTTTGTGTAAGATGCAGGTAGTCTTGTAGTCAACTAATGAGGGAACTAAGAATATATTGCAGTTGATTAATTGGAAAAATAAGTTAATAGGGGAGGGCCCTTGGTATCTATGCGCTGGATCAAAGTATGGGTGTAGAGTGCAGGGAGTGTAGGGAAAAAGAAAACTTAGCAAAAAATTAAGAAAATAAGGTGAGCGTGAATGACTGGCTAAAAAAAGTCAAAATATTGTATCGATTGCATTACAAAAAGCACATGTTATGTATGCAAAAAATATTGATTGACTTTAGGGACAGACGGAGAGATATCATTGGCTTAAGACTGTTGCTCATAGAATTAGTTACTGTATAGATAATAGGATGTATCCTTTGGAATACAGACTAAAATATTAATACTGGAACATAAGTTCTTTCTTGAGGTTGAGTCCATGTGGGAACCTCGTTTTTAGTCTGTATATCCAGAAAGCTTCTCGCAGATGAGTTTTATGTTTTAGGTCGCCTCCTCTTTTGGGGAGATGGATTTTTTCTATGGCAAAACATCGGAAAAATTTAACTGATCGATTATGATGATGGATAAAATGTTTAGAGGCACTAGAAATGTTTAAGATATTTGCATTTCTTATATAGCTGAGGTGTTCAAGAATCCTAATTTTAAATTTGCGGTTTGTGCAGCCTATATATTTTAGTTGGCATTCTATGCATTCGATGATGTAGATAACGGATTCGGAGTTGCAATTGATGTAGTTTTGAATAGTATAGGTGTCTGATTGTGTAGAGTCACTGAACATTTTGGTGGGGTAAGCATGTTGGCATACCTTACAAGGGTGCTGTCCACATTTGTAGAACCCTTTGGTCTCCAACCACGTTGATTTGGTCTCCTGGGATGTAAATAGGGATGGTGATAGTGTGCTGCCTATTGATGGAGCCTTTCTTGCTATTATTCTACACCCTTCCTTCAGGATGGACCTCAAGTCGACGTCCTCCATGAGAACAGGTAAGTACCTATCCACTAGATTTTTTATTTCCTCAAACTGGTTACTTTGCTGCAGAACCAAGGTTGGTTGATTGGATTCTGATTTGGTCGTTTTGTGTTGTTCTAAAAGTAGGGTTCTTGGTTTTTTGGTGATAATGTTTCGGGCTCTGTTGAGGGACCACTGTGGATAGCCTCTCTTTCTCAATCTGGTTGTGATACATTCTTGCTCTATAATGAACTGGTTAGTTGATGTGCAATTTCTTTTAGCACGATGAAGTTCTCCTACTGGAATGGCTTTGATTGTATGTCTAGAATGATTGCTTGTAGCATGCAAAATGGAGTTGGCTGAGGTGGGTTTCCGGTGCGTTTGAGTTGTAATGATTTGCCCTATTTTTCCCTCTAGTTCTAGGTCTAAAAATACTATTGACGTTTTGTTATGGTTGTGGGTGAACTTGAGATTGTAGGGGTTCTGGTTAAGATAGTCGACGAAGTTTGAAATATGATCAGTGGGTCCCTTCCATATTAGCAGGAGGTCGTCGATATAACGTCCATACCACTCAATGTTTGTACCATGAGGGTTATTGCTAGAAAAGATGTATAATTCCTCCCACCACGCCATTACCAGGTTTGCAATTGACGGGGAGAATTTGGCTCCCATAGAGACGCCTTTCAGTTGGAGAAAAAATTTTCCATCAAATTGGAAGAAATTGTGCTTCATTAGGAACATAAGTACATTTAGGATATAAGTTTGAAAATTTCTATCATAAGTACTGTGTGTCTGAAGGTGACTTTCTAAAGCAGTGTGTGCTACATGATGAGGAATTGATGTATAGAGTGAGACAACGTCACAGGTTAACCAGGTGTAGTTCTCGTTCCAAATTATATCTTTTAACGAAATAAGGACATTTTTGGTATCTTTTAGAAAACCTGGAGTTTGCTGGGCCAAAGGTTGTAGCAAGACTACCTGCATCTTACACAAACTAAAACATCATATATACCCAACCCGTTCAATATATAATTGTTTTTCAGCCTGGGACATCCAAGAGTAGCACCTTCTGCATAGACCCACTATATCATTTACTCCTAGTTCACACTAGTTTATGCCGGCCCACAGTAACGCAAACCAAATAAATTGCACGCACAAAATAAACCTGAGAAACTATAACGCAAGTTTTCAACAAGACGCCGCCCGTTATAACTACATGTCGTCTTTTTTATATATATCAATATACCACGTTGCTCCATAGTAAAAACTAATCTAAACTTTCCCCTTTCATATACAGTCCTCGCAAAACCGAAATAATTTAACAATGAATTTTTGTAGATAGCCCGATATATTTACTTACCAGAATAACATCGTACTTGGAGCACCAGTTGTTTCCAGGAGGCCCGTCAGGTTCCCTTGCTTCCTATTGGCTGATCCGGCCAGCCAATTACACACACAAGATCTAGCATGTAAACAAAGAAGTCAATGTTACGTAACTCACAGAAGCGATGTCCTAACACTTCCTGATTGCAACTAAAAACCTGCAGCTAGAAATATACGTTCTCTGTTTCCCCAGGCTTTGCCCCTCATCCTTTCATAAGTATAGTTTATTTACGTTCTACTTTTCAGCAATTCTGCATGTAGAATCTTTGAGACGCTTTGGCTTGCGTTTCAATGATTTATCGTAAGCTGACACGCAATTAAGTCTAACCAGCTGCACAAACCGGAACTCATGCATATAAAAACCGGGGCCCTAGTATCCAAAACTTCAACAGCCATGATTAAGGACGTGCCTAACGTCTGAAACGCGTAGGCTTCAGGACTGGATCGATATTTACTCCCGTTTTGCACACCAGGACTCCAACCTATTGGACCTTTTAATCGATTATTTAGTAAACTTGGAACTAGTTTCCGTTTTACCCTCTTCAGCGCTGGACTCAACCCTTTTGCCTCTGCCTGTCTATACCCATCGTGTGCCGACACGAGAGCCCGTGCGATGACCGCGATACACACAGCAAGTGTCAGGTGAGCTGGAGGACTTCTTCTCTATATACCTTCTGTCTGAGCTTTCGGCTTTGCCTTACGTGCTCACCCTTGTTATATACACATGCCCTATTCAGGACTAAAAGAACCTATCTCTCTACACATGTGTACAACCGTCCTGCTTTGATTTCTTGTGCAACAGGAGAAGTTTTATGCAAGTCTGTCACGATAATATGTCTACAGGGATATAATTCAATCGTCTATGCAAATTAAGATTCTCAAAACAATTTTGTATACTATACTCTGGCTAAATATATCTTCCCATTGTTTTTATAACTTCTTCTCACCAATTCCCGCACATTTGGAGAGACACCCAATGTATATGTGTTACAAGAAATATACCATACAATAATTATATAAATTCTTGAGACTACGCTCAATATGTCAAACGAGGCTCAGTTAACAAGATCTGAACTGGCCGCAAAAGTCTTTGGCAGCAGTGGCAACACCTCTGAAAGAAACCCGGATTTGGAAGCCTCATTCCACAACTTGGAGAAACACCTGGCGCAACAGGCAAAACTATGGTGGGATCTCACTACTCTCAAAAATTACGTCTCAAAAAATATGATTCCTAGGGGACTACGTTTGAAGAAAATGCCCTCCTTTATATACACTGAAGACTTTCACACAGAATGGAACCAAACTCTTTCTGATTGTTCCATCAAGCTAATGAACCTCATCACGAGACAAGAAGAACAAAAACTAATAGAATTGGAAATCAAAATAATAGACATCAAAAAAGAACTGGATGTCTACTCAAGCTTACCTGCCTTTTCACAGCTAGATACACGCACGTCTTCTTACATCGACAAATTAGACCTATCCATAGCTGAAACAAAGAAATCAAAGTTCCAGCGGGATACACGAGACTATATGAACAATGAAGTATATAACTGGAATCGAAAGGAACGCAATTTTTCCAGACCTAGACCCATTCTTAAACAACGCAACCAACAATACAAACGCTATAGAGATATACCGAGCAGGGTAAGCTTCAGTTCCACAGAACCCGACTCTGCAGAAGGCTTATCAGAAGAAGAACCTGTTGGAACTTCTTCCCGTCCTTACCATAGACAAGAAGCCACCGCACAAATGTCAAAAAACGAGGCAGGAGGGGCGGGAGGAAGCACAAATCGACCCTATCAAGAACAAACCCGTCACCTCCGGTCGCGAAAGTTCCAGCATTATTAAATTCCAACATAACGAATCTTTCATCCTTCCCTCTCTCGGCAGATCAAGAAGAAGTCCTCACTCTGGGTCTTAATTTCGCCCCCAACAATAACTTCAATCTATTCAATACATTGCTAGATATAAACAAATTTATTCGCAATTTAACTGTCAAAAAATACTTCCTTAAAGATTCTACCACAACAGAAGACCCTAATACCGCTACGACTTTCACAAGCCAACCCAATAGGGATTCCAAGAACCATAAACACCAACTCATGTCTGAATTCTCTTTCCAAGAACTCAGAACTTTAGCATGCCTGGAAAGTCTGCAACCTGAGAGAACGGACCAAACTGTTATGATGGCTTCAAACTTTACAACTTCCAACCCCAAATTCTATCCTGTGAATGCACGAACCGAATCTATGGACCGATTTCAATTCATCATTGAACAAGAACTACAAAGTATAGCAGACAGGCTCAAAACTAACCATCCAAAACCCAACATGCCTAACCGCCTGAAAAAAGCAATGAAAACCTTGAAAGACAACAAAGAACTTACGATTAAAATGGCAGATAAAGGCGGAGGAATTGCCATCATGAATAAATCAGATTATCAACAATCAATACTCGACATGCTATCTGATGTCAACACCTATAAAAAACTCGACTCAAATCCAACAGACAAAATAAAATTCTTAATGAAAAGTTTACTGAACGAAGGTCTCCAAGGGGGTTTCATTAATCAGAAACAATTTAATTATCTATATGTTGAACAACCCATTACTCCCATAATTCACGCTCTACCTAAAACCCACAAACTAATTAATCCCCCACCAATGAGACCTATAGTCTCAGGGATAGGATCCATATTAGAAAAATTATCAGAATGGCTCGACACCTTGCTACAACCTTTGGCCCAGCAAACTCCAGGTTTTCTAAAAGATACCAAAAATGTCCTTATTTCGTTAAAAGATATAATTTGGAACGAGAACTACACCTGGTTAACCTGTGACGTTGTCTCACTCTATACATCAATTCCTCATCATGTAGCACACACTGCTTTAGAAAGTCACCTTCAGACACACAGTACTTATGATAGAAATTTTCAAACTTATATCCTAAATGTACTTATGTTCCTAATGAAGCACAATTTCTTCCAATTTGATGGAAAATTTTTTCTCCAACTGAAAGGCGTCTCTATGGGAGCCAAATTCTCCCCGTCAATTGCAAACCTGGTAATGGCGTGGTGGGAGGAATTATACATCTTTTCTAGCAATAACCCTCATGGTACAAACATTGAGTGGTATGGACGTTATATCGACGACCTCCTGCTAATATGGAAGGGACCCACTGATCATATTTCAAACTTCGTCGACTATCTTAACCAGAACCCCTACAATCTCAAGTTCACCCACAACCATAACAAAACGTCAATAGTATTTTTAGACCTAGAACTAGAGGGAAAAATAGGGCAAATCATTACAACTCAAACGCACCGGAAACCCACCTCAGCCAACTCCATTTTGCATGCTACAAGCAATCATTCTAGACATACAATCAAAGCCATTCCAGTAGGAGAACTTCATCGTGCTAAAAGAAATTGCACATCAACTAACCAGTTCATTATAGAGCAAGAATGTATCACAACCAGATTGAGAAAGAGAGGCTATCCACAGTGGTCCCTCAACAGAGCCCGAAACATTATCACCAAAAAACCAAGAACCCTACTTTTAGAACAACACAAAACGACCAAATCAGAATCCAATCAACCAACCTTGGTTCTGCAGCAAAGTAACCAGTTTGAGGAAATAAAAAATCTAGTGGATAGGTACTTACCTGTTCTCATGGAGGACGTCGACTTGAGGTCCATCCTGAAGGAAGGGTGTAGAATAATAGCAAGAAAGGCTCCATCAATAGGCAGCACACTATCACCATCCCTATTTACATCCCAGGAGACCAAATCAACGTGGTTGGAGACCAAAGGGTTCTACAAATGTGGACAGCACCCTTGTAAGGTATGCCAACATGCTTACCCCACCAAAATGTTCAGTGACTCTACACAATCAGACACCTATACTATTCAAAACTACATCAATTGCAACTCCGAATCCGTTATCTACATCATCGAATGCATAGAATGCCAACTAAAATATATAGGCTGCACAAACCGCAAATTTAAAATTAGGATTCTTGAACACCTCAGCTATATAAGAAATGCAAATATCTTAAACATTTCTAGTGCCTCTAAACATTTTATCCATCATCATAATCGATCAGTTAAATTTTTCCGATGTTTTGCCATAGAAAAAATCCATCTCCCCAAAAGAGGAGGCGACCTAAAACATAAAACTCATCTGCGAGAAGCTTTCTGGATATACAGACTAAAAACGAGGTTCCCACATGGACTCAACCTCAAGAAAGAACTTATGTTCCAGTATTAATATTTTAGTCTGTATTCCAAAGGATACATCCTATTATCTATACAGTAACTAATTCTATGAGCAACAGTCTTAAGCCAATGATATCTCTCCGTCTGTCCCTAAAGTCAATCAATATTTTTTGCATACATAACATGTGCTTTTTGTAATGCAATCGATACAATATTTTGACTTTTTTTAGCCAGTCATTCACGCTCACCTTATTTTCTTAATTTTTTGCTAAGTTTTCTTTTTCCCTACACTCCCTGCACTCTACACCCATACTTTGATCCAGCGCATAGATACCAAGGGCCCTCCCCTATTAACTTATTTTTCCAATTAATCAACTGCAATATATTCTTAGTTCCCTCATTAGTTGACTACAAGACTACCTGCATCTTACACAAACTAAAACATCATATATACCCAACCCGTTCAATATATAATTGTTTTTCAGCCTGGGACATCCAAGAGTAGCACCTTCTGCATAGACCCACTATATCATTTACTCCTAGTTCACACTAGTTTATGCCGGCCCACAGTAACGCAAACCAAATAAATTGCACGCACAAAATAAACCTAAGAAACTATAACGCAAGTTTTCAACAAGACGCCGCCCGTTATAACTACATGTCGTCTTTTTTATATATATCAATATACCACGTTGCTCCATAGTAAAAACTAATCTAAACTTTCCCCTTTCATATACAGTCCTCGCAAAACCGAAATAATTTAACAATGAATTTTTGTAGATAGCCCGATATATTTACTTACCAGAATAACATCGTACTTGGAGCACCAGTTGTTTCCAGGAGGCCCGTCAGGTTCCCTTGCTTCCTATTGGCTGATCCGGCCAGCCAATTACACACACAAGATCTAGCATGTAAACAAAGAAGTCAATGTTACGTAACTCACAGAAGCGATGTCCTAACACTTCCTGATTGCAACTAAAAACCTGCAGCTAGAAATATACGTTCTCTGTTTCCCCAGGCTTTGCCCCTCATCCTTTCATAAGTATAGTTTATTTACGTTCTACTTTTCAGCAATTCTGCATGTAGAATCTTTGAGACGCTTTGGCTTGCGTTTCAATGATTTATCGTAAGCTGACACGCAATTAAGTCTAACCAGCTGCACAAACCGGAACTCATGCATATAAAAACCGGGGCCCTAGTATCCAAAACTTCAACAGCCATGATTAAGGACGTGCCTAACGTCTGAAACGCGTAGGCTTCAGGACTGGATCGATATTTACTCCCGTTTTGCACACCAGGACTCCAACCTATTGGACCTTTTAATCGATTATTTAGTAAACTTGGAACTAGTTTCCGTTTTACCCTCTTCAGCGCTGGACTCAACCCTTTTGCCTCTGCCTGTCTATACCCATCGTGTGCCGACACGAGAGCCCGTGCGATGACCGCGATACACACAGCAAGTGTCAGGTGAGCTGGAGGACTTCTTCTCTATATATATATGTGCATGTTTGTATGTATATTTGCATGTATATATTTGCACGTATGTATGTATGTATGTATGTTTGCATGTATGTATGTTTGTTTGTATGTATGTTTGCATGTATGTATGTTGGCATATATGTATGTTGGCATCTATGTATGTGTATATGTGCATGTATGTATGTTTGCATGTTTTTATTTTTGCATGTATGTTTGCATGTATGTTTATATATATGTGCATGTATGTAATTATGTTTGCATGTATTTATGTTTGCATGTATATTTGTGCATGCTTGTATATATGTATGTATGTATCTTTGCATGTTTGTTTGTATGTATGTATGTATGTATGTTTTCATGTGTGTGTGTATGCATTTATGTATGTATAATAGTTTGCATGTATGTATGTATATATTTGCATGTATGTATATTTGCATGTATATATGTGCATGCTTGTATATATGTATGTATGTTTGTATATATGTATGTATGTATGTTTGCATGTATGTTTGTTTGTATATATGTCTGTATGGCCATGTATGATACTGTCTGCTGGTGCCCTGTATCTAAGTCAACTTCGCGGCAGGCTTCTATACATGGTATAACAGTCAGTATCACACATTAAACTGAATCTAAGCCTACGACATGTTTTATTGCATTTTTTTTAATTTATTTTTTTACAGGTTTGGTGTTTGGACTACGTCGGTTTCGAGGACTACTTAGATGACGTTTTTTTTTCTACAATAAAATGGTTAATGAGGGTTGTGTTGGGGGTGCTTTATTTCAATAAAATATTTTATCTATATCTTTGTCTTTTCTTTTCAAATTTTATTACTACAACTTTAGTAATGGCCGCTGTCTGAGTGACAACATCCATTACTAAGGCGAGGCTTAGTGTTAGCCGTTGCAGAGGCTAACACTAACCACCATTATTACCCCGGTACCCACCACCACCAGGGGTGCCGGGAAGAGCCAGGTACGATCCAGTACCCGACCATCTGTTGTGATGGTCGGGCTCTGGGGCGGCCGCAGGCTGGTATTATGAGGCTGGGAAGGGCCAAAAACAGTGGACCTTCCCACCCTTGTAATACTAGGCTGCTGCTGCTGTGTTGTATCTGGCTGGTTATAAAAGTGGGGGGGACCCCACGTAATTTTTTGAAATTATTTATTTATTAATTATTTTTTATTTTTTTTAAAAGACATGGGGTTCCACCCAATTTATCATAACCAGCCACATACAACACAGTGTTATTAGCCTGGGAATGGACAAAACCAGTGGCCCTTCCCACCCATGTAATGGCAGACTGCTGCGGCCTTGTATATGGCTGGTTATTAAAAATGTGGGGGACCCGTCTATTGTTAAATTTGTTAAATTTAAAAAAAAAAACCGACGTGGGGGTCCCCCCCCCCCATTTTTATAACCAGCCCGTTACAACACAGCAGCAGCAGCCTAGCATTACAAGGGTGGGAAGGTCCACTGTTTTTGGCCCTTCCCAGCCTCATAATACCAGCCTACGGCCGCCCCAGTCCCCGACCATCACAACAGATGGTCGGGTACTGGATCGTACCAAGCTCTTCCCGGCACGCCTGGTGGTGGTGGGTACCGGGGTAATAATGGGTGGTTAGTGCTAGCCTCTGCACCGGCTAACACTAAGTACCGCCTTAATAATGGACGCTGTCAATCAGCCAACTGCCATTATCTAGGCACTAATAAAGTTTAAAAAAAAACACAAAGACAATTCTTTTTTATTGAAATAAGAAATCCCCAACAAAACCCTCGTTAACCATTTTATTAAAATTTGAAAAAAACGTAGATCTATGCAGTAGTCCAACGAATCGAAGATGTAGTCCAATCGGTACATCAACATCTGCAACAACATAAAAAAACAGTTAACAATGTGAACAATACCAATACTTCTACTCACCTACACACATATATATACACGCACACACAAACAAACAACCATACACAAACACACCCATATATACACAAACACACATATAAAAACAAAAACAGACAAAGACACATACCCAAACACACATATATACACAAACACACACATACACAAACTGATATATATATATACATACCGTGCGACTGGTGTCTCGCCTGGTGTCTCGCATGGTGTCTCGCCGTGCATCTATGGCGCATGCGCCGAGATGCGCCGAGATGCGCGTTCACAAGATAAATGACATCCTCTCCTCAGGAAGGAGAGGATGTCATTACACATGCGCGGCCACCGCTAAAGGTAAATAGCGGTGTCCGGGAACCTAGACAACGCGCAAGATACAAAGAGGGACCGACCTGGACTTCAATCAAGAATCGCAGGAAAACGACATCGCTGGGCGACGGACAGGTAATTAGAAAACTTCTTATTTTTACATGGGGGAGCTTCATAGCTACATTTATCAACTTGGGAATAACCCTTTAAACTCTGTGGACAGGTCAGGATCCTGTTTCTTTTAAATGCTGCTGGGGAACCCTCTCGATCCACTATATAAGGCTGCGCTACAGTGCAGCATTTAAAAGAAACAGGATCCTGACCTGTCCATAGAGTTTAAGGCAGCACAGAGTATTTCAGGAGATGAGCGTGCAGATTCAGCGCTGCTGTGAACTCTGCTCTTACCATTACATAGCTCAGTTGTACCTCTCCTCCACTCCTGTCCTCAATAACACCTTCACATGATTGGCAAGTCACCACGTAATGGTAAGAGCATAGTTCACAGCAGCACAGAGTATTTCAGGAGATGAGCGTGCGGATCTTGTGCGGGGTGGTGACTTGCCAATCATGTGAAGGTGTTATTGAGGACAGGAGTGGGGGAGAAAAGACTGAGCTATGTAATGGTAAGAGCAGAGTTCACAGCAGCACAGAGTATTTCAGGAGAGGAGCGTGCAGATTCTGTGCTGCTGTGAACTCTGCTCTTACCATTACGTAGCTCTCAGTCTGTTACCTCTCCTCCACTCCTGTCCTCAATAACACCTTCACATGATTGGCAAGTCAACACCCCGCACAAGATCCGCACGCTCATCTCCTGAAATACTCTGTGCTGCTGTGAACTCTGCTCTTACCATTACGTGGTGACTTGCCAATCATGAAGGTGTTATTGAGGACAGTAGTGGAGGAGAGGTAACAGACTGAGAGCTACGTAATGGTAAGAGCAGAGTTCACAGCAGCATGAATCTGCACGCTCATCTCCTGAAATACTCTGTGCTGCCTTAAACTCTGTGGACAGGTCAGGATCCTGTTTCTTTTAAATGCTGCACTGTAGCGCAGCCTTATATAGTGGATCGAGCGGGTTCCCTAGCAGCATTTAAAAGAAACAGGATCCTGACCTGTCCACAGAGTTTAAGGCAGCACAGAGTATTTCAGGAGATGAGCACGGCCGGCCACGGGCAGCCGGTCATTTTTACGAGCCGTGCTCCCATTATAAAGTATAGGAGAACGGCCCGTAAAATAAAAAAATAGAACATGTTCTATCTTTTTAACGGCACGGGCACCTTCCCGTGAGAAAACGGGAAGGTACCCGTGGCTAACAGAAGTCTATGGGCCCGCTATTTCGGGTCGTAATTACGACCCGTAATAACGGGTGTTTTTACGGTCGTGTGCATGAGGCGACGTCAGTAAATAGTCACTGTCCAGGGTGCTGAAAGAGTTAACTGATCGGCAGTAACTGTTTCAGCACCCTGGACAGTGACTACCGATCACAATATAGAGTAACCTGTAAAAAAAAAAGACGTTCATACTTACCGAGAACTTTCTGCTTCCTCCAGTCCGGTCTCCTGGCCGTTGCCTTGGTGACGCGTCCCTCTCGACATCCGGCCCGACATTCCTGGATGACGATACAGCCCATGTGACCGCTGCAGCCAATCACAGGCTGCAGAGGCCTCTGCAGCCAATCACAGGCTGCAGAGGCCTCTGCAGCCAATCACAGGCTGCCGCGTCAGAAAAGAAGGTCGGACTGGAGGAAGAAGAGGCATTCGTCACCAAGACAACGACCGGGGACGTATGAAATGCTTTTTATTTTATTTTTAATCAGCAGCCTCTTTTCTCTATCAGTGATTGATAGAGACAAGTGGCTGCCGATTTGTATAATATTTTTGACCGGGTTCGGTCAAAACGGGTTCGGCCGAACCCGGTGAAGTTCGGATTCGCTGCGAACCGAACTTTTCCGGAAGTTCGGACCGAAACCGGGTTCGGTTGTCCCGGATCGCTCATCTCTACCCATCACCACAGAGTCTTTATCTAGCATGGATTCATTCAATTTCCAAATCCACTCCCTAGGAAGATTCGTCAGTATGAATCTCAGTAATACAGGGGCATGATCTGACAATGTTATGCGGTTTATTGTCACTTGGGTGATTAGAGGGAGATGGGAGCTGGAAATAAACAGATTATCCAGTCTGTGATAAGAATTTTGTGGTTTAGAGTATAAGGAGTAATCATTTACCTTTGGTTTGAGAAGCCTCCAGGCGTCAACCATACCCATCGCTGCTAGGGATTTCTTAAGTATGCTTAAGGCGGAAAAAGAATGTACAGAAATTTTAGTAGAAGCATCCAATAATGGGTTAAAGGTGATATTAAAATCTCCCCCAATAAACTTCACACCTTCTGCAAATTTTTCAAATTTCTCCAAGATTGATATAAGCCAGGAAATTTGATTATGATTTGGGGCATAAAGATTTGTGACGGATATGGTCGTGCCTGCAATGATCCCTTTAATAAAGAGAAACCTTCCTTCTGGGTCAGCTAGTGTGAGAATGTGGGAATATGGGTGACTTTTGCGTAAAGCTATACTAACTCCCCTGGAGGAAGAAGCGGATTGGGTGCTATGAAACCACCGTGAGTACGGACCAAATGAGAGAGACGGGATCTTGGAGGTTTTGAAATGGGTTTCCTGTAGTAGAACAATATCGGTGCAGAATTTTTTAAGTAACGAGAGAATCTGACTCCTCTTCCTAGGTTCGTTTAAGCCTCTTGTGCGTGTACGCCAAATATGAGGATTCCCAAGGGGAAGGAGGGGGGAGTGGAGAGGAATAGAAAGTATGTGTTGTGAATGAAAGAGAGCTAACGTTCTGGAACTGCTCAACACTAAAGGTAGAGGTATTAACCTCATCTCGACATGATACATGGCAGTTATCAGCACGAGTAAAACTCACATGTATGTTACTCTCTTCACTAGGAAGAGAGAGTAGTCAATAGTGTGGGGAGGGGAAATGACTGGGTTCGTCATTTTGTATAGCAAGAGCGGGCAGCCATTCCACTCTAACGTGTAGAAAAAAGAACAGTTAAATAACATTTAAATATGTAACAGTATCAGTAATACCTGCTTTGAGAAAATACACAAAATTCAATGGATCAAGGCTCAATGAATCTACGGTGAAAACATCAATACATTACAGTATAAGAACAAAAAGACCAAGTAACAAAGAGAGACAAGAGCGAAGGCTCATATCCTAATCATAAAGGCTAAAATTAGCCAGTATAAACAGAAGAAGGAGCCTCTGGGAGTAGTAGGATAAGAGACTAGTATCAAAATCAGCAATTAATACGACAGAATTAACTATAAACAGTTATAAATTTTAGCAAGGCAATGCAGAAAAACATTTCCTGGAATGCTCCAAGAAGCAATAAAAAGGATATTGGAGCCGTAGATTGGCTCAGGTGCAGTCCATATCAATCCGTTTCGGGGTGAGCTTGCCTGCGCCTTTACGGGATGTGGCATTTTTACTGTAGCTCACTCTTTCCCACCGAGTGGGCGGCAGGATTGCTGGCAAAGTTCCAAGCTCCTGAACCTGAGCCCAATCAGGAATCTGGAGATCCTGTAGATCAAGAGCCAAAACGACATCTTTCAGGTCTTCATGTCTACGTATCAGGAACCTTTTGTTGTTTACTTGGAGAGAGATGCCAAAAGGGAATAGCCATCTGTAGAGGATTCAACGATCTCTCAAGACATCAGTCAGAGGTTTCAAAAGTCTCCTTTTGGAAAGAGTAATCGTAGAAAGGTCTTGGAAAAATGAAAGTGGAGATCCTTCAAACATAACTTTGTCACCCTCTCTTGCTTTTCGTAGTATATCATCTCGGACATCTCGGTCAACTAGGATGGAAATTAATATTCGCTTAACCGTGGGCAGTATCGTTTCGGGAGGAACCAATGCAGGAATGCCTTTGATCCTGATATTGTTGTGTCTACCTTAGTTATCTCGATCTTCTGTACCGTCCGCTAAAGAATTTCAATGAGATTGGAGGGAGCAGAAGGAGGAAGCGGTGGCTGTGGTGAAGTCAATCATCTGAGACTGGGTATTTTCAAACTGCTCTACTCATGGCCTGAGCTGTCTAACCTCTTGTTTTATATCTTGAAGTTCCTTCACCACTGGTTCTAGTGCCGTCCTCAATACTTTACTGATGTAGGAGCGGGACACAGGAAGTACAGAGCTAGAAGAGGCATCATCTAGATCGCTGTCTTCAGTAGCATGTTGATCCAGTGGACCTTTTGTAGGAGGCATTTTATCCTGTGATTTGGTATGAGATGCATCTTTCACACCCAGTGGATAGTGAGACTTGCGGATGAAGGTATCCAGGTTGCCGCTTTTAGGTGTATCTTGAGAGTCCCTTGCTTTACAATTTTGACCATTATGAGATGCACTATAGTAGCGGGAGAGCTATCACATGGTGGCCGTTCGCTGACTCTCCATTAGGCCATTAATGTAATGTAGAAGAGAGAGTGTCACTATTTAGTGCCAACACTCTCAATATGACATGCCCACAATATTGCCCGACACCAGTCAACATTCAATTGCTAGCATTGGGGGGATTGTGTGGGTGTGGCGAATGATCCACATCTTGAAAATAGAGGCCGTGGTTTCAGGCGCAACCTGAGTTCACCTGGACAGATGTATCACAGTGCAACTACTTTTTCCGTGATCGTTCCAGTGGGAGTGGAGCAGGGCACGGTCAGCGGATGGGGTATGGTTAGGGCACAACAGGTGCCCAGCAGAGGCGCTGAGATGGCAGCATATGTATGGTGGTACAGTCTTTAGGTTGGACTAAAAGGGTAGTGCTCCAGGAGAAGCCTGCACAGTCCCCAGTGATCTCGCTAACCTTGGTGAAAAGTGTCCAACAGCCTAGTATACTTTGTGAGTGCCTGCGCTGCGTTTCTTGATACAATCCGGACTTCCGGTCTAAATTGAGGCCGGGGATTCTGCGTCTCTGCTAGGCCCAAATGTGGAAATGTTCCAAACCGGCCAAAACGGATATTAAAATGTACCCCAGAGCAGCAGGTATCCAATGTGGGTGATTGCAGGGACGCTCCAATGTCCAGGAGAACGGATGGAGTAGGATTATGGAAATCCTGGTAGAGCTCTGCAGGAAAACGTCTGCTCTCCACCACGTCCAGGCCATGACCCCGAAGAGATCAATTATTATATGAATATGAAAAAAAAATTCTCAAAACAAACTACAATATTATAATATTTATTTTAAAAATGTATTTTTATTGGATTCAAATAGTAATACATATAGTCCGCAATAAGATAGTTGCAGTATTGCATTGACCCATTAAAGGGGTTTACACAAAACAAAAGTAACAATAAAAAAACATAGAAATTAACAAACTATGGTGACATAGTGAGAAAAATTTCAGATACATAGAGGAAGTATGGGTCATATACTGTACATAAGCAATTACATGAGACCAATGTTGGAAAGAGTAGCAATATCAACAAAATGTACAATAATATACATGGTATTTATACTAACAATAGTTCTGAATATAACTTTTATTATATTTAGAGTGTAGCCAAATGTCTAAATTTTGAAGGAACCGTGGAAACCTGCCTAGTCTTAGAGCAATTGGTTTTTCAGACATGCAATTGTCATTTACCAAACTGATGATTTCTGCCAGCGAAGAAATGTCTGAGTTTTTCCAGTATTTTGCCATTTTTAGTCTAGTTGCTACTAATATATGGAAAATAACTGTCCTAAAGTTATTAGGAAATAAATCAATATCAATAGATAGTAAACATTGTAAAGGGGATAAAGTAATATTAATTTCACAGATAACTGATAATAAGTGTCCAACAGCTTCCCACAGTTCGTTCACAACATTACATTCTCACCATATATGTTTCATATCCGCTCCAGCTCTCTGACATCTCCAACATTTAGGGTATGTGCACACGGTAGCAGGCTTTTACGTCTGAAAAGACAGACTATTTTCAGAAGAAAACAGCTGCCTCGTTTCAGACGTAAAAGCAGCTCCTCATATTATGCGAGGCTTCTCTGACAGCCGTAAATTTTGAGCTGTGCTTCATTGAGTTCAATGAAGAACGGCTCAAATTACGTCTGAAAGAAGTGTCCTGCACTTCTTTTGACGAGGCTGTATTTTTACGCGTCGTCGTTTGACAGCTGTCAAACGACGACGTGTAAATGACAGGTTGTCTGCACAGTACGTCGGCAAACCCATTCAAATGAATGGGCAGATGTTTGCCGACGTATTGTAGCCTTATTTTCAGACGTAAAACGAGGCATAATACGCCTCGTTTACGTCTGAAAATAGGTCGTGTGAACCCATCCTTACCCTCCATTCCCTGGTATAGTTTTGCTAATTTTCCAATATTATAATCTTAATAATAAAGCAGCAGCCTTTATGGCTAGGAGAGTTAAAACACAAAGAAAGTAAAAATAAGATTCAGTTTCTTACCACAGATAACAATGCTGAAAAAATTGTAAATCCTCAAGGAATTGTTGACAGCTTTATGGCTTTTATAGTGCACGATATAATTTTAAAGGTTGATGTGACAACCCCTCAACCAATTCAGACCTTTTTATACAGGGTCTGAATCTTCCTTCTTTAATGCCAGATCAATTACTTTCTTTAAGTCTACCCATTTCTAGCGAGGAAGTTATGACAACAATAAACAACAAAACCCCAAGCCCTGATGGATATTCTAATGAATATTACAGGGTTTTTGGATGTAATATTGCTCCTTATTTATCTAAAGTATTTAATGTAGCCATGTCTCAGGGACAATTCCCCTTTGAAAATCTACAGGCTACTATTGTTACTATTTTAAAGCCTAAGAAAGATCCATCTATTATGGCAAATTATAGACCAATATCTCTCCTCAACGGAGACGTTAAAATATATGCCAAAATGAAGGCTACATGTTTGGTAGATATTATACCACGATTGATAGAGGGGGATCAAGTAGGTTTTATGCGTTCTCGTCAAGCATTTGATGCCGCTAGAAGATTCATTGATCTCATTGGAACAGCTGAGTGCTATAGAATACATTCTCTGCTCCCATCATTAGACGCAGAGAACGCATTTGACAGGATTCACTGGAAATACATATTTAATGTATTGAGAGCCTTTGACTTTAATGGCCCGATTTTGAGATATCCTGGATGGGTAGAATATGTCTTTATAAAATGTTTATATTGCCAAAAATTTTATATCTACTTTGTACTTTGCCAATATACATTCCTAAAACGATCTTCAGACAACTCCATTTACAAATGAAGTGTTTTATCTGGAGAAAAAAAATCCTGAGAATTTCTTTCATAACTATGGTTAGGAAACCAGATAAAGGAGGCATGGGTTTATCGGATCTCCAAATATATAATAAAGCAGTAATATTAGGCCAATTGAAAGATTAATGGAATCTTTCCCCTAAACCTTGGGTCACGCTGGAAAAAAATATTCTACAGGTAAAAGATTTCACGCCTCTACTGTTTTATCCAGTACTAACTGGGTTTAAACCAAGATCATATTCTCAAACATCATTACTTATCCAGATCTCTAGATCTACCTGGGAGAGTTGTGGGAAAGTATATATTGATAAGGAGTTAACACTGCACATAAAGCGTTGTGCTGATATTGCTTAATGTACGTTCACTTAAATTACAACATGTATATCACTGCCTTAATGAACGATTAAAATTGATATTTATTATAGTCATCAGTACTAAAAAATGGGCTGAATAGCCAAAAAGAACTGCATATGTATCTGCACTTGCGTATACAATAAAAGTCCCTATTTGTTATATTATAAACCTGGTAATCCCTGCTACTAGAGCTGTGTCCCTATAGCTGTGTCCCAACGCGTTTCAGCGCCGTCAGTTGTTAGTGCGCGTCATCAGGGGTCACAATATTAGTTATGTTAGATTAAAAACACAGATAGGCCGGTTAGCACATGTTGCGTGCCATTAACATTCACCCGGCTCGTGCACGACACTAGTCAGCTGGTCGAACACGAGCCGAGCGAACGCCGGCCTGATATAGTCCTGAGTCCCTCCCACCGTCTGGAGGCCCGGCGCCCGACTGGCCAATCCCAAGCAGGCACGCGTGAGTGACGTCACTCGCCTGAGACCAGCCACGGACGGCGCAGCGAAACAGACGATGGGAGGAGATTAGAGCGTCCCTAGAAACCAGGGATACAAAGCGGCCATGTAAACACCAGGCAAAGAAGAACTGACACCGGATGGCTTATTACACAAAGCAGCATTAGTGCAATAATGGGAACCGTATGGTATATGAATATGTATGGCCCGAATATTAATGACCACTAGGGAATCACACAGATCCCATAGTATCATGTGGGCAATAACACGTAGGATAGAGGACATAGTAGAAGAGGAGGGGTGCAGTGGGAACCGCAGAATATATTAGTGGTTCGATTGAACATAGTCAAATCACATATATCACCAACTGTGATATGCATGTGGACTAAGCGATAGTACATGGAGCACGACCAGGTCATACAGAAGGGGTACATACGGTAAACGATACTGTAGTAAGTGGTGTGCACAGATGGACCAAGCTTGCAAGTATTTGACAATTCGGGATAGGATTCGGCCAGGGATGTGTTGTAAAAATAGGGTTATAGAAAGCAGTTAAAGGACAATTGCTCAATTAGGCCCGCAGGTTTCACAGTATGCATACGGAAAATTCATTGGGCCTCTTTTTGCAGGATCCTCTTGTCCAGATCACACCCCCTAGCCGATGGTCGTATATGTTCAATCCCCTGAAATAATATCACATTTGTATTGCCAGCGTGGCACTCCCATACATGTCTTGCTACCGGGGTATCCTCATTTCTACGAATGTCCCCTATGTGGTCCCTGATCCTTCTCCTAAATTCCCTTGATGTCTTTCCAATATACTGCATCCCACAGGTACAAGATATAAGATAAACCACTCCTCTTGTTTTACAATTAATGAATGATCTATTGGCAAACGTCCTCCCTGTAGTATGACTCTGAAAGGTCTTGCGGCATAGTATGGAATCACACGCCTTGCAGGAGCCACATCTGAATGTGCCCTTGATATCAAGCGGTAACCACGATGTAGAGGAGGTGGGCTGCAGATGGCTATGTACCAGGCGGTCCCTTATATTTCTACCCCTCCTATATGTCACCAAGGGTCTCTCACCCACCATGCTTCCGATATCGGGATCGGCTTTGAGAATATCCCAGTACGCTTGGAGTATCCTCATCACTTCCCAATTGGAGGAATCAAAGGTCCCTATGATTCGTATCTGCTCATCAGTCGAACGCTTCCTAGGAGTAAGTAAGTCACTTCGGTTGTTATTTAGAGCATATTGATACGATGATCTCAAGACTTTATGAGGGTACCCTCTCCGAAGAAATCTATTTTGTAGGTCTGTCGCAGCTATTTTGAAGTCTGTGATGGTGGAGCAATTCCTGCGTACCCTTAGGTACTGCCCCTTGGGTATTCCCTTTTTTAAAGGTCCAGGGTGCCAATTCTCCCATCTAAGTAGACTATTAGTCGCTGTGCTCTTCCTAAATACACTGGTTTGGATGCATCCTTGTTCGGTCTTGAATATATTAATGTCAAGGAACGTTATTTTGTTATCATGGATCTCAGAGGTAAAGAAAAGCCCCATCTCATTGACGTTAAGGATTGCCACGAATTCATTGAACTGTTCCCTAGTTCCCGTCCAGAGAACCAGGACATCGTCAATGAATCTTAGCCACAAAAGAATCATAGATGTCCATCTCTCCATGTCCTCACTGAACACAACCTTCCTCTCCCACCAGCCCAGATATAAATTGGCATAGAAGGGGGACCACAGGGGCAACCCACCGCCACCCCTCTGAGCTGCTGGTAGTATTTTCCATCAAACAGGAAGAAGTTGTGTTCAAGGACAAATCTGAGTAGGTCGACTACAAACTCATTATGAGCTTGAAACTGTAGTCCCCTTTCATTAAGGAAGTCCCCTACAGCCCTACAGCCTGATTCATGGGGTATAGAGCTGTAGAGGGCCTCAACATCCAATGAGGCCAAGAGGACCCCAGCATCACATCTGATACCTTCAAGTCTACTTAATACATCCATAGTGTCTCTCACATAGGATGGGAGAGTCAGCACCAGGGGTTTGAGGATTTGATCGATATAGAGACCAGCATTTTGAGTCAGGTTGTCTACTTCGGACACAATGGGGCGCCCCTTGAGGGGAGATGTGCCTTTATGTACCTTAGGTAAGCTATAAAAGGTCGCATATTGTGGATGGTCGATAAGTATAAATCGTTGTTCATCAGTATTGAGTAGATTCAGAGATTTCCCCTGATTCACCAGTTGCTTGAGGATATTACCAAAATTCCTCATTGGGTCACTCGGTAAGATGCGATAGCAATCTGAATCTCTCAAAATTCGATGACACATTGTTATATATTGCCTCCGATCCATCACCACAATATTGCCCCCCTTGTGAGAGGGCTGTGTATCTTGTATGCTGAACAGAATAACAAAGCATCTATGAGAGAACCTCTTAAGCTTACAATTTTCAAAAATACATAGATTAGGAAACCTTATATAGGTGGACTTATTTTGCTCTCCTCGAACCTATGTTTTTTTATGCATACTGTAAAAATATATGAAAAATTGCATACAGCGGTGAGAAACAAAAGTTTTTTATGCGTATATGTCGCAAATCACTCATGTTTTAAAGAAATCTAGTAAAAGCTATATTTTATACATATACTCCGGATCAATCTTATTTTCTATGCCACGCATTGGAAAAAAATGGGAAGAAGGGGGGGTGCAGGAGGAATCCTCCAGCTCACCAACAATAAATCTTCAGTCCAGACTGCACTCGGATCACCGTGATGGCACACAACAACAATAGCGTAAGAAGAAAACTGTGATCCAGCGCCAGATGATGTTTAAAAGGAAACAAGGTTCCAATTATATTTCCAAAAATATTAAAATTAGATAGAAAGTACAGGGGTGGTTTGCAATAATGGTTTTTGCCTACTCGTTTCGGACAACGCTTGTGACATTATTCATGGCTTATCAAGCCATGAATAAGGACACACTTGTTTTCCGAAATGCGTAGGCAAAAAACATTATTGAAAACAACCCCTGTACTTGGAATTTTAGTATTAGCTGATAAGCCATGAATAAGGACACAAGCGTTGTCGGAGATGCGTAGGCAAAAAACATTATTTCAAAACAACCCCTGTACTTGGAATTTTAGTATTTTTGGAAATAAAATTGGAACTTTGTTTCCTTTTAAACATCATCTGGCGCTGGATCAAAGTTTTCTTCTATCTTTCGCTATGCCACACATTATTATATGGTCTGGGATCTTAAATCGACATACTCTTCGGAAGAGTAGTTTTAAGCATATTCTATATCAATTGAAAGTACTTCATGTATTAACCAATGTGAAGTATATATTAAGTTACTTTATCGATGGTACTATACTCCATAACGTTTATCAAAAATTTATCCTAAATCTAATCCTAAATGCTGGAGGAACTGTGGACAAAGTGGCCCCTTGATACACATATTTTGGGAATGTTTCTGCCTTTCTACATATTGGTGAAAGTAAATAATCTCATCGCTCAAGTTATTCGAATGCCCCTTGTCCTAATTGGGCCTTGTACGTCTAGGGATAAAATTTGTATCCAAGTAGGTTTAGAACTATTATTAGCCATATTTTAACAGCTAAAAATATGAATACATGATAGCAAGAAATAAATTCAAAACTGGTAGATTTTTGGAGAACTGGAAATTATGGTCGTTGTACGGCTTTGCACATCAACTATGATTAATATCACTCATTTATATCCTCTGTAATCTAATTTCGTTCAAGTAAGCAACATTATTCCCATCCTTGATGTTGTTTGTTTCATGATTTATGTCTTATGTTTTGTGTTTTAGTTCTGGATCGTTTGTTCTTGTAAAGAAAACTAATGTGATCAGAGGGAAAATTTCATAAAACAAATTGTATAAAAAAAATAATTACATCAATAGAGTGCTTAACTATAAAATTTCCAATAAAATATAATATTAATATCAATATAAACATAAGTCAATACGATCAGAAATACAGTATGTAGGTGCACAGTAAAAAACCATGCCAAAGAAATTGATATTCAATCAATAGAACTAAGTATAAAACATGTTACTATGTGCACCTATGACAATAAATAGTAAGACCCTGTTTACACAGCGTGTGTTAATCTTGTATGTTGGCGCATTTTACACACCGTAATACACATTAAAAAACGTTCAATCAAGCTTCCCATTGAAATCAATAAGAAAGTGCGCCGTTTGTACATACAACGCATCTTTGTTTGTACAAACGGCTGGTCCTTATAGGCTTCCTATTACGTCACTGTCAGTGTCAAACTGACAGTTAGAATACATTACACTACCTAGGTAGTGTAATATATTCTAGCAGCAATTAGTGCTGCGAGTCTTCAAGTCCCATAGTGCCCGGGACAAAAACAAAAGTTTACAAATTTTTATACAAATATTTTATAGAAGTGTAAAAATAAAAGTTATAAGTTACAAAAACAAAAAATATTTTTTTCCTATAATAAGTCTTTTATTATACGAAATCCAATTAAAACGTAAAAAAAATAGGGAAACATATTTGGTATCACCGCGTTCATAACGACCCAAACTATAAAACTATAATATTATTTTTCCCGCACGGTGAACACCACAAAAAAAAGTAAAAAACAATACCAGAATCACAATTTTTTGGTCACCACCCCTTGCAAAATATAGAATAAAAAGTGATCAAAAAGTCGGATGTACGCCAAAATAGAACTAGTAGAAAACTACAACCTGTCCCACCAAAAAAAGCCCTTACACAGCTTTTTTTACTTAAAAAATAAAAAAGTTATGGCTCTCAGAATATGGTGACACAAAATAAATTATTTAATAAAAAAGTAATTTTATTGCGCAAAAACGGCAAAACATAAAAATACTCTATATACATATGGTATCGTCGTAATCGTATCGACCCGCAGAATAAAGTAAGATTGTCATTCAAAGCCCAGGGTGAACGCCGTAAAAAAAAAAAAAAGAATAAAAAACATTGTCAGAATTGATGGTTTTTGGTCACCTTGCTTACCAAAATTTTTTTGAAAAAGTTTTTAAAAAAATCACATGTACCCCAAAATGGTACCAATGAAAACTACAGATTGTCCCGCAACAAATAAGTCCTCAAACTGCTCCGTTGGAAAAAAAAAAAAAGTTCTGGCTCTCAGAATATGGCGAAGCAAAATGTGCAGAGTATTCAAAAGCGGATAAGATTGGGTAACCACGTATCAATGCGACACCAGCCACGTATCTATGAATTATTATTATTATTATTATTATTATTATTATTTATTTACCGCATTATTATACCCTATTAATATACTCTGATGTACTCTGCACAGTTTACATATGTCCCAACATTATAAACTGAAATACCAGCAAAACGCCAAACAGAACTACTACCAAGCAAAATCTGCGCTCCAAAAGCCAAGTGGCGCTCCCTCTATTCTGAGCCATACAGCATGCCCAAACAGCAGTTTACATCCACAGATATGGCATCGCCATACCTGGGAGAACCCAATTAACATTTTATGAGATACAAATTGGGCACAACATATTGTGCACTAAAATGGCATATCAGTGGAAAATTTGAATTTTCACTTTGCACCATCCGATGCGCATTAACCCCTTTGTGCACCACAACTTAATAGCATGTCGTGGTGCGGGGGTGATGTATAGAGCTGGCTCACGTGCTGAGCCTGAGCCATACGCTGCGGGTGTCAGCTGTGTATTAGAGCTGACATCCGGGACTAATGGACAGGAACAGCGATCGCGCTGTTACAGAAACCTGTAAAAATGACAGAATACTGCAATTCGTTAGTATTGCAGTGTATTGTACTAGTAATCTAATGATCACTGGTTCAAGTCCCCTAGGGGGACTAATAAAATGTGTCAAAAAAAAAAAGTAAATAAAGTTATTATTAATGAAAAAATTGTAAGAAATATTTAAGTCCAAAAATAAAACCCTTTTCCCATTTTTCTTCTAAAGAAATGTAAAAAATAACATAAATAAATTGGTATCGCTGCATCCGTAAAAGTACGAACTATTACAATATACCATTGTTTAACACGCACGTTGAACACCGAAAAACATAAAGAATTTAAAATACCAAAATTGCAGAAAAAATTTAAGTTGTCGTTTTTACTGCACATTGAAAGTCATAAAAAAGAAACTCATAAAAAAGAAAATGGAAGAATTGCAGTTTTTTCCAATTTCAGCCTGCAAAGAATTTTATTTTCAGTTTCCCAGTACATTAAATGGTATTAATTTCTAATGAAAAAACATTTCTGACCACATGTGGAGTATAGCCGTACTTGGGAGAAATTTCTTTACAAATATCATTACATATCCTTTGTGAAAATAAAAAAAATTCAACACTTTAGTGGAAAAAATGTTGATATTCATTTTTACGGCCTAATTCTATTAAATTCTGCAAAAGACCTGTGGGTTCTAAATTCTCACTATACCCCTAGATAGAGTCCTTAAGAGGTGTAGTTTCCCAAAGTTGGGTCACTTTTCAGGCGCTTTCAATGTTTTGGTCTCTTAGGGTCTTTGCAAATGCGACATGACACCCAAAACCATTCCATCTAAATTCAAACTCCAAAAGCCAAATAGCGCTCCTTCCATTCTAAGCCTTGCTGTGGGTCCAAACAGCAGTTTATTACCACATATTGGGTATTGCCAAGCTCAGAAGAGTTTGATTTACAAATGTTGCAGTGCTTTTTCTCCTTTATCTATTGTGAAAATGGAAAAATCTGACCTTAAACGATATTTTACAAAAAAAAAAAATTTGATTTTCATTTTCACTAACTGAAAAAAAAAAAAAAAAAAAATACAATAGCAGAATTTCTGTTTTTTGGTCACCACGCCTCTAAAAAAACAGAATAGAAAGTGATCAAAAAGTTGCAAGTACCCCAAAATGGTACAAAAAAAATTACAGATTGTCCCGCAAAAATTAAGCCCTTACACCGCTCGGTCATAAAAAAAACTTTATGAGCTTGCACCATTTATCAGTGCGACACTGGCCAGAATTCTGCGGGTTATTATTTATTCACCCCATTATTATACCCTCTTATTATTCTCTGATGTACTCCACAAAGCTTACAGTACATATGCCCCCACATTATAAACAGAAATACCAGTAAAACCCCAAACAGTACTATTACCAATCAAATTCAGCGCTCCAAAAGCCAAATGGCGCTCCCTCCCTTCTGAACCCTACAGCGTGCCCAAACAGCAGTTTACATCCACATATATGGCATAGATATACCCGGGAGAACCTGCTTAATAGTTTATGATGTATTTGTCTTCAGTGTCACAAACTGGGCACAACATATTGTGCACTAAAATGGCATATCAGTGGAAAATTTGCCATTTTCACTTTGCTCCATCCGCTGCGCATAATAATAATTTCTAATGAAAAAAAAACACCTGTGGGGTCAAATGCTCACTACACCCCTTAAAATACCTTAGGTGGTGTAGTTTCCAAAATAGGGGTCACTACTTGGGGGTTTGTTTTTACTATTTGACCTCAGTGCCCTTTGTGGGACAATGCTGCAAATATAACTAAAATAGACCTCAAATGTGCATGGTGCTCTTCACTTCTGAGCCCGGTCATATATCTAGGCAAATGATAAATACCTTGAGGGGTGTAATTTCCATAATGGGGTTTATGACACCATATGGGGTAATTTCGTACTCGGAAGGGATTGCTTTACAAATGTTGGGGTGCTTTTTCTCCTTTATCCCTTGTAAAAATAAATAAATTCAACATTTTATTGGAAAAAAATGTTGATATTCATTTTCCTGGCCTAATTCTAATAAATTCTTCAAGCGACCTGTGGGGTCTAAATGTTAGCTATACCTCTATATAGATTCCTTAAGGGGTGTAGTTTCCCAAATGGGGTAACTTTTGGGGTGTTTCCACTGTTTTGGTCCCTCAGGGCTTTGTAAAAGGCGACATGACACCCAAAAACCATTCCAGCTAAATTTGAGCTCCAAAAGCCAACTAGCGCTTTATCCCTTCCCAGCTCTGCCGTGGGTTTATTACCACATATGGTGTATTGCCGTGCTCAGAAGTGTTTGATTTACAAATGTTGCATGCTTTTTCTCATTTATCTATTGTGAAAATGGAAAAATCTGAGCTAAAACTACATTTTATTTAAAAGACCGTGAGATTTTCATTTTCACTGCCTAATTCTACCAAATTCAGTAAAAAAACAAAACTGTTTGGTCAAAATGCTAATTATACCCCTTGATAAATTCCTTGATGGCTGTAGTTTCCCAAATGGGGTTACTTTTGGGGCTTACCACTGTTTTGGTCCCTCAAGGGCTTTGCAAATGCGACATGGCACCCGAAAACCATTCCAGCAAAACATGAGCTCCCAAAGCCAAATGGCGCTCCTTCCCATCTGAGCCCTGTCGTGGGTCCAAACAACAGTTTATTGCCAAATATGGGGTATTGCCATACTCAGGAGAAATTGCTTTTCAAATGTTGGGATGCTTTTTCTCCTCTATGCCTTGTAAAAATGTATCATTTCTAAGTTTTATTGGAAAAAATGTAGGTTTTTATTTTCACTGTTCACTGTCCACTAAATTCAGCAAAAGAACTGTGGGGTCACTATACTCAATAAATTCCTTGAGGGGTGTAGTTTGTCAAATGGTGTTTTTTTTGGGGGGGGGGGTTTCATTTTTTTGACCCCACAATACCTCTTCAAACCTGACATGGTGCCCAAAATATATTCTAATAAATAGGAGGCCCCAAAATCCTCTAGATGCTCCTGCAAAAATGTATTAGAAAATGGATTTTCTAAAAAAATAAAATAAAGGAAATTTATAAATATCGCCTCCACGTTGCTTTAATTCCTGTGAAACATCTAAATAGTTAAGAAACGTTCTAAATTCTATTTTTAACATTTTGAGGGGTGCAATTTTTAAAATTGAGTGACTTATGGGGAGTTTCTAATATATAAGGCCCTCAAAGCCACTTCAGAACTGGAGTGAGGAGGAGGTTAAAACCTTCGGGGTGGAATTACAAAGGGAGGTAAACACTGAAAAAATTACTTTTGGTGTAATCTATAGACTCCCCCCCCCCCCAATATAACTGAGATGGAAGTTCAGCTTATAAACAAATGGAGCGGGCTGCACAGGCGGGTACAGTAGTGATAATGGGAGATTTTAATTACCAAGATATTAATTGGGGTCATGGTTCGGCTTCAACTGCAAAGGGGAGACATTTCCTCAACCTGCTGCAGGAAAATTCTATGGGCCAGTTTTTCTGGAAGACCCGACTAGAGGTGAAGCTCTGTTGGATCTGGTCATTTCTAATAATGCAGAGCTTGTTGGGAACGTCAATGTTCGTGAAAACCTTGGTAACAGTGATCATAATATAGTTATATTTTACATATACTGTAAAAAACAAACACAGGCTGGGCAAAAACACTTAATTTTAAGAAGGCCAATTTCCCCAGGATGAGGGATGCAATTCAGGATATAGACTGGGTAGAACTAATGTCAAATAATGGTAAAAATGATAAATGGGAGATTTTCAAATCTACTTTGGGTAATTATAGTGCAAAATTTATTCCTATAGGTAACAAGTGTAAACAACTAAAATTAAACTCCACATGGCTTATACCTTCTGTAAGAAGGGCAATACATGACAAAAAAAGGGCATTTGAAAAACACAAATCTGAGGGTACAGCTGTAGCCTTTGTAAATTATAAAGAGCTTAATAACATTTGTAAAAAGGTAATAAAATCAGCAAAAATACAAAATGAAAGGCAGGTGGCCAAAGATAGTAAAACAAATCCCCAAAAATTCTTCAAGTATATAAATGCAAAAAAGCCAAGGTCTGAACATGTGGGATCCATAGATAGCGGTAATGGGGAGTTGGTCACAGGGGATCAAGAGAAGGCAGAGTTGCTAAATGGGTTCTTCAGCTCTGTATATACAACAGAAGAAAGAGCAGCTGATGTAGCCGGTGCCAGTGCTGGTAATATATCAGTTGATATACTGAATTGGCTGAATGTAGATATGGTCCAAGCTATATTAAACAAAAGAAATGTACACAAGGCCCCAGGACAAGATGAGTTAAACCCTAGAATTCTTAAAGAGCTTAGTTCAGTTATTTCTGTCCCCCTCTTAGGGCAAACGTGGTGCCTATTTTCAAAAAGGGCTCTAGGTCTTCCCCAGGGTAATTATAGAGCAGTAAGCTTAACATCACTTGTGGGGAAAATGTTTGAGGGGCTATTGAGGGACTATATACAGGATTATGTGACAATAAATAGTACTATAAGTGACAGCCAGCACGGTTTTACTAAGGACAGAAGCTGTCAAACCAACCTGATTTGTTTTTATGAAGAGGTGAGCAGTAGCCTAGACAGAGGGGCCGCTGTGGATATAGTGTTTTTGGACTTTGCAAAGGCATTTGACACTGTCCCTCATAATCGTCTAATGGGTAAATGAAGGACTATAGATTTAGAAAGCATAGTTTGTAATTGGATTGAGAATTGGCTCAAGGACCGTATCCAGAGAGTTGTGGTAAATGATTCCTACTCTGAATGGTCCCCGGTTATAAGTGGTGTACCACAGGGTTCAGTGCTGGGACCACTATTATTCAACTTATTTATTAATGATATGGAGTATGGGATTAATAACACTATTTCTATTTTTGCAGATGACACCAAGCTATGTAGTAATGTTCAGTCTATGGAAGATGTTCGTGAATTGCAAGCTGATTTAAACAAACTGAGTGTTTGGACATCCACTTGGCAAATTAGGTTTAATGTAGATAAATGTAAAATTATGCCCCTCGGTACCAACAACCTGCATGCATCATATGTCTTAGGGGGAGCTACACTGGGGGAGTAACTTGTTGAGAAGGATCTGGGTGTACTTGTAAATCATAAACTAAATAACAGCATGCAATGTCAATCAGCTGCTTCAAGGGCCAGCAAGATATTGTCGTGTATTAAAAGAGGCATGTTCTCGCGGGACAGGGATGTAATATTACTAATTTACAAAGCATTAGTGAGGCCTCATGTAGAATATGAAGTTCAGTTCTGGGCTCCAGTTAATAGAAAGGATGCCCTGGTGTTAGAATAAATACAAAAAAGAGAAACGAAGCTAATAAGGGGCATGGAGAATCTAAGTTATGAGGAAAGATTAAAAGAACTAAACTGTAATGATGGGGGTAGGGAAACAGACAAGTGAGCCCTAATCTACCCGCCACTCAGTCCCTGCCTACTTGCAACGACCCGCACTAGGCGACGGGGTATAACTGGGCGACGGTCCCTACACTCAATAAGTGCACGACAGACAAACAGACAAGGGAACACAGAATCTAAGGAAAACGGGGCAGTTGCCCACAGCAACACCGTGAGCAACAAGAGTAGTAAACTAGCCGAGTCAAACCAGGAGAGTACGAGGTGCCAAACGCAGAGCAGGAGAGTAGTGAACAAGCCGAGTTAAACCAAGAGAGCACGAGGTACCAAACGCAGAGAAGGAGGGTAGTCAGCAAGCCAGGGTCAATACGAAGCAGGGACAAATAGTACAAGAAGCTGCAGCAGGGCCAGGAAACCAACTGAGAAGATTCACAAGAAAGGAGGAACAGGAAAGGCAGGTATAAATAGACAGAGGGCGGGAGCTAGCTCCGTCTGGCCAGGCTGCGATAGGCTCTCCTACTCCTAAGCCTGCCATCCTGAGTGGTGGAAGATGGAGTCAGTCTCACAGACCTAGAAGCAGGTGCAGACTGATTTCCTATGGGCGTTGATAAAGAAGCTGTGCCTGGCAGATCCTTTACAGTACCCCCCCTTTTATCAGGGGCCACCGAACCCTTTCTAAGTGGACCTGGTTTATTGGGGAAACGAAGGTGGAACCTCCTGACCAATATCCCAGCGTGAACATCCCGGGCGGGTACCCACGTCCTCTCCTCAGGCCCGTATCCTCTCCAATGGATCAGGTACTGGAGGGAGCCTTGGACCATCCTGCTGTCCACAATCTTGGCCACCTCAAATTCTACCCCCTCAGGGGTGAGAACAGGGACCGGAGGTTTCCTCGAGGGATCCAAGGATGGGGAGCAGCATTTAAGGAGGGAGGCATGAAACACGTTGTGTACTCGAAAAGATGGGGGCAACTCCAGTCGGAAGGAGACAGGATTGAGGACTTCAATGACCTTGTACGGCCCTATAAACCGGGGAGCAAACTTCTTGGACGGGACTTTCAGGCGCAAATTTTTTGACGATAGCCACACCAGATCCCCGACCATAAACAAGGGGTTAGCGGAACGTCTTCTATCTGCCTGAGTTTTTTGTATGCTCTGGGACGCCTCTAGGTTCTTCTGAACCTGGGCCCAGACTGTGCACAGTTCCCGATGAACGACCTCTACCTCGGGATTGTTGGAACTACCAGGTGAAACGCAGCAAAACCGCGGATTAAACCCAAAATTACAGAAAAAGGGGGAGACCCCTGACGAGTTACTGACCCGGTTATTAAGGGAAAATTCGGCGAGGGGAATGAATGAGACCCAATCATATTGACAGTCAGAGATAAAACACCTTAAATATTGTTCTAGAGACTGATTAGTCCTCTCAGTTTGGCCATTAGTTTCAGGATGGAAGGCAGAGGAGAAGGACAGATCAATCTCCAACTTTTTACAGAAGGCTCTCCAAAACAATGAAACAAATTGTACCCCTCTGTCAGTATTGACAGGGACCCCATGGAGACGCAGGATGTGTGTTGACAAACAAGGTAGCTAACGTCTTAGCATTGGGTAGTTTCTTGAGGGGCACAAAGTGGCACATCTTACTGAAGCGGTCTACTGCAACCCACACCACCGACTTGCCTTGAGATGGAGGCAAATCGGTGATAAAATCCATGGAGATATGGGTCCAAGGTCTCTGGGGAATGGGCAAAGAACGTAGTAAGCCCGCTGGTCGGGACCTGGGAGTCTTGGACCTAGCACAAACTTCACAAGCGGCGACGTAGGCCTTAACGTCTTTAGGCAACCCAGGCCACCAATAGTTTCTGCCAATGAGGTGCTTGGTACCCAGGATGCCTGGATGACCAGATAGTGCGGAGTCATGATTTTCCCTAAGTACCCTTAGCCGGAATTGCAGGGGAACAAACAGCTTGTTCTCAGGAAGGTTCCCGGGAGCTGAACCTTGATCAGCCGCAATCTCAGAGACTAAATCAGAATCAATAGAGGAAATGATTATACTTGGAGGCAAAATACAAGCAGGATCTTCTTCCGAAGGAGGGCTGGCCATGAAGCTACGCGACAGTGCATCAGCCTTAATATTTTTAGACCCAGCCCTATAGGTAACCAAAAAGTTGAATCTGGTATAAAATAACGCCCATCGAGCTTGTCTCGGGTTTAGCCTCCGGGCAGATTCTAGGAAAACCAGATTCTTGTGGTTGGTAAGGACCGTAACCTGGTGCCTAGCCCCCTCCAGGAAGTGGCGCCACTCTTCAAATGCCCATTTAATGGCTAAGAGTTCGCGGTTGCCAATATCATAGTTACACTCAGTGGGCGAAAACTTCCTGGAGAAGTAGGCACAGGGACGGAGATGGGTGAGGGACCTGGTACCCTGGGACAAGACAGCCCCCACTCCCACCTCGGACGCGTCAACCTCCACGATAAATGGCTCCATTTGGTTGGGCTGAACCAGCACCGGGGCCGAGATAAAGCACTTCTTAAGGACCTCAAAAGCCTGGACAGCCTCAGGAGGCCAGTGGAGGAGATCAGCACCTTTGCGAGTGAGATCCGTAAGAGGCTTAGCGATGACCGAGAAGTTAGCAATAAATCTCCTGTAATAATTAGCGAACCCCAGGAAACACTGTAACGCCTTCAGGGAGGCAGGTTGGACCCATTCCGCCACAGCCTGGACCTTGGTGGGGTCCATGCGGAATTCATGAGGAGTGAGGATTTGACCCAAAAATGGTATCTCCTGCACCCCAAACACACATTTTTCGGTCTTCGCAAACAGTTTGTTTTCCCGAAGGACCTGGAGCACCTTCCTGACATGCTCAATGTGGGAGGACCAGTCCTTGGAAAACACAAGTATGTCATCAAGGTACACTACAAGAAATACCCCCAGGTAGTCTCTTAAAATCTCATTTATGAAATTCTGGAAGACCGCGGGAGCATTACACAACCCAAAGTGCATGACGAGGTATTCGAAATGATCTTCGGGCGTGTTAAACGCAGTCTTCCACTCATCCCCCTCTTTGATGCGGATAATGTTATAAGCCCCCCGTAGATCAAACTTAGAGAACCATTGGGCCCCCTGAACCTGATTAAAGAGATCAGGAATCAAAGGAAGGGGATACTGGTTCCTTACAGTGACCTTATTCAAGTTTCGGTAGTCAGTGCATGTCCTAAGACCACCATCCTTCTTCCCAACGAAGAAGAAGCCAGCACCTACCGGAGAAGTAGAGGGGCGAATGTAACCCTTGGCCAGGCATTCCTGGATATACTCTCTCATGGCTTCACGTTCGGGACAAGAGAGATGAAATATCCTACCCTTAGGGAGCTTAGCTCCTGGTACCAAATCGATAGCGCAATCGTATTCTCTATGAGGGGGTAACACTTTGGAGGCCTCCTTAGAGAAAACATCAGCGAAGTCCTGAACAAACTCACGTAGCGTGTTCACCTCCTCAGGGGGAGAAATAGAATTAACAGAAAAACATGACGTCAAGCATTCATTACCCCATTTGGTAAGATCCCCAGTATTCCAGTCAAACGTGGGATTATGCAACTGCAGCCAGGGAAGGCCTAAAACCAAATCGGACGATAATCCCTGCATTAACAGTACAGAGCACTGCTCCAAATGCATGAAGCCAACAAGGAGTTCAAAAACAGGGGTATGCTGTGTAAAATAACCATTAGCAAGAGGAGTGGAGTCGATACCCACTACCGGGACAGGTTTAGGCAAATCAATCAAAGGCATAGCTAGAGACATAGCAAATTCCACAGACATGATATAAATAGACAGAGGGCGGGAGCTAGCTCCGTCTGGCCAGGCTGCGATAGGCTCTCCCACTCCTAAGCCTGCCATCCTGAGTGGTGGAAGATGGAGTCAGTCTCACAGACCTAGAAGCAGGTGCAGACTGATTACCTATGGGCGTTGATAAAGAAGCTGTGCCTGGCAGATCCTTTACATAAACCTATTTAGCCTTGAAAAAAGACGACTAAGGGGGACATGATTAACTTATATAAATATATGAATGGCACATACAAAAAATATGGTGAAATCCATGTAAAACCCCCTCAAAAAACAAGGGGGCACTCCCTCCATCTGGAAAAAAAAAGGTTCAACCTGCAGAGGCGACAATCCTTCTTTACTGTGAGAACTGTGAATCTATGGAATAGCCTACCGCAGGAGCTGGTCACAGCAGGGACAGTAGATGGCTTTAAAAAAGGCTTAGATAATTTCCTAGAACAAAAAAATATAAGCTCTTATGTGTAGAAATTTTTACTTCCCTTTCCCATCCCTTGGTTGAACTTGGACATGTGTCTTTTTTCTACCGTACGAACTATGTAACTATGTAACTAGTGAGTCCACCGCCCCCAGCCCATTCTTCATTGTCTACGGCCAACACCCACGAATACCTCTCCCTGTTTCCACTACGTCCCAGGTGCCTGCAGCTCACTACATTTCAGGACTTTTTACAAATCTGGCAGCAGACCCGATCTTCTATTCTGCTGGCGGTCTACCGCATGAAAAGAAAGGGAGACACAAGAAGACAAGAGCCTCCCCAGTTTCTTCCAGGTACTAAGGTCTGTCTGTCTTCTAAGAATATCCAGCTGAGAGTGCCGTCTTGCAAGTTTGCTCCCAGGTTCCTTGGACCCTTCGAGATACTGCTGCAGATCAACCCTGTCTCCTACAAGCTTCGGCTGCCTCCCACACTCAAGATCTCAAACTCCTTTCACATCTCTCTGCTGAAGCCTGTGGTCCTGAACCATTACACCAAGACTCCTAGTCCCGCAGTGTCCCCTAGCGGTATGTCGGCAACATTTGAGGTGAAGGAGATCTTGGACACCAAGAGATTGGGAGGAAGAACTTTTTATTTGGTGGATTGAAGGGGATTTGGTCTAGAGGAGTGGTCCTGCGAGCCAGAGGAGAACATCAATGCTCCTGCCCTTGTGAAGAAGTTTCTCTCCCACTCTGGCCCCAAGAAGAGGGGGCGTAAGAGGGGGGATACTGTAACGTCTATGGCCGCGGACCGGCGTCCTGACTTACCCCCTGACGTCCGTGACCATGGACGAGTGAGTGTTAGACGGCATCTCCCTCCTGGGAGACGCCGGCACTCACTTCCCCATTCGTGATACTGGCTGCCGCAGGATGCGAGCGCATGCCCGGCCTTAAAGGGCCAGTACATGTGCATGCAGAATAGCTGCAAATTAGCCCAGAATGGACTTTAAAAGGGGCTCTGCCCTTCCATTCAATGCCTGAGAATTGTTGTCATTACCCTAGTTTTGTCTATTGACGGAGCCTCATCTCAGCCTGAAACCACCGCTACTGTCTATGTTGCCTCAGGTACCCCTTCAGAACTATAGACATTGCCTGTACCTGTTTGGCCAGCTGCTATCTTGCTACGTGGTACGGCCGAGTGGGTCCACACACTGCGCCGTGACAGTGGGTACATCTATTAGAGTAAATACTGGGCATTTTGCTACTTTTTTTTGCAAAATTCCATATATTTAGGGATAATATCGGCACAATTTATTCCTAAGCCATCTCCATTATCAGAGGCATGGCTCTCCTTCCATAGTTAATTCAAGTCTGCTAGAGTACCCATGTCAGTTGATTCAAGTTTAGCTTGTATATTTAATGTGGTTATCTCCCCAGAGGGGGGTACGGATGTAGCCATCTTTAACTTGATTCTAATAACTTGCTGCAACGTGATATCACACAACAAAAGTGATTGAAAAAGTCATTGAAAAAGCCAAGATAAGAGATCTAGCCACTGTTTATTTAATGCGTTAAAAGTCAAGGTAAAGATGGCTACATCTGTATCTCCGAATCGTTATCTTTTTTTTTTCCCCATGCCAAAGTCTCAAAATAATTTTTCTCAAAAAGAGATGTAGATCCTTGTAAATCTCAAATTCATTCCCGGATGTAATGGGTGAGAAGCCCAAGCCTCGATTTAATAAAGAGACATGATCAGGAGATAAAATAAAAATCTATCAAGTTAATGATGTTATTTACATTAGCCTCTATCTGCCCCTGCATTGTCTTGTATTCGGCCCTCCTTTTTTCTCTACTTGTTTTTCCTCTCCGTATCTTTCTCTATTTCGATCCCCTAAAAAAGTAACCTTATTTTGTGTGTCCTCAACTCTAGTATAACTCCACATCCCATTGTCACTTGAAGGATTGCTAGTGGTTTCCCCATCAGTCGAAGTATAAGTGTTTCTCAACGCCCAAGATCTGCATCTATTAGGACCTCTTTTATAATTGCATAGGTGAAAATTTGATTTTGTTCAAAATGAAAAATATCTCTCTGGAATTTCTTCCTTTTATGGGTGGAAATCTCCCTCAGATCAAAATCCACTTCCTTTTTAAGGTTATTATTACGTTTTTCAAAATCCGGGCACAAAACTCACCCAGTTTCTTGAACACTGGTTTCAATTTCAATAGTAACGAATCCTTAAAGGGCCTCTTCTTCAATTATTAAATCCATTAGTTTTTTGGAATGACTCAAACACTCATCATCCCATTTATTTAAAAACTCAATTCTCTTCAGGTGGGTTGCCGGGATAGTTCGTCGTCGTAAACCCCTTGGGGTAATCCCTGATTTTTTAATATCCCATTTTCGATGTAACTGGCTAAGGGTAATTTTCTATGATTTTTGGAAAGACCAAATAAGTCTCTATTTAAGTCATATGCATTTTTATTAATCTCACAATTGAGAAATACAGTAATATGTGCATCAACCTCCACGTCTAAACAATAAGCCATAATAAAAAAATATATAGATATATATATATAAATGCTAAATAAGATTGTCAAGTTATTGGAGAGTTACACCGCCAATCATTCAAGCGGAAAAGTATATTCTCAACGATTAAAAAAAGAGAGGGAAAAAAAACCTTCACATAAATAAACTAAGGAAATGTTTAACCCCTTAAGGACGCAGCCTAGTTTTGGCCTTAAAGAGGCTCTGTCACCAGATTTTGCAACCCCTATCTGCTATTGCAGCAGATAGGCGCTGCAATGTAGATTACAGTAACGTTTTTATTTTTAAAAAACGAGCATTTTTGGCCAAGTTATGACCATTTTCGTATTTATGCAAATGAGGCTTGCAAAAGTACAACTGGGCGTGTTTAAAAGTAAAAGTCCAAGTGGGCGTGTATTATGTGCGTACATCGGGGCGTTTTTAATACTTTCACTAGCTGGGCGCTCTGAAGAGAAGTATCATCCACTTCTCTTCACAACGCCCAGCTTCTGACAGTGCAGATCTGTGACGTCACTCACAGGTCCTGCATCGTGACGGCCACATCGGCACCAGAGGCTACAGTTGATTCTGCAGCAGCATCAGCGTTTGCAGGTAAGTCGATCTTACCTGCAAACGCTGATGCTGCTGCAGAATCAACTGTAGCCTCTGGTGCCGATGTGGCCGTCACGATGCAGGACCTGTGAGTGACGTCACAGATTTGCACTGTCAGAAGCTGGGCGTTCTGAAGAGAAGAGGATGTTACTTCTCTTCAGAGCGCCCAGCTAGTGAAAGTATTAAAAACGCCCCGATGTACGCACATAATACACACCCACTTGGACTTTTACTTTTAAACACGCCCAGTTGTACTTTTGCAAGCCTCATTTGCATAAATACGAAAATGGTCATAACTTGGCCAAAAATGCTCGTTTTTTAAAAATAAAAACGTTACTGTAATCTACATTGCAGCGCCTATCTGCTGCAATAGCAGATAGGGGTTGCAAAATCTGGTGACAGAGCCTCTTTAAGGCTCAGAGCCCATTTTTCAAATCTGACATATTTCAATTTATGTGGCAATAACTTCGGAATGCTTAAATCTATCCAAGCGATTCTGAGATTTTTTTCTCGTGAGACATTGGGCATTATGTTAGTGGTAAAATTTGGTCGATGTATTCAGTGTTTATTTGTGAAAAATAGCAAAATTCAGAGAAAATGTGAAAACAAATAGCATTTTTCTAAATTTAAATGTATCTGCGTGTTATATCAAGTCCAAAGTCAACGCAGCCGTCTACGAGGAAATTTTAGAGCACTTCATGCTTCCCTCTGCTGACAAGCGTCATGGAGATGCTGATTTCATTTTCCAGCAGGACTTGGCACCTGCCCACACTGCCAAAAATACCAATATCTGGTTTAATGACCACAGTATCACTGTGCTTGATTGGCCAGCAAACTCGCTTGACCTAAACCCCATAGAGAATCTATAGGGTATTTTTAAGAGAAAGATGAGACACCAGACCGAACAATGAAGACTAGCTGAAAGCCGCTATCAAAGCAACCTGGGCTTCCATAACACCTCAGCAGTGCCACAGTTGATGCAATAATTCATGCAGATTCGGAGCCCCGACCAAGTATTGAGGGCATATACTGTGCATACTTTTCAGTAGGTCAACATTTTATTAAAAATCATTTTTGAAATTGGGCTTATATAATATTCTAATTTTCTGAGACACAAAATTTTGGATTTTCATTAACTGTTACCATAATCATCAACATTGAAAAAAAAAATTCTGGAAATAGATCACTCTCACTGCGGATCATACACTGACTACAATACTGATTAGAGGCAGAATGAGCTTTTACATCAAGTGACTCACCGGTGACGATCTCAGATTCTAGTTGTTCTTTTCTTTTTTGTTCTCCCTCCGGTCCAGACCTCTATGAGGACTTCTCCTGGCCACAGCCCAATTCTGCCGTTTGCCGCTCAGATGTCTTCAGCTTCTCACTTTTGAAACATCTCTTCACCTGTAAACGAAGATAAAATTCTCATTGTGCCACACACTGTACCCCTAAATATTACAGTTCCAAACACTGCACCTCTAATTATAATAGCACCACACATTGTCCCTGATTATAATAGCACCATACATTGTGTCCCTGATTATAATAGCCCCATACACTGTGACACACACACACACACACACACACACACACACACACACACACACACACACACACACACACACAGTGCCCCCTGTAGATAATGCCACCATGGAGCCCCTGTAGATAGTGCCCTACATAGATCCATCTGTAGATAGCACCATACGTAGATCCCACTCTATAGTGGCCCACATACAGCCTCCTGAAGAAAGTGGCCCACATACAGCCCCCTGTAGATAGTGCCCCACATACAGCCCCCTGTAGATAGTGCTCCACATATAGACCCCTGTAGATAGTGCCCCACATATAGCCCCCCTGTAGAAAGCGCTCTACATATAGCCCCCTGCAGATAGCGCTCTATATATAGCCCCCCCTGTAGATAGTGCCCCACATATAGCCCCTGTAGATAGTGCCCCACATACAGCCCCCTGTAGTTAGTGCTCCACATATAGACCCCTGTAGATAGTTCCCCACATATAGCCCCCCTGCAGATAGCTCTCTACATATAGCCCCCTGCAGATAGCGCTCTATATATAGCCCCCCAGTAGATAGTTCCCCACATATAGCCCCTGTAGATAGTGCCCCACATATATCGCCCCTGTAGATAGTGCCCCACATATATCGCCCCTGTAGATAGTGCCCCATATATAGCGCCAACTGTATATCGTGCCCTACATAGAGCCCACCCCTGTAGATAGCTTCCCACATATAGCATCCCTGTATATAGTGTCCCACATATAGCATCCCTGTATATAGTGCCCCACATATAGCCCCCTGCAGATAGTGCCCCACATATAGCCCCCTGTAGATAGCACTCTACATATAGCCATATAGCCCCCTGCAGATAGCGCTCTACATATAGCCCCCTGTAGATAGTGCCCCACATATAGCCCCCCTGTAGATAGTGCCCCACATATATCCCCCCTGTGTATAGTGCCCCACATATAGCCCCACTGAAGATAGTGCCCTACATAGAGCCCACCCCTGTAGATAGCTTCCCACATATAGCATCCCTGTATATAGTGCCCCACATATAGCCCCCTGTAGATAGTGCCCCACATATAGCTCACCCCTGTAGATAGCTCCCCACATATAGTGCCCCCTGTATATAATGCCACACATATAGCCCCTGTAGATAGTGTCCCACATATAGCCACCTCTGTAGATTGTGACCCACCTATAGCTCCCCCCATAGATAATGCCACTCACACTTTTAAGTGGGAAAAAAAAGCAACTTTACATACTCACCTTGATCCGTTAACACGCCGTCCTGTGTCAATGCAGGCCTGCTCTCTTCTGAGCAGGTCTGCTGGGGTTGAACGACGGTGCTGATTGGCAGGGCAAAATGACTTTCCCCGCCAATCAGCACCTTTCAACAACGGAGGCGGTGCAATTACATCATTGGCATAGTTGAAAGGCGCTGATTGGCAGGGCAGAATGACTTGCCCCGCCAATCTGAGCCTTTCAACAACGGAAGCAAAGCCGCTGATTGACAGGGCAGAATGACTTGCCCGCCAATCAGCGCCTTTCAACAACAGAAGTGGCGCAATGACGTCATCAGCGCTGGAGACATAAAAATGTTGATTTCTTTGTCATGCAACTTGCATGACTGACAATACCAATGTATATAGGAATGTATAGTGAAAAAGACTTCCGGCCACACAGCTGATGCTGTGGGAATCGGCTGGTCACAGTGCGGTCACTTGTGACAAAATTGCGACTGTTATGTTTCTGCAATAAAGTGCCCGGTAAGAGGATGGCCTGCCCTACCTTTTACCAGGTGTACTTTACAAATGGGGTCACAATAAAAAAAAATTGCTGGGGTGTTTCTTTAACTGGACAGTTGGACATACAAATAAATTTCAAATTCTACTGGATTCCTGTTACCAGGTGTCATGTGACCCACATCATGTGACCTTTGGCATTCAGGTAACACTGTCCAGGTATATAATAGGTGAATAGTAGGTTCTTGAGGAGAAGTATTTCTACCTACAGCATCATCTCATCATGTCTGTCAGTGTCTGCGAGGAACAGCTCTTAAATTCTTCTTCATCTCTCCTCTGTGTGTTGTGTGTGTTTTTTTTTTTTTGTATTTAACCTTATTAACAACATGACAACATCCCCTAGAGACAGACAGCCATTTTATAAATCATCTAGAGGACAGTTTACCAACTGCATCGGTGCACTGGATGGTAAGCACATCCGTGTCAAGAACCCCATGCACTCAGGGTACTTTTACTACAATTATAAACAGTAATTTTCTGTAGTTCTGTTGGCCTTGGCTGGCAGTAACTACAGGTTTATATTTGTGGATATTGGGTACCCAAGAAAGCAATGTAGATTGCATCTTTAGGGCTTTTTAGAATAGGTCAGCGGCTTCAATATAACCAATTGGCCCTCCCTGAACCCTGTATATTGCCTGGATCTACTGGACCTTCAGCCCCTTTAGTCCTTGTTGCTGATAAGGGATTTGCCCTGTCCACACATGTGATGCACCCATTTCCAAGAAGAGGATTGGATGAAAGACAGCGAATCCTTAATTACCGTTTCACCAGGGCAAGAAGGTTTGTCGTGTGCCTTTGGAATTCTGTCCAATAAATGAAGAGTTTTCCACAACACAATGCAGATGAATCCCTCACAAAGTGGACTCCATTATAAAAGCCTGTATGATCCTGCATAACTACACCACGATTTTTGACACGTCAGCAGTGGAAGATTAAGTAGACCATAGGCCCTGGACTGTTCCCCAAACTAGGGCTCTCCTTCCCCACCGCCGCTCTGCTGTGTCTATAGTGAACACCACCTTTCTGTGCAAGTATTGACAAATGGGTGCTACAATTCCCCTTGTCAAAGGGCTGTGTCCCTACATACTTACAGTCTCAAACCATCACTGACAGTATCACACTGTGTAGGGACACATCCTCCTGAAATTGGGAATGTTAACAAGCATTTGTCTATTAGTCCTGGGTACACAAAGACTTAATGTGGAATACAAGGACTTCCTACAACAGACATGTCAGGAGAGGAGACAAATCCTCCATAGATCCAGTGACTCACAAGTGATGTCTTCTCTGATGGGAGTCATTCTCTTTCCTTTTCTTCTCCATCTGACACAGACCATTATGGTGACTTCTCCTGATGAGACATCTTTGCCCATCGGTTCTGCAGCAATTTTTAGCCTCTATAGAAACACAAAAATTCAGACACTAAGGCCCATACATTAAAGGGGTTTTCTAGGCACGGACCGGTTTTTCATGCTGCTGACCTATCCATGTGCCCGGACAACCCCTTTTACTCAGACTAATAAATTCGGACCCCAAACCAAATCCTAAAATACATACAGACCGCAGACCAGACCCTCCTAAACAAATACAGACCCCAGAACAAGCAGCCTAAATAAATACAGACCCTAGACCAGAGCCCCTAAATACAGACCTCAGACCAGACCCCTAAATACAGACCCCAGACCTGAAATCCTAAACTAATAATGACCCCAGACTAGAACCCCTAAACTAATACGGACCTCAGACCCCCTAAATACAGACCCCTAAATAAAGACCCCCTAAACTAATACAGACCCCAGACCAGGCCCCTAAATACTGATCCCAGACCCCATAAACTAATACAGGCCCCAGACCAGACCCCTAAATACAGAGCCCAGTCCCCTTAAACTAATACAGACCCCAGACCAGGCCCCCTAAATACAGACCCAGACCCCTTAAACTAATACAGACCCCAGACCAGAACCCCTAAATACAGACCCTTATACTTAAATAGCAGCTCACCTCCCAGTCTTCTCTCTGGAGTCTTGCTGCTGTTCTAGGACCTGCGGTCATGTGACATTATGCCTGCACTCTACAGGTCCTTTTGCAGGACATACACAATGCAGTTCTGTCGCGATTTTTGCCTCGATTCGCAGCAAAAACGCGACAAAACTGCAATGTACTTTTGGCATCCATGGGCCCCCCGGGAGTCTCGGGCGGCCGCCAAAAATGCCCCTATGATGATCCGCCATTGCACGTTAGTGGATATTGACCAACACTTTACAACAGCCCCTGCCCTTCCTGACAATTCCCATCATGCCAGAGCTAAAACAGCTGGTCTGAGGGTCAGAGACCTGTATGCTGACTCTTTCCTGAAACCAGAGGGAGCTGTTACATGGCAGCAGGACTCTATTCCTGGTGGAAGATAAAATGTTCAATGTATTAGCTGGTTTTCCTTTTTGTTTTTTCTATTTCTTCAATTTAGTTAATTTATTTTTTGTTGTTCATTAGGTACTCACAAGACAATGACATAAGTATAACTCCATTTATGCTGCTGTTTATGCAGGGGAGTAACTAGGAATGACTGAGCCCCATAGCAAACTATTGACTGGGTCCTGTCATGGTCTGTGAACCCACTAGGCCGCACCGCAGTAGCGGGGAGGCAGCTAGCCAAGCAACAGAGCAACCAAACAATACAAAGTCCCATGCTAGGGTACCTGAATAGTCCAAACAGTGGCCGAGGCTTTAGCACAGATTGAGGTGGGTGCAGCAGGTTACACCAGATGTGGCGGGTGACAGCAGGAGCAGCAGGTTGCGACAGAAGTGGCGGATCACACTGGACGTGGCAGATGACAGTAGGTGCAATAGGACACGACTCCAACACTAACAGGTAACAGGGCACGGGTAACAACAGGAACAGGATAACACTAAGGGACCATTTGCAAGACTGACATGGGAATACTAACAATGCTCAGGCAAGGATCAGAAGGGCAGGGCCCTTCTCATAGTCCACGGTGATCTGGGAGCAATCAGTCAAATCTAAAACATGTGTGTGCTCTGGCCCATTAGGCCCGGGAATGAGCTCGAGCGCGCACCCTGGTGGTCACTGCAGGACATTACAGCCGCACGTGCTGACATCTCTGGGAAGGAAGACGTCTGCTGGATGATAGGAGTCTGCGACTGCAGACGTTACAGTATCCCCCCTCTTACGCCCTTCCTTCTTGGGACCAGAACGAGAGAGGAACTTCTAAATGAGGGAAGGAGCCTGGACGTTCTCCTCTGGCTCCCAGGACCTCTTTCCTCTGCCAAACCCCTTCCAATCCACCAAGTAAAAGGCTTTTTCTCTTATCCTCTTGAAAACCAAGATCTCCTTGACTTCGAATACATCAGCAGAACCGCTGGGGGCAAATGCAGGGCTAAGCATCTTAGAGTAGCAGTTCAGGACCACAGGCTTCAGAAGAGACACATGAAAGGAGTTGGGGATTCTGAGGGTAGCGGGCCGCCCAAGCTTATAAGAGACCAGGTTGATCTGCTGGAGGATCTCAAAGGGTCCGAGTAACCTGGGAGCGAATTTGCACGACGGCACCCTCAGACAGATATTCCTTGAGGACAGCGAGACCTTGGCACCCGGAAGAAACTGGGGTGGCTCTGTTCTCCTTGTGTCTGCCTTTCACTTGATTCGGTCGACCGCCAGCAGAATAGAGGATCAGGTTTGCTGCCAGGTCTGTAGGAAGTCCCTGAATGCAGAGTCAGCTGTGGGCACCTGCGACATAACTGACACTTGGAGAGGGATTCATAGGTTTTGGCCGTAAACGATGAGGAATGGTGTGGTTCTTGTGGAGTCACTTGTATGGTTGTTATAAGAGAACTCGGCCCAAAGGAAGAAACTGCACACAGTCTTCATGCTGCCTGGAGATGAAGTGTCGTAGGTATTACTCAATGATCTGATTGATCCTCTCGACTTGACCATAGGACTGGGGATGGTAGGCTGAGGAAAAGTCCAACTTTATATCGAGGAGTTTACAGAGGGCTCTCCAGAACTTTGAGGTAAACTGAACCCTCCGATCAGACACGATATGCAGAGGTAAGCCATGCAGGCGGAAGATGTGTTGGATGAAGAGGTTGGCCAGTCGAGAAGCAGAAGGTAGGCAGCAGAACTAAATGAGCCATCTTCGAGAATCGGTCCACTACCACCCAGACCATACTGCATCCAGCAGAGGGAGGCAGGTCCGTGACAAAGTCCATTGCTATATGCTGCCAAAGAACATTGGACACAGGCAGCGGCTGGAGCAGGCCAGCAGGTTTGGAGTGCGCAACCTTGTTAGAAGCACACACCGTGCAGGAAGAGACAAAGTCCACAACACCTACTAAGATATTTGGGCTAATACATGCATATAGCAACTCAAATGAACTGTGTGATATACGAATATGAACACCTATATAAGAAATCACACATGAACCATTATTAGCGAAAAATAGACAATATTTTATTGAAAGACAAAATCGTTAAAAATAAATACATTGGCAGTAGCATTACCCATAGAAAAAGGATCCCCACATAGGTCGCCTTCCACAGCAAATAGTGCATGCAAAGACTGGTACATAAGTAATACGATGAATATGGATAGAAACCGTCCAAAGCAAAGTAATATAAAAAAACACAGCAGAAAGGTACAATTAAGGAGGCATACAGACCAGAACTATGGGGGGGGGGGGATCAACCCAAATACGTGTTTCACACATAGCTTCTTCCGGGGGATATACCAAAGAGAACAGATATGTGGGTATATAAAGCACAACCCACCAATGAACGGCTAAAACATACAGCTGGTAACAAACAGGAATTTACCTTTAAAGTCCTACATGATATAACCCCATTGGTAGATACCTCCCAAGTATCATTGCATGGAAACAAGAGGGTGTGGATCTGTGAGTTTGTTCACAGAACAAAATCCAGGTGCAGCTAATCGCAATCACACTGGCCCATCCCTCACAAAGGGAGGGGCAGGCGAGAGGGAGCACAGTCAGCCGCCCGGAAAATACTGATTATAAGCACATTGTCAAAATGTGCATATTGGCCCATGAGTGCATTGGAAAGCAGGCAAGATGGCCGCCATCACTAGACGCCCGTCCCACCACAAGGGTGGAGGGAGGGGTGAATGGGAGGGCAGACAGGAATGCCGCATATGCGCATAAAGTACAAGAAGAAAGAGGAAAACATAGAATGAATGTCACGTTTAATATAAGATCCGAACATGTCAGAATTCATGTGACCGCTAATGAAAAAATTGTTTTTCATCCACGAATATTCAAATACACAGCGTATAACATTATATACAGTCATTAGTATACATTCAGGATACAATAATACAGATCTGATGACAATAAGTATAAGTCCCCGTGCTGGTAGAATAAAATATTAAAATTCAATCCACAATATTAAAAAATAAAAAAAAGCGGATGGTACTAAACAGTACAATCAAATAATAGTGCATAGTAATAATAAATAATATATGTTTACCAATAAGGAGTGAAACACAAAAAAGTGAACATGCAGTGATAAGTGAACACACAGTGAGACACACAGTGACAAAAACACATAAATTATCACAATAGTAGAAAAAACATAAAATACAGTGATCATAGTAAGAGTCATCCAAATCGAAGTATCAGCATAAAATTATCATCCAATATACCAATCCTAAACGGGTGTTTAAAATGAGAATAGTCCCATGAAGAATGGTGCCAAAAATGTCAGATGTTAAGGATTGTGATGGATGGTCAAATTGCTTATGTTCTCTGTATTAAACTACACTATGAATTATCAAGCAGGATGCCGGATTATGAAGATATGTATTCTCCATTTTGTAATGATCTCTTTCTGGTTCTGTTTGAATCACAAGGGAATAAGTTATTACTTTGTGTTCTTCTTCGTGGCCTTCAATACTGGTAGATAGGAGTCTGGCAGAACGCCTAGACCTGAAATAATCATTATATTTCCAATTAATTCTTTATCTCAGTATTTCACACACATATATGAAATCATCACATACACTTATGAAAACCTCCTACATTTCTATTGTTTGTAGGCCAGGATTTGCAGGTGTTAGAAAGATCACGTGACCTCAGTGGGAAGGTACCCTATGACGTATTTTCAGTCTACGTGTAAAATGTTATGATTGGTTGTTCCATGAGAGGTAACACCCTGGTTAGAGGGTACGCCCTCAGGGTATATTAACTTATGTATCTTTAGAATAAATGAGAATATTGATTGAGACGACAGATTGCTATTGTCTTTATTGATCTCCCGGTGCACTGCTGATACTTCAATTACCATATTTGAATACCACCTGACAAAGCAGAGGGAGCCCATTAGAGCACCCATCCCAAAAGGTGCTACCTGGAAGGGGTTTCTTCGACAGTTATGGTGCCGAACAGCTCGGGACCTCCTAATGAGAATTTTGTGCAAAGTCCACTAATCTGGAAGGACCTGGGGAGTCACTGAAACCAAAACCGCGTGGTAAGTAACAGACTTTATGTTACACCATTTGTTTCAGCCACTCTGTTAAGTCCCTGGAAACGTACTTTGTATATGTAAATCTCTACAAAGGGGTCCCGTAATAATCAGGTCCTTTGTCAGGATGGTAGTGTGGTTAAATGGATTTACATGGGGGTGTATGTGACAAGTGTGATGAATGTGTGTGTAGTGTGATGTTGAATACATCTGTGAGAAGACATACATATCAAATTGTTGAAACTGTATGGCTCCCAGCCCAGAAGTAATATCCACTTCATAGAAGACGATATTCACTCAGTGCAAGGAGGAGCAATTGTGTCTATATTGAATTTGCACTCAATACCATTACCCAGTACAATAGGGAAAACTTTGAATACTGTATTAGAAAATCATTTATATTTTCCTAAATTCACTGCCAAACAGTGATATTGTGTGTAAGGGTCCATAAACCAGTTGTATGCATTGCCAGACTGGCATAAGGTGGGAATCAGTACAGACTGATTTCTAGCACATGTGATAATCCGGCATATACACTTTGATGTAATAACATCCAAGTAATTAAGTCTGTAGTAGTATAACATCAGACCGCTGGATTGAATACCGTTGTAATATAACATCCTGTATTCATTGAATGACCCTGACACTTACCCCAGATGCCACCTGTGTCGTAGTAGTGATTACAGTGAAGAACATTGGTATTGGTTCAGACCCATAGCCCGTAAAGAAATTATCACCAACATACATAACAGGTCCCTAAACTACAACCCACAGAGTGAATGGCTGAGCGGGGAGGATAATATATATATGTTACCAAATATAATTTGCATGTGAAACCATTGCAAAGTGCTAGAGGAAAGAGTTTGGGATATATGCTACATCACAGGCTGTATGAACTGAAAGACACACCCTGGCAGCAAGTGTTCTGCATAAGTGAAAGAGACGAAGGGTTTGTAGAAGTTTGAAATGAATGTGACCAACTCCTGCTTGAATCAATGGAAGTTCATGAATGTAGATTGTGTTGAAGGATTTGCTCTTGCAATTTGTGGATTGGCAGCATTTTGTCTGTTCTTGATGTTCAAAACAGTGAGGGATCAGAGAAAAGGATATCCCACTGCTAGAATAGTCTGAAGGAACGACTTTTGATATTGATAGTCTTTCTGAAACTGTAAGATAGATTGTCTGAGATATCTGTCAACAGACTAAGGCATGTCTGTTTGGAGCTGGGGAGTTTTCCGGAGACTACCCTACGCCCTCTGACCATGGGGTCAGAAAATATTAAGACAAAAATGCGGGACAGCCCTGAGACGTGGGTCTCTGCCATCAAAATAGTAGAAAGAGCAAAAGGATCTGAGGCTGTGAAGGATTGTAAAAGAATGTTTAAAATGATGGGAGTTGGGTCCTATGGAACGTTAGCAGAATGTGATTGGAAAAGATTTATGACAAATTGTGTTGGATGGTTGAAAGACAATAACATGGTGGAAAAAGCCCAAATGTGGTATGAGGTAGCACAGAGAGTGAGTAACACAGAACATAAGAGTATGGAAGCAAATCATGGAATAATGTATGATTTATAAGACCCTTTAAGTGAAAAGCTCCTCACTAATGTGTTAACCCCTTTACAACTGCCAAACAGCCCCACAGCAGCAACTGCGCCATCTCCTTATCCTGAAAATAGCAAGAAAGGCAGCTGCTGGACATGTCCACACTGTGGGCAGCAGAACCCCCTCACTGCAGGATATTGTGTCAGTTGTGGTACGCAGCGCCCCACTAGATTGTTTCCGTTAGTATCAAGTATCCATACACACAGGGGACCAAAACCAGTAGATGTAGACGGGCAACCAGTACCTGGGGCAGTAGGGGAAATCCAGTCACATGAAGCCACTGTGTATCGCCCCTGGAGCCCGGCTGATTTACTAGCTGCATGTGGCACACTCCCAGACCCACGGAAAACACCCAGCGCTTTCCATAGAAAGCTGCGAGCAGTACATTTAGCTTACCGTGCTACATGGTCAGATATGGAGAGCCTGGTAGAAACAAAGGGAGGGGAAGTGCTCAAAAATCAAATTCAAGCTGCTATTACAAATCCCGTACCAGCAAATAAAACCAATGAGCAATCAGGACTAGAATACCTGAACGCAATGCAGCCCTGGGTAGATGCTACTCAACAGGAACGAACTGATAGTTTTATGTCATTTTCCCAAGATGTTAAACAGCCAGTCCCTGATTATGCCACAACTTTACAGCAGCAGTGGTTAGATCACGGGTATGAAGAAGGTGATGCAAAAGACTTGCGCCTACTAAAAATAACTTTTATGTCCGGTCTTAAGCCGGCAGTACAAGAAGCTGTTAAAAGATCCCGCCCCGACTGGCGTACATGCCAGTTTAATGATTTAGTAAGCATTGCAAAAGGTGCAGAGTTAGATTTAGCTCCTAAAAGAACCCGTCTCGCCCCGATGCAACAAAAGGGGAGCTATAGAGGAAGAGGCAGGGAACAAAAAGACACTTTGAGAACCCAGAGAAGGGATCTTAGCCAGATTACATGCTGGAATTGTGATAAGAAGGGTCATTATTCAGCCCGATGTCCCTCCCGTCCAGTTGAGCCTCCCAATTCTTTGATTGCTGCATAGGAAACTGGCAACCCTGATGTCTCCCTCTGCCCAGTGCTCCCCCCGACAGGTCCATCATTGATGGTGCCTGTAACTTTACCCACAGGGGAAAATACCTCTTTTCTAGCAGACACAGGGGCAGCCAGAACTGTAATACAAGCCAAATATGTACCGGCAGAGTTGTTATCACCAGACTATATAGATTGTGAAGGGGTGGAGGGAACATCATTTCAGTTACAGTTAACAAAACCAATGCGACTGAATATACATGACACACAATCAATTGTCTCCCGTGTGTTAGTGTCACCACACACTCCCTACAATTTATTGGGGACAGATGTACTCAGTGCCCTGGGAGCAGCATTGGACTTTTTTTCTGGCACACCTACATTAACCTCTGCCATTCCAGAGTCCCTGCTATGCAAACTCCTTAGTATGGCAAGTATGCCGGACACTGAAAAAGCCCCCAGTACCCCTCCCCTTTGGTTGGCAGACATCCCAGAAAAACTATGGGCACAAGATAAGATGTATGTAGGAGTTTTAAATGTGCCGCCTGTACAAGTAAATTTAAAACCAGACATGCAGAACCGTCCTGTATGTATAAAGCAATATCCTCTGAGTCCACAGCAAGACGCTGCTATAGGAAAGGATATTAATTCCTTACTGGAAAACAATCTTATAGTACCCATAACCTCGCCTTTCAACACTCCTCTTTACCCAGTAAAGAAAAAGACACTGCCCGGTCAACCTGTACAGTACCGGATGGTACATGACCTACGGGCTGTGAATGCTGTGACAATAATTAATACACCACAAGTGCCTAACCCACATACCCTGCTCAACCAGGTCCCCGGCACTGCAGTCTATTTCACAGTTATAGACTTAGCCAATGCTTTCTTCTCCATCCCGCTGGATAAAGAGTGCCAGCAGTATTTTGCATTTACACATAGGGGAAGACAGTATGCTTGGGTAGTGCTGCCACAGGTTGCCGCAAATTCCCCTGATATCTTCTCACGTACCATGAAAGATATTCTGGACACCTGGCAGCCCCCCAATCAGTCCTCAGTTCTACTACAATATGTAGATGATTTGTTACTTTGTAGTGAGTCTGGAGAACAGTGAAACAGATTCTAAATCACTATTAATGTTCCTAGAAGAAGTTGGCTGTAAAGCGAGCAAGCACAAGCTGTAATTATGTGCCAAAACAGTTGTTTTCCTTGGTCACTGTATTTCCCAAGGTATGAAACACTTAACTCCTGACAGGCTGGAAATCATACAGAAACACCCAGTCCCTAGAAACCCTAAACAATTGAAGACTTTCCTGGGTTTAATATGGTACTGCAGAGCCTGGATCAGGGATGCCTCTGCTATGATGCAACCATTATATGACTGTCTCACCTCTGACCCATTTGTACTGTCACCTGAGGCAATTGACAATTTTCACTCCCTGAAACTGTCCCTGACTACAAGGCCAGCACTGGGACTTCCTGATTACAATAAGCCATTTACTCTGTTCTGCCATGAACAGGCAGGCCATGCCTCTGGAGTATTAGCCCAAGATCATGGAGGCAAGATGCGACCTCTTGCTTATTACTCCCTTGCTCTGGATCCCATTGTACTAGGATCCCCGACATGTATACGCGCTGTCTCAGCAGCAGCAGCTTTAGTTGATAAAGCAACAGACATTGTACTCCAACATGACATTATTGTGCAAGTCCCACACGCAGTGCAAGAAATGATGAACACAGTCAAGACAAAACACTTATCAGTTGCAAGACTTACTAAAATTGAACTTACTCTTCTGTCCCCTAATGTGACTATCAAACGTTGTGTTGTTCTGAATCCAGCTACACTCCTGCCCCTAGATTCTGAACAAAAGGTGGGAGGAGTGGGGGGACAGGGACATGGACACCCCCTTATTTTTCAACTATCCACTGATGATGAACTATTTAATTTTGAACATGAACATGACTGTCAAAGCCTAGTGGATATGGAATCAAACGGCATAAACAGTATATTTGATGTTGCTCTGATTAACCCTTATGCTGAGTATTTTGTAGATGGATCTCGATATTGGAGCGAAGACAAAGGACATTTCCTCACCGGGTATGTAGTGGTCCACAATGGTAAGGCCGTCATACAACAGTCCCTACCCTCCAGCAGCTCAGCTCAGGAGGCAGAACTAAAAGCACTCGCTGAGGCGTGTAAATTGGGTAAGGGACAGCGTGTCAACGTATACACTGACTCCAGATATGCCTTTGGAGTGGCACATGACTTTGGGACAATATGGAGAGCCAGAGGGTTCTTGACCTCGGCAGGTAAACCTATAAAGAATGCAAAAGCAGTAGAAGAACTTTTAGAATCACTGCACATGCCAGACCAAGCAGCTATAGTCAAAGTACAGGCACACACTAATAACAGTGATCTCCTATCAAAAGGGAATGAGGCTGCGGATGCAGCGGCAAAGGACGCTGCTGCACTCCCTCTGATGATTGTGAAGCCTGTTTTACAACCCATCACAGAGACCCTGTTGCGTGCTTTCCAGGACCAAACACCCCCTCAAGAGCAAGCAGAATGGGAGGAGAGAGGTGCAGCAATAGGTCTAGGACAGTTGAGGCATCTTAATTCTAAGGTTTGCCTACCAAGAGCACTGTATCCAATGATGTGTGCCCTAGCCCATGGGAAAACACACTGTTCAAAGGGAGCTATGAGCCAGCTAGTGTTACAGACATGGCATGCTCCAGGTTTTAAAAATGCAGCAGCCAAATATACAGAGGGCTGCATGACATGTGCACAACACAACCCTGGTAAAACCACCAAAACACCAGCTAAACACACTCCTAAGTCCTACTACCCCTTTCAGCGATTACAGGTGGACTACATACAACTACCTAAGGTGGGAATGTACCAATATGTACTTGTTTGCACTGATTTATTTTCAGGATGGCCAGAAGCTTTTCCAGTGGCTAAAGCAAATGCAGATACCACAGCAAAGAAACTGATAGCCGAGGTAGTGTGCCGCTATGGAGTACCAGAGACAATTGAAAGTGACAGAGGTACTCACTTTACCCAAGAACTATTGAGGAACATATTAAAAAGCCTTGGGATAGAACAAGCATTTCATACTCCCTATCACCCACAAAGCAGTGGTAAGGTAGAAAGACTAAATGGAACTTTGAAATTAAAAATCCAGAAGGCCATGAATGAAACTTCTTTACCGTGGACACAATGTCTACCCCTGGCTTTATACTCTGTAAGAACCACACCAAGAGGGAAGGATAAACTTTCTCCCTATGAAATATTGTTTGGAAATATGCCAAAGACAGGACTGTATTTTCCTCAGCAGTTACAAAAGCATTATGACAATATGACCACATACTTGGCTGCCCTACACAAACAACTGGAGAGGACACACAAACTAATCCTTTCTTCTATTCCAGATCCAAACTTTCTTTCAGGTACCCACTCACTACAACCTGGAGACTGGGTGGTAACAAAGATACACAACAGGAGCAGTCTGGAAGCAAGATACAGCCAACCAGTAGAAGTACAGCTGGTCACCGTCACATCAGTGAAGCTCCAAGGACGAGCCAATTGGATACATGCAAGCCATTGTAAAAAGGTTATCAGCCCAGATGACGTCGCCTCGATCGATGATGTTGCCCTTGGCAGGGTTGGTGTTGATGTTGCCCCTCATGGGGACGATGACTCAAGTTCTCAAGGAGGAAGTGGACAATAAATTCATAAAACATCATCAAATTATAACAGCATTAACAAACTTATCTGATTGTTGGATATGTACACACAGTCCTATAAGTTCAAAATCCATGCCATACATGGCTGTGCCCCTTAGTGAGAAAGAACTTCTTAACACTACATGTTGGGATCCCTCAAAGGTAAAGGATAACACAAAGAGGTATACATGGTCTAATACCAGTGTGCCCTTACCCATAGCAGGATGGATGGAGGATCCCTGGTGGCAGGTAAATCTAACCCTGATACCTGGTAAGGCACTGATTCTCACACAAAAGGAAAATGGAAAATGGGTCCCTAAAAATGTCACTAAAACACTGACACTAGGTGAGATCCCCATAAAAGGCATAAAGATAAGCTTCAATAAAACCCAACAGACCTCAGATGTATTTAGACCAAGTCTGGTAGAAAGGTACATACATAATGGTAGTTGGGAATATGGACATTTCTTCCCTTCAGGAAGTAAGACTGATTGTAAACGTTATCCAGGGTATATGGAAGAAACAGACTTACAAGGGAATGAAACTATGTATTGTGGATGCACAGGAGTGTACCAGGGTCTTTGGGAACAAATTGTCCTTGGTGTGTATTACAGCAGTCTTTTCCCTTAGTTCATTTTGCTCATATGTTAACCCTAGGAAGTATGCAATGGTTTGACCTTCCCCATGATATATAAATAGTGTGCGGACATAATGCATATAAATGGATCCCGCAGACTACCACAGGTACCTGTACCCTAGCTAGGTTACAGTCTGCTACCTGGACATGGGACAAGGATGCACTTCCTTATGATAAAGTACCAAAACATATGCTGTACAAAAGGGAGGGGAAGCAAAAAGCCCACCCATTGGTACACTTACCTTGGCACACCAAGTTAGGATATGCTCTATCCATCTTTGGAGGACCAATTAGAAATGCACATAACATAGAAAAACTAGCAGAGTTGTTTGACAATATTACCGAATTAATATTTGATGCTTTAAATGTTTCTTCAGTATTTACCCGACAGCTTATTACTGTTACTAACCAACATACACTTGTACTAGATTATTTAACTGCAAGTCAAGGGGGTATGTGCCAGATAGTGGGTCCTGCATGCTGTCATTATATAGATCCCCAAGGGACAGTACAGATTAAACATGATATTGAACAAGCAAAGCAATTAAAGGAGGAATTTAGGAAAGCCAATTCTGAAGAAGATTGGAACCTAGATTGGCCAGACTGGTTGTCATGGCTGAACCCGGCCTCATGGTTCAGAGGCATTGGAGGATGGGCTGCAGGACTCATGCAAGGCGCTTTACATATATTACTCATAATATTGATTATATACGTTTTTGTTAAATTAGTAGCATGTCTGATACCTATGCTATGTAAGAAGGCTAAGAAAATTGTCTATCATAAGCCGAAACCTTTTAATCAACAATACCCTATGTCACAGGGATTTTATGCACAAGGCCAGAACCTGGTGAATGGGTGAACACCCCACCATGTAACACTAAGTGTGTGTTCATTTATTAAAGCTTTGCCATTTACATCTTATATACATGTTAGGACTTTTATACAGGGCATGCTGTTATTGTTATCACCATAAAAAATATTGACAAAGGTAGGGTCCAACAAATCCAAGCAGCCGTGCAGACGAGAAACTACGGGACTTGTCAACGCACTGACGGGACCCTATACCCAAACCTGAACTTGGTGATAGCATTATATTATTAGTAGTGGCCCTATTCACTATTTTGTTTGAAGTTTATAATCAGATAATTTTTATTCTCTGTATTTTAATATGAGAAAAAGGGGGGTTTGTGATGGATGGTCAAATTGCTTATGTTCTCTGTATTAAACTACACTATGAATTATCAAGCAGGATGCCGGATTATGAAGATATGTATTCTCCATTTTGTAATGATCTCTTTCTGTCACTGCTTGAATCACAAGGGAATAAGTTATTACTTTGTGTTCTTCTTCGTGGCCTTCAATACTGGTAGATAGGAGTCTGGCAGAACGCCTAGACCTGAAATAATCATTATATTTCCAATTAATTCTTTATCTCAGTATTTCACACACATATATGAAATCATCACATAGCCTTATGAAAACCTCCTACATTTCTATTGTTTGTAGGCCAGGATTTGCAGGTGTTAGAAAGATCACGTGACCTCAGTGGGAAGGTACCCTATGACGTATTTTCAGTCTACGTGTAAAATGTTATGATTGGTTGTTCCATGAGAGGTAACACCCTGGTTAGAGGGTATGCCCTGAGGGTATATTAACTTATGTATCTTGATAATAAATGAGAATATTGATTGAGACGACAGATTGCTATTGTCTTTATTGATCTCCCGGTGCACTGCTGAAACTTCAATTACCATATTTGAATACCACCTGACAAAGCAGAGGGAGCCCATTAGAGCACCCATCCCAAAAGGTGCTACCTGGAAGGGGTTTCTTCGACAGGATCCTATGCCATATCCATCATACACGTATAGAGTAAGAAAAATAGGGCCGCACAAAGGGGAGGAGCCATATTAAACTTGAATATATCTGTAGGACATAGATAATTAATAAATAAAACAAAACACAAAGATTAGTAAAATTAAAACATATAAAAACAAATTAAAAAGCCATTTTCAAAAACCTTGGTAATGGTGATATGAAGCGCTGATAACATAGATTCTATCAATTAAACATGGACATATAGGGTGGTTATGAGTGTGAGAAAATAAATAAAGGGATCTGTAGAGCAATAAACCACTATCAGTAGCAGATAATTCCAGTATTCAAAAAGATCTCAGTCAAAAAAAGATGTTATAAAGCTATAGAAACGGTGCAAAACTAATTTTCTCATTTAGTTCTTTAGGGGAAGCAGTATCAAGTGTATAAATCCAACTAGCCTCCTTCTGGGCCAGAATTCTCTTCCAATCCCTTCTACTACCATTAATCAATACCCGATCAATCCACCTTACCTGTAAGTATTTACTGATGATGTAGCTTTGAAAATCAAGCCACTGAACTCAGGAGGCGTTTTGAGAACCGTGGTTATAGTGAACGGTCAATTAGACAGGGCTATAAGAGAGCAACAACCTCAAGACGTGATGACTTTTTATTAGGGTATGATCACACAGAGTTTTTTGCAGGCAGAAAATTCTGCCTCAAAATTCCATTTGTAATTTTGAGCCAGATTTTGATCTGCCTACACACCGTTTGTTGCATTTTTCGCTCGTGCCCATTGAGTGCCACGGGCAAAAACGCAGTGAAATACGCTTTCTCTGCCTCCCATTGATGTCAATGGGAGGTCAGAGACGTAAACGTCCAAAGATAGTGCATGTCGCTTCTTTTTTCCGCGAGACGGTTTTTCCGCTCGTGGGAAAGAAAAAGCCTCCGCCTCCCATTGAAATCAAGGGGAGATATTTTATGACTTTTTTTGGCGCGTTTCCGACGCGATTTCCACATCAAAAAACTCTGTGTGAGCTGACCCTTACTGATGCCCAGAAGAATTTCCAAACAACAACCTGACATTGTAAGATTTATATCCCCATACAATTCTGGGTGCCTTGAAATGAGAGCTGCGCTTAATAAATATTGGGATGTCCTACAGACAGATGTGTAATGTCCGTGGCTGCGGGCTGTCAGCTCTGTTCCCCTCCTGACAGCCGCAGCCACGAGTCGGCAAGCGCTGGACCCAGCCTGTTCCTCAGGAGTCGCCAGCGCTCGCATCCTCTCACCTCAGCCGTATCCCGTAGGGTGCGCGCGCACACTCGTGCCCGCTCTTAAAGGGGCAGCGCGCGCACCCGACATTGTGGAAGAACTTTGACCCGTGAGTACCCTGGACTATAAGAGGGGTCCAGCCCCCTAGTTCGATGCCTGAGCGTTGTTGTGTTCTCTAGTTTGTCTTTGTGATGGCCTCCTAGTGTGTTCCCTGTTCCAGTCCCTGTTCCAGTTCCTAACATTCCATACCGTCCTGGTCTAGCACTGAGCTGTGCAAAAGTCATGCCGTACTGCATCCACGTCTGACCTGCTTCACCTCACCTGACGTCCGCCTGCTACCTAGTCCCAGCCGAGCCTGCCCTGCTGCTGTCTGAGCTGCCACAGGTACCTATAGAACTATAGACTCTCACCTGCTCCCTGTTGGCCAGCTGCCTTACCGCCAAGGCGGTAAGGCCCAGTGGGTCCACAGACCCTTCGTGACAGTACACTCAGGCCATGGACCCCGCTGGTCGATTCAAGACCATGACGACGTCACAGGAGATGCGAGCGGATATGCTGGACCTCCGGTCTCGACAGGACCAACTCCAGCCATTGAACATCCTTGCACGTCGGCAGGAGGCACAAGCTGCTGTTCCTCCTACTACGCCTCTTGGCAGTGTTGACCCGTGTGTTTCTTTGCCACTTCCTGACCGCTATAATGGAGAAGCAAGTTCCTGTCGTGGATTTTTGAACCAGTGCCAGATCCACTTCAGCCTGTATAGTAAGAAATTTTCATCCGATGGCACAAGGGTCGCTTTCATAATTTCTCTTCTCACCGGCAAGGCCCTTGCATGGGCAAACCCCATCTGGGAGAGACAAGGTACAGAGACCCGTGACTTCCAAGCCTTCCTCTGGACTTTTTGCATGGTGTTTGAGGAGCCTGGTCGAGCCTCATCTGCAACAGCATCTTTGATTGACCTACGCCAAGGAGACACCTCCGTGAGTGAGTACGCCATCCACTTCCGCACCCTGGCGGGAGAGCTATTATGGAACAATGAGGCTCTGGTGGCTGCATTATGGCATGGACTGGCTTTCAGAATTAAGGACGAACTTGCCACCCGAGATCTGCCGTCTACCTTGGACGACCTCATCCTTCTGGCCGTCCGGATTGATATATGGATCCAAGAACACCTCCAAGAGGTTCGACGGGAGGGAGCCCGCTCCAGTTTGGTTCCTACCTTGCAGCAACCCCAGCTCCCCTTAGATGTTGATCCTCCTAAAGAGTCTGTGATAATGGACCAGCATAAGTTATCTATCCAGGAGAAGCAACGCAGACGCACATCTGGACTCTGTTTTTATTGCGGTCTCGATGGCCATCTTGTGCGCTTGTGTCCCCAAAGATCCCAAATCCTAGGGTTGCTAGGAGTGACAACCTTGGGTAAAGATGGAGTTCCGTCCAAATTGTCCATACCTGTGACCATAGTGTCCGGCGAGAGAACGCATCAGGTCTCTGCGTATCTGGACTCTGGATCCGCTGCTAATTTCATCCGCAGAGATCTGGTGGACCTTCTGCAATTGCCAACTGCCCCCCTGGAGAGCCCGTTGATAGTTGCCTCAGTGAATGGACTACCTCTGCCAGATCCTGTTATAGCTGTGACCAAGCCGCTGAGGTTCCAAGTGGGAGCCCTTCACTCCGAACTTCTGCCTTTCTATGTGCTATCCAAAGCTGTTAACCCTGTGTTGCTGGGCCTGCCTTGGCTCCGACTGCATGCCCCAGTCCTGGACTGGAATTCTGGAGAGGTTCTCCAATGGGGCCCTGAGTGTCAAGGTCGTTGCCTGGTGCAGATTCGTTTGACTCAGTGTAATGCCGGGGTAGGGAGACAGACAGGTGAGCCCTAATCTACCCACCACTCAGTCCCTGCCTACTTGCAACGGCCTGTCCTAGGCGACGGCGTACAACTGGGCGACGGTCCCTATGCTCACGATGTGCACGACAGACAAACAGACAAGGGTACACAGAAGCTAGGGGAAGGGGGCAGTTGCCCACGGCAACACCGTGAGCAACAAGAGTAGTGAGCGAGCCGAGTCAAACCAGGAGTGTGCGAGGTACCAAACGCAGAACAGGAGAGTAGTGAACGAGTCGAGTCAAAACAGGAGTGTACGAGGTACCAAACGCAGAGCAGGAGAGTAGTGAACGAGCCGAGTCAAACCAGGCGTGTACGTGGTACCAAAAGCAGAGCAGGAGAGTAGTCAGTAAGCCAGGGTCTATATGGAGCAGAGGACAAAAGTACAAGCAGCAGTAGCAGAGCCAGGAAACCGACAGAATCACAGGCAAAGGAGGAGCAGGAAGTGAAGGTATAAATAGACAGAGGGCGGGAGCTAGCTCCGTCTGGCCAGGCTGTGATAGGCTGTGATAGGCTGTATGTCTGTATGTGAGAAGTGATATGAAGGCGAGTGTGAAAGAGACAATAGTGGGTGAAGACTGTGAGGAGGTTGAAACCTTGTGGGTGGAACTAGAAAGGGAGGTAAACACTGAAAAAATTACTTTTGGTGTAATCTATAGACCCCCCAATATAACTGAGGAGATGGAAGGTCAGCTATATAAACAGATGGAGCGGGCTGCACAGGCGGGTACTGTAGTGATAATGGGAGATTTTAATTTCCGGGATATTAATTGGTGTCATGGTTCGGCTTCAACTGCAAAGGGGAGACATTTCCTCAACCTGTTGCAGGAAAATTTTATGGGCCAGTTTGTGGAAGACCCGACTAGAGGTGAAGCTCTGTTGGATCTGGTCATTTCTAATAATGCAGATCTTGTTGGGAATGTCAATGTTCGTGAAAACCTCGGTAACAGTGATCACAATATAGTTACATTTTACCTATACTGTAAAAAACAAACGCAGGCTGGGAGGGCAAAAACATTTAATTTTAAGAAAGCCAATTTCCCCAGGATGAGGGCTGCAATTCAGGATATAGACTGGGAAGAACTAATGTCAAATAATGGAACAAATGATAAATGGGAGATTTTCAAATCTACTTTGAGTTATTATAGTGCAAAATTTATTCCTACAGGTAATAAGTATAAACGACTCAAACTAAACCCCACATGGCTTACACCTTCTGTGAAAGGGGCAATACATGACAAAAAAAGGGCATTTAAAAAATACAAATCTGAGGGTACAGCTGTAGCCTTTGTAAAATATAAAGAGCTTAATAAAATCTGTAAAAATGTAATAAAATTAGCAAAAATACAAAATGAAAGGCAGGTGGCCAGGGATAGTAAAACAAATCCCAAAAAATTCTTCAAGCATATAAATGCAAAAAAGCCAAGGTCTGAACATGTAGGACCCCTAGATAATGGTAATGGGGAGTTGATCACAGGGGATCAAGAGAAGGCAGAGTTACTAAATGGGTTCTTTAGCTCTGTATATACAACTGAAGAAAGAGCAGCTGATGTAGCTGGTGCCAGTGCTGTTAATATATCAGTTGATATACTGAATTGGATGAATGTAGAGATGGTCCAAGCTAAATTAAATAAAATAAATGTGCACAAGGCCCCGGGACCAGATGGGTTACACCCTAGAATTCTTAAAGAGCTTAGTTCAGTTATTTCTGTCCCCCTTTTCATAATATTCAGAGAATCTCTAGTGACTGGTATAGTGCCAAGGGACTGGCGCAGGGCAAATGTGGTGCCTATTTTCAAAAAGGGCTCTAGGTCTTCCCCGGGTAATTATAGACCAGTAAGCTTAACATCCATCGTGGGGAAAATGTTTGAGGGGCTATTGAGGGACTATATACAGGATTATGTGACAATAAATAGCATTATAAGTGACAGCCAGCACGGTTTTACTAAGGACAGAAGTTGTCAAACTAACCTAATCTGTTTTTATGAAGAGGTGAGCAGAAGTCTAGACAGAGGGGTCGCTGTGGATTTAGTGTTTTTGGACTTTGCAAAGGCATTTGACACTGTCCCCCATAGACGCCTAATGGGTAAATTAAGGACTATAGGTTTAGAAAATATAGTTTGTAATTGGATTGAGAATTGGCTCAAGGACCGTATCCAGAGAGTTGTCGTCAATGATTCCTTCTCTGAATGGTCACCGGTTATAAGTGGTGTACACCAGGGTTCAGTGCTGGGACCACTATTATTCAACTTATTTATTAATGATATAGAGGAAGGGATTAATAGCACTATTTCTATTTTTGCAGATGACACCAAGCTATGTAATATAGTTCAGACTATGGAAGATGTTCATGAATTACAGGCAGATTTAAACAAACTAAGTGTTTGGGCGTCCACTTGGCAGAGGAAGTTTAATGTAGATAAATGTAAAGTTATGCATCTGGGTACCAACAACCTGCATGCATCATATGTCCTAGGGGGCGCTACACTGGCGGATTCACTTGTTGAGAAGGATCTGGGTGTACTTGTAAATCATAAACTCAATAACAGCATGCAGTGTCAATCAGCTGCTTCAAAGGCCAGCAGGATATTGTCGTGTATTAAAAGAGGCATGGACTCACGGGACAGGGATGTAATAATGCCACTTTACAAAGCATTAGTGAGGCCTCATCTAGAATATGCAGTTCAGTTCTGGGCTCCAGTTCATAGAAAGGATGCCCTGGAGTTGGAAAAAATACAAAGAAGAGCAACGAAGCTAATAAGGGGCATGGAGAATTTAAGTTATGAGGAAAGATTGAAAGAATTAAACCTATTTAGCCTTGAAAAAAGACGACTAAGGGGGGACATGATTAACTTATATAAATATATTAATGGCACGTACAAAAAATATGGTGAAATCCTGTTCCTTGTAAAACCCCCTCAAAAAACAAGGGGGCACTCCCTCCGTCTGGAGAAAAAAAGGTTCGAGCTGCAGAGGCGACAAGGCTTCTTTACAGTAAGAACGGTGAATTTATGGAATAGCCTACCGCAGGAGCTGGTCACAGCAGGGACAGTAGATGGCTTTAAAAAAGGGTTAGATAATTTCCTAGAACAAAGAAATATTAGCTCCTATGTGTAGAAATTTTTCCTTCCCTTTTCCCTTCCCTTGGTTGAACTTGATGGACATGTGTCTTTTTTCAGCCGTACTAACTATGTAACTCCTCAGCCTCAAAGCCTGATTGGTAGAAGGAGGGGTCACTCGATCAGACTTAGGAGCAGGTGCAGACTGACTAACCACGGGCGTCGACACAGAAGCTGTGTCTGGCAGATCCTTTACAGTACACCCCCTTTTATGAGGGGCCACTGGACCCTTTCTAGGAGGACCTGGCTTATTGTGGAACCGAAGATGGAACCTCCTGAGCAATACTGCAGCGTGAACATCCCGGGTGGGTACCCAAGTCCTCTCCTCAGGCCCGTATCCTCTCCAATGGACCAGGTACTGGAGAGAGCCTTGGACCATCCTGCTGTCCACAATCTTGGCCACCTCGAATTCTACCCCTTCAGGGGTGAGAACAGGGACCGGAGGTTTCCTCGAGGGAGCCAAGGACGGGGAGCAGCGTTTCAGGAGGGAGGCATGAAACACGTCGTGTATTCGAAAAGACGGGGGTAACTCCAGTCGGAAGGAGACAGGGTTAAGGACTTCAATGACCTTGTACGGCCCTATATACCGGGGAGCAAACTTTTTGGATGGGACTTTAAGGCGCAAATTTTTAGCAGAACGTCTTCTATCTGCCTGAGTCTTTTGTATGCTCTGGGACGCCTCTAGGTTCTTCTGAACCTGGGCCCAGACTGTGCACAGTTCCCGATGAACGACATCTACCTCGGGATTGTTGGAACCACCAGGTGAAACAGAGGAGAACCGTGGATTAAACCCAAAATTACAGAAAAAGGGGGAGACCCCTGACGAGTTACTGACCCCGTTATTAAGGGAAAATTCAGCGAGGGAAATGAAGGAGACCCAATCATATTGATAGTCAGAGATAAAACACCTTAAATATTGTTCTAGAGACTGATTAGTCCTCTCAGTTTGGCCATTAGTTTCAGGATGGAAGGCCGAGGAGAAGGACAGATCAATCTCCAACTTTTTACAGAAGCTCTCCAAAACAATGAAACAAATTGTACCCCTCTGTCAGAAACAATATTGACAGGAACCCCATGGAGACGCAGGATGTGTTTGACAAACAAGGTAGCTAACGTCTTAGCATTGGGTAGTTTCTTGAGGGGCACAAAGTGGCACATCTTACTGAAGCTGTCTACTACAACCCACACCACCGACTTGCCTTGAGATGGAGGCAGATCGGTGATAAAATCCATGAAGATATGGGTCCAAGGTCTCTGGGGAATGGGCAAAGAACATAGTAAGCCCGCTGGTCGGGACCTGGGAGTCTTGGACCTAGCACAAATTTCACAAGCGGCGACGTAGGCCTTAACGTCTTTAAGCAACCCAGGCCACCAATAGTTTCTGGCAATGAGGTGCTTTGTACCCAGGATGCCTGGATGGCCAGATAGTGCAGAGTCATGATTTTCCCTGAGTACCCTTAGCCGGAATTGCAGGGGAACAAACAGCTTGTTCTCAGGAAGGTTCCCGGGAGCTGAACTTTGATCAGCCGCAATTTCGGAGACTAAGTCAGAATCAACAGAGGAAATGATTATACCTGGGGCAAAACACAAGCAGGATCTTCCTCCGCAGGAGGGCTGGCCATGAAGCTACTCGACATTGCATCCGCTTTAATATTTTTAGACCCAGCCCTATAAGTGACCAAAAAGTTGAATCTAGTAAAAAATAACGCCCATCGAGCTTGTCTCGGGTTTAGCCTCCGGGCAGATTCTAGGAAATCCAGATTCTTGTGGTCGGTAAGGACCGTAACCTGGTGCCTAGCCCCCTCCAGGAAGTGGCGCCACTCTTCAAATGCCCATTTAATGGCTAAGAATTTGCGGTTGCCAATGTCATAGTTACTCTCAGTGGGTGAGAACTTCCTGGAGAAGTAGGCACAGGGACGGAGATGGGTGAGGGACCTGGTACCCTGGGACAAGACAGCCCCCACTCCCACCTCGGAGGCGTCAACCTCCACGATGAATGGTTCCATTTGGTTAGGCTGAATCAGCACTGGGGCCGAGATAAAGCACTTCTTAAGGTCCTCAAAAGCCTGGACCGCCTCAGGAGGCCAGTGGAGGAGATCAGCACCTTTGCGAGTAAGATCCGTAAGAGGCTTAGCGATGACCGAGAAGTTAGCAATAAATCTCCTGTAATAATTAGCAAACCCCAGGAAGCACTGTAACGCCTTCAGGGAGGCAGGTTGGACCCATTCAGCCACAGCCTGAACCTTGGCAGGGTCCATGCGGAATTCATGAGGAGTGAGGATTTGACCAAACAGTTTGTTTTCCTGAAGGGCCTGGAGCACCTTCCTGACATGCTCAATGTGGGAGGACCAGTCCTTGGAAAACACAAGTATGTCATCAAGGTACACTACAAGAAATACCCCCAGGTAGTCTCTTAAGATCTCATTTATGAAATTCTGGAAGACCGCGGGAGCATTACACAACCCAAAAAGGGCATGACGAGGTATTCGAAATGACCTTCGGGCGTGTTAAACGAGGTCTTCCACTCATCCCCCTCTTTGATGCGGATAAGGTTATAAGCCCCCCGTAGATCAAACTTAGAGAACCATTGGGCCCCCTGAACCTGATTGAAGAGATCAGGAATCAAAGGAAGGGGATACTGGTTCCTTACAGTGACCTTATTCAAGTTTCGGTAATCGATGCACGGCCTAAGACCACCATCCTTCTTCCCTACGAAGAAGAAGCCAGCACCTACCGGAGAAGTAGAGGAGGAGCAGGAAGTGAAGGTATAAATAGACAGAGGGCGGGAGCCAGGCTGTGATAGGCTCTCCCACTCCTCAGCCTCCCAGCCTGATTGGTAGAAGGAGGGGTCACTCGATCAGACTTAGGAGCAGGTGCAGACTGACTAACCATGGGCGTCGACACAGCAGCTGTGTCTGGCAGATCCTTTACACTCAGCCTTCGCTACCTCGGTCATTGGCAGGATTGCCGAGTCATTATGCTGCATTTTCGGACATCTTCAGCAAGAGGGAGGCGGAGACATTGCCTCCACATCAGGTGTATGACTGCCCTATTTAACTGATTCCTGGTGCATCCCTTCCCCGTGGTAGGGTATATCCTCTCTCCTTGCCAGAGACTATGTCCATGTCCGCCTATGTGAAAGAGAACTTGGAGAGGGGCTTCATACGGCAGTCTTCCTCCCCGGCAGGAGCCGGGTTCTTCTTTGTCAAAAAGAAAGATGGCTCTCTTCGTCCTTGTATTGACTACAGAGGTCTCAACCAGATCACGGTAAAGAATAAATATTCATTGCCACTGATCTCTGAACTGTTTGATCGTATACGTGGTGGCAGGATTTTTTCTAAACTAGACCTGCGTGGGGCTTACAACCTAGTTTGGATTTGCCAGGATGATGAACGGAAGACTGCATTTAACACCCGTGATGGACACTATGGGTATCTAGTAATGCCCTTCGGCCTGTGTAATGCTACCGCGGTCTTCCAGGTGTTTGTAAATGACATTTTCCGTGACCTCCTCTATGTTTGTGTTGTAGTCTACCTCGATGACATATTTTTTCCAGATCCTATAACGCACCAGAGACATGTCCGTCAAGTTCTGCTATGATTAAGGGAGAATCGTCTGTACGCCAAGCTGGAGAAGTGCGTGTTTGACAGAGATGTGCTACCCTTCCTGGGCTACATCGTCTCGAATTGAGGTCTCGAGATGGATCCTGAGAAGGTAAAGTCTGTTCTGGAATGGCCACGCCCTCAAGGCTTGAGGGCCATACAGCGATTTCTGGGATTCGCTAATTTTTACGGGCAGTTTATTCCGAATTTCTCCTCACTGACTTCTCCTATCTCTAACCTTACTAAGAAGGGTATGAACGCCAAGGTGTGGACTCCCGAGGCAGAGTTCGCATTCAACAGCCTGAAGAGTGCCTTCACGTCAGCCTCTAGCCTCCATCATCCGGATGTCTCCCTGCAGTTCTCGTTGGAGGTTGACGCATCCTCTGTAGGTGCTGGTGCACTCTTGTTCCAGAGAGGTCCCAAGGGCAAGTCAAGGGTATGTGGATATTTCTCCAAGCTCTTCTCTTCCGCAGAACGCAACTACTCGATTGGGGATCGGGAGTTACTAGCCATCAAATTGGCTCTGGAAGAGTGGAGACATCTATTAGAGGGCGCAGCTCATCCGATCCTAATTTTTACAGACCACAAGAATTTAACCGACGACGACGGCCCAACGGCTGAACCCTCATCAGGCCAGGTGGTCACTGTTCTTTACTAGGTTTCAGTTCGAGCTCCATTATCGCCCAGCCGATAAGAATGTGAGGGCCGATGCCTTGTCCAGGTCTTTCGAGACGAAAGACACCGTGGAGAGTCGACAGAAAGTTATCGATCCACCTTGCATTATCTCTGTCAATCCCCTGCAAGTTGGGGACATTCTTCCAGGGAGGACGTTTGTGCACCTGGCTGATCGTGGAAGAATCCTCCGCTGGGGACACTCCTCTAGAATGGCAGGTCACGCAAGGGCCCGTAAGACCCGGGATCTGATTGCTCATCATTTCTGGTGGCCCACGCTGCCCAAGGACATTGTGGACTTCGTTTCTGCCTGTTCTGTATGTGCAGCCAATAAGGCTGCTCACTCCAGACCTGCTGGTCTGCTCTAGCCATTGCCTGTGCCCAATGCTCCCTGGCAGCATATAGCTATGGACTTTGTTACGGACCTGCCTCTCTCTGCTGAATGCAGTTCTATCTGGGTGGTGGTGGATCGATTTTCGAAGATGGCACACTTCGTTCCTCTGACCTGTCTTCCTTCTGCTCCTCAATTGGCCAAGCTGTTCATCCAACACATCTTTCGCCTGCACGGCTTTCCGCAGCATATTGTGTCTGATCGTGGGGTTCAGTTTACCTCAAAGTTCTGGAGAGCCCTCTGCGGACTCTTCGGTGTCAAATTGGACTTGTCATCAGCCTACCATCCTCAGTCCAATGGTCAGGTCGAGAGGATTAATCAGATTTTGGAGAACTACCTACGCCACTTCATTTCCAATGGGCAGAGTTCTCATACAATAATCATACCAGCGAGTCCACAAGGAATACACCGTTCTTCATTGTCTATGGCCAGCACCCACAAATCCCTCTCCTAATGCCCGATACTTCCGAGGTGCCAGCGGCTGACTCCACGTTTAGAGACTTTCTGCCGATCTGGCAGCAGACTCGATCCTCCATCCTAATGGCAGTCGACCACATGAAACGGAAGGCTGACACAAGGAGAAGAGAACTTCCTCAGTTTCCTCCTGGCACGAGGGTCTGGCTGTCTTCCAGGAATATCCGACTAAGGGTCCCAACATGCAAGTTTGCTCCCAGGATCCCCAACTCCTTCCACGTATCCCTCCTGAAGCTGGTGGTCCTGAACCGCTATACCAAGACTCCTAGCCCTGTGGTTGCCTCCAGCGGCCCTTCAGACACCTTTGAGGTTCAAGAGATCCTGGACACAAAAAAAGTGAGAGGAAAGAGCTTTTATTTGGTGGATTGGAGGGGGTTTGGTCCTGAAGAAAGGTCTTGGGAGACAGAGGAGAACCTCAATGCTCCTACTCTTCTGCAGAAGTTTCACTCTCACTCTGGTCCCAAGAAGAGGGGGCGTAAGAGGGGGGATACTGCAATGTCCGTGGCTGCGGGCTGTTAGCTTTGTTCCCCTCCTGACAGTGGCAGCTACGAGTCGGCAAGCGCTGGCCCCAGGCGTCTCCTGAGGAGGCGGCCACTCACCTCAGCCAGATCACCGGACATTGTGGACGAAATTTGACCCGTGAGTACCCTGGACTATAAGAGGGGTCCAGCCCCCTAGTTCGATGCCTGAGCGTTGTTGTGTTCCCTAGTTTGTCTTTGTGATGGCCTCCTAGTGTGTTCCCTGTTCCAGTCCCTGCTCCAGTCCCTGTTCCAGTTCCTAACATTCCATACCATCCTGGTCTAGCACTGAGCTGTGCCAAAGTCGTGCCGTGCTGCATCCACGTCTGACCTGCTTCACATTGCCTGACGTCCGCCTGCTACCTAGTCCCAGCCAAGCCTGCCCTGCTGATGTCTGAGCTGCCACAGGTACCTATAGAACTATAGACTCTCACCTGCTCCCTGTTGGCCAGCTGCCTTATCGCCAAGGCGGTACGGCCCAGTGGGTCCACAGACCCATCGTGACAAGATAAAATACTGAACCTATACATACCAAAGGTACCGCTGATAACATATCGAAGATCAAAAAATTTGAAAGATCTATTGGTTCGGAGTTATTACTCAGGTAAGGTCCTGGCTAAAATATTTGGGACAAAAGGCCCCAAATGGGGCTGTAAGCCTTGTGGTAAATGTTTTGCATGTCCAAATGTGGAAACTGCTGATAATTTCCTCAATTCATGTAGGAACAGAGAATTTAAAATCACACATTCCATTGGATGCAACACAACTGGTGCAATATATTACGCAACGTGCCCGTGTGGGTCTATGTCGGACTAACATCACGTGAATTAAGACGTTGTGTAAGGGAGCGTGTTCTGGATATTGAAACAGCAGAAAATGAAACTCGTTTATCGAAGTTGAAGACTCTACCTAGGCATTTCAAGATACATCATAACTGCAACAGTAAATAATTACAGGCAAGAGGGATTGATCGGGTATTGATTAATGGTAGGGGAGGGGATTGGAAGAGAATTCTGGCCCAAAAGGAGGCTAAATGGATTTATACACTTGATACTTTTTCCCCTAAAGGACTAAATGAGAAAATTAGTTTTGCACCATTTCTATAGCTTTATAACATCTTATTTTCTACTAAGATCTTTTTGAATACTGGAATTATCTGCTACTGATAGTGGTTTATTGCTCTACAGATCTCTCTATTTATTATCTATGTCCCACAGATATATTCAAGTTTAATATGGCTCCTCACCTTTGTGCTGCCCTATTTTTCGTCCTCTATACGTGTATGATGGATATGGCGTAGGATCCTTGACATCTGACATTTTTGTCACCATTCTTCATGGGACTATTCTCATTTTAAAAACCCGTTTAGGATTGGTATATTGGATCTTAATCTTATGCTGATACTTCGGTTTGGATGACGCTCACTATGATCACTGTATTTTATATTTTTTCTACTATTGTGCTTATCTATGTGTTTTTGTCACTGTGTGTTCACTTATCACTGCATGTTCACTTATTTGTGTTTCACTCCTTATTGTAAACATATATTATTTATTACTACCAGGGGCAGATTAAGGGTACCATGGGCCCCGGGCACTTTTTCAAGTCTGCCCCCCCCCCCCCGAACTCTGAAGACAGAAATTTGAAGATGCTGTACCGTATATATTTGCAGATTTCTGTTTAAGCGGCCACATATCTGGCACAGTTTTAAATTAGATGTAAAAACAGAATGAGCCATACAGAAGAGAAAAGCAGAATATTTTGAGACACTAATGTGTTCAGGAGCGTTATAACTTTTTTATTTTTACGTCAATGGATTGGTGTGTGAAGGATTATTTTTTTGCCGGAGGAGTTGTAGTTTTTATTGGCACCATTTAAAGTACCATATAATGGGTAAATTGGAAAAAACGGAGATTCATCCATGGTTTTTTGGGTTTAGTTTTTACTGTATATATTTACCTTCTCTTAAGGTAAAAGTAGATTTTAACATATACTTTAACCCCTTCACGACATTTGCCGTAAATGTACGTCATGGAAAGCATTGACTTCCCGCAAACTGCTGTACATTTACGGCAAATGTTTGGCACCGGCTCAGAAGCTGAGTCGGTGCCATCATCGTCGGATCTCAGCTGTATCTTACAGCTGACATCCGACTGTAACTGCGGGGACCGAAATTAGCTTCGATCCCCGCCATTAACCCCTTAAGTGCAGCGCTCAAACGCGATCGCTGCATTTAAGGTGTTTGCAGCTCATCGGAGCCCCAGCAATGAAATTGCCGGGGTTCCGGTGGCTGCAATGGCAACAGGAGGCCTAATACTGGCCTCCCGGTCTGCCTAGCACCGAAGCCGGTCAAGATCCGCCCGGCGGCGGAGCCTGATCGGCTTCCGTAGCTGCCGGCAAGATGGCGCCGGGTCAGGAGCTGATCCCGCGTCATCAGCGGTGGAAGTCAGCCGTACTGTACAGCTGACATCCACCTGTAACGGTAGGAACCGGAGCTAGCTCCGATCCCTGCCATTAACCCCTTCGATGCAGCAATCGAAAGCGATTGCTGCATCGTAGCGGTTACTAGCAGATCGCCAGCCCTGACAGGCAATCGGGACTGGCGACTGCTGTTATGGCAACAGGAGACACAATGGTCTCCTGCTCTGCCATTACGGAAGCCGATTAGGCCCCGCCGGGAGGCGAAGCCTAATCGGCTTGCTGTCAGTGAATGACTGACAGATCTAATACATTGCACTACATAGGTAGTGAAATGTATTAGAAAAAAAAAAATCTGACCATTGGACCTTCAAGTCCCCTAGTGGGACTTGAAGAAAAGTGTAAAAAAAGTATAAAAAAGTGTAAAAAAAAGTGCAAAAAATAAAAGTTTGAAAACAATAAAAGTTTCAAGTAATCAAATAAAACACAATCACCCTTTTACTCTTATCAAGTCCTTTATTATTGAAAAATCGCCACGACCGTAACGATCTGAGGTATCAAAATATTATATTATTTATTGCACGCGTTGAACAGCGTAAAAAAAAACCGTAAAAAACGTTACCAGAGTTTCTGTTTTTTGGTCACTTTGTCCTACAAATATTAGAATAAAAAGTGATCAAAAAGTCGCACGTATCCAAAAATGGTACCTATAAAAACTATAGCTCGTCCCGCAAAAAACAAGCCCTCATACACCTCCGTCGACAAAAAAATTAAAAAGTTATGGTTCTCACAACTTGGCGACAGAAAAAATACATTCTTTTTACAAAAGTAATTTTATTGTGCAAAAAGTTGTAAAACATAAAAAAGTGCTATAAATTAGGTATCGCCGGAATCGTACTGACTCGCAGAATAAAGTTAACATGTAGTTTATAATGCATGGTGAACGCTGTATAAAAAAAAACGAAAAAAGCTGTGCCAGAATTGCGTTTTTTTGTTTACCTGGCATCCCAAAAAATAGGATAAAAGGTGATCAAAAAGTCACATGTACCCCAAAATGGTACCAATAATAACTACAGCTCGTCCCGCAACAAACAAGCCCTCATACCGCTACGTCTATGAAAAATTAAATGAGTTATGGCTCCAATAAGTCAGGAAATAAAAAAATATGCAGTTGTGCCCGAGGGGAACATTTCTTCTGTTTCAAGAGGCGATTTATCAAGGACCTAAAATTAGGGAACCAGGAAGGGGAGGGCCCAACCATATCCGCTGGAAGCGAGGGCGCCCGTATTATACCAGGACAACACTTCCCAGCAAAATTCCCCAAACTACAAAAGGTGCGGAGTGTGGACCAAAAGGGGGATAAGAAATGACTGTGCGGAAAGGATTGCTTCACAGCGTAACACACATCTATGGATTATTTTTATTTTTTTATACCACCTGACTATGCCCCTTATATACTCCGCCCCGCTTACATGTACCCCCACATTATAAATGGAAACACCAGCAATACTCAAACAAATATAGTACCAAGCAAAATCCGCTCTCCAAAAGCCAAATGGTGCTCCCTCGGCTCTGAACCCTACAGCGTGCCCAAACAGCAGTTTCCTTCAACATATATGGAATCGTCATACCCAGTAGAACCCTTTTAACAATTTTTGGGGTGTGTGTCTCCAGCGTCATAAGCTTGGCATGACATATTTGCCACTGAATGGCATATCTAAGGAAAAATATACATTTTTAATTTGCACCATCCGCAGCGCATTCATTTATGGAAAAGACTTGTGGGGTGAAATGCTCACTACACCCCTTAATAAATGCCTTGAGGGGTGCAGTTTCCATAATGGGGGTCACTTCTCAGGGGTTTCTTTTTATTATTTCACATCTGAGCCTCTGCAGTTGTGTACCAATACTTTGTAAATCGCCAAATTAGGCCTCCACTCCGCATGGTACTCTTCACTCCTGAGCCCTGTCATATGTCCAGGCAAAAGATTAGGGCCACATGTAGGGTGTTTCTAAAACCAGGAAACACCGCATAATAATTAGAGAGCTGTCTTGTTATGGTGGCACAAGCCGGGCACCACATATTGGCATATCTATGGAAAAAAATCCCATTTTCACTCTGCAACATCGAGTGAACACTAATTTCTACAAAACACCTGCATGGTTAAAATGCTTACTACACCCCTTGGTAAATGCATTGAGGGGTGTAGTTTCCAAAATGGGGTCACTTCTGGGGGGTTTCCACTGTTTTGGGCCCACAGGCGCCCAGAAACCAATCCAGCAACATCTGCACTCCAAATGGCGGTCCTTCCCTTCTGAGCCCTGCAGTTTGCCCAAACAGCAGTTTATGACCACATATGGGGTATTGCCGTACTCGGGAGAAATTGCTTTACAAATGTTGGGTTCTTTTTTTTTCCTTTATTTGTTGAGAAAATGAAAACATTTGCGCTAAAGCTACGTCTTATTGAAGAAAAAGGACTGTTTTTATTTTCACTGCCTAATTCTAATAAATTCTATGAAACATCTGTGGGGTCAAAATGCTCACTAAACCCCTAGATGAATTCCTCAAGAGGTGTAGTTTCCTAAATGGAGTCCCTTTTTGGGCGTTTTCATTGTTTTGTCCCCTCAGGGGCTTTGCAAATGTGACCTGGCCTCCGCAAACCATTCCTGCTAAATGTGATCTCAAAAAGCCAAATAGTGCTCTTTCCCTTCTAAGCCCTGCCGTGTGTCCAAACAGCCGGTTATTACCACATGTTGGGTATTGTTTTACTCGGGAGAAATTGCTTTACAAATTTTGTGGTGCTTTTTCTCCTTCAGTCCTTTTGGAAATGAGAAAAAATTAGCTAAACCTAGATCTTTTTTGAAAAAATGTAGATTATTATTTTCAGGGCCTACTTTCAATAATTGCTGCAAAAAAACTGTGGCGTCAAACCGCTCACTATACCCCTAGATAATTTCCTCAATGGGTGTAGTCTCCAAAATGGGGTCACTTGTGGGGGGTTTCCACTGTTTTGTCCCCTCAGGGGCTTCGTAAATGTGACATGGCCTCTCAAACCATTCCTGCTAAATTTGAGCTCCAAAAGCCAAATGGCGCTCTTTCCCTTCTAAGCCCTGCCGTGTCTCCAAACAACCGTTTATTACCACATGTGGGGTATTGTTTTACTCGAGAGAAATTGCTTTACAAATTTTGCGGTGCTTTTTCTCCTTCAGTCCTTGTGGAAATGAGAAAAAAAATCGCTAAACCTACATTTTCTTTGAAGAAATGTTGATTTTAATTTTCACGGCCTACTTCCAATAATTTCTGTAAAAAACCTGTGCGGTCAAAATGCTCACTACACCCCTAGATAATTTCCTTGAGGTGTCTAGTTTCCCAGATGGGGTCACTTTTGGGGGATTTTTACTGTTTTGTCACTGCAAGAGCCCTTCAAACCTGACATGGTGCCTAAAATATATTCTAACAAAAATAAGGCCCCAAAATCCCCTAGGTGTTCCTTTGCTTCTGAGGCCGGTGCTTCATTCCAGTAGCACGCTACAGCCACATGTGGGATATTTCCTAAAACTGCAGAAACTGGGCAACAAATTTTGAGTTGCATTTCTCTGGTAAAACCTTCTGTGTTATAAAAAAAATTGTATAAAAAATTTATTTCTGCAAAAAAATATGAAATTTGTACATTTCACCTCTACTTTGCTTTAATTCCTGTGAAATGTGTAAAGGGTTAAGACATTTTCTAAATGCTGTTTTGAATACTTTGAGAGGTGAAGTTTTTAAAATGGGGTGACTTTTTGGGGGTTTCTAATATATAAGGCCCTCAAAAGCACTTCACAACTGAACTGGCCCCTGTAAAAATAGCCTTTTGAAATTTTCTTGAAAATGTGAGAAATTGCTGCTAAATTTCTAAGCCTCACAAAGTCATAGAAAAATAAAAGGATGTTCAAAAAACGATGCCAATCTAAAGTAGACATATGGGTGATGTTAATTAGCAACAATTTTGTGTGGTATAACTGCCTGTTTTACAAGCAGATACATTTAAATTGAGAAAAATGCTAATTTTTGCAATTTTTCGCTAATTTTTGGTGTTTTTCACAATTAAATACTGAACATATCGAGCAAATTTTGCTAGTAACTTAAAGTGCAATGTGTCACCAGAAAATAATCTCAGAATCGCTTGGATAGGTGAAAGCATTCCGAAGTTATTACCACATAAAGTGACATGTCAGATTTGAAAAATGTGGCTCTGTCAGGAAGGTCAAAAGTGGCTAAAGAGGGAAGGGGTTAACCTTAAGAGAATGTAAATATATACAGACCCAGAATGAAGCTCAGTACAAATATACAGACCCAGAACCAAGCTCAGTACATATATGCAGCAACAGAACAAAGCTCATTACATATATACAGAACCAGAACAAATATAGTTCAGTACAGAGATCATTTGCAAATTCAGTTTAACCCCTGCTGTATAAATTTGTACGACATAAAACAACAGCTCCCAGTATAGCCTGAACAATGGTTAGGATTTGCTATCTGCACCTTGCTGCAGATCATACAGTGACTACAGTACTGATCAGTCACAGGGAGAATAAACATTTACATTGAGTGACTCACAGGTGATGTCTCAGATTCTTTTTCATTCTTTTTCTGTTTTTTTCTCCATCCGGTCCAGACTTCTTAACGGCACGGCCCATTTCTGCAGTTTGCAGCTCGGATTTCTTCAGCTCCTCACTTTTCCAACATTTCCGCACCTATAAATGAAGATTCAATTTCTCATGATGCCACACTCTATGCTTCTAAATATAATAGTATCATAAACTGTGCCCCTGAATATAATAGTATCATACACTCTGCCCCCAAACATAATAGTGCTACACACATATACACACATATAATAGTACTATACACTGTGCTGAATATAATAGTACTATACACTGTGCTGAATATAATAGTACTATACACTGTGCTCCGAATATAATAGTACTATACACTGTGCTCCTGAATATAATAGTACTATACACTGTGCTCCGAATATAATAGTACTATACACTGTGCTCCTGAATATAATAGTACCATACACTGTGCTCCGAATATAATAGTACTATACACTGTTACCCTGAATATCATAATACTATACACTGAGCTCCTGAATATAATAGTACTATACACTGTGCTCCTGAATATAATAGTACTATACACTGAGGGGTGACGCTAGCCCCTGTGCTGCCTGAAGCGGACTATAAAAAGACCCCCCCCCCCAAATCTATGCTAGTTTTTGTCATTACTAGCTTTACACAACAAACACGCAATATATACGTTTTTTTTTAAATAGGAAGACATCTGTTGTTTATTTGTTAAAGTGCTGCTTAATGTATAGAAAAGATTTAAAGAATTCTACTTACTGTATTACTTTAGTATCATAGATCACAATTCAGCATTATCACTGAAAATGGTTTAACACTTTTTCTATGCCCCCTTTTTATTACCTAATTCGCTTATTGATTTTTAACTGAGTTCAGTGGCCCAGGGTGGACGGCATGATGCAGTAATGTCATTGTGTCGGGCAGTTGACGTCATCAGCGCGCTCCCGATCTCTTGTAGGCCTCAGGCCTAAACCAGGCTGTGGCCTACAAGAGCAAATGATGGAGCAGGGAGCCAATGGCCAGGGGTTGGCTGGCAAATTTTAGTCTGGGGGGAAAGCACACAGCCCTGGCCCAAGAGTAGCGGCCCATTCTGGGGGCACTGGGCAATTGGCGAGTTTGCCCCCCTAACACCGCTACGGAAGAACTCCAGGAAGAAAACCGTTTCTTGATGGCGGAGTACAAGAAAGCCTTACCTGGGAATTAGACTTTCTTGTATTCCGCCATGGGGAAACGTTTTTCTCTCTGGCGGATGACTTTTCAGTTGATAGGTAGCAGAGTTACATGAGGGGGAATTATTTTTCCTTGACCTCTAGTTTCTATTGTTGCAAATTTAAGTTTTCAAAATTTTTATACTGCTAACTTTTTTTTGGGAGGTTCCGCTGGACCATTTGGACTACGTCGTAGATTCATTGGACTACTTAGATGATCTACTTTTTAAAAAAAAAAAAATAGTGAAAGGGGGTTGCATGGGGGAGTTTTAATCTCAATAATTTTTTTTTTCTTGTGTCTGTTTTTATTAATACTTTATTATGGCCTTAGTAATGGCTGCTGTCTGATTGACAGTGTTTAATTACTAAGGCTGGGGCTTCGCATTAGCTAGTAACAAGGCTATCACTAACCCCTATTATTGCCCCAGATCCCACTGCCGCCAGGGATACCGGGAAGAGCCGCATACGATCCAGTACCTGACCATCTGAAACGACGGTTAGGCAGTGGGGCGACCGCAGGCTGGTATTATCAGGCTGGGAAGGGCCAAAAACCGTGGCCCTTCCCACCCTGGTAATGCTAGTCTGCTGCTGCTTTATTGTATCTGGCTAGTTATGAAAAATAGGGGGAACCCCACGTCATTTTTAAAAAATAAATAATTGAAAAAAAATTATGTGAGATCCCCTCCATTTTTCATAACCAGCCAGATACAATAAAGCAGCAGCAGCCTAGCATTACCAGGGTGGGAAGGGCCACGGTTTTTGGCCCTTCCTAGCCTGATAGTACCAGCCTTCGGCCACCCCAGTACCCTTCACTTCAGATGGTCGGGTACTGGATCGTATCCGGCTCTTCCCAGTACTCCTGGTGGCGGGGTAATAATAGGGGGTTAGTGCTAGCCTTTTTACTGGTTAACACGAAGCCCCTTCTTAGTAATGGACGCACTCAATTAGACAGCTGCCATTACTAAGGCAGTAATGAAGTATTATAAGACATAAAATGTTTTATTCTATTGAAATAACTCTTACACACAATCCACTTTACCATTTTATAAAAAAAAAGAATAAAAACTTAAATCAGCGAAGTAGTCCAACGAATCTACGACGTAGTCCAAATGGTCCAGCGGAACCTGCAAAACAAAAATTAGCAGTATGAAAAATAAAAATAAAGATTGCTACCCCCACAAAAGTACAAACATATGAATAAATAGTTACTTTAGGGAACATATTAAAATAATTTAAAAAAAATAGGCCTATAAAGTAAAACACATAAAAAAAAAAAAAATGAAAAAATTATAACACCTTTCCTTTAGGCCCCATGCACACGACAGTAAAAACGCCCGTAATTACGGGCCGTAATTATGGGCCCATAGACTTCTATTAGCCACAGGTACCTTCCCGTTTGCTTATGGGAAGGTGCCCGGGCCGTTGAAAAATATAAATCATGTCCTATTTCAGGCCGTAAATACGGCATAGGCAGGCCCATAGAAGTCTATGTGGCTCCCGTAATTACGAGCAGCTACGTGCGTGTACCTGTAATTACGGGAGCGTTGCTAGGCGACGTCAGGGGATAGTTACTGTCCAGGGTGCTGAAAGAATTAAAAGATCAGTGCAGGATAGAGAGAAGGGGCTACACTGATCAGCAGTAACTCTTTCAGCAGCCTGGACAGTGACTACCGCTGGACAGTGAGTAAAAACCTGCAACAAAAATGTTCATACTTACCCAGAACTCCCTGCTTCTTCCTCCAGTGCGGCCTCCTGGAATAACGTTTCATCCCATGTGACTGCTGCAGCGATCACATGGACTGCCGCGTCATCCAGGGAGGTCGGACTGGATGTCAAAAGAGGGACAAGTCACCAAGACAATGGCTGGGGTACGTATGAACTTCTTTTTCTTTCTATCGCTGCGTTCCGCTGCGGAAACTGCCCAAAAGGGCGGCCCCTTCTCTCTATCCAGCATTGCCTATCAGAGCTGGAGAGAAAGAAGGGGCTGCCGATTAGTGCAGTACAATATAGCAGAGAAAACGGGTCCGTAAATACGGGTGGAATAAGGGTGACAACGGACCCGTATTTACGAGCACGGGTCCGTAAATACGGGAGGAATACGGGTGACAAAGGACCCGTATTTACGCCAGTATTTACGGGAGGGAAAAAATACGGTCGTGTGCATGGGGCCTTAAAGAGAACCTTTCCCCTGCCCATACGTGTGCCGAATGTAATGGGCAGGGGCTGCACAAACTCTGGGTCACATTTTTTTTCCTATCCTCCTTCGTTATTTAGATATTGGTGCCGTAATATTTGGCGCCTGATATTTAAATAACCCCTGAACAATCAATGGGGAGGTAATGGGCAAGGGGGCGTGTAACATCGCGGTGACACTGTCCAATCAGCTACGGACAGTGTCACAGCAAGAGTTGGAGAGAGGAGAGCATGTGCGCTCGAGCGCGCAGCTCTGCCACAGGAGAGGAGAAGAAGAGTGTGAATTCTTCTTCTTCTGTTCCATGGCATCAGAGCTGTGCGCGCACGTATGCTCTCACTCTTTAGCTCTCGGCAAATAAGGACGACAAGACTGATCTCTTGCGATAGATCACACATTCTTGTACTTGCCTGCCGAGAGCTGCAGAGTGAGAGTGTGCGCGCCCATTGACAGTTAATGCGGTTATTTAAATATCTGGCGCCAAATATTACAGCACCGATATCTAAATAAGGAAAGAGGGTAGGAATTTTTTTTTAAAGTGCCCCAGAGTTTGTGCGGCCCTGATCATTACATGCTGCACTCAAATGCACATCTATGGGCAGGTGAAAGGTTCTCTTTAAAGTGTAACAACTTTTTAAAAAACGTACAGGCACAATAGAAAGTCTATGAGTCCGTACACCGATCACTTGGTTGAAAGTTGATCATAAATTAAGCGGCACAGCGCTCACCCGAGCACTTCTGCTGCTTCATTTTAGCGATCGGTGGGGGTCTCAGTGCTCGGTCCCCCACCGATGAAAACTTCTGACATGTCACTATGGCCCCATGCACACGAACGTATTTTTTTCCTCCCGTGAATACTGGCGTAAATACGGGGTCCTTTGTCACACGTATTCAACCCGTATTCCACCAGTATTTACGAACCCGTGCCCGTAAATACAGGTCCGTTGTCACCAGTATTCCACCCATATTTACGGACCCGTTTTCTCTGCACTAATCGGCAGCCCCTTCTCTCTATCAGTGATGGATAGAGAGAAGGGGCAGTCCTTTCGGGCAGAGTTTCCGCAGCGATTGAAAGTAAAAGAAGTTCATACTTTGTCTTGGTGACGCGTCCCTCTTTTGACATCCAGTCTGACCTCCCTGGATGACGCGGCAGTCCATGTGACTGCTGCAGCCTGTGATTGGCCTGTGATTGGCTGCAGCGGTCACATGGGATGAAAAGTCTTCCCGGGAGGCCGGACTGGAGGAAGAAGCAGGGAGTTCTGGGTAAGTTAACTTTTGATACTATTAACTCCAGCGGTAGTCATTGTCCCGGGTGCTGAACAGTTAACTCTTTCAGCACCCTGGACAGTGAATATCCCCTGACATCGCCTAGCAATGCTCCAGTAATTACGGTTGCACACACGTAGCAATCGTAATTACGGGAGCCCCATAGACTTCTATGGGCCTGCCCGTACCGTAATTACGGCCTGAAATAGGACATGTTCCATATCTTTCAACGTAAGCAAACGGTAAGGCACCCGTGGCCAATAGAAGCCTATGGGCCCGTTATTACGGGCCGTTATTACGGGCCGTTATTATATATACACACACACACACACTACCGTTCAAAAGTTTAGGGTCACTTAGAAATGTCCTTATTTTTGAAAGAAAAGCACAGTTTTTTTCAATGAAGATAACATTAAATTAATCAGAAATACACTCTATACATTGTTAATGTGCTAAATGACTATTCTAGCTGCAAACGTCTGGTTTTTAATGCAATATCTACATAGGTGTATAGAGGCCCATTTCCAGCAACCATCATTCCAGTGTTCTAATGGTACATTGTGTTTGCTAACTGTGTTAGAAGGCTAATGGATGATTAGAAAACACTTGAAAACATTTGTGCAATTATGTTAGCACCGCTGTAAACAGTTTTGCTGTTTAGAGGAGCTATAAAACTGACCTTCCTTTGAGCTAGTTGAGAATCTGGAGCATTACATTTGTGGGTTCGATTAAACTCTCAAAATGGCTAGAAAAAGAGAGCTTTCATGTGAAACTCGACAGTCTATTCTTGTTCTTAGAATTGAAGGCTATTCCATGCGAGAAATTGCCAAGAAACTGAAGATTTCCTACAACGGTGTGTACTACTCCCTTCAGAGGACAGCCCACACAGGCTCTAACCAGAGTACAAAGAGAAATGGGAGGCCCTGCTGCACAACTGAGCAACAAGACAAGTACATTAGAGTCTCTAGTTTGAGAAATAGACGTTTCACAGGTCCTCAAATGGCAGCTTCATTAAATAGTACCCGCAAAACGCCAGTGTCAACGTCTACAGTGAAGAGGCGACTCCGGGATTCTGGCCATCAGGGCAGAGTGGCAAAGAAAAAGCCATATCTGAGACTGGCTAATAAAAGGAAAAGATTAATATGGGCAAAAGCACACAGACAATGGACAGAGGAAGATTGGAAAAAAGTTTTATGGACAGATGAATCGAAGTTTGATGTGTTTGGATCACACAGAAGAACATTTGTAAGACGCAGAACAACTGAAAAGATGCTCGAAAAGTGCCTGACGCCATCTGTCAAGCATGGTGGAGGTAATGTGATGGTCTGGGGTTGCTTTGGTGCTGGTAAAGTGGGAGATTTGTACAAGGTAAAAGGGATTTTGAATAAGGAAGGCTATCACTCCATTTTGCAATGCCATGCCATACCCTGTGGACAGCGCTTGATTGGAGCCAATTTCATCCTACAACAGGACAATGACCCAAAGCACACCTCCAAATTATGCAAGAACTATTTAGGGAAGAAGCAGGCAGCTGGTATGCTATCTGTAATGGAGTGGCCAGCGCAGTCACGAGATCTCAACCCCATAGAGCTGTTGTGGGAGCAGCTTGACCGTATGGTACACAAGAAGTGCCCATCAAGCCAATCCAACTTGTGGGTGGGGCTTCTGGAAGCATGGGGTGAAATTTCTCCCGATTACCTCAGCAAATTAACAGCTAGAATGCCAAAGGTCTGCAATGCTGTAATTGCTGCAAATGTAGAATTCTTTGACGAAAGCAAAGTTTGAAGGAGAAAATTATTATTTCAAATAAAAATCATTATTTCTAACCTTGTCAATGTCTTGACTATATTTTCTAGTCATTTTGCAACTCATTTGATAAATATGAGTGTGAGTTTTCATGGAAACCACAAAATTGTCTGGGTGACCCCAAACTTTTGAACGGTAGTGTATATATACACACTACCGTTCAAAAGTTTGGGGTCACCCAGACAATTTTGTGTTTTTTTGGATTTTCACTTTCATTTTTTTCTCCTCACATTCCAAAAGCCATTACTTTTTTCTTTTTCCATCAATATTGCCGTATGAGGGCTTGTTTTTTTTGCGTGACAAGTTGTAGATTTTCACGGCACCATTTATTGTACCATATAATGGAGTGGGGAAACTAGCAAAAAAAATATTTGTGGGGTGCAATAGGAAAAAAACAGGGATTCCTCAATGTTTTGGGTGGTTTTGTTTTTACAACATTCACCGTGCGGTAAAAACGGCATGTTAACTTTATTCTTTATTCAATGTGATTACAGTGATAGTTTCTTTTTATATTTTACTACTTTTATAAGGAAAAAAACTGATTGTTAAAAAGAAAATTTTGAGTTTTGTCGCCATATTCTGAGAACCATAACTTTTTTATTTTACCATCGATTTTGCGGGTCGAGCTGTAGTTTATATTGGTACCATTATGGGTACATGAGGCTTTTTGATCACTTTTTATTTCATTTTTGTGGGTTATTAAGTCACCACAAAACAGCAATTCTGCCGGTTTTATTTTTTACAGCGTTCACCGTGCAGACTAAATAATGATATAATATATTGTAATAGTTCTGTAATGAACGGGGGTAGGGAAACAGACAAGTGAGCCCTAATCTACCCACCACTCAGTCCCTGCCTACTTGCAACGACCCGCCCTAGGCGACGGGGTACAACTGGGCGACGGTTCCTACGCTCAATAAGTGCACGACAGACAAACAGACAAGGGTACACAAAAGCTAAGGGAAATGGGGCAGTTGCCCACGGCAACACCGTGAGCAACAAGAGTGGTGAACGAGCCGAGTCAAACCAGGAGTGTACGAGATACCAAACGCAGAGCAGGAGAGTAGTGAACAAGCCGAGTCAAACCAGGAGTGTACGAGATACCAAACGCAGAGCAGGAGAGTAGTCAGTAAGCCAGGATCAATATGAAGCAGGGACAAATAGTTCAAGTAGCTGCAGCAGGGCCAGGAAACCAACAGAGAAGAAGCAAGGAGGAACAGGAAAGGCAGGTATAAATAGACAGAGGGCGGGAGCTAGCTCCGTCTGGCCAGGCTGTGATAGGCTCTCCCACTCCTAAGCCTGCTATCCTGAGTGGTGGAAGATGGGGTCAGTCTCACAGACATAGAAGCAGGTTCAGACTACCCATGGGCGTTGACACAGAAGCTGTGCCTGGCAGATCCTTTACAAGTTCAGTCTTTTATGGACGATACCAGTTATGTTAAAAAAAAATAAAAAATTACATTGACCCCCTGAAGAAGCGATACGCGAAACGCGCGTTGGGGCATCACTTTACCTACTGGGTCATACCACTACACCACTGATTATGGGTAAGCATTTGACTATGATTGTTTCAAGCTGTAGTCAAAACTAGGACACTCCTTATATTTTTTTGACAGGAACTGTGATTACTTACATCTTACTTCCACTTTCTTTCTTTTTTACTTTTCTGTCCTAACCTATGTCTACTCACATGAGTATGTTTTTAAGAGTGATCCCATTAATACCATACATTACTTGTATTGAACTTTCATTTATGTCATGCATTGCCTGTACCCAATTTTTTTATCAAAATATACTTTCATTGATGATGATCTAGTTACACATTGTATTTTAGATTCTCATGTGTTGTTCAATAAAGATTTTGTACTTCTTTAAACATTTTGATACTTTGAACTCTTTTTTTCTCTTGTTTATATGATATTGCTTGGAGTCCGTATCTTCGCATAATTCTAGGTGGTTGAGATTTGTATCCCACCTTATACTGTTGTGTCCTGTGAGACTTCTCTTGTTTAATTATTAATATATTGTAATAGTTCAGTCTTTTACGGACGATACCAGTTATGTTAAAAAAAAAAAAATTACATAGTGCTTGAGGGAAAATGGGAAAAGGGGGGTTTTTTGAACTTTCAATTTCAGTTTTTTTACTAGCCCCCCTAGGGGACTTGAACCAGCAATCGTTGGATCACTTGCACGATATATTGCAATACTAATGTATTGCAGTATATCGTGACTCTGACAGTCTCCTATGAAGCCCTGCCCAGAGGCGTACAAAGATGGCGGACCTGAGGGCCTTCATCAGGCCCCCATGCCAGCCAACGGCACCCCCCAGTCTCGCCGTGGGGGGGGGGGGGTTGGAACGTTACAGTGTGTCGCCCCCGTTTTCAGTGATTTCAATGTTTCGGTCGCTATTGACTGCGGCATTTAACGGGTTAAACGAGGGGGAACGCACTTGAGCGGGTTCCCGCTCATTACCCGGCAGTGTCGGCCGTAACACACAGCCGACACACTCGACCTATGGAGTAGGCTCAGTCCGTGAGCCCGCTCCATACTGCCCCCACCAGTTGTGCGCAGTATATACACGGCGGATGTCGGGAAGGGGTTAAAGCTCATTAAAAATACCTACTTTCTTTCAATTTATTCAAATTTAACAATAAAAATGAATCCACCTGATGACAAAAAGATCACCACTGCAGTAATGTCACAAGAGTAATGCAAAAGTTTGAAACCATTACATATATGACATGAAAAAAATCTATCAATGCAAATGTAAATACAGTGTGTATATATATATATATATATATATATATATATATATATATATATATATATATATATATATATATATATATACTGTATATATAGACAGAATGAGGCTAGATTGCCAGTGGCCAATAAGTTAATGTGTAATCAATAGTACGGATACTCAATGCATCTCCAATACGCGTGTTTCGGCTTTGCGCCTTTGTCTGGAGGTGTCACTCTATTCTAACTACTCCTTATTTATGGGGCTATTGACTAATCATGAATGCCTTGCTCCACATGCCACAGTTTTGTAATTACCTTAGTCCTATAATGGTGTCATGGTTAATTTCTCTGTGATACACCTCCCTGTGAGGACGGCGTCAAGCGTCACGTGATGCGCACATACGTGCTCTACGTCAATGTGTCATGATGCATCCCGTCCACGTGTACATACAGAATCACTCAAGGTTGCCACGGACGCCTGGGCATACGCACAAGACCTGGAACAGGAGGAATAGGAGTAAAGTAAGACGTGTCCAACCCTTTAATTTATTAACCCCATAAATACTACATTTTGATGGTGCAGTGCATTAACTAATACCAACGCATCAAGTTTCAGCATCATTAGACATCATATTATAATCAGTCATTACAAAAGAAAACATAAATATGTATATAGGCAATAGACAATACAATGCACATGTACTGTGCATACACGTAACACAATAGAGTGGGTCAACATGTGTTGTACATACATAAATTTGAGATAAAATAAATTATTATAATAGTACACCTTAAAGTGTAGCTAAACGCTTGACAAACTTCTGACATGTCATAGTGGCATGTCAAAAGTTTTGATAGATGGGGTCCGAGCAATGAGACCCCCACCAATCGCTAGAACGAAGCAGCTGAAGATCTCCTGTGAGCGCTCAGCCGCTTTGTGTCTCTTCGGCTTTTTCCGGAAAGCCGATGTATCGGCGTACGGGCTCATAGACTATCTATTGAGTCCGTACACTATACATTTATTTACAGACACGAAGCGTCTAAGCGCTCACACGAGCGCTTCAGCTGCTTCGTTCTAGCGATTGGTAGGGGTCTCAGTGCTCGGACCCCCACCAATCCAAACATGTCACTATGACATGTCAGAAGTTTGTCAGACGTTTAGCTACACTTTAAGGTTATATCATGAAAATGAAAAAAATTAAAATGTGAAAAATGTAAATGCGAAAAATTATGAAGAAATGTGATACAACATAAAAACCACAGCAAACAATGTTATAATAAACAGTGTTAATTACACCGTGTTCCAAATTATTATGCACATTGGATTTAAGTGTCATAAACATTATTAGTTTTTCAATTAAACTCATGGATGGTATTGTGTCTTAGGGCTCTTTGGATCATTGTAATTAACCTCAGACACCTGTGATAATTACTTTTCCACGTGTGCCCAATTACAGGAAAACTACTTAAGAATTATTAAGCAGGTGTAATGGCAGGGGGTAGGGAGACGGACAAGTGAGCCCTAATCTACCTGCCACTCTGTCCCTGCCTACTTGCAACGACCCGCCCTAGGCGACGGGGTACAACTGGGCGGCGGTCCCTGCGCTCAGTAAGTGCACGACAAACACGACAAACATACAAAGGAACACAAGCAAGAAAAAGGGGCCGTTGCCCACGGCAACACCGTGAGCAACCAGAGTGGTGAACGAGCCGAATCAAGCCAGGAGTGTGCGAGGTACAAAACGAAAAGCAGAAGAGTAGTCGGTAAGCCAGGGTCTGTATGGAGCAGGATCAAAAATAGCAGGAGCTGTAGCTGGGCCAGGAAACCACAAGGAAAGAATCACAAGCACCGAGGGACAGGAAGTGCAGGCTTAAATAGACCGAGGGCGGGAGCTAGCTGAGTCTGGCCAGGTTACGATAGGTTCTCCCACTCCTAAGCCTGCCAGCCTGAATGGTGGAAGCAGGAGTCAGTCTCAGGGATGTATTCTCAGGTGCTGACTGATTAGTTCTGGGAGTTAACCCCGAACCTGTGCCTGGCAGATCCTTTACAGTACCCCCCCTTTTATGAGGGGCCACCGGACCCTTTCTAAGTGGACCTGGCTTACTGGGGAAACGCAGGTGGAACCTCCTGACCAATACCCCAGCGTGAACATCCCGGGCGGGTACCCAAGTCCTCTCCTCGGGCCCGTATCCTCTCCAATGGACCAGGTACTGGAGGGAGCCTTGGACCATCTTGCTGTCCACAATCCTGGCCACCTCGAATTCCACCCCCTCAGGGGTGAGGATGGGAACAGGAGGTCTCCTCGAGGGAGCCAAGGACGGGGAGCAGCGTTTGAGGAGGGAGGCATGAAACACGTCGTGTATCCGAAAAGACGGGGGTAACTCCAGCCGGAAGGAGACAGGATTGAGGACCTCAATGACCTTATACGGCCCAATAAACCGGGGAGCAAACTTCTTGGACGGAACCTTGAGACGCAAGTTCCTAGACGACAACCACACCAGATCCCCGACCATAAACAGGGGGTTAGCAGAACGTTTTTTATCAGCCTGAGTTTTTTGTACGCTCTGGGACACCTCTAGGTTTTTCTGAACCTGGGCCCAGACTGTGCACAGTTCCCGATGAACGACCTCTACCTCGGGATTGTTGGAACTACCAGGTGAAACGGAGGAGAACCGTGGATTAAACCCAAAATTAAAAAAAAAAGGAGAGACCCCTGACGAGTTACTGACCTGGTTATTAAGGGAAAATTCGGCGAGGGGAATGAAAGAGACCCAATCAAATTGACAGTCAGAGACAAAACACCTTAAGTATTGTTCTAGAGATTGATTAGTCCTCTCCGTTTGGCCATTGGTTTCAGGATGGAAGGCAGAGGAGAAGGACAGATCAATCCCCAACTTCATACAGAAGGCTCTCCAAAACAATGAAACAAATTGTACCCCTCTGTCCGAAACAATATTGACAGGGACCCCATGGAGACGCAGGATGTGTTTGACAAACAAGGTAGCCAACGTTTTGGCGTTGGGTAGTTTCTTGAGGGGCACAAAGTGGCACATCTTACTGAAGCGGTCCACCACCACCCACACCACCGACTTGCCTTGGGATGGAGGCAAATCGGTGATAAAATCCATGGAGATATGTGTCCAAGGTCTCTGGGGAATGGGCAACGAACGCAGTAAGCCCGCTGGTCGGGACCTGGGAGTCTTGGACCTAGCACAAACCTCACAAGCGGCGACGTAGGCCTTAACGTCTTTAGGCAAACCAGGCCACCAATAATTTCTGGTAATGAGGTGTTTGGTACCCAGGATGCCTGGATGGCCAGATAGTGCGGAGTCATGATTTTCCCTAAGTACCCTTAGCCGGAATTGCAGGGGAACAAACAGCTTGTTCTCAGGAAGGTTCCCGGGAGCTGCACCTTGATCAGCAGCAATATCAGACACTAAATCAGAATCGATTGAGGAAATGATTATACCTGGAGGCAAAATACAAGCAGGATCTTCCTCCGAAGGAGGGCTGGCCATGAAGCTACGCGACAGTGCATCAGCCTTAATATTTTTAGACCCAGCCCTATAGGTAACCAAAAAATTGAATCTGGTAAAAAATAACGCCCATCGAGCTTGTCTCGGGTTTAGCCTCCGGGCGGATTCTAGGAAAACCAGATTCTTGTGGTCGGTAAGGACCGTTACCTTGTGCCTAGCCCCCTCCAGGAAGTGGCGCCACTCTTCAAATGCCCATTTAATGGCTAAGAGTTCGCGGTTGCCAATATCATAGTTACTTTCAGTTGGCGAAAACTTCCTGGAGAAGTAGGCACAGGGGTTGAGATGGGTGAGGGACCTGGTACCCTGGGACAAGACAGCCCCTACTCCCACCTCAGATGCGTCAACTTCCACGATAAATGGCTCCATTTGGTTGGGCTGAACCAGCACCGGGGCCGAGACAAAGCACTTCTTAAGGACCTCAAAAGCCTGGACAGCCTCAGGAGGCCAGTGGAGGAGATTAGCACCTTTGCGAGTGAGGTCCGTAAGGGGCTTAGCGATGACCGAGAAGTTAGCAATAAATCTCCTGTAATAATTAGCGAACCCCAAAAAACACTGTAACGCCTTCAGGGAGGCAGGTTGGACCCATTCCGCCACAGCCTGAACCTTGGCGGGGTCCATGCGGAATTCATGAGGAGTGAGGATTTGACCCAAAAATGGAATCTCCTGTACCCCAAACACACATTTTTCGGTTTTGGCAAACAGTTTGTTTTCCCGAAGGACCTGGAGCACCTTCCTGACATGCTCAATGTGGGAGGACCAGTCCTTGGAAAACACCAGTATGTCATCAAGGTACACTACCAGAAAAACCCCCAGGTAATTTCTCAAAATCTCATTTATGAAATTCTGGAAGACCGCAGGGGCATTACACAACCCAAAGGGCATGACTAGGTATTCGAAATGGCCTTCGGGCGTATTAAACGCAGTCTTCCACTCATCCCCCTCTTTGATGCGAATAAGGTTATACGCCCCCCGTAGATCCAATTTAGAAAACCATTGGGCCCCCTGAACCTGATTAAAGAGATCAGGAATCAAAGGAAGGGGATACTGGTTCCTCACCGTGACCTTATTCAGGCTACGGTAGTCAATGCATGGCCTAAGACCACCATCCTTCTTCCCCACGAAGAAGAAGCCAGCACCTACCGGAGAAGAAGAGGGACGAATGTAACCCTTGGCCAGGGATTCCTGGATATACACTCTCATAGCTTCACGTTCGGGACAAGAAAGATTAAATATCCTACCCTTAGGAAGCTTAGCTCCTGGTACCAATTCGATAGCGCAATCGTATTCTCTATGAGGAGGTAACACTTCGGAGGCCTCCCTAGAGAAAACATCAGCGAAGTCCTGAACAAACTCGGGTAGCGTATTCGCCTCCTTAGGGGGAGAAATAGAATTAACAGAAAAACATGACGTACAACATTCATTACCCCATTTGGTTAGCTCCCCAGTATTCCAGTCAAACGTGGGATTATGCAACTGCAACCAGGGAAGACCTAGAACCAAATCGTACAATAATCCCTGCATCAACAGTACAGAGCATTGCTCCAAATGCATGGAGCCAACAAGGAGTTCAAAAACAGGGGTATGCTGTGTAAAATAACCATTAGCAAGAGGAGTGGAGTCGATACCCACTACCGGGACAGGTTTAGGCAAATCAATCAGAGGCATAGCAAGGGACATAGCAAATTCCACAGACATGATATTAGTAGAGGACCCTGAATCCACGAAGGCACTGCCGGTAGCAGACCTACCATCAAAAGAGACCTGAAAGGGAAGCAAGATCTTAGTACGTTTCATATTTACGGGAAATACCTGTGCGCCCAAGTGACCTCCCCGATGATCACTTAGACGCGGAAGTTCTCTGGCTGCAATCTTACGCTTAGGACAGTTGTTCACTTGATGCTTGTCGTCCCCACAGTAGAAGCAGAGACCATTCTTCCTGCGGAATTCTCTACGTTGTTGGGGGGACACGAGTTGCATAGGTATCTCTGAATCTTTCGGGGAGGAACGAAGCAACGGAGCTTCGGGAGGCATCATGGGGGAGTCGGAGGAGAAAACACATAAACGTTCACGTTGTCGTTCCCTGAGACGTCGGTCAAGTCGTACCGCTAAAGCCATAACCTGGTCTAGGGAGTCAGAAGAGGGATAGCTAACTAGCAGGTCTTTCAGGGCATTCGACAGACCCAACCTAAACTGGCACCTTAAGGCAGGGTCATTCCACCGAGAAGCTACGCACCACTTCCGAAAGTCAGAGCAATACTCCTCAACAGGTCTGTTACCCTGACGTAAGGTCACCAGCTGACTCTCGGCAAAGGCAGTCCTGTCAGTCTCGTCATAAATAAGTCCAAGAGCAGAAAAGAAACAATCAACGGAGGAAAGTTCAGGGGCGTCAGGAGCCAAGGAGAAGGCCCATTCTTGGGGCCCTTCCTGGAGCCGGTACATAATTACACCCACCCGCTGGCTCTCAGAACCTGAGGAGTGGGGCTTTAAACGAAAGTAAAGCCTACAACTCTCCCGAAAGGAGAGAAAAGCCCTCCGGTCCCCTGAGAACCGGTCGGGCAACTGGAGGTGGGGTTCAAGGGGTGCGGTGAGGGGAACTACCAGGGTAGCATCAGGCTGGTTGACCCTCTGAGCCAGGGCCTGGACCTGTAGGGAGAGACCCTGCATTTGCTGAGCCAGGGTCTCACGGGGATCCATAGTGGTGTCAGGGACCAGGGGTAGACTAGGTATGGGCTTGTGATTATGTAGGGGCAGGGGGTAGGGAGACGGACAAGTGAGCCCTAATCTACCCGCCACTCTGTCCCTGCCTACTTGCAACGACCCGCCCTAGGCGACGGGGTACAACTGGGCGGCGGTCCCTGCGCTCAGTAAGTGCACGACAAACACGACAAACATACAAAGGAACACAAGCAAGAAAAAGGGGCCGTTGCCCACGGCAACACCGTGAGCAACCAGAGTGGTGAACGAGCCGAGTCAAGCCAGGAGTGTGCGAGGTACAAAACGAAAAGCAGAAGAGTAGTCCGTAAGCCAGGGTCTGTATGGAGCAGGATCAAAAATAGCAGGAGCTGTAGCTGGGCCAGGAAACCACAAGGAAAGAATCACAAGCACCGAGGGACAGGAAGTGCAGGCTTAAATAGACCGAGGGCGGGAGCTAGCTGAGTCTGGCCAGGTTACGATAGGTTCTCCCACTCCTAAGCCTGCCAGCCTGAATGGTGGAAGCAGGAGTCAGTCTCAGGGATGTATTCTCAGGTGCTGACTGATTAGTTCTGGGAGTTAACCCCGAAGCTGTGCCTGGCAGATCCTTTACAGCAGGCCACAGGTTTCAAGCAATATGGGAAAGAAAAAGGATCTCTCTGCTGCCGAAAAGCGTGAAATAGTGCAATACCTTGGACAAGGTATGAAAACATTGGATATTTCAAGAAAACTTAAGCGTGATCATCGTACTGTGAAAAGATTTGTGGCTGATTCAGAGCACAGACGGGTTCGTTCAGATAAAGGCATAATGAGGAAGGTTTCTGCCAAACAAATTAATAGGATTAGGAGAGCATCTGCTAAAATGCTATTGCAAAGCAGCAAACAGGTATTTGAAGACACTGGTGCCTCTGGAGTCCCGCGAACCTCAAGGTGTAGGATCCTCCTGGGGTTTGCAAGTTTGCATAAAGCTATTATTCGGCCACCCCTAAACAATGCTCACAAGCAGAAAAGGTTGCAGTGGGCTCAGAAATACATGAAGACTAATTTTCAAACCATGATGTTTACTGATGAGTGCCGTGCAACACTGGATGGTACAGATGGATGGAGTAGTGGATGGTTGGTGAATGGCCACCATGTCCCAACAAGGCTGCGACGTCAGCAAGGAGGTGGCGGAGTCATGTTTTGGGCTGGAATCATGGGAAGAGAGCTGGTAGGCCCCTTTAGGGTCCCTGACGGTGTGAAAATGACCTCTGCAAAGTACGTAGAGTTTATGACTGACCATAGCAAAATCATCTTCATGCATGACAATGCACCATCTCATGCTGCAAAGAATACCTCTGTGTCATTGGCTGCTATGGGCATAAAAGGAGAGAAACTCATGGTGTGGCCCCCATGTTCCCCTGACCTCAACCCTATTGAGAACCTTTGGAGCATCCTCAAGCAAAATATCTATGAGGGTGGGAGGCAGTTCGCATCAAAACAGAAGCTCTGGGAGGCTATTCTGACATCCTGCAAAGATATTCAAGCAGAAACTGTCCACATACTCACAAATTCAATGGATGCAAGAATTGTGAAGGTGATATCAAAGAAGGGTTCCTATGTTAACATGTAACTTGGCCTGTTAAGTTTTTTTGGATTGAAAGAGCTTTTGATTTCTGTAAATTTGACCTCCTGATGCTGCAAATTCAACAAATTATGTTAGTTCTCATTACAACCAGGGCTGAGGAGGGAGGTCAATGTAGAAAATAAAGGGGTAGTCAGGTTAGAGAGGGGTCAGACTATATTGGTGGGGGGAGAAACAGACTGTGGGGAGAGGACTAGGCAACAAGATAAGGAGATCCTTTCGTTACAAAACAGCAGTGAAAAAAAAATAAACAAATAAATGTCAAATAATCACATTTCTGATACTGAAAGTGAAACATTTAAAAGCAAGTTAAAGTGTATGTTCACAAATGCCAGAAGTCTAGCAAGCAAAATGGGGGAGCTGGAGGCCTTGGTACTGGAGGAAAATCTAGATATAGTTGGTGTTGCTGAAACATGGTTAGACTCTTCTCATAACTGGGCTGTAAATCTACAGGGTTTTACACTTTTTCGGAAAGACAGGACAAATAGGAAAGGTGGTGGCGTATGTCTGTATGTGAGAAGCGATATGAAGGCGAGTGTGAATGAGACATTAGAGGGTGAAGCTTGTGAGGAGGTTGAAACCTTGTGGGTGGAATTACAAAGGAAGGTAAACACTGAAAAAATTACTTTTGGTGTAATCTATAGACCCCCCAATATAACTGAGGAGATGGAAGGTAAGCTATATAAACAGATGGAGCGGGCTGCGCAGGCTGGTACTGTAGTGATAATGGGAGATTTTAATTACCGGGATATTAATTGGTGTCATGGTTCAGCATTAAACGGCAAAGGGGAGACATTTCCTCAACCTGTTGCAGGAAAATTTTATGGGCCAGTTTGTGGAAGACTCGACTAGAGGTGAAGCTCTGTTGGATCTGATCATTTCTATTAATACAGAGCTTGTTGGGAATGTCAATGTTCTTGAAAACCTCGGTAACAGTGATCACAATATAGTTATATTTTACCTATACTATAAAAAAAAACACAGGCTGGGAGGGCAAAAACACTTAATTTTAAGAAGGCCAATTTCCCCAAGATGAGGGCTGCAATTCAGGATATAGACTAGGAAGAACGAATGTCAAATAATGGTACAAATGATAAATGGGAGATTTTCAAATCTAATTTGGGTAATTATACTGCAAAATGTATTCCTATAGGTAACAAATATAAACGACTAAAATTAAACCCCACAAGGCTTACACCTTCTGTAAAAAGGGCAATACATGACAAAAAAAGGGCATTTGAAAAATACAAATCTGAGGGTACAGCTGTAGCCTTTGTAAAATATAAAGAGCTTAATAAAATTTGTAAAAAGGTAATAAAATCAGCAAAAATACAAAATGAAAGGCAGATGGCCAAGGATAGTAAAACAAATCCCCAAAAAATTCTTCAAGCATATAAATGCAAAAAAGCCAAGGTCTGAACATGTAGGACCCCTAGATAGTGGTAATGGGGAGTTGGTCACAGGGGATCAAGAGAAGGCAGAGTTACTAAATGGGTTCTTACGCTCTGTATATACAACAGAAGAAAGAGCAGCTGATGTAGCCCCTGCCAGTGCTGTTAATATATCAGTTGATATACTGAATTGGATGAATGTAGATATGGTGCAGGCTAAATTAAATAAAATAAACGTACACAAGGCCCCGGGACCAGATGGTTTACACCCTAGAGTTCTTAAGGAGCTTAGTTCAGTTATTTCTGTCCCCCTCTTCATAATATTTAGAGATTTTCTCGTGACTGGTATGGTGCTAAGGGACTGGCGCAGGGCAAATGTGGTGCCTATTTTCAAAAAGGGCTCTAGGTCTTTGCCGGGTAATTATAGACCAGTAAGCTTAACATCCATTGTGGGGAAAGTGTTTGAGGGGCTATTGAGGGACTATATACACAGAATTATGTGACAATAAATAGTATTATAAGTGACAGCCAGCACAGTTTTACTAAGGACAGAAGCTGTCAAACCAACCTGATTTGTTTTTATGAAGAGGTGAGCAGAAGCCTAGACATAGGGGCCGCTGTGGATTTAGTGTTTTTGGACTTTGCAAAGGCATTTGACACAGTCCCCCATAGACGTCTAATGGGTAAATTAAGGACTATAGGTTTAGAAAGTATAGTTTGTAATTGGATTGAGTATTGGCTCAAGGACCGTATCCAGAGAGTTGTGGTCAATGATTCCTACTCTGAATGGTCCCCGGTAATAAGTGGTGTACCCCAGGGTTCAGTGCTGGGACCACTATTATTCAACTTATTTATTAATGATATAGAGGATGGGATTAATAGCACTATTTCTATTTTTGCAGATGACACCAAGCTATGTAATATAGTTCAGACTATGGAAGATGTTCGTGAATTGCAAGCGGATTTAAACAAACTGAGTGTTTGGGCGTCCACTTGGCAGATGAAGTTTAATGTAGATAAATGTAATGTTATGCACCTGGGTACGAACAACCTGCAGACATCATATGTTCTAGGGGGCGCTACACTCGGGGAGTCACTTGTTGAGAAGGTATATAAAAAAAATTGGATTGCACTCCTGTTCAAAATATTCAGATGCTGTGAGGGTTCGGGTTTGGGTGACCCACAATATATATCAACAAAATAACCCAAGCACTCAAGCGTATAAACAAGTAAGATTCGTTTTATTATTTTATTTTCATCAGTTTTGTCTTCACTGAAGTAAATCTTCACAAGGTATAGTTAATTTTTGTATTAGGCGATTTTTGTTGTTTGACGTTTCGGCCAGACAAGGCCTTTATCATAATCGCTTAAACTAGTATACAAAAGAAAAGAATACAGAGTATAAGTATTGTTGCATACAAATATACAAAAAAGTAAACAGATTTATACAAGAAGACAAAATTTGCTAAATGTATGAACAACATGCAGTACATACAAGGACATACATGATGGAACTAAATTGAAATTGAAATAAATGAATAAGATAAATGGGAAAAAAAATACATATATAGACATGCAAGTTATTTCAAGCAACAAAGGATATGTATACATTTAAACAAGCAGTAAACTAGCGGAGATATTGCCAGTGACAGAAATATGTTAACCCCTTCCCTCTTTAGCTACTTTTGACCTTCCTGACCGAGCCTCATTTTTCAAATCTGACATATTTCACTTTATGTGGTAATAACGTCGGAATGCTTGTACCTATCCAAGCGATTCTGAGACTGTTTTCTCGTGACACATTGGACTTTAAGATAGTGGTAAAATTTGGTCGATACATTCAGTATTTAATTGTGAAAAACACCAAAATATAGTGAAAAATTGCAAAAAATAGCATTTTTATAAATTTAAATGTATCTTCTTGTAAGACAGGCAGTTATAAACACACAAAATTGTTGCTAATTAACATCCCCCACATGTCTACTTTAGTTTGGCATCGTTTTTTGAACATCCTTTTATTTTTCTAGGACGTTACAAGGCTTAGAACTTTAGCAGCAATTTCTCACATTTTCAAGAAAATTTCAAAAGGCTATTTTTACAGGGGCCAGTTCAGTTCTGAAGTGGCTTTGAGGGCCTTATATATTAGAAACCCCCAAAAAGTCACCCCATTTTAAAAACTGCACCCCTCAAAGTATTCAAAACAGCATTCAGAAAGTGTTTTAACCCTTTAGACGTTTCACAGGAATTAAAGCAATATAGAGGTGAAATGTACAAATTTCGTTTTTTTTTGCAGAAATTCAATTTGAATCCATTTTTTGTGTAACACAGAAAGTTTCACCAGAAAAACGAAACTCAATATTTATTGCCCAGATTCTGCAGTTTTTAGAAATATCCCACATGTCGCCCTAGCGTGCTTATGGACTGAAGCACCGGCCTCAGAAGCAAAGGAGCACCTAGAGGATTTTGGGGCCTTGTTTTTATTACAATATATTTTAGGCACCATATCAGGTTTGAAGGACTATTGCGGTGCCAAAACAGTGGAAACCGCCCACAAGTGACCCCATTTTGGAAACTACACCCCTTGAGGAAATTATCTAGGGGTATAGTGAGAATTTTGACCCCACATGTTTTTTGCAGAAATTATTGGAAGTAGGATGTGAAAATGAAAATCTACATTTTTCCCAATAAAACGTAGGTTTAGCTAATTTTAATTCATTTCCACAAGGACTAAAAGAGAAAAAGCACCACAACATTTGTAGAGCAGTTTGTCCCGAGTAAAACAGTACCCCACATTTGATCATAGACTGCTGTTTAGACACACGGCAGGGCTTAGAAGGGAAGGAACGCCATTTGGCTTTTGGAGCTCAAATTTAGCAGGAATGGTTTGCGGAGGCCATGTCGCATTTGCAAAGCCCCTGAGGGGACAAAACAGTGGAAACCCCCCACAGTGACCCCATTTTGGAAACTACAACCCTTGAGGAAATTATCCAGGGGTATAGTGAGCATTTTGACCCCACAGGTTTTTTGCAGAAATTATTGGAAGTAGGATGTGAAAATTAAAATCTACATTTTTCCCAATAAAACGTAGATTCAGCTAATTTTTTTTCATTTCCACAAGGACTAAAAGAGAAAAAGCACCACAACATTTGTAGAGCAGTTTGTCCCGAGTAAAACAGTACCCCACATTTGATCATAGACTGCTGTTTAGACACACGGCAGGGCTTAGAAGGGAAGGAACGCCATTTTGCTTTTGGAGCTCAAATTTAGCAGGAATGGTTTGCGGAGGCCATGTCGCATTTGCAAAGCCCCTGAGGGGACAAAACAGTGGAAACCCACCCACAAGTGACCCCATTTTGGAAACTACACCCCTTGAGGAAATTATCCAGGGGTATAGTGAGCATTTTGACCCCACAGGCTTTTTGCAGAAATTATTGGAAGTAGGATGTGAAAATGAAAGTCTACATTTTTCCCAATAAAACGTAGGTTCAGCTAATTTTTTTTCATTTCCACAAGGAATAAAAGAGAAAAAGCACCACAACATTTGTAGAGCAGTTTGTCCCGAGTAAAACAGTACCCCACATTTGATCATAGACTACTGTTTGGACACACGGCAGGGCTTAGAAGGGAAGGAACGCCATTTGGCTTTTGGAGCTCAAATTTAGCAGGAATGGTTTGCGGAGGCCATGTCGCATTTGCAAAGCCCCTGAGGGGACAAAACAGTGGAAACCTCCCACAAGTGACCCCATTTTGTAAACTACACCCCTTGAGGAAATTATCTAGGGGTATAGTGAGCATTTTGACCCCACAGGTTTTTTGCAGAAATTATTGGAAGTAGGATGTGAAAATTAAAATCTACATTTTTCCCAATAAAACGTAGGTTTAGCTAATTTTTTTTCATTTCCACAAGGACTAAAAGAGAAAAAGCACCACAACATTTGTAGAGCAGTTTGTCCCGAGTAAAACAGTACCCCACATTTGATCATAGACTGCGGTTTAGACACATGGCAGGACTTAGAAGGGAAGGAACGCCATTTGGCTTTTGGAGCTCAAATTTAGCAGGAATGGTTTGCGGAGGCCATGTCGCATTTGCAAAGCCCCTGAGGGGACAAAACAGTGGAAACCCCCCACAAGTGACCCCATTTTGGAAACTACACCCCTTGAGGAAATTATCTAGGGGTATAGTGAGCATTTTGACCCCACAGCTTTTTGGAGAAATTATTGGAAGTAGGATGTGAAATTGAAAATCTACATTTTTCCCAATAAAATGTAGGTTTAGCTAATTTTTTTTCATTTCCACAAGGACTAAAAGAGAAAAAGCACCACAACATTTGTAGAGAAGTTTGTCCTGAGTAAAACAGTACCCCACATTTGATCATAGACTGCTGTTTGGACACACGGCAGGGCTTAAAAGGGAAGGAACGCCATTTGGCTTTTGGAGCTCAAATTTAGCAGGAATGGTTTGCGGAGGCCATGTCGCATTTGCAAAGCCCCTGAGGGGACAAAACAGTGGAAACCCACCCACAAGTGACCCCATTTTGGAAACTACACCCCTTGAGGAAATTATCCAGGGGTATAGTGAGCATTTTGACCCCACAGGTTTTTTGCAGAAATTATTGGAAGTAGGATGTGAAAATGAAAGTCTACATTTTTCCCAATAAAACTTAGGTTCGGCTAATTTTTTTTCATTTCCACAAGGACTAAAAGAGAAAAAGCACCACAACATTTGTAGAGCAGTTTGTCCCGAGTAAAACAGTACCCCACATTTGATCATAGACTGCTGTTTGGACACACGGCATGGCTTAGAAGGGAAGGAACGCCATTTGGCTTTTGGAGCTCAAATTTAGCAGGAATGGTTTGCGGAGGCCATGTCGCATTTGCAAAGCCCCTGAGGGGACAAAACAGTGGAAACCTCCCACAAGTGACCCCATTTTGTAAACTACACCCCTTGAGGAAATTATCTAGGGGTATAGTGAGCATTTTGACCCCACAGGTTTTTTGCAGAAATTATTGGAAGTAGGATGTGAAAATTAAAATCTACATTTTTCCCAATAAAACGTAGGTTTAGCTAATTTTTTTTCATTTCCACAAGGACTAAAAGAGAAAAAGCACCACAACATTTGTAGAGCAGTTTGTCCCGAGTAAAACAGTACCCCACATTTGATCATAGACTGCGGTTTAGACACACGGCAGGGCTTAGAAGGGAAGGAACGCCATTTGGCTTTTGGAGCTCAAATTTAGCAGGAATGGTTTGCGGAGGCCATGTCGCATTTGCAAAGCCCCTGAGGGGACAAAACAGTGGAAACCCCCCACAAGTGACCCCATTTTGGAAACTACACCCCTTGAGTAAATTTTCTAGGGGTATAGTGAGCATTTTGACCCCACAGGCTTTTTGCAGAATTTATTGGAAGTAGGCCGTGAAAATGAAAATCTACATTTTAACCAATAAAACGTAGGTTTAGCAAATTTTTTTTTCATTCCCACAAGGACTAAAGGAGAAAAAGCACCACAACATTTGTAGAGCAGTTTGTCCCGAGTAAAACAGTACCCCACATGTGGTCATAAACGGCTGTTTGGACACACGGCAGGGCTTAGAAGGGAAAGAACACAATTTGGAGTTCAAATGTAACTGGAATGGTTTGCGGTGGCCATGTCGCATTTGCAAAGCCCCTGAGGGGTCAAAACAGTGGAAACCCCCCACAAGTGACCCCATTTTGGAAACTACACCCCTTGAGTAAATTATCTAGGGGTATAGTGAGCATTTTGACCCCACAGGCTTTTTGCAGAATTTATTGGAAGTAGGCCGTGAAAATGAAAATTAAAATTTTAACCAATAAAACGTAGGTTTAGCAAATTTTTTTTCATTCCCACAAGGACTAAAGGAGAAAAAGCACCACAACGTTTGTAGAGCAGTTTGTCCCGAGTAAAACAGTACCCCACATGTGGTCATAAACGACTGTTTGGACACACGGCAGGGCTCAGAAGGGAAAGAACACCATTTGGAGTTCAAATGTTACTGGAATGGTTTGCGGTGGCCATGTCGCATTTGCAAAGCCCCTGAGGGGTCAAAACAGTGGAAACCCCCAAAGAGTGACTCCATGTGGGAAACTACACCCCTCAAGGAATTTATCTAGGGGTATAGTGAGCATTTAAAAAAATGTTTCAATTAAAATTCATGGATGTGTGATAAACTTTGAAGCACTCTTTTATGCACAGGCCAGGTTTGTCGGGACAGGTTTCACAATGATAAATTGTGTCTCGTCTTCTCCCTCTGTTGTAACACACTTTACACCTTTTTTGGCTCCTTCCCTTTTTACCAGTGGAGGGGATTTCGCCAGGAAAGTGTTGCCCTGGTACAATACGTGGACCATCGCTTCTAGAAGTACTGGGGTTCTCCCCTTCCTGGTCCCCAAATACAAGGGCCTTGATAACCGCTTCTTGAAACTGAAGGAATGTCCCTGTCTGGCCTGCACATCGGTATAGCACGTAAGAGTTATACAATGCGATCTGTACCACGTGCATGGCCAGCTTTTTGTACCATGCCTTTGTTTTACGCATGGCACTGTACGGCTTCAGTACTTGATCAGAGAGATCAACACCTTCCATGTACTTATTGTAGCCGATGATGCAGTCTGTCTTGGGGGTCATTGTGGTGCTACCTCGGACAGGGACAGGGGTGCTGCCACTACCGTGTATTGTGGTCAACATAAGGACGTCCCTCTTGTCCTTATACTTGACCAGCAACAAGTTATCGCTGTGTAGTGCCCTGCTTTCTCCTTTTCTTAGGGGCTGCCCAATCAGATTTTTAGAGAGGCCTCTCTGATTTTTGCGCATGCTACAGTACTTCTGGTGGAGAGGCATTTAAATAGTGGGATGCTGGTATAGAAGTTATCCACGTAAAGGTGATAACCCTGGTCCAGCAGTGGGTGCATCAAGTCCCACACTATTTTTCCACTAACTCCCAGGACAGGGGGGCATTCTGGAGGTTCTATCCTGGTGTCCTTCCCTTCATAAACCCGAAACCTGTAGGAGTACCCTGAGCTGCTCTCGCACAGCTTGTACATTTTAATTCCATACCTCGCCCTCTTGCTTGGCAGGTATTGGCGGAATTTTAGTCTCCCCTTAAAATGTACAAGGGACTCGTCTATTGCTATGTTCTTTTCGGGGGTGTACACTTCCTGAAATTTGGTGCAGAAATAATCAATCATTGGCCTGATTTTGAATAGGCGGTCGTATGTGGGGTCATCACGGGGCGGGCACTGTGCATTATCATTATAATGCAAAAATTTCAGAATAATTTCAAATCGTGCCCGGGTCATTGCCATGCGGTATAGTGGGGTGCTGTATTAAATGTCCGCACTCCAGTATTGCCTAATCTCTGTTTTTTTTACTAGGCCCATATGTAGGACAAGGCCCCAAAATTTCATCATCTCCGCTGCCTCTATGGGGGGTCCACCTAGCAAATGATGACGTGGGGTTTTGGGCTAAAAATTGTTGGGCATATAAATTTGTTTGGGCCGCCATTACATTAACAAAATCCTCAGTTAAAAACAGCTTGAAATGGGGGGGCGTGGCCAGGCACGGATGTGAGCGGTCGCACTGAACCTTAGCTCCGTGTGCTGAACCCTGTATTTCATCCTGTGGAGAAAGTATTTCAGCCAAAATTCCTTACCTGTTGAGAAAGAAGGGTAGGAAACCCACTCGGCACAATATGGGACCCTCCAAGACATCGGGAGCGGTGGAAAAACTGAAAGAGTTCGCCAGGAACTCGGGACAAGATGGCGCCCGGGGGGAGCAGTCCTCGTCGGCACATGTTCAGGAGAGACGGCCTGCTGCACTCGCCGAGGCAGGGGAAGCGGTGCCCCCCGAGTTAACGCTGAAGCAGGTAACGAAGACGCTCCTGGCGGCAATTCTGGAGACACGTACCTCGGTAACAACGAAAGTGGAGGAGGTGAAGGTGGATGTCGGTCTGATGCGGCAGGACCTCCATAATCTGAAAGACCGGGTAACTCAGGTTGAGACAAGGGTTTCGGACCTGGAAGATGTAACGGCAGCAGTACCGCGCACGCTGAGAGACCTGTCGGGGAAAGTGGAGTTGTGGCGCCAAAAAGCAGATGATCTCGAGAATTGACTGAGAAGAAATAATCTGAGGATAATAGGCCTCCCTGAAAGGTCGGAGGGACCCAGACCAGATGAATTTGTGGAGAAGTGGCTGAAAGACCTATTTCCGGATACAGTATTCTCAATGGCCTTTGCAGTTGAAAGGGCGCACAGAGTGCCAGCGAAACCACCACCACCCGGGGCGAATCCCAGACCATTGCTGGCGAGATTGCTAAATTGCAAGGACCGAGATTTGGTGCTGCAGGCGGCAAGGCGCAAAGGAGAGATCAGAGTGGAGAACACGACGGTGTCCATTTTCCCGGATTTTTCCCCGGAGCTACAACGACAGAGGGCCTCGTACATGCACGTCAAGAGACGACTTCGGGAGCGTCAGATCCCATATTCTATGGCGTACCCTGCGCGACTGAGAGTTGTGGATGGAGAGAGATCCGTGTTTTTCACTACCCCTGAGGCGGCAGATGAGTGGCTCACCAGACATGGACGATCTCCTCGACGCTGACTTGAGGACCATGTTTTATATGAAGGGGATAGTGAGTTTACATGATTGCAATATGTATTTTATGAGGGGTCCATATGCAGTGGATGTTTGATCTCGCACACACATGGGTTATATACATGGAAGTGTTCTTGATGTAGTGAGTATATGTATGTACTAAACGTTGAAGAAGATAAGGGGAGAGGGGCAGATATATTGAGGCGGCATAGAAGTAAAATGTTGTCGTTTAAATAACTGGATTAATTACCCTCACGTTTATCTAAGTTATAAGGAAGGAAACATGGAATCTTATATGGCTGAAATACAGCTTAACAAAGGGTGAAGCCATTGAAATGTACTATTGCTTATCTTGATTCCTCTGTGTTACCAACCTAAGCAGTGGAAACTTCCCCCGTTTTTATGCACTTTGCATTTTTTATGCCTTGTAGGCTTAAGCAGCTCCTGATGAGCTTAATTGTTCAAAGTTATTGGTTTAAGGTTCAAAACGGTTTTGCATGCCTGCTACATGATGACATGGGAACAGGGTCCCATTATCACTGCTCGCTGATTGTGGGGGGATGGTGCCTTCACATAGAGATATGGTATAGAGTGGAATATGGCGACACTTAAATTTATGTCCTGGAATGTGAGGGGGATGGGAACGCCGGGTAAGAGAAATGTGATCTTTTCTATACTACGGAGGCACATGCCTCATATTATATGCCTTCAGGAAACGCATCTTACGGCAGATAAGGTGCATATGCTGAGTAAATCTTGGATTCAATGGGGGCGGCATGCTACTAGATCCTCAGCATCGCGGGGAGTATCACTGCTAGTACATAGGAATTTACGCTGGGAGGCGTTACATACAAGAATAGATACTGATGGTAGATATGTGCTGGTTCATGCTAATGTAAACTCTGTCCCTTATGTCATAATTGGTATCTACAACCCGCCACAGGGCTCAATGAGTATACTCAGAGAGGCCATCACATTCGCATCCACTTATCAGGAGGCGCGAGTTATACTAATGGGGGACCTGAACCTCACCATAGACCCTCTGTTGGATCGCTTTACTGTTAGGTCGGGCCCCCGGGACCCCATGAGCCCCACTCCGCTAGCATCTATGATAGAGGAGATAGGATGGTTGGATCTATGGAGAGTGAGCCACCCGGGAATAAGGGAATACACGTGCCATACTCCGCAGTTTAACGCTCTGTCTCGCATTGACTACGTGTTGGGATCTCCCGCCATTTTCTCAAACATGGCTTCTATAGAGTACTTGCCCAGAGGGGTGTCGGATCATAGCCCGATTCTTTTACAGTTACATCAACGGGCGGAGGGAAGGAGGGGAGCTCTTAAGATACACCCATTTTGGTTGCAATTGTTTACGGGAAGTGACAGAATACCTGACCAACTAGATGTCTTTTTAGGAGCGCATTCACAAGAACAAAATAGTGCACTGGTGTGGGATACATTAAAAGCGTATTTGAGAGGGTGCTTGAGATCCTCTATTTCCTATGTTAAACGCTCCTCAGCCAGACAAGAAATGGATTTAGCACAACAATGCAGGGGTTTAGAGGATACTTTCGTACGGGACCCATCCCAGGTTAACAGAGAAGCGTGGCTGGCAGCGGGCAGACAATACTTGCTTCTAGTCAAGGAAAAGGCAGCAAGAAGGATATTCTTCTCTAAACAATCCTTTTTTGAGCACGGTAATCAGTCGAGTAAGCTGCTTGCACAAATAGCGAAACAGAATACCATGTCCCCTCCAGTGCTACGTATATCCCAACCAAACCAGGGTACGGCTACTACGCCATTAGACATACTGAATAGATTTGCAGATTTTTATGGGGAACTCTACACTTCGCAGGCATAGTATTCGATGGAGGAATTGAACTCCTATTTAGATGGGGCAAACTTCCCAGGGTTGTCAGAGGAGAATAGAATCAAGTTAGAGGCCCCTTTCTCGGTACAGGAGATTGAAGAATGCTTATCCTCCATGACAAAAGGGAAGGCGTCAGGTCCGGATGGTCTCCCTCTAGAGGTGTATATTAAATATGCAGATACTCTAAATCCCCAGTTATTAACTGTATTTGAGGACGCCTTTCAGAAGGGTGAATTACCAGTCTCGATGAAAGATGCCACTATAGCTGTCATTTTGAAACCAGGAAAAAATTCAGAGGAATGTGAGTCGTACCGCCCGATATCCCTACTCAATGTGGATTATAAAATCCTAACCAAACTTTTAGCTAATAGACTTAGTGGCGCTATCACAGATATTATTCATCCGGACCAATCCGGTTTTATCCCAGGCAAATCAACATCGGATAATATCCGCAGAGCTTAGGTGGTGACCCAGATAGGGTGGTGGGAGCAGCAGGACTGGGCATTGGCCTCGTTGGACGCGGCTAAGGCCTTTGATTCAGTAGAGTGGCCTTATTTGTTTGAGGTCCTTCGCAGATTTGGTTTTGGCGAGAGATTCCTTAAATGGATTAACATCCTATACAAAGATCCGAAAGCATCGGTGTTGGTCAATGGGATTTTGTCTCCCTCCTTTTGTCTCCATAGAGGCACGAGGCAGGGATGCCCCCTGTCCCCTCTTCTGTTTGCAGTGGCCATTGAGCCCCTGGCTATCCGCATCCGTCTAGATGCGGCTTTTCAGGGTATCCGCATAGGACCACGGGAGGATCGGATTGGTCTTTATGCCGATGACATGATTTTGTATATGGCTAATCCAAACGCCTCCTTACCAAGAGCAATGACAATACTGGAAGAGTTTGGACGGTTCTCAGGCCTATATATCAATTGGAGTAAGTCATTTCTTATGCCCCTTAGACCCGATAACTGTGGGTGGGATACGGAATTCCAGGGCCTGCAGGTGGTTTCCTGTTTTAAATACTTAGGGGTCTATATAGTTAGGGATAGTGGCGCTTCATATGATCTAAATATATATCCCCTGTTGACATATCTGAGAGATAAATTTGCTGTCTGGAAGGCGCTCCCTATATCGACAGCAGGAAGAATAAATTTAATTAAGATGATAGTGCTGCCCAAAATGTTATATCTCCTAGAACATGCAGACACCCTGGTCCCTAAACGATTTTTCAACCTGGTAAGCTCCTTATTTTCCTCATTTGTATGGGGGGAGAGTCGCCCCAAGCTTAAACTTAGCACGCTCCAACGCCCCAAGGAACAGGCGGGGGCTGCTCTACCTGACGTGTTCTTGTATTACTTGGCAGGCCAATTAAGATATATTAAGACATGGGTGGCTGAGGAACCAATGCCTAATGCAGAACTCCACTTGGCCCATTTTCTTAGGATCCCCTCTTTGTGGCCCATACTTGAGCCGCATGGATATAGCCCTAGGCATTCCTTGCCAATAATTAAACTAGCCAGACAGGTCTGGTCACATGTTAAGAAAGTTATGGAATGGGAGGACATAGTTGCAGAGCTGCCACTTTGGTCTCATCAGGGTCGGTCTCATTTTAGGGGGATGAAGGATTCTGATTTTTGGATTGAGGTAGGTATAACGCAGGTGCAAAACCTGATAGATGACGAGGGACATATGATATCAGCCAGAGAGATACAGGATATATTCCGGGTTCCTGAGAGAGATGCATTCCGTTGTGTACAAATTAGGCATGCTTTACAATCCCAGTTCAGGGAAGATCAGAGATCCATTTCTTCACTTCCACTCATTGGTATTCTGAGAACACAGGGACCAAGGGGGATGGTATCTGCCCTTTATACTTACCTCCTGTCGCAGAGGGTCGCTCACCCTGAGATGTCGGTTGAGGTTGGATGGAGGGGTCTTATTCCCACACTATCCAGTGAGGACTGGGGGGAGGCCATGGGATCACATCTCTTGGTCTCGCCTGCAGCGAACAATAAATTGACGCAATTGTACATCATACACAGATGTTATATTACCCCTATCAGATTATATCGGATGGGAAGGGCACCTAGCACACGATGTCCTAGATGCTCTCAAGATCAGGCTGGCTTTGATCACATGATGTGGTTATGCCCAGTCATAGCCAATTTCTGGAAAGAAGTGACGCAAATACTGTCCTCAATTATGACCAACCCGATTCCATGTGAACCAGGTCTCTGCTTATTGGGGCTGTTGGGAGAGAGGACCCCGGACACACTATGAGGGTATCTTCCTGCGAGAAGCCCTGTTCTTAGCCAGAAAAGCGATAGCCATCCGATGGATGGGGGACACTTTTCCGGATACATCACAATGGAAAAGCTTGGTCAATGCTATTCTCCCATATGAAAATATAGTATATAAACATAGAGGATGTCAATATAAATTCTTGAAAATCTGGGGAGAGTGGTGCTCCTCACCTCTTGCCTCCTTCAGCGTGGGCCACCTTAGAGAATCCTTACCACTTCAAGTAGGAGGGATCTGAGATCTACTTGACCAGGTATTCAATGCCCTAGGTGTGAGAATGGAGCTTGGATCTGGTAAATAACTGCGACCTGTATGTCTACAGAATCACAAATAAGTGAGACACTGACCTGCCTGCGTGCAGTGAATATTTGGAGTCTCATGTGACTCGCCTTCATGTATAAATGTAAATTGCAAACTCTTGTTTCTAATGTGTATTCATGGTATGCAGGAACGTTAATGTCATTATTTTGTTTCTATTTGCTGATGATTTTTGTGTGTACTTTTACAATAAACCGAGTTTAAAAAAAAAACAGCTTGAAATAGTGAATTTCTGCGAGGCCTACAGTCTCAAATAGAATTCCTGAGCTCCCTGTGAAATCTGGAATGTGAGGCTCATAATTATCAGGGGGTGGGTTCCACAGGGTATCGCTCATTTGGGGGGTTGCCTCAGCTGATGTCCTGGGGCGTCTTTGCGGAGGTTCCTCATCACTGGATGAGGATGATGAGGTCAAGATGAATGGGGCAATTTCCTCTTCTCCCTCGCTTGCCGATTCAGTGTCAGAGGCCAGGATGGCGTATGCCTCCTCAGCGGAGTAGAGCCTTTGAGATGATTGGGCCATTTTTATTAGGGGGGTATGTAGTGCTTCAACACGTGTAATACTCTTTATAGAGGTGGTTTTGTATGTTGTGCTTTTACACGTGTAATATGAAATTTATAGGAAAAAAAAAAAGAAAAAGAAGAGAAGAATAAGAAAAATGTAGGAGAAAGAAATTTATTGAACGTTCAATATAGAACTGTAAAAAAAAACTGAGCTACAACTGTGTTGCTACGCTATCAAAAATTTAGTGAACAACTTTCAGTTAAAAAAAAACTGAATGTATGTCACTAAACGGACGCTGACTATAACGCTATAAATTTATACTAACTGTCGCTACGCTATCAAAAATTTAGTGAATGAACTTCAGTTAAAAAAAACCTGAATGTCCGTCACTAAACGGACGCTGACTATCAGATGTAAATTTATACTAAAACTGTCGCTACGCTATCAAAAATTTTGTGAACGAACTTCAGTTAAAAAAACTGAATGTCTGTCACTAAACGGACGCTGACTATAATGCTATAAATTTATACTAACTGTCGCTACGCTATCAAAAATTTAGTGAACGAACTTCAGTTAAAAAAAACTGAATGTCCGTCACTAAACGGACGCTGACTATAAAGCTATAAATTTATACTAACTGTCGCTACGCTATCAAAAATGTAGTGAACGAACTTCAGTTAAAAAAAACTGAATGTCCGTCACTAAACGGACGCTGACTATAACGCTATAAATTTATACTAACTGTCGCTACGCTATCAAAAATTTAGTGAACGAACTTCAGTTAAAAAAACCTGAATGTCCGTCACTAAACGGACGCTGACTATAAGATGTAAATTTATACTAAAACTGTCGCTACGCTATCAAAAATTTAGTGAACTAACTAAATGTCCGGTACTAAATGGACGCTAACTATAAGAAGTAAATTTATTCAAACTGTATAAAAAAATACTGCTATAAAACTTCTGCTATATATCTTTTTTACAAAACGGACGTCAGTAAACGTCCGCTACTCTAATGCTACTCTTTTTTTTTTAAAGTTTTATAAAATGAAGAAAAAAAGGCCAAAAAAAAACCTGCGTAAACAAATTACCACTGAGGCTGATTATTAGACTCAGAACTCAGTAGCCGCAGGGCGAACGCAAAAAAAAGGTGCAGTAATAAAAAAGGCCAAAAAATTAAAAAAATTACCACGGATGCTGATCAGTGATGGCGGTCACTGATCAGCACTCAGTGGCCGCAGGGCGCACACAGGGAGGTGCAAAAATACAAAAAAAAAGGAAGTCCTGTGCCAAAAATTGTCGGTCAGTGATGGCGGTCACTGATCCGCGGCCGCAGGACGTAAAAAGGGAAAGAGGGGGAGGGGAGGGATGGGGGGGAGGGTACAGGGATAAGAAGTTTAGGAAAAAAAACAAGTGCTGCTGCTAAAAAAATAAAATAAATCAGCAGCAGCACAGATGATGGTGATGGTTCACTCTTCTGCAGGAAGCAGTCGGATGAAGACGTCACAGCAGGATCGCAGTACAGAAGGCCTCAGATTCGGTAAGTTGGCTTCACAGACGGTCACACCAGCTCTGCTCACCGTTCCTAACCGGAATGAGGTGGGCAGGGCTGGTGTAGGGTGTTTCAAACACCCGCCATGGCTGCGATTGGTCGGTCGGTGCTGACCGACCAACCATAGCGATCTGGGGGCTGGCATCACCGCCATTTTTTATATGGAACATGGTAGTCATTGGTACTGTCCTAGACAGCACCAATCACCACCATATCACTGTGCCCTGTGGCACAGTGATTGTCAAAAGCCGCAAACAGCCGCAATTGGCCGGTCTGAATTGAACGGCCAATGGCGGCGATCGCCGATGCGGGGGGGAGGCGACACCCCCCTGGGCATCGTGTACAGATGTCCTGCTGTTATGAACAGCAGCCATCTTTACTTTAAAACTTTTATTTTTGATACGGTAACCCCTTCTACATTTGGCGTATATGTACGGCAAGATGCGGGAAGTCAATGCTTTCCATGACGTACATTTACGGCAAATGTCGGGAAGGGGTTAAACTACATGCTTGCCTTTAATGATATTGTCTATAAATAATATTCACTGAAGGAATACATAGACTAATAGTAGATAGATAAACAGTACGTTTTAGTAGATGGAGGGGTATTGTCAAAATACCCCTCCGGACCATACCATAAGTTACCGGTGGTGTGAACAGAAAACAGGAAGAAAGATATATGATAATAAGGAGGTATTGTTACCTGTATAGATTCGTGGAGCTGTGTATTCAGGCATCTGCCAAACGCTCTGCATGTGTGTCTGCTTCCGTGTCACGCGTCCCTTGGACTTATAACAGGAAGTGGGAGTACCTTAGATAGCGCGATCTACTGCGCATGCACACATGGCGTTATGTGTTTGTATAGTGTGTGTGGTTGAAACGCACGCTGGCCGCTGCCATGGTGCTGTGGAACGCATCGTAAGGTTAAAATATCGGCAAGACCAATGGGCATAATAATGTAAGTAGCCCGGACAGAAATGAATATAAAGTATGGTCTAAATATACTGAAAGGTGTCAGGAAAGGTCATGGTATATATGCAGACTATGAAAGAAAAAAGTAAAAACAAGAAGTCAAGAAAAGAAAATTAGGAACCAGGGAAACAGTATAGAATATAAAGAAAAAAGGGGATAAGTCGGTAAAGTAAATAATGAATAATAAAGGGTGATGGAAAATGAAAACCGGTTTTATGGTACCTGTATCTGGTCGCACAGTAATTCGTATTTTTCTTAACGGGCCTGAAAAAAGTGGATATAGGAGTTAGTTAGAGATAAAGATAAACATAAAAATAATATCAATGATTAACATAACAGGTCATATTCCCTATTTAAACCCTTGGGTACTAGTGTTTCAAGGGTATGTATCCAGAATGATTCTCTCTCTTTTAATAAATGTATATGGTTGCCACCTCTTCTTGGTCTAGGTACCTGTTCTATTACTTGGAATCGCAATTGTGATAGATGGTGGTTCATTTTAGCGAAGTGGTCAGGTAAAGGTAGCCAAGTTTTTTTACAACGAATGGTAGATTTGTGGCTGGAAAGGCGGTCTCTTATGTGTTGGGTTGTTTCACCCACATATGCCAGACCGCATGGACATTTAATGAGATAAACGACAAAATTAGAATCGCATGTGTAATATCCCTTTATCGGGAATGTTTTATTGCAGTGTGGATGTTGGAGAGTATCACCTTTAATGATATTGGAGCAACTGGAGCAATGTAGGCAACTGAACCATGGCAACTGCCAGCGTGCGTTTCAACCACTCACACTATACAATCACATAACGCCGTGTGCGCATGCGCAGTAGATCGTGCTAAGGTACTCCCACTTCCTGTTATAAGTCCAAGGGACACGGAAGCAGACACACATGCAGAGCGTCTGGCAGATGCCTGAATACACAGCTCCACGAATCTATACAGGTAACAATACCTCCTTATTATCATATATCTTTCTTCCCGCTTTCTGTTCACACCACCGGTCCATCTACTAAAAAGTACTGTTTATCTATCTACTATTAGTCTATGTATTCCTTCAGTGAATGTTATTTATAGACAATATCATTAAAGGCAAGCATGTAGTTTAACATATTTCTGTCACTGGCAATATCTCCGCTAGTTTACTGCTTGTTTAAATGTATACATATCCTTTGTTACTTGAGATAACTTGCATGTCTATATATATATGTTTTCCATTTATCTTATTCATTTATTTCAATTTAAATTTAGTTCCATCATGTATGTCCTCGTATGTACTACATATTCTTCATACATTTAGCAAATTTTGTCTTCTTGTATAAATCTGTTAACTTTTTTGTATATTTGTATGCAACAATACTTATACTCTGTATTCTTTTCTTTCGTATACTAGTTTAAGCGATTATGATAAAGGCCTTGTCTGGCCGAAACGTCAAACAACAAAAATCGCCTAATACAAAAATTAACTATACCTTGTTAAGATTTACTTCAGTGAAGACAAAACTGATGAAAATAAAATAATAAAACGAATCTTACTGGTTTATATGCTTGAGTGCTTGGGTTATTTTGTTGATATACTTGTTGAGAACGATCTGGATGTACTTGTAAATCATAAACTAAATAACAGCATGCAATGTCAATGAGCTGCTTCAAAGATATTGTCGTGTATTAAAAGAGGCATGGACTCGCGGGACAGGGATGTAATATTACCACTTTACAAAGCATTAGTGAGGCCTTAGCTAGAATATGCTGTTCAGTTCTGGGCTCCAGTTCATAGAAAAGATGCCCTGGAGTTGGAAAAAATACAAAGAAGAGCAACGAAGCTAATAAGGGGCATGGAGAATCTAAGTTATGAGGAAAGATTAAAAGAACTAAACCTATTTAGCCTTGAAAAAAGACGACTAAGGGGGGACATGATTAACTTATATAAATATATGAATGGCACATACAAAAAATATGGTGAAATCCTGTTCCATGTAAAACCCCCTCAAAAAACAAGGGGGCACTCCCTCCGTCTGGAAAAAGAAAGGTTCAACCTGCAGAGGCTACAAGCCTTCTTTACTGTGAGAACGGTGAATTTATGGAATAGTCTACCGCAGGAGCTGGTCACAGCAGGGACAGTAGATGGCTTTAAAAAAGGCTTAGATAATTTCCTAGAACAAAAAAATATTAGCTCCTATGTGTAGAAATTTTTTATTTCCCCTTTCCCATCCCTTGGTTGAACTTGATGGACATGTGTCTTTTTTCAACCGTACAAACTATGTAACTATGAAACTATGTAAGATGTTTTGATCTCTGTTGAGCATAATAATTTTAAACAGTGCATTTTGAGTTTTTTACTTCTAAAAAAAAATCTGTTATCATTAGGAGATTTGTTCAAAAATATTTGCATTATACTCCAACAGTTGATGGCTTGAAGATTATACTGACTGATTTGCATAGACTATTTAGGAAAATCAGCGAAAAATAACATGTGCATTCCTAGTAGACTCGCTGGTGTGATTATTGTAGGAGAACTCCGCCCACGGGAGCAGCTTCACCCAGTCATCATGCTGCTTGGAGATGAAGTGGCGTCGGTAGTTCTCCAAAATCTGGTTGATCCTCTCGACCTGACCATTAGACTGAGGATGGTAGGCAGAAGAACAGTCCAACTTCACGCCAAGAAGTCCGCAGAGGGCTCTCCAGAACCTCGAGGTGAACCGAACCCCCCGTTCAGACACAATATGCTGCGGCAAGCCGTGCAGGCGGAAGATGTGTTGGATAAATAACTTGGCCAACTGAGGAGCAGAAGGAAGACCGGTCAGTGGAACGAAGTGGGCCATCTTCGAAAATCGGTCCACCACCACCCAGACAACACTGCATCCAGCAGAGAGAGGCAGGTCCGTGATAAAGTCCATCGCTATATGCTGCCAGGGAGCATTGGGCACAGGCAATGGCTGGAGCAGACCAGCAGGTCTGGAGTGGGTGGCCTTGTTGGCTGCACATACAGCACAGGAAGAAACAAAGTCAACAATGTCCTTGGGCAGAGTGGGCCATCAGAAATGATGAGCAATAAAATCCCGGGTCTTACGTAACCCCGCGTGACCTGCCAGTCTAGAGGAGTGACACCAGTGGAGGATTCTTCCACGATCAGCCAGGTGCACAAAAGTCCTCCCTGGAGGAATGTCCCTAACTTGCAGGGGATTGACCGAGACAATGCAAGATGGATCGATAATGTTCTGTGGACTCTCAATAGTGTCTTCTGTCTCGAAAGACCTGGACAAGTCATCGGCCCTCACATTCTTGTCGGCCGGGCGATAATGAAGCTCAAACTGGAACATTGCAAAGAACAGTGACCACCTGGCCTGACGAGGGTCCAGCCGTTGGGCCGTCTGGAGATAGGTCAGATTCTTGTGGTCCGTAAAAATCAAGATCGGATGAGCTGCGCCCTCTAGTAGATGTCTCCACTTTTCCAGAGCCAATTTGATGGCCACTAGTCCCGATCCCCAATCGACTAGTTGCGTTCTGCGGAAGATAAGAGCTTGGAAAAGTATTCACATACCCTTGACTTGCCCTTGGGACCTCTCTGGAACATGAGTGCACCAGCACCGACAGAGGATGCGTCCACCTCTAACGAGAACTGCAGAGAGACATCCGGATAATGGAGGATAGAGGCTGACGTGAAGGCACTCTTCAGGCTATTGAATGCGGACTCTGCCTTGGGAGTCCACACCTTGGCATTCATACCCTTCTTAGTAAGGTTAGAGATGGAAGAAGTCAGTGAGGAGAAGTCCGGAATAAACTGCCTGTAGAAATTAGCAAATCCCAAAAAGCGGGATCCATCTCGAGACCTCAATTCGAGACGATGTAGCCCAGGAAGGGTAGAGCATCCTTTTCAAATACGCACTTCTCCAACTTGACATACAGACAATTCTCCTATAGCCATAGCAGAACCTGACGGACATCTCTCTGGTGCGTCATAGGATCTGGGGAGAAAATCAAGATGTCATCAAGGTAGACTACAACACAAACATAGAGGAGGTCACGGAAAATGTCATTCACAAACTCCTGGAAGACCGCGGGGGCATTACTAGATACTCATAGTGTCCATCACGGGTGTTAAATGCAGTCTTCCATTCATCACCCTGGCAAATCCGGACTAGGCTGTGAGCCCCACGCAGGTCTGGTTTAGAAAAAAAATTTGCACCACGTATGCGATCAAACAGTTCAGAGATCAGTGGCAATGGATATTTATTCTACACCGTGATCTGGTTGAGACCACAGTAGTCGATGCAAGGACGAAGAGAGCCATCTTTCTTTTTTTCTTTTTGACGAAGAAGAACACGGCTCCTGCCGGGGAGGAAGACTTTCGTATGAAGTCCCTTTCTAAGTTCTCTTTCACATAGGCGGACATGGACAGAGTCTCTGGCAAGGAGAGAGGATACACCCTACCACAGGGAAGGGATGCACCAGGGATCAGTTCAATAGAGCAGTCATACGCCCGATGTGGGGGCAATGTATCCGCCTCCCTCTTGCTGAAGACGTCCGAAAGGGCAGCAATCCTGCCAATGACCAAGGCAGCGAAGACTGAGCCGAACGAATCCGCACCAGGCATCGACCTTGACACTCAGGGCCCCACTGGAGAACCTCTCCAGAATTCCAGTCCAGGACTGGGGCATGCAGTCGGATCCAAGGCAGGCCCAGCAACACAGGGTTAACAGCTTTGCGCAGGACATAGAATGACAGAAGTTCGGAGTGAAGAGCTCCCACTTGGAGCCTCAGCGGCTTGTTCGCGGCTATAACTGGGTCTGGCAGAGATAGTCCATCTATTGAGGCAACTGCCAACGGGCTCTCCAGAGGGGTGGTGGGCAATTGCAGAAGGTCCACCAGATCTCTGCGGATGAAATTAGCAGCGGATTCAGAGTCCAGATACGCAGAGACCTGATGCGTTTTCTCACCGGACACTATGGTCACAGGTATGGAGACGGAAGTCCATCTTTACCCAAGGTCTTCACTCCAAGCAACCCTAGGTTTTGGGATTTTTGGGGGCACAGGCGCACAAGATGACCATCGAGACCGCAATAAAGACAGAGTCCAGATGTGCGTCTGCATTGTCTCTCTTGAGTAGATAACTTATGCTGGTCCGTTATTACCGACTTGTTATGAGGATCGACATCGGAGGACAGCAGGGGTTGCTGCAAAGTAGGAACCAGACTAGGAAGGTCTCTCTCCCGTTGAACCTTCACGGATCCGTATATCAATCCGGGCAGACAGAACGATGAGGTCATCCAGGGTAGACCACAGATCCCGGGCGGTTCGTCTTTAATTCTGGAAGATAGTCCATGCCAGAATGCAGTCACCAGAGCCGCATTTTTCCACAAGAGCTCTCCCGCCAGGGTGCGGAAGTGGATGGCGTACTCACTCACGGAGGTGTCTCCTTGGCGCAGGTTAATCAAAGAGGCTGCTGCAGATGAGACCCGTCCAGGCTCCTCAAACACCATGCGAAAAGTCCGGAGGAAGGCAGGAAAGTCACGGGTCTCTGGTCCTTGTCTCTCCCAGATAGGGTTCACCCATGCAAGAGCCTTGCCAGTGAGGAGAGAAATAATGATAGTGACCCTGGCACCATCAGACGAAAAAGTCCTAGCATACAGGCTGAAATGGATCTGGCATTGATTAAGAAAACCATGACAGGTACTTGCTTCTCCATCTTAGCGGTCAGGAAGTGGCAAAGAAACACGTGGGTCAATACTGCCAAGAGGTGTAGTCTGAGGATCCACATTGCCAGGAGGTGTAGCAGGAGGAATGGCAGCTTGTGCCTCCTGCCGATGTGCAAGAATGTTCAACGCCTGGAGGAGTTGGTCCTGTCGAGACCGGAGGTCCGGTGCGTGCGCTGCCCCTTTAAAAGCGGGCACGAGCGTGCGAGCGCTGGCGTCTCCTGTGGAGGAGGCTGGGGGCCAGCGCTTGCCGACTCGTGGCTGCGGCTGTCAGGGGGAGGTTGGAGCTGACAGCCCGGAGCCACGGACATTACACCTAGTTTAAATTCTCTCCCCCAGCACAGCGGACCCCCTTCCATTTAGGTGCAAATCATCTGCAGAATACAGTTTGTACCCCAATGTAAAGTCAGCCCAGTGCTCTAAGAACCCAAAGCCTTCTCCTCTACACCAAGACTTAAAGAGGCTCTGCCACCACATTATAAGTGGCCTATCTTCTACATAATGTGATTGGCACTGTAATGTAGATTACAGCAGTGTTTTTTATTTAGAAAAACTATCATTTTTGACGGAGTTATGACCTATCTTATCTTTATCCTAATGACTTTAATAGACAACTGGGCGTGTTTTACTATTTGACCAAGTGGGCATTGTGGAGACGCTGTTTGGACGAAGTTTATGACGCTGATTGGCCACATCCTCACACACTAACATTACTGAAGTGTCTTGATAGTTAATAGACCACCTCCAGCCAGGACGTGACGTCTATTCAGAATCCTGACACTTCGGTAACGTTTGTGTGAATTTACAGCACAGCAAGAGTAATCTCGCGAGATTACGCTGTAAATGACAGTTTACAGCGAGATTACGCTTGCTGTGCTGTAAGTCACACACAAACATTACCGAAGTGTCAGGATTCTGAATAGACATCACAATCTGGCTGGTAGTGATGTCTATTAACTCTCAACACACTTCAGTAACGTTAGTGTGGGAGTATGTGGCTGCACATAGTGATCTAATAAGATCACTATGTGCAGAATAAATGAATGGAGAGAAGTGTATGACGCTGATTGGTCAGCGTCATACACTTCTCTCCACAACGCCCACTTGGTCAAAAAGTAAAACACACCCAGTTGTCTATTAAGAAAGTCATTAGCAAAAAGCTCAAATAGGTCATAACTCTGTCAAAAATGATAGTTTTTCTAAATAAAAAAACACTGCTGTAATCTACATTACAGCGCCAATCACATTATGCAGAAGATAGGCCACTTATAATGTAGTGATAGAGCCTCTTTAAGCCATGCATTTAACTCCCTGAGCTCCCACTATCTTTTCTGTGATACGCATGGCACAGGCAGTATTTCTGAGAATACTACCTTGGAGGTCCTTCCTTCAGCTTGTAGCCTAGTTCTTTAAAATTATTCTTAAGGCTCCTCCACCTACCATGTATTCGGTCATTGGTTCCCACATGGACCACGACAGCTGGATCATCACCAGCCCCTCCCAGTAATTTATCCACCCGTTCCACCACAAGCCGAATCCTGGCACCAGGGAGACAGCAAACCATTCGGTTGAGGCGGTCTTGGCGACAAATTATTCTATCTGTCTTCCTAATTATAGAATCCCCTACAACTACCAATTGTCTTGCCTTACCTGAAATTATCATCCCACCGACTAAAAGCTAGGCTGTTCTCCCAGCTGTTAGGGAGATCAGTATCCACTAGGGCTGCCATTTCTGAGATGGACACCCTGGCATCATCACCCAACTTGTCAACATCTCTCCATCTTTGAAGTCCTGGTGCTGTTACATGTTCTCTGTTCTTGCCGCGCATATACATATATATAGCAAAAAAGAAAGCAGCAGCACTCACACAGAAATTGTTGATCAGGTGCCCAGCAAAACGTCCCGATCCTCGGACGTAATGTAATGTATAGAAAAAGAAACTTTGCAGCACTCCAATATGAAAAAAGTGGTGGTTTATTCACTCCAGATACAACAGCAACGTTTCAATCCTACAATAGGATCTTTATCAAGCCTAGTGACACATCTAATACTGCAAACATATATAGGGTTGAGACTACTTTGCATAATTGGTCTCATTACAATATAATAAAGTGTTAAGTGCTTAAAAACTTGGTTAATACATGGTTTAAGGTATCATTGTACATAATAAACATGATACAGAAAGTGCATATGTGCATATACAATAGCGTGAACAGCAATATACAATACAAAAACGTTAAAAACAACTGATTAAATCATAATCATTTATGCCTCAGTGGTGTTGAGATACATCATCATGAACCCACTCACCAATCAGAACTTCAGATGCATCAGGTAAATCATTAGTATGCAAAGCCATAGGCATACATAGTAGCAGTCAGCTGCACAACTCATGGTAATTAGGATGTGATACATCCGTGTAATCCCCAGAGGCGGAAGTGTATCGTTGCTCAGCAGCAGGACATATCACGCGCATCAAAATTATGTAATGCGTGTCAATGCGTTCCACTGGTCTGATCATGTGTATAACGCCATCACAAGTTGCCAGGCAACTGATACAGATATACCACGGATAGCAGATAGCACGGCTATGTCAGTCAAAAGGTCTAAATTGCAGAAAAAGCAAATACATTAATACATGCTCCTCATGGTAAGTAATGGAGATATCAAGAATACCGAAAAGTAGCGTTACAGTATTATATTATTATACCGGCTTATTGTAGGTGATCCACACGTGGGTACACAGATCTCTGTCCACTATCACGTGTCCAGAACGACCTTATTCCCAGGGTTTCCAGAACCACATAGCAGCGTCTTCACGTGCACAAGATGTCCCGTCAACCTCACCCGTGTAACGGACCAAAAGTGTCACATCAGCGACATCGTATCCCAATGAAGAATATATATTTTTTAATATTATAATATCTCTACATCACTTAAAACCAAGAATAGGAGACTAGAAAAAACTCAATTAAATAATATACATATTTTATTGATATAATAGGACCAAAAGAACATAACATAGGCATGCCAAGTATCAATTACACTGTAACTTTAGTATTGAAAATAATAGAGGAGATTCCGAAGTTCTGTTGGGAGTGGTATTCAGATCTAAAAGAATACAGAGAATATGTAAAAATTAGTATTCATCAAACATTGACAAAGAACTGATTATTAAAAGAATGTAAATATTAATGTGTCATCAGTCATCATACAGAAGAGGACATCAGAGAACCTAAAAGATGGAACAGAGACATGAAGGCATCATATGGCTATCCTGTCTACAGCAAATTCTACATTGAGGTCAAAGGGTTTCAGTGTATTTAATAGGAATATCCACCTCAATTCTTTTTTATGTAGAGCCATATGTCGGTCCCCGCCAAACTGTAATGGTGGGATATGATCCAAAATCATAAATGTTAGGTCCCTTTCATTATGACCATATTCCGAGAAGTGCTTAGCTACAGGCAAGTCAAGTTTCTTTTTACGTATCGAGAAGCGATGATTATTTAAACGAGTTTTAAAGGCACAGGTGGTCTCCCCCACATATAGGAGGCCGCAGGGAAACCATAATACATATATGACCCAGTCCGAGTCGCAGGTGAAGTTGTGTCTAATTTTAAACTGTTGTCCAGTAACTGGATGTCTAAAGGATTCACCTCTACACATCAAAGAACAATTAACGCATCTATAACATGGAATATTACCAGGTTTTAGAGGTTTAAGGATGGATTGTGACCCTTTCTTTTGTTCTGGCATTCTAGTTCTCACCAGTCTATCACGAAGATTTTGTGAACGTCTATAGGACATAAGCGGATTGTTTTTCAATTCATCAATATGACCAAAGCTGTTACTGATTATTGGCCAATGTCTATTCACAATTTTGGAAAGATCTCCACTTATATCATTATAAGTCAAGATAAATGGAATACGTTTCTGCTTTCTATATATTGAAGATTTTACAGGCTGTAACAAACTATCCCTCGCTGTATTGTCAATCTTCTTCTTATGTGTCCGCAGTAGTGATTTAGGGTAACCTCTCTGCAGAAAATTACCAGTCATGATGTCTAATGATATGTCCAGATCTTCCTGTCTGTCAGTGTTACGTTTGGCCCTAATCATTTGACTATACGGCAAAGATCTGACCATATTTTTCGGGTGACAACTGTCAAATTTTAATAAGGTGTTCCGGTCGGTCTCTTTGGTATACATTTTGGTTATAAGTGTATTGTTGTCAATCAGTACTGTGACATCCAAAAATTGGATGTTATCCATAGAATGTGTCATAGTAAACTGGATGTCCTCATCTAAGGAGTTAAGAAACTGATGAAAGCCAATTAGTGTAGTGACAGTGTCGGTCCAAATGAGGAAGATGTCATCTATGTATCACCACCACCTCAAAACATGTGAGAAGTGGTGGGATACATAGACCGACATCTCCTCAATGCTGTCCATAAAAATATTGGCATAGGTTGGAGCCATGTTGGATCCCATGGCAGTTCCTTTCAGTTGGATATAATAACTATCTTTAAATAAAAAATAGTTATAAGTCAAAATGAGTTCCACCAAAGACATAATAAACTCGCATGAAGTGATGTCATAGTTTGAAGTCATTAATTTACGTCTTACAGCATCAAGCCCTTTGTTATGACTAATGGATGTGTAAAGAGAAGTAACGTCAAAGGAGACCAAAATAGATCCCTCTGGTAAATCTACTGATCTTAGTTTTTGCAAAAAATCGGTGGTGTCCCTGATATACGATTTAGAATTAATAGCAAAATTTCTTAACACTTTGTCTACAAAGATGGAGATGTTACTCATTAATGAACCCTGACCAGACACAATGGGGCGACCTGGAGGGTTCATTAAATTTTTGTGGATTTTTGGCAATAAGTACAAACAAGGAGTGACAGGAAATTCGACAATGAGAAATTTATGTAGCATCTGATCAATTATACCTTCGTCCAATGCTGTCTTAATAAGTGAAGTAATTTTATTTGTAATGTCTTGTCTAGGATCACATTTTAATATTCTATATACATTGGTGTCTGATAGTTGTCTATAGCATTCTCTCATGTACATGTCTGAATCCATAACCACGATTGTTCCGCCCTTATCCGCAGGTTTTATTATGAGTTCATGGTTATGGATCAACTCTTCTAATGCCATATCAAGAGTAGTCATGTTTGGCTGTTTAAACCCATGTTCACATGTTTGGGTCCTAAGTGTGGTAATATCTTTCTGCACAAGTTCTCTAAAAGTTTCTATTGCATGTGATGTTACAGGAGGTTGAAACAAGCTTTTATTGAATAATCCCAGTTTGTTAAGTGACAACATTGAGAGAGTATCATGAACTACTACAGTAATAGGTTGTGTCTCAAACCATACCTTCAATTTAATAGCTCTAATAAATCTGTATATATCCAACTCTAGTTGAAACCAATCGACATGTTGGTTAGGGCAAAACGACAACCCCTTAGACAATAATTGTAATTGCATATTAGACAACTGATGACTGGAAATATTTACCACTGTTTGGGCAGAGTCCTCTTGTTGCTGTCTTGCAACGGTTTCTGCCCCTTCTGGTATGTTGATTTCTGAAAGCGGGTTCTTCCTTCCTCTATTTCTCCTGCGACCTGCTCGTCTGGTTTTCTTCTTTTTGAAATCTCCAATATACACATGATCAGACCAGTGGAACGCATTGACACGCATTACATCATTTTGATGCGCTCGATACATCCTGCTGCTGAGCAACGATACACTTCCGCCTCTGGGGATCACACGGATGTATCACATCCTAATTACCATGAGTTGTGCAGCTGACTGCTACTATGTATGCCTATGGCTTTGCATACTAATGATTTACCTGATGCATCTGAAGTTCTGATTGGTGAGTGGGTTCATGATGATGTATCTCAACACCACTGAGGCATAAATGATTATGATTTAATCAGTTGTTTTTAACGTTTTTTGTATTGTATATTGCTGTTCACGCTATTGTATATGCACATATGCACTTTCTGTATCATGTTTATTATGTACAATGATACCTTAAACCATGTATTAACCAAGTTTTTAAGCACTTAACACTTTATTATATTGTAATGAGACCAATTATGCAAAGTAGTCTCAACCCTATATATGTTTGCAGTATTAGATGTGTCACTAGGCTTGATAAAGATCCTATTGTAGGATTGAAACGTTGCTGTTGTATCTGGAGTGAATAAACCACCACTTTTTTCATATTGGAGTGCTGCAAAGTTTCTTTATATATATATATATATATATATATATATACATACATACATACATACATACACACACACACACACACTGTATTTAGATTTACATTAATACATTAATATATTTTTTCATGTCATATATGTAATGGTTTAAAACGTTTGCATTACTCGTAATATTTGTATGTTACATCCCTGTAGTGGTGATCTTTTTGTCATCAGATAGATTCATTGTTATTGTTAAATAGAAATAAAGTCGTTTTTTAAATGAGCTTAAAGACTCAGTTATGAATAGGTTTTCATATATATTGTATGAGTACAGCTCTGTTACTTATTGGGATCAATAAGATGTTCAGATAATGGAATTACATGCATTGTATATAGGTTGAAGTAAACTGGTCCAAACCTGTTTTGTTTCCTCTGACCCCTGGGTATTGTCCTCGGCAAACTCTGATCGCTCCTCAATTTGAGTATCTTGGGATTTCAATATATTGGATTATCACCTTGACCCTCTGATAATTATTACTGGACGTCAATTAGACACATGGCGTAATCTCCCCCTGTCACTATGGCAGAATCAACTTATTTAATATGATATACGTACCTAATTTCCTGTAGTTGTTTCACGCCTGCCCAATAATATTGAAGAAATAGTTTCTCACGTTTAAATGCCATTATGCGCTACTTTTATTTGTGGCCCTCCTCAGATTCACTCTTGCCTTACTGCAAGAACCCACCACCTGAGGTGGAATTGCAGCCCCTTCAGTGGCGTAACTACCGCGGTAGCAGCCGTAGCGGCTGCTACGGGGCCCGAGGGGGCCCGTGCCGCCAGCCGACACGCCCCCCATATGTACGGTGGCGCCGCTAGCAGACATTATGGGGACCTCGCCGCCGAGCCTCCAAGTATGGGCTGGGCGACACAGGCCCTCTCATGCCTGTAGGTGTCGCTAGCACCGGAGGGGGCCCCGGTGCTAGCGGCAGCCAAATACATGCATTAGCACTGAATGCCCGACCAGCCTGTGCCTTACAATAACGCTGTTTGGCTAGCGGTGTGATGACATTATCGCGCCGCTTCCATGCTTGGAAGGTGCTGATTGACGGGGCAAGTCATTCTGCCCCGCCAATCAGCATCATTGGACGCTCGTTCAGCTCCAGCAGACATGCTCAGAAGAGAGCATGTGTGAATCACCAGTGAACAGCGTGGGAACGAGATCATGTGAGTATGTCAAGTTTATATATTTTTTTTCTCATAAAAATGTGAGTGCCATTATCTATAGTGGGGGTCTATCTACAGGGGGGGGGTCGTCTTTATGTGGGCCATTATATACAGGGGGGTCTATATGTGGGCCACTATATACAGGGGGGTCTATATGTGGGGCACTATATACAGGGGGGTCTATATGTGGGGCACAATCTACAGGGGGTCTATATGTGGGGATGTGGGCCACTATATACAGGGGGCTCTATATGTGGGCCACTATATACAGGGGGCTCTATATGTGGGCCACTATCTACAGGGGGGGTCTATATAATAGACACTATACAGGGGTGGGCTATATGTAGAGCATTATCTATAGGGGAGCTATTTTTTTTGGGGTACTTTCTATAAGGGTGGGCTATATGTGGGACACTATATACAGGGTGGGTTACCTGTGGGGCACTAGCAACAGGGTGGCTATATGTAGTGCACAGTCTACAGGGGTGGGCTATATGTGGGACACTATATACAGGGGTCAGCTATATCTGAGACACTATCTACAGAGGTGGGCTATACGTGGAGCACTATCTATAGGGGAAGCTATATGTAGGGTAGCATGGTGGCTCAGTGGTTAGCACTATTTCCTTGCAGCTCTGGAGTGCATATGTGGGCACTATCTACAGGGGCTTCTATGTAGGTCACTATCTACAGAGTCTCTATGGGGGGGTCACTATCTACAGAGGGCTATGGGGCACTATCTACAGGGGGCACGGTGTGTGTGTGACACAGTGTATGGTACTATTATAATCAGGGACAAAGTGTATGGCGCTATTATAGTTAGAGTTGCAGTGTATGGTGCTTTATTATATTTAGAGGTGTTGAGAATTTTAACTTTGTTTAGAGGTGCAGAAATGTTTTAAAAGTGAGAAGCTGAAGACATCTGAGCGGAAAACTACAGAAATGAGTAATGGCCGGTTGAAATCCATCATAGATGTCTGGACCGGAGGGAGAAGAAAAGAACTAGAATCTGAGACGTCACCGGTGAGTCACTTAATGTAAATGTTTATTCTGCCTCTAATCAGTATTGTAGTCACTGTGTGAACTGCAGCGAGATGAATATGATATTATTTTGTGAAACAGCATCTCCCAGCATATCCTTACCATTGTTCAGGCCACGCTGGGAGCTGTAGTTTTACGCCGTACAAACCTATACTTTGTTCTGGTGCTGTATTTATGTACTAATTTTGGTTGTTGTACTGTATTTATGTACTGAGCTTGGTTGTGGTACTTTATATATGTCAGAGCTTGGTACTGGATCTGTAGTTTATATAGGTTATATTTATAATAACAAAATTGCAGGGCAGATGGAATTGTTCTCAATACATTGTAAATTTAATAGGAACCTGTCAGGTAGTTTTAACCCCTTGAACCGCCACCATGCGGTAATACATGACCTGACAATATTTCCAAACATTCCCTTGTATGTTTTTTTCAGATGCAGCAAAATCCTTAAAACCCACTATTAAAACGGCACACACTATATGCTAATTACTCATTAGAGGGTCATGGGGTGGTGCCGCTATCCTGAAAAGTCACGTAGTCCGGCCTTCAAACCCACCTTTCTATGTTTGAGTGACAACTCCCTGGCTGATACAACTTTCTCAGATCCGCCATTGCCTTGTGGCACTATACACAAGGGGGGGTGGCTGTGTGGCACTATACACAAAGGGGGAGCTGCGTGGCACTATACACAAGGGGGAGCTGTGTGGCACTATACACATGGGGGAACTGTATGGCACTATTTACTAGGGGGAGGGCTGTGGCTCTATCAACAGGGGGCTGAGTGTGGCGCAATCTACAGGGGTCTGTGTGCTGCACTTTCTACTAAGGGGAGCTGTGAGCACTGTATTCAAGGGAGTGGGGCTGTGTGGCACTATATGCAGTGGGAGCTGTACAGCACTTTGTAAAATATAAAGAGCTTAATAAAATCTGTAAAAATGTAATAAAATTAGCAAAAATACAAAATGAAAGGCAGGTGGCCAAGGATAGTAAAACAAATCCCAAAAAATTCTTCAAGTATATAAATGCTAAAAAGCCAAGGTCTGAACATGTAGGACCCCTAGATAGTGGTAATGGGGAGTTGGTCACAGGGGATCAAGAGAAGGCAGAGTTACTAAATGTGTTCTTTAGCTCTGTGTACACAACAGAAGAAAGAGCAGCTGATGTAGCCGCTGCCAGTGCTGTTAATATATCAGTTGATATAATGAATTGGATAAATGTAGATATGGTCCAAGCTAAATAAAATAAAATAAATGTGCACAAGGCCCCGGGACCAGATGGGTTACACCCTAGAGTTCTTAAAGAGCTTAGTTCAGTTATTTCTGTCCCCCTTTTCATAATATTTAGAGATTCTCTAATGACTGGTATAGTGCCAAGGGACTGGCGCAGGGCAAATGTGGTGCCTATTTTAAAAAAGGGCTCTAGGTCTTCCCCGGGTAATTATAGACCAGTAAGCTTAACATCCATCGTGGGGAAAATGTTTGAGGGGCTATTGAGGGACTATATACAGGATTATGTGACAATAAATAGCATTATAAGTGACAGCCAGCACGGTTTTACTAAGGACAGAAGTTGTCAAACTAACCTAATCTGTTTTTATGAAGAGGTGAGCAGAAGCCTAGACAGAGGGGCCGCTGTGGATTTAGTGTTTTTGGACTTTGCAAAGGCATTTGACACTGTCCCTCATAGACGTCTAATGGGTAAATTAAGGACTATAGGTTTAGAAAATATAGTTTGTAATTGGATTGAGAATTGGCTCAAGGACCGTATCCAGAGAGTTGTGGTCAATGATTCCTACTCTGAATGGTCCCCGGTTATAAGTGGTGTACCCCAGGGTTCAGTGCTGGGACCACTATTATTAAACTTATTTATCAATGATATAGAGGATGGGATTAATAGCACTATTTCTATTTTTGCAGATGACACCAAGCTATGTAATATAGTTCAGTCTATGGAAGATGTTCATGAATTGCAAACAGATTTAAACAAAATAAGTGTTTGGGCATCCACTTGGCAGATGAAGTTTAATGTAGATAAATGTAAAGTTATGCACCTGGGTACGAACAACCTGCATGCATCATATGTCCTAGGGGGAGCTACACTGGGGGAGTCACTTGTTGAGAAGGATCTGGGTGTACTTGCAAATCATAAACTAAATAACAGCATGCAATGTCAAGCAGCTGCTTCAAAGGGCAGCAAGATATTGTCGTGTATTAAAAGAGGCATGGACTCGCGGGACAGGGATGTAATATTGCCACTTTTCAAAGCATTAGTGAGGCCTCATCTAGATTATGCAGTACAGTTCTGGGCTCCAGTTCATAGAAAGGATGCCCTGGAGTTGGAAAAAATACAAAGAAGAGCAACGAAGCTAATAAGGGGCATGGAGAATTTAAGTTATGAGGAAAGATTAAAAGAATTAAACCTATTTAGCCTTGAAAAAAGACGACTAAGTGTGGACATGATTAATTTATATAAATATATTTATGGCACATACAAAAAATATGGTGAAATCCTGTTCCATGTAAAACCCCCTCAAAAAACAAGGGGCCACTCCCTCCGTCTGGAGAAAAGCCTTCTTTACCGTGAGAACTGTGAATCTATGGAATAGTCTACCGCAGGAGCTGGTCACATCAGGTACAGTAGATGACTTTAAAAAAGGGTTAGATAATTTCCTAGAACAAAAAAGTATTAGCTCCTATGTGTAGTCATTTTTTACTTCCCTTTTCCCGTTCCACTTCCCCTTTCCCATCCCTTGGTTGAACTTGATGGACATGTGTCTTTTTTCAGCCATACTAACTATGTAACTATATAGTATATATGTTCTGTTATTATGGTTGGCTATACTCCTTGCATGTAACACCCGTGGTCCCCTCCTCTATTCACACGAAAGACTTATGCGTCTAAGCCTTGTACACCTTGGAGGATGGGGTCATATTGTTTAGCCAACGTTTGCTGACAAATGTGACTGTACTTTCTTAAAGGTTATGTTCATTATTCTTGAGTTGTTTAAATGCATAAATAAAAACTTTAAAAAAAAACAAAAACGCTGTCATCGAAGTAGTCCTCGAATCTGACGTAGTCATGCAACTGAACCTGTAAAAAAGGCACAAACACAAGAAAAACTATTAACACGACGTGTTAGGCTTAGATACAGGGCCCATGTGTGATACTGTCTTTTGGACCCTATATCTAAGCCTACCAGAAGGGAGGCTTAGATACAGGGCCCCAGCAGACAGTAATCTCATACAGTATAAGATTACTGTCTGCTTGTTCAGTGTATCTAAGCCTACCATGTGGTAGGCTTAGCTACAGGGCCCATCAGACAGGATCACACATGGGCCATGTATCTAAGCTTACCATGTGGTAAGCTTAGCTACAGTGTCCAGCAGACAGGCTCACAGGGCCATATAAATTCCTCTTGAGGACTTTTATTGCTTCCAATTTCGCCCTGATGTACACCACCAAATTAGATTGAACAAATATGAAAGGGAGGGGAAGAAGTGGGGAAAAGAAGGGCAGGAAGCATAAAGATCAAATGATCTCTTGAATTGATTAATAAAAATGTCATATTAAAATTACCAGCTTAGAAAGGTATATTATGCCTGACAGGGATAGAGTGAGAGGTCCCTCATTCAAGTACACCCCATAAATTAGAAAAACCCATACAACCTATGTTAGCTATTTGATACCTGATGCATTCACTCTTTTCCCTTCCTACCATCATACATAGGTTGTATGGGTTTTTCTAATTTATGGGGTGTACTTGAATGAGGGACCTCTCACTCCATCCCTGTCAGGTATAATATACCTTTCTAAGCTGGTCATTTTAATATTACATTTTTATTAATCAATTCAAGAGATCAGTTGATCCTTATGCTTTCTGCCCTTCTTTTCCCCACTTCTTCCCATCCCTTTCATATTTGTTAGATACAGGGCCCCAGCAGACAGTAATCTTATACAGATTATATACTCTGTGCGGAGTAAATATTGGTATAATGAGGTGGTATAATAATGCGGTAAATAAATAATAATTCATAGATGTGTGGCCAGTGTCGCACTGATAAATAGTGCCCAATCCGATCCCCCTTTCGAACACACTCGCACCTTTTGTGTCGCCGTATTCTGAAAGCCAGAACTTTTTTCGAGCTGTGTGAGAGCTATTTTTTTGGTACATGTAAGATTTTGATCAGTTTTTATTCTATATTTTGAAAGGCGTGGTAACCAAAATACAGCAATTCTGTGATTGTTTTTTATGCTTTATTTTTACGGTATTGATCGTGCACATAAGGGTTTATTCACACGAACGTAGAATACGTCCGTGTGATGGCTGTTAAAACAACGGTCTTCACACGGATGCATGTATTTCAATAGGACCATTCTCACTGCTGTTTCAACGGACCGTGTGAAGGGTCTGTTGAAAATTAGAACATTTCCTATTTTTTTTGTTTTCACGGATCCCTTGTAGACGCAAATCTATGGGTATCCGTGAAAACGGGACCCAAGCGGTTTTCACGTCCGAGTTTGCACTAGTTCATATGAATCTGACATAAATTACATATTTACTTAATTCTGTGGGTCGATACGATTAAGGAGATGCTAAATGTATACCTTTTTTTTTAGGTTTCATAGCGTTTGAACAATAAAATCCCTAAAAGAAAATATATTTTTTGTGTTGCCATAACTTACATCAAGAAAGTTGTGTGGGGCTTGTTTTTTTGCAGAACGAACTATAGTTTTTACAGGTACCATTTTGGGGTACATACGACTTTTTGTACCCCCCCTAAACTGACAAAAAAAAAAAATAGCGTTTCTGGTATTTTTTTTTTCATTATTTTTATTACGGCGTTCACCACGTGGGATAAATAAAGTAATAATTTTATAGTTCAGGCTGCTATGGGTACGGCTATACTAATCATGTAATGTTTATTAATTTTGTTTTATAATAATGGACTTCATAAGAGAAAAAGGGTGATTTTAAATTTTATTACTTGAAACGTTTATTTTTTTTATTTTTATTTTGTTTTTTTACTCTTATTTTTAGTCCTACTAGGGGACTTGAAGGTCCAGCTGTCTGATCACGGTTTTAATACACTGCAATAGTTATGTATTGCAGTGTATTATACCTGTCAGTTTCACTCTGACAGGCAGCCTATTAGGTCCTGCCTCATCGACTTTCATAGATGGCAGACCCGGCAGCCATTGTTAGGCCTCTGGTTGCCAAAGTAACCATCAGCACCCCTCGATTGCGTCTCTCGGACGCCAATGGTGTTCCAACCACTTAGGTGCTGGTGTCACTATTAACTGCAGCATCTAAGGTATTAATCTATGGGGACCACCGCGATTAGTTCCCGGGGAATGAGCTGTGATAACTGCTGCACAATGTGTCGGGGAGGGGCGGAATAGTGCTCATTTAAAACTCAATGTACTATTTCTGAGCTGAGTGCGAAAGATGTGCTCAGCTCAACGTAATGGTACTGAACTGACCGCTAATAAGTTAAAGTTGCTCCTGGTCGGTCCAACCTGCCAGCACTTCATTCTAGGCAGTTTAGTACAGTTTAGTGGCTAGAATAAAGCCGTCAGTCACTCCAATCTTACAGCATCCTGGTAACCTTTTCCTCAAGACTTATTCAGCCGGCCGTGTTTGGTCTGTGCTATACGGACCGTGTGTCGGTCGTATTTCCTGGACCGACCAGGAGTCCTAGCATCATAGTTATCTATGATGCTAGGAGTCCATGCCTCCGCACGGGAATACTGCCCCGTACTGTAATCATGTATATCACAGACCGAACACGGCCGTCTGAATAAGGCCTCAGGATGGAGGGAGTGACAAAGAATGTGTAAAATGTTCATTGATTTTGTTTGATCTGGAGTTTAAACAGAATCTGACACTAGGCAGGCCTCTAACTTTAAAAAGAAGCTAGCAGGTGCAGGAGCCCCACTATAAAGCACACCCTGTATGTTAAATGGATTTCTGACAAACAAGGTAAAAACGGCTTTAAATGACTAAAATAACAAAGTAAATTCCGCCCTGTTCACACAATGCCCCACCTGCATACTGTACACACTGACGTTATCGCTTTGGCCTGCACTTGGCTGCCCAGTTCTCATGTCAATGTGTATGACAATTTTACACTTTTGAAAGCATTTATTTAATTTTTTTAATAAATCAATCTTTTATTTAATTTTGAACAATTTTTGAATTGGATTTTATTTTAAAAAAAGTTTTACGTTTTGAGATGCAACTTTATCTAGCCTTTATACATTTTTATTAATAAAATCCAAGTCAAAAGTTGTTCAAAATTAAATACTACATTGATTTCTAGGAAAAAAAAAATGCCTTCAAAAATGTACATAGCCTATATAAAACTTATTTTAACCCCTTGGAGACAGACAGCTTTGGCCTTGTGGACAGAGACTATTTTTTCAAATATGACATGTATCACTTTATGTGGTAATAACTTGGGAACGCTTTTACTTATCCAAGTGATTCTGAGATTTTCTTGTGACTTATTGTACTTTATGTTCGTTAAAAAATTTGATTTATAAATTCAATATTTATTTGTGAAAAACACCCAAATTTTGATAAAATGTGGAAAAAAAATTAGCATTTTTCTAAATTTAAATGTATCTGCTTGTAAGACAACACAAAAGTTTGAACAGCACATTCCAACAAAATTATATAAAATGTGTATGCAGGTGCAAGAACACCTGTGACTGCAAATATACAGCAGACAAAAAATGGCGACAGCACACTGCGAACACCAATGCAACCTAAACCGCTAAATATAAATAAATATGCATTACTGCTAAATCTACTTACAATAGGGAGGTTCTTAGTGTACATTTTGATCAAAAAGTGTTTTATTTCTTGTATTTCTCCTGTTACTAGCAGAAATCCATACACCGTTTGAATGTATCGGTGTACGGACTCGGCTGCCTGTGAGTACGTGTGGGTGGTGGCCCCATTCTGACGTCAGATGTGCACGCCCCCATCATTTCGTCAGGAAGGTCCCTCTGTCCCTATAAACTACACAGTTCTCTTTAGTGTAACCGGCAGCAGCAGAGCGCAAGGAGGGGAATGACAGCTCTGCTGCTGTCCGGACTATAGTATGTGTGAGAGGTGCTTCCCTAGAAGTAGCGCAGGTCTGGCACCGCCTTCCTGTCCATAGTACTGTAACCGGAAGCAGCAGAGCGCAGGGAAGAGAATGACAGATCTGCTGCTGTCCGGTCTATAGTATGTGTGAGAGGCACTTCAGTAGCAGAAGTGAGGGTACAAGAAGAGCGAGGGTACAAGGGAGCCGCTGCTAGACCTGCGCTACTTCTAGGGAAGCGCCTCTCACACATAGGCTGGGTTCACACAACCTATTTTCAGACGTAAACGAGGCGTATTATGCCTCGTTTTACGTCTGAAAATAGGGCTACAATACGTCGGCAAACATCTGCCCATTCATTTGAATGGGTTTGCCGACGTACTGTGCAGACGACCTGTCATTTACGCGTCGTCGTTTGACAGCTGTCAAACTACGACGCGTAAATTGACTGCCTCGGCAAAGAAGTGCAGGACACTTCTTTGCAACGTAATTTGAGCCGTTCTTCATTGAAGTTAATGAAGAGCAGCTCAAGATTTACGAGCGTCAAAGACGCCTCGCATAATGCGAGGAGCTTTTACGTCTGAAACGAGGCAGCAGTTTTTTTCTGAAAACAGTCTGTCTTTTCAGACGTAAAAGCTACTTCTCGTTTGCACATACCCATACAGTGAAGGAAATAAGTATTTGATCCCTTGCTGATTTTGTAAGTTTGACCGCTGTCAAAGACATGAACAGTCTAGAATTTTTAGGCTAGGTTAATTTTACCAGTGAGAGATAGATTATATATAAAAAAAAAAACTGAAAATCACATTGTCAAAATTATATATATTTATTTGCATTGTGCACAGAAAAATAAGTATTTGATCCCCTACCAACCATTAAGAGTTCAGCCTCCTCCAGACCAGTTACACGCTCCAAATCAACTTGGTGCCTGCATTAAAGAGGCTCTGTCACCAGATTTTGCAACCCCTATCTGCTATTGCAGCAGATAGGCGCTGCAATGTAGATTACAGTAACGTTTTTATTTTTAAAAAACGAGCATTTTTGGCCAAGTTATGACCATTTTTGTAGTTATGCAAATGAGGCTTGCAAAAGTCCAAGTGGGTGTGTTTAAAAGTAAAAGTCCAAGTGGGCGTGTATTATGTGTGTTACATCGGGGCGTTTTTAATACTTTTACTAGCTGGGCGCTCTGACGAGAAGTATCATCCACTTCTCTTCAGAACGCCCAGCTTCTGCCAGATCACGCTGTGACGTCACTCACAGGTCCTGCATCGTGTCAGACGAGCGAGGACACATCGGCACCAGAGGCTTCAGTTGATTCTGCAGCAGCATCGGCGTTAGCAGGTAAGTCGATGTAGCTACTTACCTGCAAACGCTGATGATGCTGCAGAATCAACTGTAGCCTCTGGTGCCGATGTGTCCTCGCTCGTCTGACACGATGCAGGACCTGTGAGTGACGTCACAGCGTGCTCTGGCAGAAGCTGGGCGTTCTGAAGAGAAGTGGATGATACTTCTCATCAGAACGCCCAGCTAGTAAAAGTATTAAAAACGCCCCGATGTACGCACATAATACACGCCCACTTGGACTTTTACTTTTAAACACACCCACTTGGACTTTTGCAAGCCTCATTTGCATAACTACAAAAATGGTCATAACTTGGCCAAAAATGCTCGTTTTTTAAAAATAAAAACGTTACTGTAATCTACATTGCAGCGCCTATCTGCTGCAATAGCAGATAGGGGTTGCAAAATCTGGTGACAGAGCCTCGAAATATTTGCCAAGCGACAGCCTCGAAATATTAATGATTTACAGATGATCTGCAAAGAGGAGTGGGCCAAAATTCCATCTAACATGTGCAAACCTCATCATCAACTACAAAAAACGTCTGACTGCTGTGCTTGCCAACAAGGGTTTTGCCGCCAAGTATTAAGTCTTGTTTACCAAAGGGATCAAATACTTATTTCTCTGTGCACAATGCAAATAAATATATATAATTTTGACAATGTGATATTCAGTTTTTTTTTTTTTATATATAATCTATCTCACTGGTAAAATTAACCTAGCCTAAAAATTCTAGACTGTTCATGTCTTTGACAGCGGTCAAACTTACAAAATCAGCAATGGATCAAATACTTATTTCCTTCACTGTACTATAGACCGGACAGCAGCAGAGCTCATCACAGTCTCATACCTGCGCTCTGCTGCTGCCGGTTACAGTAATGTGGCCAGGGGGAAGAGGGGACAGGGAGCCGCCGCTAGACCTGCGCTACTTCTATGGAAGTGCCACTCACACATAGAGCCTGGACAGCAGCAGAGCGGTCATTCTCTTCCCTGCGCTCTGCTGCTGCCGGTTACAGTACTATGGTCAGGGGGAAGAGGGGACAGGGAGGCGGCGCCTTTACAGCTTGTGCGCCCGCTGTAAACATACATGTACACACACACACACATATGGCCATGGACGCTACACTTTGAAGTGAAAATTTTTTCTAGGAGTAATGTATTCACATAGAGTGACATAATAGCAGTTTAAATATTTATTTTCGCGAAAGTTTAGCTACGCTTTAAGCCATAAAAATGAAAATATAATTTTTTTTCAATAAAACATACAATGTTTTCATTTTTACAAGGAATAAAGGAGAAAAAACACCCCAAAATTTGTAAAGCATTTTCTCCCGATTATGGGAATACCCCATATGTGGTTATAAACTTATGTTTGAACACATGGCAGCTCTCAGTAATGAAGGAGCGCCTTTTGGAGCTCAGATTTTGCTATGATGGTTTTCGATGCCATGTCGGATTTGGAAAGCCTCTGAGGAACAAAAACAGTGGAAACCCCCCAGAACTGACCCCCATTTTGGAAAATACACGCTTTCTGTGAGCATTTTGACCCCACCGATTTTTTGCAGAAGTAAGTAGGCCGTGAAATTGAAAATCAACATTTTTTCCCCATAAAATTTCGTTTTAGCTTAGATTTTTTTAATGTTCACAAGGGCTAAAGGAGAAAATAGCACCCCAATATTTGTAAAGCAATTTTTCTCGAGCACGCCAATACCCCACATGTGGACATAAATTGCTGTTCGTACCCATGGCAGGGCTTAGCAGGGAAGCGTTATTTGGCTTTTGGAGCTCAAAATTTGTGGTGCCATGTCACATTTGCAAAGGCCCTGCGGTACCAAATCTGTGGAAACCCTCCAAAAGTGACCCCATTTGAAAAACTACACCCCTGAAGAAATTTATTAAGGGCTATAGTGGAGCATTTTTACCCCACTGTTTTCATTTGCAGAATTTAGTGTAATTATGCCGCGAAATTGAAAATTACATTTTTAAACATTGATAAAATGTGTAAGTTTTCCATTTTTACAAGGAATAAAGGAGAACATGCACCCCAACATTTGAAAATAAATTTCTCCCGATTACGGCAATACCCCATATGTGGTAATAAACTGCTGTTTGGACACACAGAAGGTCTCCGAAGGGAAGGAGCGCCATTTGGCTTTTGAAGCTCAAGTTTTGCTGGAATAGTTTTTGGGTGTCATGTCGCTCTGAGGGAGCAAAACAGTGGGAACCCCCCAAAAGTGACCCCATTTTGAAAACTAAAGCCCTCAAGGAATTTATCGAGGGCTATAGTGAGTATTTAGATCCCACAGGTTTTTTTGCTGAATTTAGTGGCCATGAAAATGAATATCAAAATGTTTTACACTAACATTTTGAATTTTGTCATTTTGACCAGGGATAAAGGAGGAAAAGCACCAAAAAAATCTGTAAAGCAATTTCTCCTGAGTGCAGCAATACCCCACATGTGGTTATAAACTGCTGTTTGGACACATGGCAGGGCTCAGAAAGGCAGGAGCACTATTTGGCATGCAGATCTTGCGGATTTGATTTTTGGGCGCCATGTCGCATTTTCAAAACCCTGAGGTACCAGAGCACAGTGGAAGCCCCCAAGAAGTGACCCCATTTTAGAACCTACACACCTCATGGCATTTATCGTTTGCCTGGACAAGTGAGAGGGCTCAGAATTGAAGACACCATGCGCATTTGAGGCCTATTTTCGTGATTTTCACAGCATTGGCCCACAATTGCAGGGCTCTGAGGACAAATAGTAATACAAACCCACCGTAGTGAACCCTATTTTGGAAACTACACCCCGTAGGACATATTAAGGGGTGTAGTGAGCACTTTGACTATTTTTTTTTCAGTAGAAGTGAATGCGTAACGAATGGTGCAAAGTAAAAATTGCAATTTCCCACTGATATGCCAATTTAGTGCACAATATGCTGTGCCCAGTTTGTGCCAGTGAAGACAAATACCTCATAAGCGGGTTCTCCCGGGTATGGCTATGCCATATATGTGCACGTAAACTGATGTTTGGGCACACTGTAGGGCTTAGAAGGGAGGGAGTGCCATTTAGCTTTTGGAGCGCAGATCTTGCTTGGTAGTAGTTCCGTTTGAAATACCAGTAAAACCCCAGTTTATAATATGGGGGCATATGTAAGCTGTGCGGAGTACATCAGGGCATAATAAGGTGGTTTAATAATTGGGTAAATAAATAATAATTCATAGATATGTGGCCGGTGTCGCACTGATAAATGGTGCCTAATCTTATCCACTTTTGGAACACTCAGCACATTTTGTGTCGCCATATTCTGAGAGCCAGAACTTCTTTATTTTTTCTCCACTGGAGCCGTGTGCGGGTTTAATTGTTTCGGGACAATCTGTGGATTTCATTGGTACCATGTTGGGGTACATGCGATTTTTTGATCACTTTTTATTAAATTTTTGGGGAAGCAAGGTGACCAAAAACCAGCAATTCTTAAATGTTTTTTAATCATTTTTTTTCCCCCGTGTTCACCGTGGGCTATAAATGACATTTTACTTTATTCTGCGGGTCGATACGATTACGGTGATATCATATGTATATATATTTTTTAATGTTTTGCAGCGTTTGCACAATAAGGTCACTTCTTTTTTAAAAGAATCTATTTTTTAGTGTCACGATATTATGAGAGGCATAATTTTTTTATTTTTTAGTCAACAAAGATGTAAGGGCTTGTTTATTGCGGGACGGTTTGTAGTTTTTATTAGTACGATTTTTAGGTACATGCGACTTTTTATTCTATTTTTTGTGAGGGGTGGCATTGTTTTTTATTTTTGCCGTGTTCACGTGCAGGAAAAATAATATTATAGTTTAGGTTGTTACGAACGCGGTAATACCAAATGTGTACTTTTTTTAACAATTTTTATTTCTTTCCTATAATAAAAGGCTTATTATAGGAAACTTTTTTAACTTGAAACTTTTATTTTTATACCTTTATTCAAAATTTGTATTAACTTTTTGTTTTGTCCGACTAGGGGACTTGAAGGCCTGCACTTCTGATCTTTACTCTAATACATTGCACTACCCACGTAGTGCAATACATTAGAGCTGTTATTCACTGACAGTAAGCCTATTATGCCCCGCCTTCGGGCGAGGCCTAATTGGCTTCCATATGTGGCAGACCAGGAGGCTATTGTTAGGCCTCCGGTTGCCATAGCAATGATAGTCAACCCTGCGATCATATCTCAGCGATGCTGATCGGCTTCAAACTACTAAGATGGCGCTATCGCGGAATCTGAGGTGTTAATGGCAGGGATCAGAGCTAGCACCATTCCCAGCCGTTACAGCATTGTGTCAGCTGTAACATACAGCTCAGCTTCTGATCCTGCGCCATCTTGTTTCTAGGGACAGAAGCCTTTCAGGCCCCGCCTCCGAGCGGGACCTAACAGGCTTCCATACTTGGCAGACAGGAGGCCATTGTTAGGCTTCCGGTCTGCCAAAGCAGCTATCGGAAGCCCGCGATTACATAGCTGGGTTCCAATCTGCTGGTAAATCCCATAGATGCAGCACTTGCTTTTGAGCGCTGCATTTAAGCGTTAATGGTTAATCGGCTGGATCAGAGGCCAGCTCTGGTCCTGACCATGCAGCAGGGTGTCAGCTGTAATATACTTTGACCGGAGCCATCTGCTTCTGGCAATATCGTCCGGTGCACGGAGGCAGCCAGAGTGGCAGATCGGTGCAGGATCGAGTGTCAGACATGCACCGATCATAAACTGATGACTTTTCCGGTAAATAGGTCAACAGTTGCCAGAACGTGGAAAACCCCTTTAACCCGTTAGTGACCGCCCCATAGTGTTTTTTCGGCGGCCACTAACAGGCTTTATTCCGATGCATAGGCCTTTTTACGGCGCTGCATCGGAATAAGTAAACAGAGCAGATTGAATCTCCCTGCTCTCAGCTACCAGAAGTAGCTGAGGGCTGGGGCATCCCTGCTCGAACGGGTGAGATTGATATCAGTATTGATCTCACCCGTTTAACCCTTCAGATGTGGCGCTCAATAGCGAGCGCCGCATCGGAGTGGTTTTGGAGGGAGGGAGCTCCCTCTCATCCCACTGACACCCGGCGATAAGATTGTCTCCGATGGCAGCCGGGGGCCTAATAAATGCCCCCAGGTCTGCCTGTAGTGTATGGCTGCTAGGTCATGCCAGAGGCATGGCCTAGCAGATGCCTATCTGTTTTACACGGATAGGCATAATACACTGCAATACGGAACTATTGCAGTGTATTATAAATGCGATCGTAGGATTGCATGGTGAATTCCCCTAGTGGGGCTAGTAAAAAAAATTATATGAAAAACCCACTTTTTCCCCTTACAAACTGCTTTATTATTAAATAACAAAATAAAGTTTAAAAGCCACACATATTTGGTATCGCTGCGTCCGTAACGACCTCAACTATAAAGTTAATACATCATTTAACCCGCACGGTGAACGTCGTAAAAAATAAAATAAAGAACAATGTGAAAATTGCTGTTTTCTTTGAATCCTTAAAAAAAATGTGATAAAAAATGTGATAAAAAGTGATCAAAAAGTCGCATTTACTCTAAAATGGTACCGATAAAAACTACAATTCGTCCTGCAAAAAAAAAAAAAAAGCCCTCATACAACTGCATCGGCGAAAAAAAAAAAAGAAAAAAAGTTACGGCTCTTCAAATATGGACACACAAAGCAAATAATTTTTTCACTGTGTAAAAGTAGTAAAACACACAAAATCGATATAAATTCGGTATCGTTGCAATCGCAACAACCCGCTGAATAAAGTTGTTATGTTATTTATACCACAGGGTAAACGGCGTAAATTTAGGATGCAAAAAAATGTGAAAGTGCAGTTTTTTTTCTATTCTCCCCCCAAAAAGTTAATAAAATGTAATCAATAAATTTATTGTACGCCAAAATGGTGCTATTAAAAATGACACCTTGTCCCGCAAAAAAAAATACCTTATACAGCTTTATCGACGCAAAAATAAAAAAAAAATGATAGCTCTTTGAATGAGACGATGGAAAAACGTAAAAAATGGCTTGGTCATTAACTCCTTAATGCCGAAGGACGGATATATCCGTCCTCAGCAGCTGCTAGTTCGCGCAGGAGGACGGATATATCCGTCCTGTGATGGCGCGGGCAGGGGCGTAGCTAAAGGCTCATGGGCCCGGGTGAAAGAATTCAGCTTGGGCCCCCCTACCACTCCCCAGCACCACCATCATCATCAGACCCCTGCGCGCTCCTATGCCCAGACACCTTGCCCAACAGCCCCCATAGTATAATGCCCCCACACAGTTAATGCTCCCATAGCTGCCCCACACAGTATAATGCCCCATAACGTATACTGCCCCCCCCATAATAGCTCCATACCGTATAATGCTCCCCATATCAGCCCCCCATACAGTATAATGCCCCCCCCCCCCGCAATATCAGCCCCCCCCATACAGTATAATGCCCCCATATGTGCATAATTACCTACCTATCCCCGTTCCCACGTCGAGTGGAGGATCCTTCGCCTCCTCCGGTGTGTACTATGAGTGACTCAGCGCAGGCAGGCGCGATGATGTCGCTACATCCCGCCTGCCTGCGTCGAGCCGCTCACAGCACAGGGAATGCTGGATCAAGGAGATGTCAGCTCCTTGCTCCAGCATTAATTGGAACCGGAACCTCGGTGAGTGACTCACGAACCCCCAGGGGGACGCGACCCACAGTGTAGGGATGTTACGATACCAAAATTTGGACTTCGATACCGATACTTCGTTTACTTTGCCAACAGTAATAAAAATAAAAATAATGTTCTTCCATTTTCTGATGTGAGGCACGAGGTGTGATGATGAATATTGAATGTGCCTCACATTAATAGTAATTAACCCCATCATGTTTCTCAGTCATAATGGGTTAATGTGTAAGGTACATGATGGGGTTAATTACTATTAATGTGAGGCACATGGAGGTTAAATTCATCATCGCACCTTGTGCCTCACAATTAGGCCCCATGCACACGACCATAAATAACCTCCATTCACTTTCATTGAGCGCGGACACATTTCCGTAGCGCTACGGATGGGTGTCCGTGCCGTAGAAATGTTCCGAAAATTATGGAACATGTCCGTCCTTTTGCATTTTGCGTGCCGTTCTCCCATACTTTGTATGGGAGCACGGTCCGAAAATGAGGGTGACAGTCGGCGGCCGGCCGTGCCCGCAATCGCGGGCCATGATTGCGGGCACGGTCGTGTGAATGGGGCCTAAGTGATAGAAAGCAATTTTTATTTTATTTTTTTACAGAGTACACATCATAAATGATGCAAAAAAATAGTTGTGCATGTTATTACGGGCGTGCCAATACCGATTATGTGTATGTTTTATGTATTGAGACTTATTTTAATGTTTATTATAAAAAAAGGTGTATGTGTATTTTTTTTATTTAACATTACTTTGTTTTTACTTTATTTTTAAACTTCAATGTACTGGCCTATAACTATATGCCAGTACATTAGGCTGTGTACTGATAGTACATAGGCAGTTGTTAGGACATACCTCAGTATGCCCTGACAACAGGAAATATTTTAGGACATCCCTGGGGTCCTTCAATAGACCCTGGGCTGTCTGCCCATATATGGTATGTCCCTTAATCGCGTCACAGGAATTCCCTGTGACGCGATCCAGGGGCATCCCCCCTTCTCATTTTCCCCTGAATGCTGCAGTCAGCTTTGATCGCAGCATTCAGGAGAATAGCGGCGGAGATGAGCGGTTTCTCTGATCTCCGCCGTTATAGAGCGGGGCTGCGGCTGTGTAATACAAAACCACAAAAAAGGCCATACTTACTAGGTAGGTGGGTGGGTGAAAACCCGTTCCCATCAGGACGCAGACGGGTCAAAGAATGCTGCAGAAGGAGTGTGCATTAAATAGGGATAGCCCCTCCCACTAGTCTTGAGGGGAGTGGCGAACTAAGTGCTCAAAGGTGTGCGATAAATGAGTGTCAGTGTAGTGCTAGGGTGTGAATGGATGGTAAAAAATAAATATGTATGTATGAAAGTGTCAGAACTGTGTAATAATGTAATAAAAATAAGCCATGCCTGACGACCAGCACATTATCCCTCCACGTATTACACATAGTACTGACACCCCATGTACTATTCACAGCACTGACCCCTATTCATCACATTTATTTATTTATTTATTTTTATTACATTATTACACAGTTCTGACACTTTCATACATACATATTTATTTTTTACCATCCATTCACACCCTAGCACTACACTGACACTCATTTATCGCACACCTTTGAGCACTTAGTTCGCCACTCCCCTCAAGACTAGTGGGAGGGGCTATCACTATTTAATGCACACTCCTTCTGCAGCATTCTTTGACCCGTCTGCGTCCTGATGGGAACGGGTTTTCACCCACCCACCTACCTAGTAAGTATGGCCTTTTTTGTGGTTTTGATGATATCTATGTCCCATTTTTTCTGGCTGTGTAATACAGCCATTGCCCCGCTACTGATATACGTGCGCGCGCGGTCAGCATGAGGAGATGCGGCCGGCGCTGCACTAATGAGCGGCGGTTCAGGCATTGAGGACAGAACATGGTGGTGTTTTGTAGCGCGCCCACCATGTTCTGTCTTCAGTGCCGACGCTCATTAGTGCAGCGCCGGCCGCATCACATCATCCTGACGGCGCGCACATGTCAGGACTCAGGAGCGGGGCAGTGACTGTACTACACAGCCGCAGCCCCGCTCTCATACACTCATGTGTACTATACTGTATTGTGCACTTGGCGGTGGAGGAGGGGGGGCTGTGATTTAACGCCCCCCCCCCCTCTCCACCGCATACAACACAATACATTACAAGGCATCACATACATTACATTACAATACATAACGTTACAACACAATACATTACATTACACTGCAGCTTACCTGGAGTCCTCCGCACCGACTATTCTGCTCTGTCTGGAAGCCGTGTCACGTGACAACACGGTCACATGGTACACTAAGTGTACCATGTGACCGTAACCAGGAAGTGCCGGCTTCACGGCACAGAAGATTTAGTTAGAACATGCTGTATGGCAACGGAGGCCCGTGGGCCCCCCAGGCTTAGGGGCCCGGTCGCAACTGCGACCGCTGCGACCCCTATAGCTACGCCACTGGGCGCGGGTACTGCCAGTGTACCCACGCGATTAGCGGCAGGAGCATGGCTGTTATACACACCCTGGCTCCTGGTGCAACTGCCGGAATCGAAGCGCGCTCCGATTCCGGCAGTTTAACCCATTAAATGCCGCTGTCAATAGTGACAGCGGCATCTAATGTGTTTGACAGAGGGAGGGAGCTCCCTCTGTCACCCGATCGGCGCCCCCGCAAACAAATCGCGGGTCGCCGTCGGGTTTCCATGACAGCCGGGAGCCTAACAAAGACCCCCAGCTCTGTCTTCAGCAAATGCCTGTTAGGTGATGCACTGACAGGCAATAATGCTTTTGTATGCTAAGTATACCAAAGCATTATATATGCGATCAACAGATCCCATAGTGAAGTCCCCTGGTGGGACTTAAAAAAAAAAATGTCAATCAATCAGTTAAATAAAGTTTGTGAAAAAAAAAATAAAAAATGACAGTCAAAATCAAATAAAACTACTTTTTTTGCCCAAAAAGTGGTTTTATTTAGTAAAAGTGTTAAAACAAATATCACATACACATATATGGTATCCCCACGATCGTAACAACTTGACCAATAAAATGAACACATTAATTAAACATTAATTAAACCGCCGGATGAACGGCGTCCAAAAGAAAAGCAAAAAACAATGGCAAAATTCTCTCTCCCATTCCCCCCATAAAAAATAAAATAAAAGTTAATCTATAAGTCTTATGTACCCCAAAATAGTACTAATGAAAACTACACATTGGCCTGCAAAAATCAAGCCCACATACCGCCACATTGACGGAAAAGTAAAAAAATGACGGCTCTTGGAATGCGGCGAAGTAATTTTTTTCTAAAAGGGTTTCTATTGTGCAATTGTAGGAAAACATATAAAACCTTTACATATTTGGTATCCCCGTAATCGTGCCGACCCATAGAATAAAGTTAACATGTTATTTACGCTGCATAGTAAATGGCGTAAATTTATAACGTGAAAATTAATGCTGGAATAGCTGCTTATTTTCAATTCTCTCCTAAAATAAAGTTAATAAAAGTTAATCAATATATTATAAGCATCTCAAAATGGTACAATTACAAAATACAACTCGTCCCGCAAAAAACAAGCCCTTATACGGCTATGTCGACGGAATAAAAAAAAAAGTTACGACTCTTGGAATGCGACGGTGAAAAAACAAAAAATAATCCTTGGTCATTAACGTGCAAAATGGCCTGGTCATTAAGGGGTTAACCCCTTCCCGCCACAGCCCTTTTTTCAGATTTTCATTTTAGTTTTTTCCTCCCCACATTCCAAAAGCCATAACTTCTTTATTTTTCCGTCGATATAGTCCTATGAGGGCTTGATTTTTGCGGGACGATTCGTAGTTTTTCGTAGCACCATCTAATTTGCCATATAATTTACTAGGAAACGGGGGGAAAATTATTCGTGGGGTAGAAAATGAAAAAAACAGCGATTCCTCCATGGTTTTTTGCGCGCGGTTTTTATGGAATTCACTGTGCAATTAAAACATGTTAACTTTATTCTGTGGGTCAATATGATTACGGCGATACCAAATATAGTTTTTTTCTATATTTTACTACTTTTACAAGTAAAAACCTAAGTGTAAAAAAGAAAATTTATTTTGTGTCGCCAAATTCCGAGAGCCATAACTTTTGTATTTTTCTGTCGATGAAGTGGTATAAGTGCTTATTTTTTGCGGGATAAGCTGTAGTTTTTAATACCATTTTGGGGTACATGCGATGTTTTGATCACTTTTTATTTCATTTTATGTGGGAGATTAGGTGACCAAAAAATAGAGGATTCTGGCGTTTACAATTAATTTTTTTTACTGCGTTCACCATGCGGGTGAAATAATGATATATTGTAATAGTTCAGACTTTTCCGGACGCGGCGATACCAATTAAGTTTATTTCTTTTTTTTTTTAACTATGCTCTAGGGGGGAAATTGGAAAAGGGTGGTTTTTTGAACTTTTAATTTTTCTTTTTTTTTTTACATAAAAAAACAACTTTATTTAACTCATTTTTACTTTTTTTATTAGTCCCCCTAGGGGACTTCAACCAGCGATCGTTAGATCGCTTGCACGATATACTGCAATACTAATGTCTTGCTGTATATCGTGATTCTGACAGGCATCTATTAAGCCATGCCGGCCGGTAAAAGGGCCTTTACTCTAAGGCCTCATGCACACGACCGTGTTCGGTCCGTGATATACGGTCCGCATGTCGGCCGCTTGTCCCGGACCGTACAAAGTACAGGGAGCCGGGCTCCTAGCATCATACTTATCTATGACGCTAGGTGTCACTGCCTATCCACGTAACTACTGTCACACACTAAAACATGATTACAGTACGGGACAGTAGTTCCGCGGACAGGCAGTGACCCCTATCGTCATAGATAAGTGTGATGCTAGGAGCCCGACTCCCTGCACTGTGTTCGGTCCGGGACATGCAGCCGACATGCGGACCGTATATCACGGACCGAACACGGTCGTGTGCATGAGGCCTAAGGGTATGTTCACACGAGGTCATTACGTCCTTAATTGACGGACGTATTTCGGCCGCAAGTACCGGACCGAACACACTGCAGGGAGCCTGGCTCCTAGCATCATAGTTATGTACGATGCTAGGAGTCCCTGCCTCGCTGCGGGACAACTGTCCCGTACTGAAAACATGATTACAATACGGGACAGTTGTCCCGCAGCGAGGCAGGGACTCCTAGCGTCGTACATAACTATGATGCTAGGAGCCCGGCTCCCTGCACTGTGTTCGGTCGGGTACTTGCGGACGAAATACGTCCGTCAATTACGGACGTAATGACCTCGTGTGAACATACCCCAATGTAGACGTGAGGTAACTGGAATGGAAATGAAGAGGACCTCCCTACAGCCACAACTCTCTAGTCACCTACTACTGCACTGTATAGATTGGAGTGGCTGCAGAGACGACCAACTCCATTCTAGATACATCCAATCCACACGAGTAGGTTTGGGACAGGATGGTGTGGGGTTTGGGACAGGATGGTGTGGGATTGGGTATTGCAACCTGGGCACAAATGGAGGAGGGTGGGCTAGTTACAGAATGTTGGGGGTTGTACATCCATACTACTAGCGCACTTTGCCTCCTGCCTGTATATTACTTCCACTCTGGGTGGGCTAGTTACAGAATGTTGGGGGTTGTACATCCATACTACTAGCGCACTTTGCCTCCTGCCTGTATATTACTTCCACTCTGGGTGGGCTAGTTACAGAATGTTGGGGGTTGTACATCCATACTACTAGCGCACTTTGCCTCCTGCCTGTATATTACTTCCACTCTGGGTGGGCTAGTGACAGAATGTTGGGGGTTGTACATCCATACTACTAGCGCACTTTGCCTCCTGCCTGTATATTACTTCCAATCTGGGTGGGCTAGTGACAGAATGTTGGGGGTTGTACATCCATACTACTAGCGCACTTTGCCTCCTGCCTGTATATTACTTCCACTCTGGGTGGGCTAGTGACAGAATGTTGGGGGTTGTACATCCATACTACTAGCGCACTTTGCCTACTGCCTGTATATTACTTCCACTCTGGGTGGGCTAGTGACAGAATGTTGGGGGTTGTACATCCATACTACTAGCGCACTTTGCCTACTGCCTGTATATTACTTCCACTCTGGGTGGGCTAGTTACAGAATGTTGGGGGTTGTACATCCATACTACTAGCGCACTTTGCCTCCTGCCTGTATATTGCCTCCACTCATAGGAATGTAGAGTAAAGTCAGTGCATGAAAAATATCCCCCATCTAATGAGTGACCGCTCCGTCTCTGCCCCAGACAGCTGCCATGTGACACACCCACATTACACAACATGTAGTGACGTGTTCAGTGTACGGCTCCTCCTCCTCTGCTGACTTCCGCAATCAGCTTGGTGGAGTCCGAACGGCGCAGTGGCCCCGGAAACATGGCACTGAATAAAAACCACTCTCAAAACGGCGGCGTTATCGTCAACAATGGCGAGAGGTCAGTGGTATCACTTTACGTTAAAATACCGCGATACTGCGTGTTTATGGAACGCAGCAGCCTCTGTTTGAGGAACTACAAATCCCAGAAAGCCAATGTGTGTGGTTCCTGATCCGCTGCACCCATCAGTTGTAGCAGAAGTTGATTTGGGGAATGTAATAACATATGATTGTCGCTTCTTGTTTACCTGTCAGAAGTGTACACAGGAAGAGTGTATAAACAAATGTAGGGATGTGTATGGTGCGGAGTAAAGATATCTAGATTCCCATCATTCACGCGTAGGAGTCAGTGTAAGGCTAGATTGACACGAACGTGTCCGTTTTGCATCTGCAGTTCCGTGTATGTTCCGTATGGCATCTGTTTTATGTCGGTGTTTGTACACGTTTTATTATTTATTTTCTTCTCTGCATTTCTTTAGGAACTGGCGCGTGAATCACGGACAGCACACAGAAGCAGTCTGTGTGCGGTCAGTGATTTTCATGCACCCATTGACTTCAATGGGTGCGTGATCCGCAAAAAAACGCTTCAAAATAGGACATCCAGTGAGTTTCACCCAACGGAAACACGCTGCGTGAAAAATCACGCATGTTTGAATATCCCCATTGAGTTGCATAAGTCTGTGTGCTGTCCGTTGTTTTCACGGACATATACAACGTTTGTGTGAATCAGGCCTAAGGCTCTGTTCACACCATGTTCTGTGTTCTTACCCAGCATAGACCCGAAGGATGATTTACGCAGATGTGATGTCGACAAGTGACCGTTTTTTGAGCTGTGTAAAAGATCTGGTCAGCTGACTTCTGGCTTGTTTATACGGGGCGATGATCAGGCACAAGCATTTGTACGAGCACTTGTTTGCCCTATCATTGGCTCCTGTAAAAGGGCCTTTGCATTGTACAGTAGCTGACAGCTGTCATTCGTTTCTAGTGCTCCGAAATAAGCAAGAAATCACCAGAACAGTCTCACATGATACAATGTCAGGAGGAGGGACGGGCAGCTAGGAGGGTAAATAAAGAAAGTTGTTATGAAATTACTGTAAGGCTGGGTTCACATGGAGTTTTTGCAGGCAGATAATCTACCGCAAGATTCAGTTTGGAATTTTGAGGCAGATTTTGCTCTGCCTGCATGCCGATTTTCGTGGCCATTGAGCGCCAGGAAATATGCTTTCTCTGCCTCCAATTGATGTTAATGGGAGGTCCGAGGCGTAAACGCCCGAAGATAGGGCATGTCCCTTTTTCCCGCGAGCCATTTTTTCCGCTCGCGGGAAAAAAACGCCTCCGTCTCCCACTGACATTAGGAGAACATGTTTCACTGCTTTCTAGACAAACCTTATTTACTAATATACGTGCTGATTTCCCTCCCAGCATCCTGAAAATGTGTAAAGATGTGGAGCTTTCCTTCAGTGACATGGCTCATAAGACTGAAATCTTTAAAGGCACGAAAAAGGGGTTACTGTACCTCACCCCATACAGGGTAAGTTAAAGCTGAAGTTATAAAGGTTTCCTTTGAAGTAAGTTGTTTTATTTCCGGTCAGTATGGAATTTGAAATAATTGTGAACATGTATGTAATGGTGATAACTAAAAAGAGAGCACCTATAATGTGCTTAGTACAACTACACTATATGGACAAAAGTATTGGGACAGCTTCACATTACACCTAAAGGAGTTTTTATGATATCCCATCCTAAATCCATAGGCATTCATATGGAGTTGGTCCAAACTTTGCAGCTAAAACTGCTTCCACTTTTCTGGGAAGGCTTTCCTACAAGATTGGAGTGTGTCTGTGGGAATATTTGCTTACTATCCAGAAGAGCATTTGTAGGGTCAGATACTGAGGGCCTGGCTCGCAATCTCCTTTCTAGTTAATCCCAAAGGTGTTAGATGGGGTTAAGGACATGGCTCTGTGTGGGCCAGTCAAGCTCTTCTACACCAAACTCACTCAATCATGTCTTTATGGACCTTGCTTTGTGCACTTGGGTCATAATCATGCTGGAACAGAAAAGGGCAAAGTTGGAAGCATGCAATTGTACAAAATGTCTTGGTATGTTGAAGCATTAACATTTCCCTTCACTGCAACTAATGGGCCTAGGCCAACCACTGAAAACAAACCCCATAGCATTATCCCTCCCCCACTAAACTTTACAGTCCGCACAATTCGGTCATACAGGTAACGTTCTCCCGGCAATCCCCAAACCCAGACTCGTCCATCAGACTGCCCGATAGACTCCTCACGCCACAGAACACGTTTCCACTGCTCCAGAGTCCAATAGCGGAATAGCTTTACACCACTCCATCCAACACTTGGCATTGTGCTTGGTGATTTAAGGCTTTCATGCAGGTGCTCGCCATGGAAACCCATGCCATGAAATTCCCGGCGCAGAGTTTTTGTGCAGATGTTCATTCCAGAGTTTGAAACTCTGCAGTTATGAAGTCAGCAGAGCACCAGCAACTTTTATGCACTATGCGCCTCCGCACTCGGCAACCCCGCTCTAACTTTACTTGGTCTGCCGCTTTCTGGCAGTTGCTGTGGTTCCTATACACTTCTACTTTACAAAAATACCACTCCGTTGATCATCAAATCAGATATCACAATTTAACTTGTTACAACGGTGGCATCCTATTACAATACCACGCTCAAATTAAGTACGTGTTATTAGGGATGCATGATGCATCGAATCTTGGATGCGGTTTCGATGCGGAGCACCATCAAATGGTTCAGTACCGTTATTTCATGTATTTCGATATTAAGCTGTGCCGCCGCACAGCTTAGCATTGTAACACATGAATGTATGAGAGCGGGGATGTGGCTATGTGATACAGCCATTGCCCCGCTCCCGAGTCCTGACAAGTGCGGGCGGTCAGCTTGAGGTGATGCGACCAGCGCTGCACTAATGAGCGGCAACACTGAAGACAGAACTTGGCGGGCGCACTGCAAAACACCCCCATGTTCTGTCTTTGGTGCCTGCGCTCATTAGTGCAGCAGCGGCCGCATCCCCTCATGCTGACCGTGTTCACACTTGTCTGGAGTGGGGCAATGACTGTATTACGCAGCCGCAGCCACGCTCCAACGGCGGAGATGAGAGAAACCTCTCCTCTCTGTCGCTATTCCCCTGAATGCTGCGAACAAATCTGACTGCAGCATTCACAGGCTAATGTACTAGCATGTAGATATGACAGTACATTAAAGTTTAAAAGCAAAGACAAAGTAACGCTAAAAAAAAAAAACATACACCTTTTTTACAATAAACATTAAAATAAGTCTACATAAATTATACACACATTCGGTATTGGCGCGGCCGTAATAACCTGCACAACAAAATTTTTTGCGTCATTTATGATGTGTACACTCAAAAAAAACAAAAACTTCTTTCACTTATTAATGTGAGGCACGAGGTGTGAGTTGGGGTTAATGACTATTAATGTGAGGCACACTCAAAATGCCTCACATCAGAAAATTGAAGAAATTCAAATTTTTTTTTATTACTGTTGGCAAAGTATCGTTTTGGTATCGAAAATCACAAAACTACATAATGTATTGGTATCGAAGTCCAAATTCTGGTATCGTGACAACCCTACATGCTATATACAAGGAAGAACTCTACCTACCTCAGCTGTCCCTGCCCGGACAGGCTCAAGAGCACCTAAGATTAGAACTTCATGGCAACACAATGTCATTCACGGGCCAAGGTAGAATTGTAGGATTACTGTGGTTACCACAAGGAAACAATGAGGTTGCAGTCATCTCGTGATTTTACTGCAAATTACAGGCGATGGTGTCTCTGTGAAGACTCAGCCTTAGGGTATGTTCACACGGCCTATTTCCGACGGTTTTTCAGGCCTTCAAAATTTGAATCAGAACGCCTCCAAATATCTGCCCATTGATGTCAATGGGAAAAACGGCGTTCTGTTCTGATGGGCCGTTTAACGCGGCCGTTATTAAAAATGGCTGTGTAAAAAAACGGCTGCGAAAATGTGCAGGTCACTTCTTGGGACGTTTTTGGAGCAGTTTTTAATTGACTCTATAGGAAACAGCTCCAAAAACGGCCGTGAAAAACGCAGCGAAAATCGCGAGTGGCTTAAAAAACGTCTGCAAATCAGGAGCTGTTTTCCCTTGAAAATAGCTCCGTATTTTCAGACGTTTTTTGCTAAGTGTGTGAACATACCCTTAGGTGCTCTAAAGTGTGTCCGGTAATCCGTATCCGTGCTTTTGATTGATCACATTTTTTGTAAAAGAAGCATAGGTGGCTAGTTAATTTTTTAATGCCAGGTTCACATACCACAGTTTAGTGCAGTTTTAGCCAAAGCTAGTATTGGATCCTAAAAGTATTTATTTTTTCTATCCCAATTCCAGGCTTCAGATTGCAAACAGCCCATGTTCAGCTATAAAAATTGTATTTGCTATTTAAAATAAAACCAATTCACCACTAAGAATAGAAGTTACTGTACCTTTAAATAGATCAGTAGGAGTAACAATTGGATCAAGGAGCAATCCCTATATTATACATTTATTATGAAAGATAACCATGCCGGTGTGTTTTTTTCCCATTTCCAGGTAATTTTTCTGAGTAAGGGGAAGGATACCATGATGTCCTTTATGATGCCGTTCTACCTGGTGAAGGGATGCTCCATAGAGCAACCAGTGTTCTCTGCAAACTACATCAAAGGAACTATAAGTTCTGAAGCTAATGGTACGTTTGTTATGTGAATTTTAGGTGTCTTAATGTCTAAAATTAGAACTTTAAATTTAATGTTATCCATGGTGAAGGACACATACATATCAGAACATGCCAGCAAGAAGAACTTCGTACTAATACTATTAGAATTAGTAGGCTATAGGCAGTCTGCTCATTATATCCTTCTAGACTGTTTAAATGTTGCCGATAAATCACGATTTGTGCCGCTTTTTCCAGGAAGAAACATGCACAGCACTAAAATAACATTGCAGCCAGTGTTAAACAAATTCCAATGACAGAAATAATTTATAGAAATAATGTAAAAAAAGAAAGTGGCGGCAAGAAAAACAACAAATCAAACTTTACTCACGTATTAAGTCCAGCGCCAATATTCTAGTGGTCCCCACTGGTCTTTATTTACTTTTCCCCCCTTCACCTATGAAGGCACCCCTGGAGAGACATCCCATTCTCTGTACAGGAAGCCTGTACTTTGTTAGTGAAAAAATGTGGTCGATAAATTCAATATTTGTGAAAAGCACCAAGATTTAGAGAAAATTTTAAAAAATTAGCATTTTTCTGAATTTAAATGTATCTGCTTGTAAAACAGATGGTAATAACGTTGGAATGCTTTTACCTATCCAAGCGATTCTGAGATTGTTTTCTCGTGACATGTTGTACTTTATGTTAGTGAAAAAATGTTGTCGATAATTTTGGTATTTATTTCTGAAAAACACCACAATTTAGAAAAAATTTGCAAAAATTAGCATTTTTCTAAATTTAAACGTATCTGCTTTTAAAACAGATAGTAATACCACACAAAATAGTTACTAGTTCACTTTTCCCATATGTGTACTTTATATTTGCATTGTTTTTTGAACACTTTTTCTAGGACGTTACAAGGCATAGAACTTTAGCAGCAATTTCTCATATTTACAAGAAAGTTTCAAAAGGCTATTTTCTCAGGGACTAAGTTCAGTCCTGAAATGGCTTTGAAGGCCTTATATATTAGAAAGTCCATGAGTCACCCCATTTTGAAATCTGCACCCCTCAAAGTATTCAAAACAGCATTCAGAAAGTGTTTAAACCCTTTAGGTGTTTCACAGGAATTAAAGCAAGGTAGAGGTGAAATTGACAAATTATTTATTTTTTTTCATTTATAAACACTTTTTCTGTACCACAGAAGGTTTTACCCAAGAAATGCAACTCAATATTTATTGCCCAGATTCTGAAGTTTTTAGAAATATCCCACATGTGGCCCTAGTGTCCTAATGGACTGAAACACAGGCCCCAGAGCAAAGGCGCACCTAGTGGATTGTGGGGCCTTTTTTAGAATATATTTTAGGCACCATGTCCGATTTTGGAGAGGTCTTGTGGTACCAAACAGTAAAGACCCCCCAAAAGTGAAACCATTTTGGAAACTACACCCTTCAAGGAATTTATCTAGGGGTATAGTTAGCATTTTGAACCCATGGTTTTGCTGAATTCATTGGAATTAGTTTGTAAAGGTGATATACTTTTTTTTTTTTTTTGTTCTGGAAAAAACTTGACATTTTTAATTTTTACAAGGAATAAAGGAGAAAAAGCACCCCAACGTTTGTAAAGCAATTTCTCCCGATTACAGCAATACCCCATACGGGGTAATAAACTGCTGTTTGGACACACGGCACAGCTCAGAAGAGAAGGAGCGCTATTTGGCTCTTGGAGTTCAAATTTAGCTGAAATGGTTTTCGGGTGCCATGTCGCATTTGTAAAGCCCCTGAGAGACCAAAACAGTGGAAACCATCCAAAAGTGACCCCATTTGGGAAACTACACCACTTATGGAATCTATCTAGGGGTATAGTGAGCATTTAGACCCCACAGGTCTTTTGCAGAATTAAAATTAGGACTTGAACAAGCAATCAGTACATAGCTGGTACAATACACCGCAATACTAATGTATTGCAATATATTGTCATTTTTACAGGGTCCTATAACAGCGCGATCGCTGTTCCTGTCAGTTAGTCCCGAGTGTCAGCTGTAATGCACAGCTGACACCCGCACCGTATGGCGCAGGCTCAGCGTGTGAGCCCGCTCCATACATCACCCCCCCCCTACACCACGACATGTTATTAAGTCATGGTGCGTGAAGGGGTTGATGCGCAGCGGATAGCGCAGAGTGAAAATGAAACATTTTTTTCACTGATAATGCCAATTCAGTGCACTATAGGTTATGCCCAGTTTGTGCCACTGAAGAGAAATACCTCAAAATATTAACCGGCTCTCCCGGGTATGGCGGTGTCTTATCTGTGGACGTAAACTGCGTTTTGGGCATGCTGTAAGGCTCAGAAGGGAGGGAGCGACACTTCACATTTTGCATCGCCATATTCTGAGAGCCAGAACTTTTATATTTTTTCTCCATCGGAGCTGTGTAAGGGCTTATTTGTTGCGGGACAATCTAGTTTTCATTGGTACCATTTTGGGGTACATGCGTTTTTTGTTTTTTTTTGTTTTTTTTTTTATCACTTTTTATTACATTTTTTTGGCAAGCAAGGTGACCAAAAACCATAGATTCTGACTTTTTTATTCTATTTTTTTTTTTTTTTTTACAGCGTTCACCCTGGGCTATAAATGACAATTTGACTTTATTTTTCGGGTCGATACGATTACGCGATACCATATGTACACCGCGTTACAAATTATGCAAATGTTATTTTTCGCTGATTTTCCTAAATAGTCGATGCAAATGACAGTCAGTATAATCTTCAAGCCATAAACCGTTGGAGTATAATGCAAATTTTATTGAACAAATCTCCTAATGATAACATTTTAAAGGTTGTAAAGAGAACTAAAATGGTAATTTGTTGAATTTGCCGCATCAGGAGGTCATATTTAAAGAAATCAAAAGCTCTTTCAATCAAAAAAAACTCAGCAGGCCAAGTTACATATTAACATAGGACCCATTCTTTGATATCACCTTCACAATTCTTGCATCCATTGAATTTGTGAGTATTTGGACAGTTTCTGCTTGAATATCTTTGCAGGATGTCGGAATAGCCTCCAAGAGATTCTGTTTTGATGTGAACTGCCTCCCACCCTCATAGATATTTTGCTTGAGGATGCTCCAAAGGTTCTCAATAGGGTTAAGGTCAGGGGAACATGGGTTCCACACCATGAGTTTCCCGCCTTTTTTGCCCATAGCAGCCAATGACAGAGGTATTCTTTGCAGCATGATGGTGCATTGTCATGCATGAAGATAATTTTGCTATGGAAGGCACGGTTCTTCTTTTTGTACCACGGAAGAAAGTGGTCAGTCATAAACTCTACGTACTTTGCAGAGGTCATTTTCACACAGTCAGGGACCCTAAAGGGGCCTACCAGCTCTCTTCCCATGATTCCAGCCCAAAACATGACTCCGCCGCCTCCTTGCTGACGTCGCAGCCTTGTTGGGACATGGTGGCCATTCACCAACCATCCACTACTCCATCCATCTGGACCATCCAGGGTTGCACAGCCCTCATCAGTAAACACGGTTTGAAAATCAGTCTTCATGTATTTCTAAGCCCACTGCAACCGTTTCTGCTTGTGAGCATTGTTTAGGGGTGGCCGAATAATAGCTTAATGCACACTTGCAAACCTCTGGAGGATCCTACACCTTGAGGTTTGCGGGACTCCAGAGGCACCTGCGGCTTCAAATACCTGTTTGCTGCTTTGCAATGGCATTTTAGCAGCTGCTCTCCTAATCCTATTAATTTGTCTGTCAGAAACCTTCCTCGTTATGCCTTTATCTGAACGAACCCATCTGTGCTCTGAATCAGCCACAAATCTTTTCACAGTACGATGATCACGCTTAAATTTTCTTGAAATATCCAATGTTTTCATACCTAGTGCAATACCTTGGACAATTTCACGCTTTTCGGCCTCAGAGAGATCCTTTTTCTTTCCCATATTGCTTGAAACCTGTGGCCTGCTTAATAATGTGGAACGTTCTTAAGTAGTTTTCCTTTGATTGGGCACACCTGGAAAACTATCACAAGTGTCTGAGATTGATTACAATTATCCAAAGAGCCCTAAGACACAATACCATCCATGAGTTTAATTGAAAAACTAATAATTAAATGTTTGACACTTAAATCCAATGTGCATAATAATTTGGAACACGGTGTATATAGCTTTTTTTTTTTAATGTTTTGCAGTGTTTGCGCAGTAAATTCACTTATTTATAACAAAAGTTATTTTTTGTGTCACCATATTCTGAGAGTCATAACTTTTATTTTTCAGTTTGAAAAAGCTGTGTAAGGACTTTTATTTTTGTGGGACGGGTTGCAGTTTTCATTGGTACTATTTTGGGGTACATGCAACTTTTTGATCACTTATTATTCTATATTTTGGGAGGGGTGGTGACCCAAAATGAAAAGGGATTCTAGCATGGTTTTTTTACTTTTATTTTTTGCGGTGTTCACCATGTGGGAAAAATATTATAGTTTGGGTCGTTACGAACGCGGGGATACCAAATGTGTACTTTTAATGTTATTTTTTTCCTATAATAGACTTATTATAGGAAAAAAAGCTTGTTTTGTTTTTCTTTTTCTTCCTTCCGGCGGGCCCTCATAGGCTTGCATACATGGCAGCCCGGAGGCCATTTTCTGGTCTCCGGTTGCCGTGAAAACCATCGGCAGCCCCCACAAATGCATGTGGGGGCTGGCAATCTGCTCTAAACCTCTTAAATGCGGCGATTGCAATCGACCGCCGCATCTAAGGGGTTAATTGCCGAAATCAATGGTGATGGGCCACTGATCGGCAACACAGAGAGCAGGTCAGACACCGTGAACAGTTAAAGGGAATATGTTGCCAGCAAAACATGATTTTTTTTTTTTTTAGTTAAACAATTAGTGTGTAGGTGATTAAACATTGTTCTAATTTTTTTTATTTTTTTCACGAGTCAGGAAATATTATAAATTGGATTCAATTTATAATATTTCCCAGCACTGGTCACTAGATGGAGCAATTCCCAAAATTGCAGCATTGCATGTGGTAAAGCAACCACATTGCTTTATGCTGCAAAATTGGGAAAAAATCCCTCGCTCTAGTGAGCTCTCAGAATCCCCCCCTCCTTTATCCTGGCTAGTGCCGGGAGAAACGAGGGGTTTGAACGGTCTAACCTCCTACACTGTGTGTCGCCATTTTTTGAGCTAACACACAGTGTAGAAGGTTTACATACACTAGTAAAACACACTGAAACACGAACATACATAGAAATCACTTACCTGCTCCAGTCGCCGCCGCTCCCTCCGGTCCGTCCGCTCCGTCTGCTGCCGCTGCTCCATGTGCACAAGTCCGGAAGCCGCGACCGGAAGTAGTAATCTTACTGCCCGGCCGCGACTTCCGGTCCACAGGAAAATGGCGCCGGACGGCGCGCATTTCAAATCTGACTGTGTGGGAGCGGCGCATGCGCCGTTCTCACACACACGGCGTACACCATAGTGGATGGAACGGGCCCCGTTCGCAGTCCCTATGGGACTGGAGCTGCCGTATTCCATGTCTGTATGTGTCGTTAATCGACACATACAGAAATGGAAAAAAAATGGCAGCCCCCATAGGGAAGAAAAAGTGTAAAAATAGAAAAAAGTAACACACAAATAAATATAAACGTTTTTAATAAAACCCTAACATAAAACTGATATAAAAAAAAAATGTTGGTGACACTTCCTTTAAAGAAGCTCTGTCACCACATTATATGTGGCCTATATTGTACATGATGTGATCGACGCTGTAATGTGGATTATAGCAGTGTTTATTTAGAAAAACTATCATTTTTGATGAAGTTATGACCTATCTTAGCTTTATGCTAAATTGTTTCTTAATGGACAACCAGGCGTGTTTTACTTTTTGACCAAGTGGGCGTTGTACAGAGGAGTGTATGACTCTGACCAATCAGCGTCATACATTTCTCCCCATTCATTTACACCGCACATAGCGATATAGCTATATCGCTATGTGCAGCCACATAAACACACTATAACGTTACTGCAGTGTCCTGACAATGAATATACATTACCTCCAGCCAGGACGTGATGTGTATTCAGAATCCTGACCACTTCTGTAGCGTCTGTACATCACAGCGAGATCTCGCTGTAAATGACAGCTTACAGCGTAATCTCGAGAGACTACGCCTGCTATAACTCACAGAGAAGTGTCAGGATTGTGAATACACATCACGTCCTGGCTGGAAGTAATGTATATTCATTGTCAGGACACTTGATTAACCTTAATGTGTGTGTATGTGGCTGCACATCGTGTTGTAGTAAGAACACGATGCTGCTGTGTAAATGAATGGGGAGAAGTGTATGACGCTGATTGGTCACAGTCATACACTCCTCTCCACAACGCCCACTTGGTCAAAAAGTAAAACACGCCCAGTTGGTCATTAAACTCATTAGCATAAAGCTAATCTAGGTCATAACTCTGTCAAAAATGATCGTTTTTCGAAATAAAAAAACACTGTTGTAATCTAAATTACCGATCAAATTGTGTCGAATATAGGGCACTTATAATGTGGTGACAGAGCCTCTTTAACCGCTGCTGCAGTGTAGTGCGGCGGTTAACTTTTAAAGCGCGGACATAACTTCACGCCTAGGTGCACGAAGTTACTGCTCACCTGTATGTGCATTTACGCCCAGGTGCGCAAAGAGGTTAAAGAGAGACTTCAGTGAATTTTTTTTATTTTATTTTGACCCCCGTTTGTAAAGTACGCCAGGTAGAAGGTAGGGCAGGTCATCCTCTTACAGGGCGCTTTGTTGCCGAACTATCCCAGCCGCAATTATGTTATGTGGCCGGCTGATTCCTACAGCGTCTGATGTATGGACAGGAATTTACTTTCACTATGCATTCCTATGAGTCCACAGCCTAGAAATAGGGAAGGGCTACTATTCCCCTCTTTTTTTTTTTTTTTTTGGTAAATTAAGCCAGAGGGAAAATACAGGGTTACCATAAACCTAAAGCGGCGAAACACCTTCCCGGTTTACAAAAACTTTCGGACGGAGACCATTTCCTCAACAGTGAATCTCCTTTTCAAAGACTGTATAATGGCATCAATAGATCTGGAGCATCTACTAATTTGCAGTGCTCACCAAAATAATTAAGGGTAGCAGCAGTCCTCAACAACTCCCTAACCCATTTTCAATAGAGGACTCTACCCTTCAGCATCTCACAGGATCCAAGAATATACACCAAATTAATTATAGAGATTATCTTTTACATCAGAACAAGATACATTTTAATTTCCTTATTTAGGCTACTTCTTAGTGGCAGACTCCGTTCAGGCCCTGACTTTCCGAGTACGGATAGTAAGCTCTATCTTAATAGTTTTGGGATAGGACATAAACATGAAGAAATCAATTCTGAGGCCTTCCAGCAAGTGCATATTTTTGGGGATCCTTCTAGACTTCCTCCAGACAGATGCCTCAGGGGAAGATTAAACCTTTGTTAGAGAAGGTTTCAGACCTTCTTCTACAACACATGACCTCTTTCAGAAATTCTTTGTCAGTCCTTGGCCTACTGACATCTTGTATTCCAGCTGTAATGTGGGCACAATTTAGGTCCAGAGCATTTCACCCGGAAATCTTGGAAAAGTCTGACAAAAGTAGGTTCTCCTTGGATCTTCCGCTTCACCTATTCTCCGTAGCCAGACTTTATCTCAGGTGGTGGATAAACAGTGAGAATCTCAAAAAGGAGGTCCCTTGGGTAACTTCTCCAATACTCAACATAACTACATGCGAGCCCCTGGGTTCGGGGAGCCCACTGCAACTCCTTCCTACAGGGTCAATGGGACAATCAAGCGTCCATGATGTCATCCAACTTCAAGGAGCTTGCGGCAGTCTTTCAAGCCTTAAAAGATACCATACTTATAGTATTGGGAAAAAAATTAGAGATCTACTCCGACAATACAACTTCAGTAACATACCTAAATCATCATACAATATTAAACCCACTGATGAAGTTATTTACCAGGATATCTTCCTTATTGTCCCTTTCAGCAGTCCACCTGAGTATGAAGGGCGTTCAGGTAGCAGATTTTTTTTGGAGCAGGAACAGGTTACTACAGTCAGAATGTTCTCTAAATTCAGATCTTCCAAATATTAGTATCCAGATGAGAGCTCCAGTAGATCTCTTTGCTACCAAAAAAGTTACCAGATTCTTTTCCCTAGACCCCAGGGACTATCCAGTTGCAGTGGATGCAATCTCCCAATACTGGAGTTAGGAACAGGGTTATGCCACCCCCACCCTTGTCTATTACCAAGGGTGTTAACCCCTTCCCGATATTTGACGTATCCATACGTCATATTCGGGTAGGGGGAAGTATGGAACGGGTGTCGTTACTTATTTCTATTATATTTTTTACGTGTTTTGCTGTTTTGTTTTTTTTCTACCATATGGTGGAAAGTATTCAAAATGAAATAATAATTTGACATTTTTTCCTATGTTGGCCATCAGGGGGAGCACTTCCTAGAATTAAAGCAAGGTGAATAAGGCAAAGCAACCTGACTCACAGCTGCTGTAAATCTGGGAGGGAATCTCACCTCCCCCCCCCCCTCCTACAAGCCAGGAAAAGGTGTCTTCAAATTGCCAAGCAGTGTCCGGCAGCCATTTTGGGTGTGATTCTGCAGCTGGCAGAAGTTATAGGACACACCAAAAGGCTATGGGTATGTTCACACGCTTACTAAATAAAGGGAAACCAGATCCTGATTTTCAGCCATTTTTTAAACAAACTCGCGTATTTACGGCTGTTTTTGGAGCTATTTTTCTATAAAGTCAATGAAAAACTGCTCCAAAAACGTCCCAAGAAGTGATGTGCACTTCATTTTGGCGGTCGTCTTTTTACGTGCCGTTTTTGGTAAACTACCATGTAAAAAACGCCTTGTCGGAACAGAACGCCGTATTTCCCATTTTCAATGGACAGATGCTCGTAGGCGTTCTGCTTCCGATTTTTCAGCTGAAAACATTTGTGTGTGAACATACCCTTAGAATGATTGAAAGTGAAGTGAATGACTTTTCAGTTGACAGGTTCACACGGCGTGTATTTGACATGTTTCTTTTTTTGCACATTTTACGTGCCAAAAACCACAAAAAAAAAACACTTCATTACACTTGATTTTGCGTGTTTGGGGGGGGATGTGTGTGTGTGTGTGGGGGGGGGGGGTGCTCGCCGCTGATTCTTCAAAACCGCTGATAAAGCGGCTATGAAGTATCAGCGGCGCCTATGTGCACGCGCGCGCACACACAGGAAAAGTCTTAAAGGGGTCGTCCAGGAAAACATGGCGCCGCACCTGTCTTCAGGTCGTGTGTGGTATTACAGCTCTGTCCTATTCACTTCAATGGAGGTGAACTGCAATACCAGACACAACCTGAGAACAGGTGCGGCGCTGTGTCTCCAATCCGGACACCTTTTCTGTCCTGAGATGACCTGACCCGGGAGGCGGGTGTCAGAGCCACCCACCGCCATTACTGCAGACAGAACCATACAACTACGGCATGAGGGCAGGGCTTGTCCTGAGTGCACTGTCTCTTGTTATGGACAGATTTATAGTCACACGAACCCCGTCTGCATCAGAACCGGTAACCTAGGTCCGATCACATGACAGAGGGGGGTATCACCAAAAACCCTGTGCACCCTCAGCCCGTTCATCCAGCCCTTTCCTGGTTATATCTGCTTCTGGGAAAGCTGGGTCACCACCATTACCCCTCCTACTGGAGTGTGTTTGGGGATGGGACTAATGAACCTCTCACACTCCAGTAGGAGTGGTAATGGTGGTTACCCAGCTTTCCCAGACCCTGAATGGTACATCTCTCTCGTTGTGCTGGCTGAGACTCTTTGGGGATGTGACTAATGAACCTCTCAGTCTCAGCACAACTAGAGAGATTTATCGTTCAGGGGTCTGGGAAAGTTGGGTACCACACGAACAGCGGGCATATTGTTTATCACCCAGCTTTCCCAGGACAGTTACATCATGTGTCCTTTATACAGTCTCCTGCACGACTACAGGGGGGCCCGTCGGGGGTCACGAGAGCGGCGGTCTGTGAGAGCGAGAGAGAGGGACAGACAGAGACACACACCTTACCTGCAGTGCAGCTGGTTTTCATAATGGTGCCTGCTATCTCCCTGCAAACAGCTGCTCTGCTGTGTGACTCTGACCTGCGTCTGCGCAGTACAGAGCCAGAGAGCAGAAGTAATTTTCATTGACTCCTATGCATTGTAGCTGCCGTATTCCATCTCTGTATGTGTCGTTAATCGACACATACAGATATGAAAAAAAAATGGCAGCCTCCCCATAGAGAAGTAAGAGAGAAAAAAAAAAAAAGTACAACACAAAAACACATAAATAAAATGTATTTTAATGACATACTAAAAGCAATATTATATGATTTTTTTTTTTTTCGTGACACTTTCCCATTAAGAGTTTAGAAAGCTTTTGTCACTTTTGCAGGTGTAGATCAGAATCCCCATAGCCAAACCTGATATCATCTTGATATCGGTTTCTGCCCTTAGTTCCTTTTTTATTTTAGGTTAGCTGAACACCCCTGGGTTAAAGAGACTCTGTCACCACATTATAAGTGGCCTATCTCCTACATAAGGAGATGGGCGCTGTAATGTAGGTGCAGCAGTGCTTTTTTACCACTTTGAGCGTTTTTTTTTTTAGCTTTATGCTAATTCGTTTCTTAATGCCCAAGTGGGCGTGTTTTTACTTTGGTCAGCATCATACACTCCTCTATACAACGCCCACTTGGTCTGAAGTAAACACGCCCACTTGGATATTAAGAAACTAATTAGCATAAAGCTAAAAATCGCTCATAAAGTTGTAAAAATAGATCGTTTTTCTAAATAAAAAGCACTGCTGTCATCTACATTAAAGCGCCCATCTCCTTCTGTAGGAGATAGGCTACTTATAATGTGGTGACAGAGCCTCTTTAAGAGGTTCCTGATAGCTGCTTCTAGGCTCAAGCCTCAGACTAGATTTTCAGTCCCACCGTAGATGATAAATTCTGTCCTCACCGCAATGACCTGCTCAACTTTTGAGCTTTTTCACTCTTTCACTTTAAAAACTCTTACATTCAAAATACTATTTCTACTAGCTGTTACCATGGCCCGTAAAGTAAGCAAAATTCAAGCCCTCTCTGACTTCCCTCCATATACTTTAGTTTTAGAGGATAGGTTTAGGAAAACCTTACCAGAGGATCAACACTGAAGAGGCAGAGGATTTATTAGGCGAGTAATGTTTGGTTCGTTAATTTAAAAAATTTCCTGTCGCTTCTTTTCTTTACTCTTCGACAACCCCTTTAAGTGTGACCAGAGTCTTAGCAATTTATCATTACAATAAAAATATTTAAAAAATGCATGAGTCTGCTTACCACATTGGTGCATGGTAATATTGGATCATCTAAAGTCCATGCAAAAGCTAACAGAATACCCAGCACACTGACTTTGGCTAGTTACAAAGCCAAATTGGATGGATTTTATCAATAAATATTTAAAGTTGTGACTGGCCATAGTCCGTGTGAACTGCCTACCAATCAGATTGCTTTTTTAATTTTCAAAAGTGCCTTTGTAAAAGGAGTTAGAACCAGATTGGTTGCTATGGGCAACAACCCCACCTTTCCTTTGCACAATTTTGATAAATTTTCCCCAGGGTCTGTTACATAAATATCTTTACTATTTCAATTTAGATCACGCCATCTCACAAGTTAATTATATTAGAACCTAAACCTTTTCTATCTTTATAGGCGGCTGGGAAGGACAGGCATCATTTAAGCTTATCTTTAACAGTGGCGGAGCCATTGAATTTGGGCAACAGATGTTTAAAATGGCGACTAATGGTATGTTTTTTTTTTTCTATTTTCGTTTTGTACAAATAAGCTAATGGTATCTTTAAAATGTTTTCATTTGTTCTTTTTACATTTTCTGAACTAGCATTTTTGAAACACAGATAATGATATAATCAATAAATCTACTGGGATTTGTTCCAGGCATCCACTACTACTTCAGGAAAACGGTCTTTATGATATCCGATTTCTCCTACTGATACTTTTACAATTTGTCCCTTTTTATTATTGAGCTCTGCTTCACTTAAAATTTACTCTACTCTTTCTGTGAACCTTTTTAAATGTAACTTTTTAAATACTTTTAATCATTTTAAAAATGAATATTTAGACCTTTTTATGATGCATAAATGTAAAATCTGTTTATTTTAGCTTCTAGACCACCCCAAGTTCCTAACCCTGGATATGGATACACACCTTCTCCTGTAACAGGAGTTTATGGCCCTGGAGGATATCCCCCTGCCCCTGAAGGTTATGCTCCAGCCCCTCCTGCAGGACCCTACCCCTATGTTTCGCCAGCTATGAATGGATATGCTCCAGCACAACAGCCTATGGGTTATCCATATGGTGCACCAACAGGTATTGAAATACAGTGAGCTTGACTAACAAAATTAAAAGTGGAGTACGGATGTGTCCACCTTTTTATATTTGCTTGATTTTGGCTAAGGACTAATTTCTCACTGAACAAATTCAATGCAATATCGTGACATGCTGGCAAAACCCTTGACAGACTGCATTTCATGTCACCACCAATGGGTAGCCACACAGACACATAGCATAGACCTCTTGTGACAGAGTATAGCGAAATCATGTTTTTTTTTTTTGTTTTTTTTTTAAAGCTTGTCTTAAGGATAATAGAAGAGGTAAGGGAGGACATATCCGTTTGCCATGCTTATTTAGGAGATCTAACCAGGATTTTAGATTCTAGTTGGCTTCCAGCCTGTTCACATCAGTGTTTGCTTTCCGTTCCGGGGTTCCAACTGAGGTTTCCTTCGGGTGAACCCCGCAACGGAAAGTCAAACTGAAACCACAGCTTCCGTTTCAGTCACCATTGATATGAATGGTGACGGAAACATTGCTAATTGTTTCACTTTGTCAATATTCCGGCAGTTTTCCGTTTTTACGACGGAACCCCGGAACTGAAAGCCAACAGTGATGTGAACAGGTCCTACCTAGAACATACTAATAAGGCTAAAACAAATTGACATACGTGATTAAGATGTATTACTTCAAAAACTTGATCTCAATTATCATTCAAAGAGCTATTTAACTAATGCAAAGTTATTTGTAATTCTTCACCACTTTCTCAGTCTGAGGCAACACCTCCAGATATAAATAACCAATTGTGTGGGCAGACAAATACAATATGTAGATATGCCCCGTGAGCAAAAATAATTACACTTAAAAGGAGAAAGAGGAGCCACAATAATGGAGGTTAGAGGCAAGTACATAGTCCATTGCAGGAATGGTAAACTGACATAAAACATGTGCCACAGGACCAAATAGTAGATAGCTGGCTTCATAGAAAGAGCTGACAAGAGGTAAACAAAAACCATAAGTCCAGCTAACAAACGGGCAGAAATAAACTATAATTGCATGAACTTACCAACCGCATGCAAACCACCAGCCCCAACGACAGTTTCCCTCCGCGCTTCATCTGGGGGTATTGGGTTATGAAATGGAATGGCTATTTAACAGGCCATGGGCCAATGACAATGTGCGTAGCGCAGCCGGTGTTGATAAATGAATAACAATGACCCACCTGTGTTAGTAAAGGGTATAAACACATGGGAATGGATGGCTGGCAGGAAGTGGTCGGACGCCATTAGAGGAGGTTCTGTCCTCATGATCCCATGCTGGAGGGGGCGGAAGAACATTGCCCAAGGAAGAGGGGAAGTGATGTCACTGTGTGAGAGTGAGAGGCAGCCTGGTACACTGGAGCAATCAGGCCACACCCCCATGATTCATGGATGGGGGCGTGTCAGCACATGCAACATCAGGTGACTATGGCTACATGATAGACTAAAAATGAGATGGGCATGTGTCGAGAGGGTGTAATAAAATTCTGGGCAGCAGCCTAATGATAACAATACATACATATACAGAGGTCAAACATAATGATAATAATTAAATAAACAAGTGGAATGTGACAAATGTGCCAAATAAGTGCTTAGTGTGGGTGAAGTGATGAGTGCAGCATGCAAAGTGACAAAAAAAATTAATTATGACTATATTATAAATACAGTACATAAAGAGTAATAAAAGCATACCGTATTATTCGGACTATAAGACGCAGTTTTTAGCAAGAATAAATCTTGCTAAAAAGTCCCTGCATCTTATAGTCGGCAGTCAAGGGACCCAGGTGCCCTGACCGCTCCTTACTTAACTCCTTCCCGACCCGTAATGTGCCGCTACATCATGGAGCGGGAGGGGATGATGTATGGAGCGGGCTCACGCAGTGGGCCCGCTCCATACACTGCAGGTGTCAGCTTCTGACACGCTGCTCTAACAGCCAGGAACAGCTATGGCACTGTTCCTGGCCGTTTAACTAGTTAAATTCCGCGGTCAATAGCGACCGCGGCATTTATAGTGGTTTTCCCCTGAAGGACATTTATGACATATCCTGTAAATATGTCATAAATGTCGGATGCGGGTCCCACCTCTGAGACCCGCATCTATCTCTAGACCGGGGCCCCCTAAACCCCGTTCTATCTTACCCGGCTCCGCTGTCTTCCTGCCACTTCCTGGTTACAACTTTTACCATTTTTCCCCAAGCATAATGTAAAAATAATTTTAAAAAATTGGTATCGCTGCATCCGTAAAAGTCAGAAACTATTACAATATAGCATTATTTGACTTACGCAGTGAAAAAAATATATCATAATTTAAAACCCCACAATCAGTCTTTTGGTCATGATAGCGCTGAAAAGAAAGAAATAAAATGTGATAAAAAAATTGTATGTACCAAAAAAATGGTGCTAATAAAAACTACAGCTCGTCCCGCAAAAACTAAGCCCTCACACCGCTCAAACGATGGAAAAATATAAGTTATGGCTCTCAGAATGTGGTGAAACTGAACAAATAATTTATTTTAACCGATAGATTTTCTTTGTAAAAGAAGTAAAATATTAAATTTTTTCCTATTTTCTGTTGTCTAAAACCTGAGTGCGTCTTATAGTCCGAAAAATACGGTGTGTATATATATATATATATATATATATATATATATATACACACAAATTTTTTTCATCTTTCATATATATATTTCCTTAGATATATAAGTAAACGGTCATTTAAAACGAGGTTACGCTTTCTGTGCTATAAATCTCACAGAAACGTTATCGAAGTGTCAGGATTCTGAATAGATTTCACGTCCTGGCTGGAGGTAATGTATATTCACTGTCGGGAGACTGCAGTAGCGTTAATGTGCGAGTATGTGGCTGCTCATAATGATATAGTAACTTCACTATGTGCTGTGTAAATTAATGGAGAGAAGTGTATGACGCTGATTGGTCAGCGTCATACACTTCTTTACAACACCCACTTGGTCAAAAAGTAAAAACACGCCCAGTTGTCCATTGAGAAACTCATTAGCATTAAGCTAATATAGGTCATAACTCCGTCAAAAATGATAGTTTTTCTAAATAAAAAACACTGCTGTAATCTACATTACAACGGCGATCACATTATATAGAAGATAGGCCACTTATAATGTGGTGACAGAGCCTCTTTAACCCATTATGCCTGAGAAACATGATGGGGTTAATTACTATTAATGTGAGGCGCATTCAAAATTCATCATACCTCGTGCCTCACATCAGAAAATGGAAGAACAGTTTTTTTTTTTTTATTACTACTGGCAAAGTATCGTATTGGTATCGAAATCGCAATACAGAAAGTATCGGTATCAAAGTCCAAATTCTGGTATAGTGACAACCCTAGTGTGTGTGTGCATATGTGTATATATTATCAAATGAGTTGCAAAATGACTAGAAAATATAGTCAAGACATTGACAAGGTTAGAAATAATGATTTTTATTTAAAATAATAATTTTCTCCTTCAAACTCTGCTTTCGTCAAAGAATGCTCCATTTGCAGCAATTACAGCATTGCAGACCTTTGGCATTCTAGCTGTTAATTTGCTGAGGTAATCGGGAGAAATTTCACCCCATGCTTCCAGAAGCCACTTCCACAAGTTGGATTGGCTTGATGGGCACTTCTTGCGTACCATACAGTCAAGCTGCTCCCACAACAGCTCTAAGGGGTTGAGATCTGGTGACTGCGCTGGCCACTCCATTATAGATTAGAATACCAGCTGCCTGCTTCTTCCCGAAATAGTTCTTGCATAATTTGAAGGTGTACTTTGGGTCATTGTCCTGTTGTAGGATGAAATTGGCTCCAATCAAGCGCTGTCCACAGGGTATGGCATGGCGTTGCAAAATGGAGTGATAGCCTTCCTTATTCAAAATCCCTTTTACCTTGTACAAATCTCCCACTTTACAAGCACCAAAGCAACCCCAGACCATCACATTACCTCAACCATGCTTGACTGATGGCGTCAGGCACTCTTCCAGCATCTTTTCAGTTGTTCTGCGTCTCACAAATGTTCTTCTGTGTGATCCAAACACCTCAAACTTCGATTCGTCTGTCCATAACACTTTTTTCCAATCTTCCTCTGTCCAATGTCTGTGTGCTTTTACTCATATTAATCTTTTCCTTTTATTAGCCAGTCTCAGATATGGCTTTTTCTTTGCCACTCTGCCCTGAAGGCCAGCATCCTGGAGTCGCCTCTTCACTGTAGACGTTGACACTGGCGTTTTGCGGGTACTATTTAATGAAGCTGCCAGTTGAGGACCTGTGAGGCGTCTATTTCTCAATCTAGAGACTCTAATGGGAGGCCCCGTTGCTCAGTTGTGCAGCGGGGCCTCCCACTTCTCTTTGTACTCTGGTTAGAGCCTGTTTGTGCTGTCCTCTGAAGGGAGTAGTACACACCGTTGTAGGAAATCTTCAGTTTCTTGGCAATTTCTCGCATGGAATAGCCTTCATTTCTAAGAACAAGAATAGACTGTCGAGTTTCACATGAAAGCTCTCTTTTTCTAGCCATTTTGAGAGTTTAATCGAACCAACAAATGTAATGCTCCAGATTTTCAACTAGCTCAAAGGAAGGTCAGTTTTATAGCTCCTCTAAACAGCAAAACGGTTTACAGCGGTGCGAACATAATTGCACAAGGGTTTTCAAGTGTTTTTTAATCATCCATTAGCCTTCTAACACAGTTAGCAAACACAATTTACCATTAGAACACTGGAGTGATTGTCGCTGGAAATGGGCCTTTATACACCTATGTAGATATTGCATTAAAAACCAGACGTTTGCAGCTAGAATAGTCATTTAGCACATTAACAATGTATAGAGTGTATTTCTGATTAATTTAATGTTATCTTCATTGAAAAAAACTGTGCTTTTCTTGCAAAAATAAGGAAATTTCGAAGTGACCCTGAACTTTTGAACGGTTGTGTGTGTGTGTGTGTGTGTGTGTGTGTGTGTGTGTGTGTGTATGTGTGTATATATATATATATATATATATATATATATATATATATACACCAGTAGAAAAAACAGCAGCACTCTAATTCAGTGTATAGGTTCCAGTAATGAAGGGTGCCAGCTGATAGTCCCGATCCAAAGACCATACGTATATCCAAAAAGAATATTCAGCAGCACTCCAATGATCAAGGTGAAAAAAAGGGTGAAATTTATTGTGCCAACATGGCAATGCAACGTTTCCGTCCCACCTTGGGACCTTTCTCATGCTTGAGAAAGGTCCCAAGGTGGGACGGAAACGTTGCATTGCCATGTTGGCACAATAAATTTCACCCTTTTTTTCACCTTGATCATTGGAGTGCTGCTGAATTTTCTTTTTGAATTTTCTTTTTGGATATATATATATATATATATATGTATGTATGTATATATATATATATATATATATAATGTATTGGGGAGATATATATATATATATACATATATACATATATATATACATACATACAGTGAAGGAAATAAGTATTTGATCCCTTGCTGATTTTGTAAGTTTGCCCACTGTCAAAGTCATGAACAGTCTAGAATTTTTAGGCTAGGTTAATTTTACCAGTGAGAGATAGATTATATAAAAAAAAACACAGAAAATCACATAGTCAAAATTATATATATTTATTTGCATTGTGCACAGAGAAATAAGTATTTGATCCCCTACCAACCATTAAGAGTTCAGCCTCCTCCAGACCAGTTACACGCTCCAAATCAACTTGGTGCCTGCATTAAAGACAGCTGTCTTAAATGGTCACCTGTATAAAAGACTCCTGTGCACAGACTCAATTAATCAGTCTGACTCTAACCTCTACAACATGGGCAAGACCAAAGAGCTTTCTAAGGATGTCAGGGACAAGATCATAGACCTGCACAAGGCTGGAATGGGTTACAAAACCATAAGTAAGACGCTGGGTGAGAAGGAGACAACTGTTGGTGCAATAGTAAGAAAATGGAAGACATACAAAATGACTGTCAATCGACATCGATCTGGGGCTCCATGCAAAATCTCACCTCGTGGGGTATCATTGATCCTGAGGAAGGTGAGCGCTCAGCCGAAAACTACACGGGGGGAACTTGTTAATGATCTCAAGGCAGCTGGGACCACAGTCACCAAGAAAACCATTGGTAACACATTACGCCGTAATGGATTAAAATCCTGCAGTGCCCTCAAGGTCTCCCTGCTCAAGAAGGCACATGTACAGGCCTGTCTGAAGTTTGCAAATGAACATCTGGCTGATTCTGAGAGTGATTGGGAGAAGGTGCTGTGGTCAGATGAGACTAAAATTGAGCTCTTTGGCATTAACTCTACTCGCCGTGTTTGGAGGAAGAGAAATGCTGCCTATGACCCAAAGAACACCGTCCCCACTGTCAAGCATGGAGGTGGAAACATTATGTTTTGGGGGTGTTTCTCTGCTAAGGGCACAGGACTACTTCACCGCATCAATGGGAGAATGGATGGAGCCATGTACCGTCAAATCCTGAGTGACAACCACCTACCCTCCACCAGGACATTAAAAATGGCTCGTGGCTGGGTCTTCCAGCACGACAATGACCCGAAACATACAGCCAAGGCAACAAAGGAGTGGCTCAAAAAGAAGCACATTAAGGTCATGGAGTGGCCTAGCCAGTCTCCAGACCTTAATCCCATCGAAAACTTATGGAGGGAGCTGAAGATCCGAGTTGCCAAGTGACAGCCTCGAAATCGTAATGATTTACAGATGATCTGCAAAGAGGAGTGGGCCAAAATTCCATCTAACGTGTGTGCAAACCTCATCATCAACTACAAAAAATGTCTGACTGCTGTGCTTGCCAACAATGGTTTTGCCACCAAGTATTAAGTCTTGTTTGCCAAAGGGATCAAATACTTATTTCTCTGTGCACAATGCAAATAAATATATATAATTTTGACAATGTGATTTTCTTTATTTATTTTTTTTTTTAGATAATCTATCTCTCACTGGTAAAATTAACCTCTGCCTAAAAATTCTAGACTGTTCATGTCTTTGACAGTGGGCAAACTTACTAAATCAGCAAGGGATCAAATACTTATTTCCTTCACTGTACATAATGTGTAATTGTACTCCAGTGACCAGTGGGGCCCACAGCGATCAGACATTTTTCACGTATACGTTTTAAATGTCAATCTTGGGACATCCCCTTTTTAAACTAAAGAACTCATTGGTTTTTGTGTTTATAGATTTTACTGCTATCGTGTGTGTTTGTATGTGCTTGTGTATGTGTGTATGTGTGTATGTATGTATGTATGTATATATATATATATATATATATATATATATATATATATATATATATATATATATATATATATACACCACCAGTTGTTTATCCTCTATTATAGGTCTTGGTATGTATCCCCCACCACCTGAAATGAATCCTATGTACATGGCACCTCCACCACCTTATCCTGGGCCACCTTATTCTGGAGGCCCAGCTCCTGCCGTTCCCTCAGCATGGGCAGAACCTGGCATGCCTGGTAAGAATATGTTGTGAACCATATGTATTAGAATTAAAGAGAGGTACTGATGGCACAGACTAGGACATAAGCACTTGTACAATTTACAAACTGGATTCTCTCTGCTTCAGTACCTTGCTTTTTTTTGGCGCTTTTATGGTTTACTGTGTACTGCGTTTCAGACTGCATTGTTAAACTTCTCTTTGTGCCGAGTGTACTACTTTTCCGCTTTTTCATTTATGAAACTGTAGGGATTAAGTTAAACACTATCGTTTATATTTTTAGGAGGTGGCAAAGCTGCAGAAGCTGCATCCAGCGCATATTACAACCCAGCAAATCCTCACAATGTCTACATGCCCATGGTGAGTACTTGACATATGACTTAATTACATTTATATTTATGGTATTTGCATTGGAATACACATAAATTCTAAATAAAAAAATGTTCATGCATAAATTCAACATCTGTTTAATTTCTTTACTGACACAAGTCTTACTGCAGCATATAGATCCGCCTTTCACACACACCTTGTGTTCTTGTATTGTATGGTAACTGTTATAGCTGGCTTTCTGCAGTTAAATGTACTACTAAAAAGGAGTGCTGCACTATATATATGGGTTTTGTTTTTTTGCCAGCTCAGTTGCATCTATACATTTGGAATCCTTTCATTATAGACAGCTGTGTCATGTGATTTCAGTCTGACTACCAAAATAGACCATGCGCTCGTGTGGACAGGAGCTCAGTCTCCCCTGTGTGTCTGACTTTCTGTGAACTACAGGATTACATCATTACCAATCAAATCCTTCCTAGCAGCTGTAAGACACCTCCCCGTTCCTCAGTAGGTTCCTCCGTGCATATGGTGCTACTGTAGAGATTATTTCTGCCCTACCTTAGGGTCCGTGAGTGCGGTGATATAATATGTGACTCCTTAAAATGATTTAGCTGCAGAGTTCTAAAACTCCTCTGATTCACACTAACTGTCTATACTATCTGTTAGTGCTGTGTGCAGAAAGTCCATTGTATTTTTATTAGATGCGGCTTTTCACTGTCTCCTGTGTAAGAACTGACAAAGAGAAATTAATCACAAGCAGAATGCAGTGGAGACCAACTGAAGCTGCATCACATAGAATACACTTAGACTCTGCAGCTAGGGGACAGCAAGCAGTACTATGTCACTAACCTATCCCAGGCAGGGTGAGCAGTGTGAAGCTGCATCACATAGAATACACTGGTAGATAGACCATCACTGGCTTAGAATTTATTTTTATTTTTTTAAAAATTGACTTTTAAGCTCCTGCTGGTCACTTATAATGTTTCTTATAATTATTCTTATTGATTTCATGAAAATGTGCACGATTTTATTTTGTTTTTTAACCTTTTTAGGAGAGACCTCCTCCCTATGCACCTACAGATGACAAGAAGACAAATTAGGATGACCTATTGTTTGTTGACCTCTTGGATTCCTTCTAAATCTTTATATTTAGGCACACTGTGTTTTCAAGTTTGTTCCATAATAAACCTGTTATTGGCCATCCCTCCCTGCTTTATAGTCTTAGAGGTAGGTATCAATAAACGACTCCAATATTAGTTTACCCGAGAAGGTATTGACATATTTATTATTGTGAGGGTTGTAACATTGATACTAAAAAGACAATATATATATATTATCTTTTTTTATTGCAACTTTTTGTTTTGAGATGAAAGCATTAAAGTAAGAAGAGTCAGTTTAGGTGATGATATGCACATAAGACTATAACTTGGGATACAGAACACTGAAATATATTCTTTTTAAAAATAAACATGTAATAAAGGTATGTTTGTACAGATACAGAATAAGTGCATAGGTTAAGAAATATTTTATTAACTTTCTTATTTGTTTGCTTGTTAATACCATAGACCTAGAATGTGGCATCTTCTTGTTGGGGAGTGCCATTAATCTAAATTGTGTGTGTTTGTTTTGCACATTAGAAACTTTCACTGTATATATTAAGACTTGCTGAATTTATGTATAAAATAAAGAGTGCTAGCCAATGGCAGGACTTACACAGGGTGTACGTGTGGCTTTTGTCCAATGCAGTATTCTACATGTAAAATACTGCCCCACCCTTATTCTAGATTTGAAGTAATTGAGAATTAGAAAAGTTTTGTTGGCAATGTTAGTTCACTGTGTATTTTGGGTACCGTCCTGTGTTACTTATCCACCACAGCGTGCTTGATTTCACAGAATTTTTGTGCTGAATTTTTCATATTGTGAAAATTGCGAGCAGAGGGAGAGTTTTTCAAAACTCGTGCAAAGGAAGAGTGGAGTTGTTACCCAGAGCAACCAATACAGTTCAAGATCTCTTGAAAGTAAAAGAAGCAATCTTATTAGTTACATAGTTCATATGTTGATCAAGTTCAACCAAGGGATGGGAAAGAGGGAAGGGATGAAATAAAAATTCTAAACATTCACATAGGAGCTGATATTTTTTCCTTCTAGGAAATTATTTACATCTTTTTTTTTTTTTAAAGCCATCTTCTGTTCCTGCTGTGACCAGCTCCAGCGGTGGGATATTTCACAGTTCTCACAGTAATGAAGGCTTGTCGCCTCTGCAGATTGAACATTTTTTTTTCTCCAGATGGAGGGAGTTCAGCCTTGTCTTTTGAGGGTTTTTTACATGGAACAGGTTTTCACTATTTTTCTTGTATGGGCTTTTCATATATTTATATAAGTTAATCATGTCCTCCTTAATTGTACCTTTTAATTATTTTAATATTTCCTCATAATTTAGTTTCTCCATGACCCTTATTAGTTTAGTTGCTCTTCTTTGTATATTTTCCAACTCTAGGGCATCTTTTCTGTGAACTGGAGCCCAGAACTGAACTGCATATTCTAGATGGGGCCGCGCTAATGCTTTAAAGTGGTAATATTACATGCCTGCCCCGCAAGTCCATGCCTCTTTTTATACATGACAATTTCTTGCTCGCCTTGTCAATCAGCTGCTTCTATTATATGCTGTTATTTAGTCTATGATCTACACGTACACCCAGATCCTTCTCAACAAGTGACTCTCCCTGCGTTGCTACCTCTAGGATATATGATGGATGCAGATTGTTCGTACCCAGATCCATAAATTTACATTTATCTACATTAAACCTCATTTGCTAAGTGGATGTGCAAACTCTTGTGTCCAAATCAATCAGCTTGTAACATACGAACGTCTTCCATAGACTGAGCAATACTACATAGCTTGGTGTCCTCGGTAAGAATAGAAATAGTGCTGTTAATCCCATCGTCTGTATCATTAATAAAGAAGTTGAATAATAGTGGTCCCAGCACGGAACCCTAGGGTACTTATAACCGGGGACCATTCAGAATAGGAATCATTGACCACAAATCTCTGGATACGTTCCTTGAGCGAATTTTCAATCCAATTACAAACTATACTTTCTAAACCTATAGACCTTAATTTACCAATTAGGTGTCTATGAGGGACAGTGTCAAATGCCTTTGCAAAGTCCAAAAACACTATCCACAGCAGCCTCTCTCTCTATGTTTCTACTCACCTCTTTATAAAAACAAATCGGGTTGGTTTGACAACTTCTGTCCTTCGTAAAATCGTACTGGCTGTCACTTGCAATACTATTTTTTGGTCACATACTCCTATGTAGTTCCTCCATAGCCCCTCAAACTTTTTTCCCACAATGAATGTTAAGCTTACTAGTCTATAATTACCCGGGGAAGACCTAGAGCCCTTTTTGAAAAAAGGCACTGTCACGATCTGTGGGTGTGTGGAACCACTAGGCCGTAGTGGGGTAGCAGCTGGCCAAACAACTGTGCCAAGTCAATATAAAGCCCTTTCACAAGGGTATCTGTAATAGGCGACAGTAGCAATGGCTTAGGCACAAATGGGACCTTGGCGGCAGGTGATGCAAAACGTGGCAGATGACACCAGACGTGGTGTAAGTCCGGCGTAGTAGACTGCACAACACGACTCCAACACTAGAGATGGCACAGGAACAAACAGCACAGGAAGCAGGGCATGGGAACACAGGGAGCAGAATACGAATAAGGGACCATTTGCAAGACTAACAGAGGAATACAAACAACGCTCAGACAAGGAGTGAAAGGACAGGGCTCCCTTTTATAGTCCAGGCTGATCTGGGAGTAATTAGTTAATTCTTAACGTGCGCGTGCTGGAAGGACGGGAATGAGCTCACGCACGCACCCTAGTGGTCACTGTAGGACAGAACGGCCGCATGTGCTGGCATCTCCTGGGAGGAAGACGTCGGCAGGACGAGAGGGTTCAGCGGTCTATGACCGTGGCCATTACAGTACCCCCCCCCCCTTACGCCTCTCTTCTTGAGTTCAGAGCGAGAGAGGAATTTGTTAATAAGGGTAGGGGTGTCAAGATTCTCTTCTGGTTTGCAGGACCTCTGCTCAGGACCAAACCCTCTCCAATCCACTAAATAGAAATTCCTTCCTACCCTCTTGCAGTCCAGGATCTCCTTTACTTCGAATGCATCAGAGGAACCGCTGGAAGCAACCGCTGGACTAGGAGTCTTACTGTAGCGGTTCAGCACCACTGGTTTCAGGAGGGACACATGAAAGGAGTAGGGGGTTTTGAGGGTAGGAGGCAGCCGCGGTTTATAGGAGACTGGCTTAATTTGTTGCAGGATCTCAAAAGGTCTGAGGAACCTGGTGGCAAATTTGTATAAAGGCACCTTCAGGTGGATATTTCTAGAGGACCGCCAACCTTTGGTACCCGGAAGATACTGAGGCAGTCCGTTGCGCGTAACTAAGATATAGCCGAAACAGAAAGAGGGATTCTTGGATGTTGACCTTCCACAATGTAGAATGGTGTGGAAGTGGTGAACTTACTTGTGTGATTGTTGTATGAGAACTCGGCCCACGGAAGAAGCTGTACCCAGTCATCATGCTGCATGCAGATTAAGTGGCAGACACAATTCACCATGATCTGGTTAATTTTATCCATTTGACCACTGGACTGGGGCTGGTAGGCTTACGAAAAGTCCAATCTCACATCCAGCAGTTTACAGAGGGCTCTCCAGAATTTTGAGGTGAACTGAACCCCCGATCAGACGCGATGTGAAGGGTCTAGCCATGCAAGCGGAAGATGTGCTGAATGAAGAGATTTGCCTGTAGAGGAGCAGAAGGTAGACCGGTCAGCAGAAATGTGCCATCTTCGAGAACCGGTCAACCACCACCCAGACAGTATTGCAGCCTGCTGAGGTGGGAAGGTCTGTGACAAAGTCCATCGCAATGTACTGCCAAGAGGCATTGGGTACAGGCAGAGGTGCGAGCAGACTTGGAGTGGGCAACCTTGTTTTAAGTACACACAGTACAGGTGTAATGATGGGGGTAGGGAAACGGACAAGTGAGCCCTAATTTACCAGCCACTCTGTCCCTGCCTACTTGCAACGACCCGCCCTAGGCGACGGGGTACAACTGGGCGGCGGTCCCTACGCTCAGTAAGTTCACGAGACAAACAGACAAGGGTACACAAAGCTAAGGGAAATGGGGCAGTTGCCCACGGCAACACCGTGAGCAACAAGCGTGGTGAACGAGCCGAGTCAAACCAGGAGTGTACGAGGTACCAAACGCAGAGCAGGAGAGTAGTCCGTAAGCCAGGGTCAGTATGGAGCAGGATCAAATAGTTAGAAGCTGTAGCTGGGCCAGGAAACCACACGAGAAGAATCACAAGCAAAGGAGGAACAGGAAAGGCAGGTATAAGTAGACAGAGGGCGGGAGCTAGCTCCGTCTAGCCAGGCTGCGATAGGCTCTCCCACTCCTAAGCCTGCCATCCTGAGTGGTGGAAGATGGAGTCAGTCTCAGAGACATAGACTCAGGTACAGACTGATTACCTATGGGCATATACACAGAAGTTGTGCCTGGCAGATCCTTTACAGTACCCCCCCCCCTTTTATGAGGGGCCACCGGACCCTTTCTAAGTGGACCTGGTTTATTGGGGAAACGAAGGTAGAACTTCCTGACCAATACCCCAGCGTGAACTTCCCGGGCGGGTACCCAAGTCCTCTCCTCAGGCCCGTATCCTCTCCAATGGACCAGGTACTGGAGGGAGCCTTGGACCATCTTGCTGTCCACAATCTTGGCCACCTCGAATTCCACCCCCTCAGGGGTGAGAACGGGAACAGGAGGTTTCCTCGAGGGAGCCAAGGACGGGGAGCAGCGTTTAAGGAGGGCGGCATGAAACACGTCGTGTATTCGAAAAGATGGGGGCAACTCCAGTCGGAAGGAGACAGGATTGAGGACTTCAATGACCTTATACGGCCCAATAAACCGGGGAGCAAACTTCTTGGACGGGACCTTAAGGCGCAAGTTCCTAGACGATAACCACACAAGATACCCGACCATAAACCTGGGGTTAGCAGAACGTCTTCTATCAGCCTGAGTTTTTTGTACGATCTGGGACGCCTCTAGGTTCTTCTGAACCTGGGCCCAGACTGTGCACAGTTCCCGATGAACGACCTCTACCTCGGGATTGTTGGGACTACCAGGTGAAATGGAGAACCGTGGATTAAACCCAAAATTACAGAAAAAGGGGGAGACCCCTGACGAGTTACTGACCCGGTTATTAAGGGAAAATTCGGCGAGGGGAATGAATGAGACCCAATCATATTGACAGTCAGAGATAAAACACCTTAAATATTGTTCTAGAGATTGATTAGTCCTCTCAGTTTGGCCATTAGTTTCAGGATGGAAGGCAGAGGAGAAGGACAGATCAATCTCCAATTTTTTACAGAAAGCTCTCCAAAACGATTAAACAAATTGTACCCCTCTGTCCAAAACAATATTGACAGGGACCCCATGGAGACGCAGGATATGTTTGACAAACAAGGTAGCTAACGTCTTGGCATTGGGTAGTTTCTTGAGGGGCACAAAGTGGCACATCTTACTGAAGCGGTCTACTACAACCCACACCACCGACTTGCCTTGACATGGAGGCAAATCGGTGATAAAATCCATGGAGATATGGGTCCAAGGTCTCTGGGGAATGGGCAAAGAACGTAGTAAGCCCGCTGGTCGGGACCTGGGAGTCTTGGACCTAGCACAAACCTCACAAGCGGCGACGTAGGCCTTAACGTCTTTAGGCAACCCAGGCCACCAATAGTTTCTGGCAATGAGGTGTTTGGTACCCAGGATGCCTGGATGACCAGATAGTGTGGAGTCATGATTTTCCCTAAGTACCCTTAGCCGGAATTGCAGGGGAACAAACAGCTTGTCCTCAGGAAGGTTCCCGGGAGCTGAACCTTGATCAGCCGCAATTTCAGAGACGAAATCAGAATCAATAGAAGAAATGATTATACCAGGAGGCAAAATACAAGCAGGATCTTCCTCCGAAGGAGGGCTGGCCATGAAGCTATGCGACAGTGCATCGGCCTTAATATTTTTAGACCTTGCCCTAAAGGTAACCAACAAGTTGAATCTGGTAAAAAATTGCGCCCATCGAGCTTGTCTCGGGTTTAGCCTCCGGGCACATTCTAGGAAAACCAGATTCTTGTTGTCGGTAAGGACCGTTACCTGGTGCCTAGCCCCCTCCAGGAAGTGGCGCCACTCTTCAAATGCCCATTTAATGGCTAAGAGTTCGCGGTTGCCAATATCATAGTTACTCTCAGTGGGCGAAAACTTCCTGGAGAAGTAGGCACAGGGACGGAGATGGGTGAGGGACCTGGTACCCTGGGACAAGACAGCCCCCACTCCCACCTCGGATGCGTCAACTTCCACGATAAATGGCTCCATTTGGTTGGGCTGAACCAGCACCGGGGCCGAGATAAAGCACTTCTTAAGGACCTCAAAAGCCTGGACAGCCTCAGGAGGCCAGTGGAGGAGATCAGCACCTTTGTGAGTGAGGTCCGTAAGAGGCTTAGCGATGACCGAGAAGTTAGCAATAAATATCCTGTAATAATTAGCGAACCCCAAGAAACACTGTAACGCCTTCAGGGAGGCAGGTTGGACCCATTCCGCCACAGCCTGGACCTTAGCGGGGTCCATGCGGAATTCATGAGGAGTGAGGATTTGACCCAAAAATGGTATCTCCTGTACCCCAAACACACATTTTTCGGTTTTCGCAAACAGTTTGTTTTCCCGAAGGACCTGGAGCACCTTCCTGACATGTTCAATGTGGGAGGACAAGTCCTTGGAAAACACCAGTATGTCATCAAGGTACACTACAAGAAATACCCCCAGGTAATCTCTTAAAATCTCATTTATGAAATTCTGGAAGACCGCAGGAGCATTACACAACCCAAAGGGCATGACGAGGTATTCGAAATGACCTTCGGGCGTGTTAAACGCAGTCTTCCACTCATCCCCCTCTTTGATGCGGATAAGGTTATACGCCCCCCGTAGATCAAACTTAGAGAACCATTGGGCCCCCTGAACCTGATTAAAGAGATCAGGAATCAAAGGAAGGGGATGCTGGTTCCTTACAGTGACCTTATTCAAGTTACGGTAGTCAATGCATGGCCTAAGACCACCATCCTTCTTCCCTACGAAGAAGAAGCCAGCACCTACCGGAGAGGTAGAGGGGCGAATGTAACCCTTGGCCAGGCATTCCTAGATATACTCTCTCATGGCTTCACGTTCGGGACAAGAAAGATTAAATATCCTACCCTTAGGGAGCTTAGCTCCTGGTACCAATTCGATAGCGCAATCGTATTCTCTATGAGGAGGTAACACTTCGGAGGCCTCCTTAGAGAAAACATCAGCGAAGTCCTGAACAAACTCAGGTAGCGTGTTCACCTCCTCAGGGGGAGAAATAGAATTAACAGAAAAACGACGTCAAGCATTCATTACCCCATTTGGTAAGCTCCCCAGTATTCCAGTCAAATGTGGGATTATGCAACTGCAACCAGGGAAGGCCTAAAACCAAATCGGACGATAATCCCTGCATCAACAGTACAGAGCACTGCTCCAAATTCATGGAGCCAACAAGGAGTTCAAAAACAGGGGTATGCTGTGTAAAATAACCATTAGCAAGAGGAGTGGAGTCGATACCCACTACCGGGACAGGTTTAGGCAAATCAATCAAAGGCATAGCTAGAGACATAGCAAATTCCACAGACATGATATTAGCAGAAGACCCTGAATCCAAGAAGGCACTGCCAGTAGTAGACCTACCACCAAAAGAGACCTGAAAGGGAAGCAAGATTTTATTGTGTTTCATATTTACGGGAAATACCTGTGCGCCCAAGTGACCTCCCCGATCACTTAGGCGCGGAAGTTTTCCGGCTGCTTATTCTTACGCCTAGGACAGGTGTTCACTTGATGCTTGTCATCCCCACAATAGAAGCAGAGACCATTCTTCCTGCGGAACTCTCTACGTTGTCGGGGGGAAACGGAGGCCCCGAGTTGCATAGGTACCTCCGAGTCTTCCATGGAAGAGCGAAGCAACAGGACCTCGGGAGGCATCATGGGGGAGTCAGAGGGGAGAACGCAAAAACGTTCCAGTTGTCTTTCCCTGAGACGTCGGTCAAGTCGTACCGCTAAAGCCATAACCTGGTCTATGGAGTCAGAAGAGGGATAGCTAACTAGCAGGTCTTTCAGGGCGTTCGAGAGACCCAACCTAAACTGGCACCTTAAGACAGGGTCATTCCACCGAGAAGCTACGCACCACTTCCTAAAGTCAGAACAATACTCCTCAACAGGTCTCTTACCCTGACGTAAGGTCACCAGCTGACTCTCGGCAAAGGCGGTCCTGTCAGTCTCGTCATAAATGAGTCCGAGAGCAGAAAGGAAACGATCAACGGAGGAAAGTTCAGGAGCCAAGGAGAAGGCCCACTCTTGGGGCCCTTCCTGGAGCCGGGACATAATTATACCCACCCGCTGGCTCTCAGAACCTGAGGAGTGAGGCTTTAAGCGAAAGTAGAGCCTACAACTCTCCCGAAAGGAGAGAAAAGTCCTCCGGTCCCCTGAGAACCGGTCAGGCAACTTGAGGTGGGGTTCAAGAGGTGAGGTGAGGGGCACTACCATGGTAGCGTCAGGCTGGTTGACCCTCTGAGCCAGGGCCTGGACCTGTAGGGAGAGACCCTGCATTTGCTGGGCCAGGGTCTCAAGGGGGTCCATAGTAATGTCAGGGACCAGGGTAGACTAGGTATATGGGCTTGTGATTATGTAATGATGGGGATAAGGAAACGGACAAGTGAGCCCTAATCTATCCGCCACTCTGTCCCTGCCTACTTGCAACGACCCGCCCTAAGCGACGGGGTACAACTGGGCGGCGGGCCCTACGCTCAGTAAGTGCACGAGACAAACAGACAAGGGTACTCAAAGCTAAGGGAAATGGGGCAGTTGCCCACGGCAACACCGTGAGCAACAAGAGTGGTGAACGAGCCGAGTCAAACCAGGAGTGTACGAGGTACCAAACGCAGAGCAGGAGAGTAGTCAGTAAGCCAGGGTCAGTATGGAGCAGGATCAAATAGTTAGAAGCTGTAGCTGGGCCAGGAAACCACACGAGAAGAATCACAAGCAAAGGAGGAACAGGAAAGGCAGGTATAAGTAGACAGAGGGCGGGAGCTAGCTCCGTCTGGCCAGGCTGCGATAGGCTCTCCTTCTCCTAAGCCTGCCATCCTGAGTGGTGGAAGATAGAGTCAGTCTCAGAGACATTGACTCAGGTGCAGACTGATTACCTATGGGCGTATACACAGAAGTTGTGCCTGGCAGATCCTTTACAACAGGAAGAGACAAAGTCCACAATATCTCTGGGCAGCGTGGGCCACCAGAAATGACAAGTTATCAGGTCTCGTGTGCCCAGCCAGTTTGGAGCCACTCCAGAACGGACTTTTGCTTTCTCAGGATCCATCTTGAGACCCTGATCCAGGATGATGTAGCCCAGGAATGGCAAAGAATTATTTTCGAAAGTGCACTTCTCGAGCTTGGTATACAGACGATTCTCCCTTAATCGCAGCAGGACTTGACGGACATGCCTCCGATGTGTCATCGGATCTGGGGAGAAAATCAAAATGTCATCGACCACAACACAGACATAGAGGAGATCTTGGAAGATATTATTCACAAATTCTTGGAAGACCGTAGGAGCGTTACACAGGCCGAATGGCATCACCAGATATTCGTAGTGCCCGTTCCGGGTATTAAATGCCGTCTTCCACTCATCACCTTGACGGATTCGGATTATGTTTTAGGCCCCACCCAAGTCTAGTTTAGAGAAGATCTTGGCTCCTCGTATGCAATGAAATAGTTCCGAGAACAGTGGCCAAGGGTATTTGTTTTTGACCGTGATCTGATCGAGGTCACGGTAATCAATGCAGGGTCGAAGAGATCCGTCTATTTTTCTTACCAAAGAAGAACCCGGCACCGGCCAGGGAGGAGGATTTTTGTATAAAACCCCTCTCCAGATGCTCCTTGATATAGGCCGACATGGACTGAGTCTCTGGCAAGGAGAGGGGGTGTAGCGTCCATGGCCGCGGGCCGTCGGGTTTACTCACCTCCTGACGCCCGCAGCCATGGATCTGTGAGCGCTGGCCCCCATCTCCTTCCTAGGAGAGGCCAGTGCTCACTTCCGCTCCGTTCGGCTGTGTCCCGTAGGGTGCGCGCGCACGCTCGTGCCCGGCCTCAAAGGGCCAGCGTGCGCAAATAGGAGGAAGTCATCATCATCAACTGTGACGATTTCCTGGTCTATAAGAAGGCCCCTGGCCTTCTAATCCTTGCGTGAGCGTTTAGTTTTCGCAGTCTGTCTTGCAAATGGTCCCTTAGTGTTTCCCGTGCCTTGTTCCCTGTTCCTGTTTCCCGTGCTGTTCCTTAGTATCAAGTCGTGCCACGTCCTGTGTCATCTGCCACGTCCGGAGGAATTCGTCACGTCCTGTGTCATCTGTCACGTCCTGTGTCATCTGCCACGTCCGGAGGAATCTGCCACGTCCTGTGTCATCTGCCACGTCCGGAGGAATCCACCACGTCCTGTGTCATCTGCCACGTCCGGAGGAATCCGCCACGTCTGGCGCAACTTGCGGCACCTGTGTCTTCCGCCACGTTTGGCCCTATCTGCTGCACCCATCTCCATCTGTGCCAGAGCTGCGGCCACCGCCTGGACTATCCAGGTACCCTTGTGCGTGACATTGTATTTCTGGGGTGTCCTGTTGTTTGGCCAGCTACCTCCCCGCTACGGCGGTACGGCCTAGTGGGTCCACTACCCGCTTCGTGACAGTACGCTCAGGCCATGGACCCCGCTGGTCAACCTGAGACTTTGACGACACAAGCCATGCTGGCCGAGATGGAGGATCTCCAGTCACGACAAGACCAGCTCCTCCTGTCGGTGAACACCATAGCCCATCGGATGCTTGCTCCAACCACAGTCGTCACCGCACTCGTTCCTGCGGTTCCTCCTGCTACACTTCCTGTCTGTACCGGTACCAACCCCCTGTGTTTCTTGCCACTACCTCCACGCTATGACGGAGATCCGAGGTCCTGCAGGGGATTTTTGAAACGTTGCCTGATCCATTTCAGTCTACAGGCCGGGTCCTTCTGTTCGGATGACGTCAGGATCGCCTTCATCATCTCTCTCCTTACTGGCATGGGCTAATCCTCTGTGGGAACATCAGGGACCAGAGACCCGTGACTTGCAATGCTTCTTACGGACCTACCGCTCAATCTTTGAGGAACCTGGGAGAGTTTCTTCGGCTGCTGCATCCTTGCTAACCCTACACCAGGGAGACCTCTCTGTGGGCGAGTATGCCATCCAGTTCCGTATCCTGGCTGCTGAATTGACCTGGAACAACGAGGCTTTGGTGGCTACATTCTGGCAGGGACTCTCTTCAGGGATCAAGGACGAGCTGGCTGCTCACGATCTGCCATCTACCCTGGACGATCTTATCCTACTCACCTCCCGGGTTGACATGAGGATCCGGGAGCGTTCCCAAGAGGTTCTCCGGGAGAGAGTACTTCCTACGCTGGATTCTACTTTCCAGCAATCCTCCTCAGTCATCCCACCAGAGGATCCGATGCAGAGTAATTATTATTTTTTCTTCTTTATCAAGATTTTTATTTTGAAAATATAACAGCATATAAAATATTGTACATTTTTGCCAAGAAATGAGCACGCAGTGCAATATACAAACTTCCACAATGTAAGAACAGTATATAAAATGTATAAACATCAGTGGGAGGGAGCCTCCCAACCATCCAAATTAGGTATATATCGAAATGTACTGGTACTAACTGTACCATGTGTACAGCAAGATAGTGCAATAGTCAGGGGACCAGGCCCCAGAGAAATAAGAGTTGGTACGTATAAGTGCCACCATTGTGATATCACACCAACACAAGACACCAGACAACAAAGGGAAACACATACAGACAAAGCGCACAGAGGTGGGTCACAGAATTTGTTCAGAACATTCCATCCAGCCAGAGAGATAGATCAGCACCACCCCGGAATCCAGACCACACTGCCCACGTTTGGACGAAGAGCACAGATTTGTCCCTATCAGCGGACATCAACTCCTCCATCCTCATTATCCCGTTCACCTCCGTTACCCATTCTTTCAAAGAATGGACAGTATGAGACTTCCAGTGACGAGGTATCACCGTTCTTGCCGCAGTCAAGAAATGCCTAAAGACACCCTTTTTGAGGTGTAGGAGTGATCCAGGGACCATGGAAAGCAATCCAATAGAAGCCGAGGTCGGGACCTCAGTGTGAAAGAGCTTGTTACCTAGGTCAAAAAATTTTCCCCAGAAGGGACATAGTTTGGGACAATCCCACCAAATATGCAACATGGTTCCAGGAGCCTCCCCACACCTCCAACAATCAGCAGACACATCAGGAAATATCCTATTCAACAACACAGGACAACGGTACCACCTGGTAAGTATCTTGTAGTTCTTCTCTTGAGCGAAACAAGACGTTGGGAGCTTGTGAGCTAAAAAGAAATAAGTACCCCATTCCTCTTCAGAATGCTGGACCCCCATTTCCTCGTCCCATGCAGTAGTGAAGGACAGTTGAGAGAACGAGAATTTGGGCTGAAGGATCCCATGTAAATAGGACAACACATGAGAAGGGGCAGTAGTCAAGGATAAATAATGTTCCAGAGGAGTCTTATCCTGTAGCAAAACAAGGCAGTCACCCATGGAAGAATGATAGAAGCGTAGCTGTAAATAGGACCACCAAGTTGATCGTCTCCCCGGGCAGGCCTCAGAGACAGCATTCATTGATAAGATGGCACCATCAGGTGTAAGAGTCCCAAATATCCGCCCTCTCCTCTCCCCCAACAGAGGAATGTATCAACACCCACCGCCGGGGGAAGGAAGGGTTATCAAAAAGAGGAGTCAGAGGACCCGGGCGATGAATAAAAGGCTCGCGGCACCAAAGATTCGCTCCCAGACCACAAGGAACTGACGTGTGAGGAAAGGCAAGGAAAGCACATGTTGCTGAAGGACAGACAACCACGGCAGAGAGGACAATGCAAGAGGAGACATAGCTTTTTCAATGGGCACCCACTGCTTACCTGTTTCCGAGCGGAACCAATCTACGACGAGCATAATAATTGCAGCTTGATGGTATCGTTTAAAGTCTGGAAGACCCGCGCCCCCGTCTACCTTTGGCCGACTAAGGACAGCAAAACGGATGCGAGGCTTAGAGGATCCCCACACAAATTTAGTTATGGCCCTATGTAAGGTCCTGAAAAAAGCCATACTCCGCCAATTCCTTCAGGGTACGCTGCAGAATGGGCGTGTAATTCAGAGCATACAGGTCCGACTGCTGCGTGGGGACATGCACCCCCAAGTATTTTAAGGACGTTGGTTGCCGTTTGAACGGGAAAACCCAAGCGAGATGGGTAGCCAGAGAAGCATCCAGAGATATATTCAAGGCCTCAGATTTAGAATAATTGACTTTAAAATTACTTAAATGACCAAAACGCTCAAATTCCTCCGTCAAAGATGGCAAAGAAATCATGGGAGTTGTGATATACACTAGGAGATCGTCTGCATAAAGCGCCAGTTTATGATGCTGTGAGTCAACCCGTACACTATTAACATTAGGGTTGCTCCGCAGTGCCACCGCCAGGTGTTCCATGACCAGAACATATAAAAAGGGCGAGAGTGGGCACCCCTGTCTCGTGCCATTAGCAATAGACAAAGAGTCAGATAAAAGTCCATTGACACGAACTCGAGCAGTAGGCCTATGATACAAGGCCATTATCCTATCCACCATAGTAGTGCCAAGGCCAACTTGCGTCAGGACACTGCGGAGGAACACCCAGTGCACTCTGTCAAAGGCCTTTTCGGCATCAACTGAGAGTAAGCACATTGGTATCTTACGGGATTGGCAGTACGATGTTAAAAGGAGAGTCTTGTTAGTATTATCCCGCGCTTCCCGACCGCACACAAACCCCACCTGATCATCCAGGATCAAGCCAGTCAGAAACGGTGACAGACGAGAGGCAAGCAACTTCGCGAAAAGTTTTACATCAATATTGATTAGTGATATGGGCCGGAAGTTAGATGTTGGATCCTTGCCTGGTTTTGGTAGGAGGGTGATATGAGCCTCGAGGAACTGGGGAGCAAAGGGACACGAGGAAGACACAGCGTTAAAGACTTTCGTCAAAAAAGGAGCCAGTTGATCCTTATACGTCTTATAGAATTTGTTATTAAACCCATCGGGCCCCGGACTCTTGCCCAAGGGTGAGTCCCCAATTGCACGCTCCACTTCTGATTCCACAAATTCTTCCCCGAGCCCCAAAGCCTCCCCATCCTCCAAGGATGGCAACGCAGTAGTATGCACATAACGGTCGATTTTATCCCGTAACGCCTCCGCCTGCATATCGTGAAATTGGCCTTTAATATTATATAACACCGAGTAATATTGTCTGAAGCAATCAGTAATACCAACCGGGTCATGAACCTCACTGCCCGAAGGAGATATCATTTTAGGGATGTAGGACGCTAGTGTACGGGGATGTAATATGCGCGCCAAAGACCTACCACACTTTTCCGCAAATTCATAGGAGTGCTTCCTCATCCGATCCCTGAACCGGGCGTGGGACTGATATATCAGGGAGCGTAAGGATTCTCTCGCTGTAGTAAGATCCGCAAAAACCTGTGAAGATGGAACCCGTTTATGACATGATTCCAAATCCCGTATCTGAGTGAGGAGATGCGCAATAGTTACCCCTTTTTCCCGCTTCAAACGAGCCCCATGTTGTATCAAGACTCCTCTAATGACACATTTCAGCGCCTCCCACTGGAGTGGCAAGGGAGTAGAGTCATGCTCATGGACCTCAAAAAAAACCTGAAAGCGAATCCCTAAGGGCCGACACGCACACTGTATCTCGTAATAAGTTATCATTAAGTTTCCATGACTGGAAATTCGGCACTGAGTCAGGAAATGTAAGAGTCAGAAACACAGGGGCATGATCTGACCAGATCACGGGGCCCACATCAGAAGTAGGATGCCAGGTAAGCAAATGGTGGCTAATCAAAAAAGCGTCTATCCGACTATACATATTATGCAGTGGGGAGAAGAAAGTATATTCTCTCACCTGAGGGTGCAGAATCCTCCACACGTCAATCAGTTGCATGGAATGCATCACAGTCTTCAGTGCCCCCAAGTGCGACTTAGGAACAGTAGACCTACCCGAGGAGGTGTCAAGCCTGGAATCGAAAGTCAAATTAAGATCTCCTCCCACAATTAAAACACCCTCGGTGAACTCTTCCAATTTCTTCAAAAACAAACGACCAACTCGGGCCTGGTCCTGATTAGGGAGGTACAAGTTAGCCAGGGTGAAAATCTTATTTCGCAAGGACAGTTCGAGAAAAACGTACCGACCACCTGGGTCAACCAGGACGTCAATGATTTTGTGAGAAAGCGATTTGTGGAGACATATACTAGCGCCCTTGGACTTGGATTCCGGGTTGGCACTGTGAAACCAAGTCAGAAAATATCGATTTGTGAACTGTGGCGTATGGCCCACCTGGAAGTGAGTCTCCTGTAGGAACAAAATATGTACCCGCTCCTTGTGCATGTTAAATAAAACTTGCGAGCGTTTTTCCGGGACATTAAGCCCCCTAGCATTAAAGGTACAGACTTTCAATTGCGCCATCGCCACCTCCTACTGAAGGAGCTCTCGTACAGAAGGCGCTACAACAGTGGTGAAAAGATCAAAACAGACAAGCAAGGGAGACACGACAACAAAGACAGACACACGGGCGAAATAATCACACACTCCTTGATCTACTCAAGGAGAAACAACTCAATATACACCGGATTCAACCAGTGAGTCCCTAAGAGGAGAAGTGTCAGGACAAGGTCTAGCCAGTGCCCCGCATCCCCCAACCCGGCAAATTTCAATAAAGCAAATAACAATATAACAGAAAAGAAAGGAAAACCAAGACCCTTAGCATGATACCGTATAGTGGTGAAATATTAGTATGCAGCATTAGTAGGGACCTAAAGAAGCCTCAGCAGAGAACACCTCTGAATACATTCAATATCAACATGAGTGTACATACAGGTTAGCAATACAGGGAATATATGAAAATTTTAAAACATTCACATTTGTGTCGCATTGACAGCAATCAACCTACACCAATTAGCCACCAGATCTCCATCAGCAATCACTTATAACAAGAAGCAGACCCAAACCGCAATGGCTATATGAAACACAGAATACAATTGCTGCAGATGAGAAACACAAGAGCCGTTGCATTTAGTTCTGACAACAGGCCGCAAGGAGACATAAGAAAGGTGTCACATCGGCTCAGCAGGACGACCCTCATGACGCCTCACAGGAGAAGCAGGAGAACGACCTCGCCTGCGTGACCGTGGACGCGGCGGCGGGATGGGAACATAAGGCCAATCAGGAAGGGAGACTCTAGGCAAACGGAGAGCAGTGCAGAAGTCCGGAACATCTCCTGGGTCCCAAACACTCAACAGTGTCCCATCCCTGGGAACCTGTAGCTGGAAGGGGTGACCCCAGGAATAAGAGATCTCGTGTTCTCTCAAGACGTCCAGCAAAGGACGAAGCACTCTGCGCTTGTCCAGAGTCATCCTGGACAAATCAGACAGCAGCTGGATCTTGACCCCCTGTAATAAAACCTCGCCTTTATCTCGGGCCTTCCTCATGATCTGCTCCTTGAGAGAAAAGAAATGGACACGGCATAGCACATCTCTAGGCCTATCAGGATCTGGGTTACGAGGGCCTAGAGTCCTGTGAGCTCTATCCAATTCCAGAGGGTCATCAGCAGGGTGCCCTAGCAAGGTGTTAAACAGAGACTGTAAAGCAGGGATGAGTTGACACGGAGAGATGTCCTCAGGGATGCCCCGAAGCCGAATATTATTGCGGCGATTCCGATTCTCGTGATCCTCAGCAAGGTTAAATAATGCGTGAATCTGATGAGAGTGCTGATCCAATCTATCGGCATGAGAAACTTGCTGTTGTGAAATAATGGAAACATCGCTTTCCATACGCTGCACTTGATCGGACAATTGGGACAAATTGGTGGTAAGAGATTGTATCTCCGACTTGTACGTCGTCTCAAGACGATTTACATAACGCTCCATGTCCTGTTTGGTGGGCAGTGCAGATAATTGTCGTCTCAGGCTCTGTAAATCATCTCCCAGGGCAGTAGCACCACCTAATTGAGATGAGGGATGAATAGCCATATCTCTGGGACAGGTAGAAGACAGCAATGCAGGCCCCAGCACATGAGGGGAGGAAGAAGGAGAGATCCGGCCGCCATGACAGACACCACGTGGTGAGCAGTCCCGCGCAGGCAGCGCCATCACAGCCCCAGAAGAGCCCGGCGTTATCCCATCCAGCAGGGAGGGAAACTGCTCAGGCGAACCCGACATCAAGGAGAAGGTACTATCGGTACCTGATGCAGCAGCGCCGGCCGCAGATGACAGCCCTTCTGGAAGCAAGGTCCCGGTGCCATCTCGTCTCCCCTCCAGCGGCGCCATCTTAGATGATGTTCCAGCAGCAGCGTCGGTCAGGAATCGCTGGATGGAGCCGGCTGAAGACATCTGCCGTGTGCAATAAGGAGTCCCCGTGGAGGTCTTGGATTTCCTGACCATCAGGCAAGTCAAATGAAGCTTATTAATGAGCTTATGATCGGGTTAGAGAAGTGCAGGAACGGAGCTCTCAAGCAGCACGTCTGGTCAGCGCCATGTCCAAGACACGCCTCTCGATGCAGAGTAATTATGTCAAATTGTCCACCCGGGAGAAACAACGCAGACGCACTTCTGAACTTGGTTTGTATTGCGGCCTCAGAGGCCATCTGTGTCCCCAGAGGCCAGAGAGACCCCATTGCCTAGGATTGGTTGGAGAGACAACCCTAGGTGGAACGAAACCTAACAGAGCATTCTGTTCCAAGTTGACTATTCCTGTGACCCTAGTATCCGGCGACAGGACGCATCAAGTTTCTGCCTATCTTGACTCTGGCTCTGCTGCTAACTTCATCCAGAAAGAGCTAGTGGATCATCTTCAGTTGCCCACAGTTCCCCTAGAGACGTCTTTGGCTGTTGCCTCAGTTAATGGACTGCCTCTGCCTGATCCCATTGTTTCTAAAACCAAGCCGTTGAAGCTCCAAGTTGGAGTTCTGCATTTTGAATGAATTTCTTTCCTTCTTTTGCCCAAGGCCATCAATCCTGTTCTGCTGGGTCTGCCTTGGCTTTGACTACATGCCCCAGTCCTGGACTGAAATTCTGGAGAGGTTCTCCAATGGGGCTCCAAGTGCCATGGTCGTTGTCTGTTGCAGATCCATCCTGTCAAGCCTCCTCTGCCTCAGTCATTGGCGGGGCTGCCTCCCCAATTTGCTCAGTATGCAGATGTTTTCAGCAAAAGAGAGGCTGAGACGCTGACTCCACATCGGACCTATGACTGCCCCATTGAATTGGTTCCTAATGCCTCTCTCCCCCGTGGACGGGTATATCCTCTGTCCTTGCCTGAGTCTCTATCCATGTCGGCCTATATCAAGGAGAATCTGGAGTGGGGTTTCATACGAAAGTCTTCCTCCCCGGCCAGGGCTGGATTCTTCTTCGTTAAAAAGAAGGACGGATCCCTTCGACCCTGCATTGACTACCGGGGCCTCAACCTGATCACAGTTAAGAACAAATACCCGTTGCCACTGATTTCTGAGCTGTTTGCATACGAGGAGCCAAAAAAAATTCTAAGCTAGACCTGCGGGGGGCTTACAATCTAGTCCGGATTCGCCGGCGTGATGAATGGAATACGGCATTTAACACCCGGGACGAGCACTACGAATACCTAGTGATGCCCTTCGGGCTGTGTAACGGTCCCGCAGTGTTTCAGAAGTTCGTTAACGATATCTTCCGGGATCTACTCTATGTATATGTTGTGGTCTATCTTGATGACATCTTGATTTTTGTCTGTGTTGTTGTTTATCTCGATGATATTTTGATTTTCTCCCCAGATCCAACGATTCATCGGAGGCATGTCCGTCAGGTTCTACTACGACTGAGGGAGAATCATTTATACGCCAAGCTGAAGAAGTGCCTCTTTGAGAGGAATTCTCTGCCCTTCCTGGGCTACATCATCTCGGATCAAGGCCTCAAAATGGATCCTGAGAAAGTGAAAGCTGTCCTGGAGTGGCCACGACCTCAAGGCTTAATGGCCATACAGCGGTTCCTGGGATTCGCCAATTTCCACCGGCAGTTTATTCCTAACTTCTCTTCTCTGACGGCTCCCATCTCGACCCTTACCAAGAAGGGTGTGAACGCCAAAGTGTGGACTCCAGAGGCAGAGTTCGCATTTATTAGCCTCAAGAAAGCCTTCACTTCAGCCTCGATCCTCCATCATCCTGACGTATCTCGGCAGTTCTCTCTAGAAGTGCACGCTTCCTCTGTTGGTGCAGGTGCACTTCTGTTCCAGAGGAGCTTCAAAGGAAAGGCCGTAGTATGTGGCTACTACTCAAGACTGTTTTCTTCTGCTGAGCGCAATTACTCCATTGGAGATCGGGAGCTACTGGCCATCAAATTGGCCCTGGAGGAGTGGGGACATCTTCTAGAGGGCGCTGCTCACCCCATCCTGATCTTCACCGACCACAAGAACCTTACCTACCTTCAGTCTGCACAACCACTGAATCCCCGTCAAGCCAGGTGGTCGCTGTTCTTCACCCGTTTCAGATTGTGCTCCACTACTGTCCCGCGGACAAGAATGTGAGGGCCGATGCCCTTTTCAGATCATTTGAGACGGAAGACACGGTGGGGTCCCTTCAGACTATCATAGACCCGTCCTGCATTGTCACTGCTAATCCTCTGCAGGTTAGAGACATCCCTCCTGGGAGGACTTTTGTTCGGTTGGCAGACAGGAGAAGAATTCTCCGCTGGGGACACAATTCTAAACTTGCTGGGCACGCTGATGTCCGTAAAACCCGAGACCTGATTGCTCGTCACTTTTGGTGGCCCACGCTACCTAAAGATGTCCTGGACTTTGTCTCTGCTTGCACGGTGTGTGCCTCTAACAAAGTGACTCACTCCAAGCCTGCCGGCCTGCTTCAACCTCTGCCTGTACCCAGTGCCCCTTGGCAGCACATTGCGATGGACTTTGTCACTGACCTTCCCCCCTCAGCAGGATGCAACACTGTCTGGGTGGTGGTGGACCGGTTCTCTAAGATGGCTCATTTTATCCCGATGACCGGCCTACCTTCTGCTCCTCATCTGGCGAGTCTCTTCATTCTACACATCTTTCGCTTGCATGGCTTGCCTCTACACATCGTGTCAGATCGGGGTGTTCAGTTTACCTCTAAGTTCTGGAGAGCCCTCTGTAAACTCCTGGATGTGAGTTTGGACTTTTCCTTAGCCCATCCCCCCCTGTCCAATGGGCAAGTTGAAAGGATCAACCAGATCATGGAAAATTATCTCCGCCACTTCATCTCTTCACAGCACGATCACTGAGTACAGCTTCTTCCATGGGCCGAGTTTTCATACAACAACCACACAAGTGAGTCCACCACTTCCACTCCGTTTCACATCGTGTACAGTCAACATCCCAGAGTCCCTCTTCCTGTGTCTACTTCATCTCAGGTACCCGCTGCTGACTCTGCATATGGGGACTTCCTGCAAATCTGGCAACAGACCCGGTCCTCTATTTTGCTGGCGGTAGATCGCATGAAGCGAAAGGCAGATACTAGGAGAAGAGAGCCGCCTCGGTATCTTCCGGGGACTAAAGTCTGGCTGTCCTCTCGGAACATTGGCTTGAGGGTGCCTTCATACAAGTTTGCTCCCAGGTTCCTTGGTCCTTTCGAGATCCTGCAACAAATCAACCCTGTCTCCTATAAGCTGCGGCTGCCTCCTACCCTCAGAATCCCTAACTCCTTCCATGTGTCCCTCCTGAAACCAGTGGTCCTGAACCACTACAGCAAGACTTCTAGTTCCACAGTTGCTCTAAGCGGTCCTTCTGATGTATTCGAGGTAAAAGAGATCCTGGACTGCAAAAGGGTAGGAGGAAGAACTTTCTATTTGGTGGACTGGAGAGGGTTTGGTCCTGAGGAGAGGTCCTGGGAGCCAGAGGAGAACCTCAGCGCTCCTGCTCTTATTAAAAAGTTCCTCTCTCGCTCTGGCCCCAAGAAGAGGGGGCGTAAGAGGGGGGATACTGTAGCGTCGATGGCCGTGGGCCGTCAGGTTTACTCACCTCCCGACGCCCGCAGCCATGGATCTGTAAGCGCTGGCCCCCATCTCCTTCCTAGGAGACGCCAGCGCTCACTTCCGCTCCGTTTGGCTGTGTCCCGTAGGGTGCGTGCACACGCTCGTGCCTGGCCTTAAAGGGCCAGCACGCGCAAATAGGAGGAAGTCATCATCATCAACTGCCACGATTTCCTGGTCTATAAGAAGGCCCCTGGCCTTCTAATCCTTGCCTGAGCGTTGTTAGTTTTCCCAGTCTGTCTTGCAAATGGTCCCTTAGTGTTTCCCGTGCCTTGTTCCCTGTTCCGGTTTCCCGTGCTGTTCCTCAGTATCAAGTCGTGCCACGTCCTGTGTCATCTGCCACGTCCAGAGGAATCCGCCACGTCCTGTGTCATCTGCCACGTCCGGAGGAATCCGCCACGTCCTGTGTCATCTGCCACGTCTGGAGGAATCCGCCACATCCTGTGTCATCTGCCACGTCCGGAGGAATCCGCCACGTTCTGTATCATCTGCCATGTCCAGATGAATCTGTCACGTCTGGTGCAACTTGCGGCTCCTGTGTCTTCCGCCACGTTTGGCGCTATCTGCTTGCACCCATCTCCATTTGTGCCAGAGCTGCGGCCACCGTCTGGACTATCCAGGTACCCTTGTGCGGGACATTGTATTTCTGGGGTGTCCTGTTGTTTGGCCAGCTGCCTCCCCGCTACGGTGGTACGGCCTAGTGGTTCCACTACCCGCTTCGTGACAGGGGGTATATTCATCCACGTGGTGGTGAAGCATTAGGAACCAATTCAATCGGGCCGTTGTACGCCCGGTGTGGGGGAAGCATCTCAGCCTCCGCCTTGCAAAAGACGTCCACAAACTGTGCAAAATGAGTGGGTAATCCTGTCAATTGCTGAGACATAGGAGGCAGGACAGGCTGAATCTGCAACAGGCAGCAATGGAGACATTTGGAGCCCCATCGGAGAACTTCTCCAGAATTCCAGTCCAGAACCGGGGCGTGAAGCCGGAGCCAAGGCAGACCCAGCAACACCGGATTGACAGTTTTGGGCAAAATAAGGAAAGTAATCTGCTCGGTATGAAGGGCTCCCACTTGGCTTGGTCTCAGACATGCTGGGGTCGGGCGGAGTATGTCCATTCTCCGAGGCAACAGCCAGGGGTGTCTCCAAGGGAACCGTTGGCAATTGGAGTTGATCCACTAGGTCCTGTTGGATGAAGTTGCCATGTGTAACGTCTGTGGTTGCTGACCACAAACTCTTTCCATCTGGTCGATGCCCTTCTCTCCAGAGATGTCTGCACATTCGGCCGTCCTGTTCCACAGTGACCACCAGGATGCGCTCGTGAGCTCAGTGCAGCCTTGGTGTGAGATTGAGCTGATTGTTTCCAGAGCACCCTGGACTATAAGAAGGACTCTGCCCCTTGCTGCCTTGCCTGAGCCTTGTTGTCGTTATCCTAGTATGTCTATGCAAATGGGCTCCTAAGTGTTTTCCAGTTCCCAGTGTTCTCCGTTCCTGATACCTGTATCCCGTGCTATCCTGGTCAAGTGCTGTGTTGAGCTGAAGTCATGCTGTGCTGTGTACCATGCCTGTCCTGTTATACCACACCGGGTGCCTGCCTGCTGCCTAGTCCCAGCCGAGCCTGTCTTGCTACTATCTGAGCTACCACAGGTAGACTATAGACTGTGACCTGTATCCTGTTGGCCAGCTGCCATACCGGTGGTATAGCGCAGTGGGTCCACATACCCAACGTGACAGTAGGCTTAGGCCATGGACCGAGCTGGTCAATCAAAGACCATGACAACGTCACAGGAGATGCGGGCAGATATGCTAGACCTCCGGTCTCGACAGGACCAACTCCTCCAGGCATTGAACATTATTGCACGTCGGCTGGAGGTGCAAGCTGCCGTTCCTCATACTACACCTTCTGGCAGTACTGATCCCTGATTTTCTTTGCCGCTTCCTGACCGCTATGATGGAGACGCGAGGGCCTGCCGTGGATTTTTGAACCAGTGCCAGATCCACTTTAGCCTGTATGCAAGGGCATTCTCGTCTGATGGCGCATGGGTCGCATTCATCGTCTCTCTCCTCACTGGCAGGGCCCTTGCATGAGCGAAGCCTATCTGGGAGAGACAAGGACTGGAGACCCGTGAACTCCAGGGGTTCCTACGGACATTTTGCACGGTGTTTGGGGAGCCTGGACGAGTCTTGTCTTCAGCCTCCTTGCTGAACCTACGCCAGGGAAACATCTCCGTGGACGAGTACGCCGTCCACTTCTGCACCCTGGCGGGAGAACTGTTGTGGAACAATGAGGCCCTGGTGGCTACATTCTGGCAGGGACTGTCTCCTAGGATTAAGGACAAGCTAGCCGCCCGAGATCTACCGTCTACCCTGGATGCCCCATCCTTCTGGCCGTCCGGATTGATAGAAGGATCCGGGAAAGGTTCCAAGAAGTTCGTCGGGAGGGAGGACTCCCTAGTCCGGTTCCTACTTTGCAGCAACCCCTGCTGTCCACAGATTCTGATCCTCCTAAGGATTCTGTGAGGACGGACATGTTTAAGCTGTCTACCCAGGAGGGACAACGCAGGCGCACCCTGGGACTCTGTCTATATTGCGGCCTCAGAGGCCATCTTGTGCGTCTGTGTCCCCAAAAGCCCCAGAGCCTAGGGTTGGTGGGAGAGACAACTCTGGGTAAAGAAGGATTTTAGTCTAAATCGTCCATTCCCGTGACCATAGTGTCCGGCGAGAGAATGCATCGCGTATCTGGACTCTGGATCTGCTGCTAATTTCATTCGTAGAGACCTGGTGGATCTTCTCCAATTGCCCACAACCCCTCTGGAGAGGCCGTTGATGGTTGCATCTATGAATGGACTACCTCTGCCAGACCCAATAGTAGCTGCGACCAAGCTGTTAAATGCTCCAAGTGGGATCCCTCCATTCCGAGCTCCTCTCGTTCTTTGTCCTGGCTAAAGCTGTCAATCTTGTGCTGCTGGGCCTGACCTGGCTCCGACTACATGACCCAGTCCGGGACTGGAATTCTGGAGAGGTTCTCCAGTGGGATCCAGAGTGTCTCAACTGTTGCCTGGTACAGATTCGTTCGGCTCAGCCTCCTCTGCCTCAGTCCTTGGCAGCATTGCCTGGTCATTATTCTGCATTCTCGGATGTCTTCAGCAAGAAAGAGGCAGAGTCGGAGCCCCCACACCGGGCGTATGACTGTCCTATCGACCTAGTTCCTGGTGCATCCCTTCCCCGTGGTAGGGTATATCCTCTTTCCATGCCAAAGACTCTAACCATGGCCACCAATGTTAAGGAGAACTTGGAGAGGGGCTTCATACGGAAGTCCTACTCCCCCGCAGGAGCCGGGTCGTTTTTCGTCAAGAAAAGGATGCTTCTCTGCGTCCTTGCATCGAATACCGTGGTCTCAACCAGATCACAGTAAAAAATAGGTACCTGTTGCCATTGATTTCTGAACTGTTTGATCGCATACGTGGAGCCAAGATTTTTTCAAAACTAGACCTGCGTGGGGCTTACAACCTAATCTAGATTCGCCGGGGTGACGAATGGAAGACGGCATTTAACACCCGTGACGGACACTATGAATATCTTGTAATGCCCTTCGGTCTGTGTAATGCTCCCGCGGTCTTCCAGGAGTTCATTAATGACATCTTCCGTGACCTCCTCTATGTATATGTTGTGGTCTATCTTGATGACATCTTGATTTTTTCTCCAGATCCAATGACTCATCGGAGACATGTCCGTCAAGTTTTGCTATGGATAAGGGAGAATCGTCTGTATGCCAAGTTGGAGAAGTGCGTGTTTGAGAAAGATGCTCTACCCTTCCTGGGCTACTTCATCTCGAATCAAGGTCTCGAGATGGATCCTGAAAAGGTAAAGGCCGTCCTGGAATGGCCACGCCCTCAAGGCTTGAGGGCCATACAGCGCTTCCTGGGATTTGCCAATTTCTACAGACTGTTCTTTCCAAACTTTTCCTCACTGACATCTCCTATCTCTACTCTCACCAAGAAAGTCATGAACGCTAAGGTGTGGACTCCAGAGACGGAAGCCGCATTTAATAGCCTCAAGAGTGCCTTCACGTCAGCCTCTATCCTCCATCATCCAGATGATTCTCAACAGTTCTTGTTGGAGGTGGACACCTTCTCTTTCGGTGCTGATGCACTCCTGTTCCAGAGAGGTTCCAAGGGCATGTGGTTATTACTCCTAGCTCTTCTCTTCCGCAGAATGCAACTACTCGATTGGGGATCGGGAGTTACTGGCCATCAAATTGGCTCTGGAGGAGTGGAGACATCTATTAGGGGGCGCAGTTCATCCCAAATTGATATTTACGGACCACAAGAACCTCACTTATCTCCAGATGGCCCAACCCTGAATCCCCGCCAAGCCAGGTGGTCGCTGTTCTTTGCCCGGTTCCAGTTTGAGCTTCACTACTGTCTGGCCAACAAGAATGTGAGGGCCGATGCCTTATCTAGGTCTTTCGAGACAGAGGACATTATGAAGTCTCCACAGAATATCATTAATCCGTTCTGCGTCATCCCTGTCAACCCTCGGCAAGTTAGAGATATTCCCCCGGGGAGGACGTTTGTGCGTCTGGCAGACAAAAAGAATCCTCCGCTGGGGACACAGTCCCAAACTGGCAGGGCACGCGGATGTTCGTAATAGCCAAGACTTGATTGCTTGTCAGTTCTGGTGGCCCACGCTGCCCAAAGACATCACAGGCTTTGTCTACTCCTGCACAGTGTGCGCAGCAAATAAAATTTCCCACTACAAACTGGCGGGCCTGCTCCAGCCACTGCCTGTGCCCGATGCGCCCTGGCAGCATATTGCTATGGACTTTATCATGGACCTGCCTCTCTCTGCTGGCTGCAGTACGGTCTGTGTGGTGGTGGACCGATTCTCCAAGATGGCTCATTTAGTTCCACTGACCGGCCTACCGTCCGCTTCTCGACTGGTCAATCTTTTTGTCCAACACATCTTCCGTCTGCACGGCTTGCCTATGCATATTGTGTTAGATCGGGGGGTTCAGTTCACCTCAAAGTTTTGGAGAGCCCTCTGTGTAGTCCTCGGTGTGAAGTTGGACTTTTCCTCTGCCTACCATCCACAGTCCAATGGTCAAGTCGAGAGAATAAATCAGATTATGGAGAACTATCTATGACACTTTATCTCCAGGCAGCATGATGACTGGGTGCAGCAACTTCCTTGAGCTGAGTTCTCCTACAGGAACCACACTAGTGAGTCCACCGCTAAGAGTCCATTCTTCATTGTCTATGGCCAACATCCTCGAATACCTCTCCCTGTTTCCACTACGTCCCAGGTGCCTGCAGCTGACTCTGCATTCAGGGACTTTCTACAAATCTGGCAACTGACCCGATCTTCTATTCTGATGGCGGTCGACTGCATGAAAAGAAAGGCAGACACAAGAAGACTAGAGCCTCCCCAGTTTATTCCAGGTACTAAGGTCTGGCTGTCCTCAAGGAATATCCGGCTGAGGGTGCCATCGTACAAGTTTGCTCCCAGGTTCCTTGGACCCTTTTAGATTTTGCAACGAATCAACCCTGTCTCCTACAAGTTTCGGCCTGCCTCCTACCCTCAAGATTCCCAACTCCTTCCATGTCTCCCTCCTGAAACCTGTGGTCCTGAACCGCTACTCTAAGACTCTTAGCCCTGCAGTTGCCCCCAGTGGTACTTCTGATATATTTGAGGTTAAGGAGATCCTGGGCACCAAAAAAGTAAGAGGAAGAACCATTTATTTAGTAGATTGGAGGGGGTTTTGTCCAGAAGAGAGGTACTGGCAGCCAGAGGTGAATCCCCATGCTCCTACCCTATTAAGAAGTTTCTCTCTCGTTCTGGTCCCAAGAGGAGGGGGTGTAAGAGGGGGGATACTGTAACGAGTGCGGTCGCTGACCACGAACTCCTTCCATCTGGTCGACACTCTTCTCTCCAGAGATGTCTGCAGATGCGGCCGTCCTTTTCCACAGTGACCACCAGGGTGCGCTCGTGAGCTCAGTCCAGCCTTGGAGCCAGAGCGCACACAGATGTGAGATTGAGCTGATTGCTCCCAGAGCACCCTGGACTATAAGAAGGGCTCTGCCCCTTCCTGCCTTGCCTGAGCCTTGTTGTCGTCATCCTAGTATGTCTATGCAAATGGGCTCCTAAGTGTTTTCCAGTTCTCAGTGTTCCCCGTTCCTGATACCTGTAACCTGTATCCCGTGCTATCCTTGTCAAGTGCCGTGTTGAGCTGAAGTCGTGCTGTGCTGTGTACCACGCCTGCCTGCTGCCTGGTCCCAGCCGAGCCTGTCTGGCTACTATCTGAGCTACCACAGGTACACTATACAAACTATAGACTGTGTACTGTTGGCCAGCTGCCATACTGTCAAGATGGTACGGCCCAGTGGGTCCACATACCCAACGTGACGCCGTGGACCCGGACTCCAGGTAGGCAGAGAGCCAGTGCGTCTTCTCTCCGGACGCTATGATCACAGGAATGGACAATTTATTTTTTAGTACTTTCCCCCCTAGATTTGTCTATCCAAACAATCCTAGGCACTGTCGGTGACAGTGTGAATCGGAAACCGGGAGGTCAGCTATCCACGACAGCTGACATTCCACGGTTGCCGATCAGCGGGTTATTGCCGCTGATTTCGACAGTTAACCCCTTAAATGCGGCGATGACCGCATTTAGGGGGTTTGTAGCACATTGGCAGCCCCATGCAACTGTGGGGGTTGCCGATGGTTGTGATGTGCATTCGGAGGCCAGATAACGGCCTCCGGGTCTGCCATGTATGGAAGCCTATGGCTGGTCCTCGCAGTCTTACTGTCAGAGTGACTGTGACGTCACACTACCAGTTGGAATACATTACACTACTAGGTAGTGTAATGTATTCTAGCAGTGGTCAGTGCTGCAGGTAAAAAAAAAAGTTAATAAAAATGTTTTACAAAAGTCTTAAAATAAGTTTTTTTTTTTCATATAATAAGTCTTCTGTTATAGGAAAAAAATGAAAACTACACATAATTGATATCACCGCGTTCATAACGACCCAAACTATAAAACTATAATATTATTTTTCCCGCACGGTAAACAAAAAAATAAATAAACGAAAAACAATTTTTGGTAACCAGCCCTTCCAAAATATAGAATAAAAAGTGATCAAAAAGTCGCATGTACCCCAAAATAGTACCAATAAAAACTACAACCCATCCCGCAAAAAACAAGCCCTAATACACCATGCACTCAACGGTATTTTTCATCAGTAATTACAGACAGTAATTATGGACCCATTAATTTCTATTGGCCATGGAGACCTTTCAGTATTTTTACTGATGGGTGTCCGTGCTGAAAAAATGAAAGAACCTGTCCTATTTTTGTCAGTAATTACGGCAAGGACTCTTCCATAGAAGTCTATGGGAGGTTCCGTAAGTACTGACGGCTAGTGATGTGCATCCGTAAACCGTCCGTATTTACGGAAGCATTGCTAGGCAACATGTTGATGACATCATTTGCAACCTCCCTCTTTTTGTACGGATCCGCATATACTGATGGATTATGGACCAAATTTACGGACACCGTTCCGTATTTACGGATGAAATAGGGATGCTTACGGATCCGTATTTACGGACAGTATTTCGGGATAGATGAAAATACTGTCGTGTGCACGAGGCCTTACACAGCTTTTTTGACTGAAAAATAAAAAAGTTCTAGTGACAGAAAATAAATTATTTTATAAACAAGTGATTTTATTGTGGAAACGCTGCAAAACATAAAAAAAAAAAACAACTAAATACATATGTTATTGCAGTAATCCCACCAATTCGCAGAATAAAGTAAAACTCATTTATAGCGCATAATGAACACCTTAAAGAGGCTCTGTCACCAGATGATCAAATCCCTATCTTCTATTGCATGTGATCGGCGCTGCGATGTAGATAACAGTAACGGTTTTTTTTTGTTTTTTTTAAAACGATCATTTTTGGCCAAGTTATGAGCAATTTTATATTTATGCAAATGAGCCTTTCCAATGGACAACTGGGCGTGTTTTCTCTTATTTCCAACTGGGCGTGTATTGTGTTTGTAACATCTGGGTGTGTTTACTTGTTTTACTAGCTGGGCATTGTGAATAGAAGTGTATGATGGTGACGAATCAGCATTATCCACTTCTCATCGTTACCACCCAGCTTCTGGCAGTGCACAGACACACAGCGTGATCTCGCGAGATCACGCTGTGACGCCACTTCCTCCCACAGGAACTTCATCGCGTCGGACGAGTGAGGACACGCTGTGTGTCTGTGCACTGCCAGAAGCTGGGTGGTAACCATGAGAAGTGAATGATGCTGATTCGTCAGCATCATACACTTCAAGTCACAACGCCCAGCTAGTAAAACAAGTAAACACGCCCAGATGTTACTGTCAGGTCTGTATTTCACACCGAATAACCACCTCTGTAAATTGAAAGCTGAAGGCATGCCTGGAGAGAAGTACACCACACAAATGTCTGAGGCACAGCTTCAATGTCAGCCAGGAGGAACTGAACTTTATTCAGAACAAAGAAACACACACAGAGAAGACACATGCCCCTCCCTATAGATGTGGGACTTGCTTAAATTCTATTCGCTCCTCAGCTATAAGTTTTCCTATACATTCTTCTGCACACTCCTCTTTGCATTCCACGGGGCCGTGTCTTTCATAGGTGTGTCCGACATGAACAAAGAACTTGTTATATATATCAGTATATTACACAAAGAACTGAAATGTATATACATATGTGTGAGGATAATATTTTTCAGACAATATACATAGTAATGATCCCTGACAGTCCCCCCTAAAAATATTATTACTCTATCCCTGAGTCTTGCCTAGCAACCTACCACTGACCACTCGAACCAGGCGGGTAGGGGTTTTGGATTTTTTCACCAGCTTGAGACGAGCTACTCCTGATGAGTAACCCCCCTTTGTACCCGGACTTCCAAGGTGCCGGAGTGGTCCTAACTTTCCCTATTCTCCTCTGGATACAAGATGGTTGTCTTGATATAATCTACAAACCGCTGCTGGTTGTAATATATATAATTAATCCGGTCTACATTTTTATTAACAGTAATAATTGTCGCACTGTCACTTACTGTCCTAATGGGACTTTTACCCCTGCAGATATAACAGGTCATGGGCAGCACAGTGACCTTCACCTCACGCCTCCACACAAAACTCCTCAGATTGTAATTTGCAGCACCGTGGCATATTTACACACATTATAATTATAAACCTCAGACATTATAAACAATAGGGCCTCAACTAATAATCATAATGCTATCACCCTCAGGTTTCGGGTCCCATCAGTTCATTGCCAGTCCTGTACACCATCGTCTTCTTCTCCTGTCTTCTGCTCTTCACTGACTGTCACCCTCAGGGTAACCCACACAATTGTGGAGTCAGACTACGTTGGTGTCCAGTGGGGGAGTTATTATTACCCCCTCCTAGTCACTTACTTATCAAAACACTTGATCCTGCTGACGGATTCACTCAGGTCTTTGTTCTTTACTTTGATCTTTGCTGACATCATCAGGACTTGGTTTGGTCCTTCTCATCTGTCCGACACCGTCTCCTTTGGTTTACGTCATCAGGCTGTACATAGCACCTCATGTTGTGAGCCTGGGGTGAGATCCCACGTAGGCGGATTAGTGGAGTTGTACTGTGACTATCAAACCCTCCGCATCTGTACTCTTCCTCTGGCAAGTTACTTGTCTGGGCGGCCGCTTAGAATTGTGACACTGCCGTCAGTTCATGATAAACGCGTTGTACTGGCTCAGGCTGTGCCTGCCGCATCTCAGTGATGGAGTTCATCGTGTTAAAAGTCTTTTAGTTCATATTTACTGGCACTTGCTGGGGACCCCCAACTCTTGTCAATTGTTAAAATAAATACTAATCTGGTGATAACATCATCCGCATACATTATAAACGTTGTTCTAAGTACATACAATAATGTCAGGCCCTTAAAACGACATCAAACACCTTTATATATATATATAAGGAAAAACTTCTCTGTTACAATGGACAGGGCACCTAGAAGATGTGTGATTACTGGGTACATTTCATTTGCACTTGGTGATACTCTTTCAGCAGGATTTGTACCTTGATCTCAGCTGATCGCCTAGAACATCTCCACCTCACAGAAACATACACAGATTCCACATGTTTATCTGACAAGTGTCTCAAACCAATTTTTCTTACTTTAATCTGGTTCGTTCTACCTGGGAAGGCCTCTCAAGGTCTGTTCTCTTCGTGGGAGGCGGGTATGATAAGGTTGGCACCGGTCTGCCAGGACTGTTCTGTAGGCAAATCAAACAGCTCTAACAGAATTTAGCAGCAACAGCTGTAAAACCTGGGACATACCAATTAGATCTTACCAAATCGATCCTTGCAGTCTTGGGGCATATGTGAGGTCATACACCATCAATGCAAAAGCCATCAAGAGTGCCTTGGGTGGTACCGGTTTACCTTCCTTTATCCGTCCACATTCTGTCAGAATCTGGTTCTCACGCCTTCCGCTCCCAGTTGGACTCTTCCTGTGGAGAACAAGCTTTTTCATTGCATAAACATTAATTGATCTTAATCAAATAATTAATTTGAAGAAAAACATTAACAAATAGCATCTTTACATCAAACGTTCACACTGGTCAGTAACTAAAACTTACAAATTGATTCTTCTTCTTTATATACATATCTATACATACACATATACACTGCACAGAATTCTCTGCTCTAAAATTTCCCTTTCACAACAAAAATAAAAAATAAACAAATAAAAATGTTTTCTAATGGGAATATTCCACTTCTGTACCTTTTATCTAACGCATGACTCTAATAGTCCAATGCTAAGGCTGGTCCAGAACTTTACATAAAACTTAACCTCAGTATTTAATATTCCCACAACCCTTCTTAAATACAGTTATTAAACAAACTAACCTTGGGACAATGTCTAGAGAACTGCTGACATCTTATCATTGTACAAACACCAGTTCAATACTTGGGATAAGCACTGTTCCCCCGTCACTTACACACAATGTCTGCAATGGGGAAGATATCGGCCGGGCTTCAGGCCCCCCCTGAGAACAGGTCTACACACATGAGCACATTGTCATACACTTCTACCTCCGGTAGTTGTATGTTCTGCAGTCGCTGGGACTGTTAATCTGGCCGGGCTGCACTTTTCACAGGTACCTTTGCAGTTTCACCTATGTCATGCCGTGCGCACATCATGCCGGCTGCTACAAACCTAGTGGTGGCATTATTGTATCCAGGGACAAGCCAATTTACTGATACCTGGCCGCACATATCCTTGTTGTCAGTTCTGTCTTCTCTCGCTCTCTCAATTGGCTTACCCGATGATCCAATAAAGTTCCTACTACCAATGGGCCCATAATTGTGGGCGATGCCAAAAGTGTACCTAGAGTCAGTGTAAATGTCGGCTGTCTTACCTTCTGCCAGGTTACAAGCCTCAGCGAGCACCCCCAGCTCCGCTCCTTGAGATGAACAAGAATGTGAGAGTGGTTTCTGGGTAATATACCTGGTGCCTCGTATCCTGTCTTGTACATATTGTATAATAAAATATCTCTTTATTACAAATTTACATTAAAAACCCATGTCACATATAGATAAAACATCTCAAAGGGGTGGCGTCTTCATTCTCTAAAATAAAACCAAATGTTATACACTTCTCAACACTCATCTGATAATCCAGAATACTTTGAGAATCTCACTTTTATCAGATTCTGCAAATACTTGATTAATACAAAAACAAATAAAAATAAAACATTCCTAAAAACTTTACATCAAATTAACAATGTCCAGACAATTTTTGTTTTGCCTTCTCCCTCATCTAAATCCATAAAGACTCGTGTGAGTGACGTCACCTCTGCCTCCTGTGTAAATTTGCTGGAGGGGGGTGGTCTCTTACACAACCATCTACACAGAAAAACCTCAAAATGTAGGTTACTCTCATACACATTTAATCTGGATTACTCATTGGGGTCTCTTACACATTTTTAGATCTTCTGAAACCAAATTAATTAACTCAAAACAAACCAAAATTGTACCTGATCAGTTCCTTCACCATTCCCCCCTTTGTGGACTCTGCGAAAGTAATGTAGCAGAGTTCAAAACTACATCTCAACATAACACTAATTTAACCCCCTGTAATGTACAACAGCCTGAAACAAAAATGACTTTTTCCTGACAAATATATTTGATCTTTACAATGACATAACTCATGTGTGAAATCAAAAACAAAACAATTGTAGTTAGTTATTCAATAAAACAGAAAATATTATCTCTGATAACATTAATTACTGCAAACCAATAAACTGTATATAAAAATAGGGAACGGTGGGGGCACATAAATTTTCAAAACCCCGTGTCTCACAGTATCTGTAGTTTAATACATCTGAATTAACATCAAAACACATGAAATCTAATCACATCAGAACACATAAATATCGTAACTTTTATAAACAACTGCGCATGCGCAAAAGAGAAGAAATTTATTTAGGTTTGTACACATTACTGATATATATATATCTAAAAGCAGTGCATATTGAAATCCTTTGTCTCATCAGCCCTGCAGACTGCACCCAGTTAGCCCCCCCTGCTCCTCCTCCCAAACACAGCACACTACAGTGGAGAGGGAGGGGGGTCACACACTCACAGCTTCTCACAGCTTCTAGTCTCACAATCTTAACAATTTCAATGCCGGCAAAACAACATACGTATCTGCAATCATTTATCACACCATTGTATAGGAATTATCTACGTTCAAAACATCAAACATATAATCTGTAACAGTCTACAATCTGTCGGCCACCATCTCTATATTATGATGACGTGTTGCTTCATCAGTGAACAGCGTCTAGCATGGAACCTAAAAAATAGAAGACACTACAAATGACAAAATTAACAAGGCGATTATTTCATACTGATTTGGTTGGGCCGGGCGTGGCCACATCAGGGGTGGGTGGTGGGGGGGCAGCCTCTCCCATTGGAAACACAGTGCGCAGCTGTGAGGGGGGGGTTTCCCACCAACAATGAGGACACACTCAACATGAGGTACGGACGCCATTACCGGGCGTCGGCTGGTCCTATTTTCTAATACATACAATACCTTTCTTATTCCTAACTTCCTCTTCTGCAAATCCCTCTAAAGCACTTTCCATCAACTTTCTACCTTCCAACTTCCCTTTGTTCTCCAGAATACCTTTTGCCCAATCTCCGGCTTGCAGCCGCCCTCCTCTATGGATTCCACACACTTCCATCAATTTCTTCATTTTACTCACTTACTGCTTCCCTTCTCTTCGCTTCATTAAATCATATGCCTAACAGTCTATATTATACACGTAATTTATATAACAATTTTCGGTCAACGACTCCCAGGCCTCGCCGGAAATATTAAAATTCCTCAGTCTACAGCCTCCGGTCCGCCGAAATATAATTTTATTTAGACTCTCCTGCTATGCTGGAAATATTAAAATTTCACAGTCGATAACTCTCCGGTCTCTTATATAATTCTATTACTTAGACTCTAATTACCCAGAGGATGGTTAGTCGGGCGCGACTAAGGTCTCACAGGTTTTTTTACCCTCACAGCGGAAAATATCACCTCTGTCGCCTGAGATAATCCAGGAAATCAACAAAAGGGTTCTACAGATCGCTACAAGACTGCCCACTAGCACAGATAAGACGAAGATTTATAAAATCAATTCGCTTACCGTGTTATTGCGGAGGTGATCAAATTCCTTCAGTGGGCAAATTTGAGTCCTCTGTTTCACCCTGTGATTGTCGGTTGTCCGGATTTTGATATTTCCTCGAGTGAGGCCCCACGTTCGGGCGCCAAATGTCAGGTCCGTATTTCACACCGAATAACCACCTCTGTAAATTGAAAGCTGAAGGCATGCCTGGAGAGAAGTACACCACACAAATGTCTGAGGTACAGCTTCAATGTCAGCCAGGAGGAACTGAACTTTATTCAGAACAAAGAAACACACACAGAGAAGACACATGCCCCTCCCTATAGATGTGGGACTTGCTTAAATTCTATTCGCTCCTCAGCTATAAGTTTTCCTATACATTCTTCTGCACACTCCTCTTTGCATTCCAGGGGGCGGTGTCTTCCATAGGTGTGTCCGACATGAACAAAGAACTTGTTATATATATCAGTATATTACACAAAGAACTGAAATGTATATACATATGTGTGAGGATAATATTTTTCAGACAATATACATAGTAATGATCCCTGGCATTACAAACATAATACACGCCCAGTTGGAAATAAGACAAAACACGCCCAGTTGTCCATTAGAAAGGCTCATTTGCATAAATATAAAATTGCTCATAACTTGGCCAAAAATGATCGTATTTAAAAAAAACAAAAACACGTTACTGTTATCTACATTGCAGCACCGATCACATGCAATAGGAGATAGGGATTTGATCATCTGGTGACAGAGCCTCTTTAAGAAATAAAGAATTTAAAACGCCAAAATCACTGTTTTTTGGTCACCTTAGCTCTAAATAAAATGTAATAAAAAGTGATCAAAAAGTTGTATGTACCAAAAAATGGTACCAATAAAAACTACAGCTCGTCCCGTCAAAATAAGCCCTTACACTGCTCAATCGACCAAAAATTAAAAAAGTTATGGCTCTCAGAATGTGTTGATACAAAACAATTATTTTTATTAACAAATAGTTTTTTCTTTGTAAAAGTAGTAAATGATAAAAAAACCTATATAAATTTGGTATCACCGTAATCGTATTGACCTGCAGAATAAAGTTAAGTTGTCTTTTTTACTGCACGGTGAAAGCGGTAAAAACGAATCCCAAAAAACAATGGAGGAATCGCAGTTTTTTCCAATTTGATCCCGCAAAGAATTTTATTTTCAGCTTCCCAGTAAATTATATAGTACTTTAAATGGTGTCAATAGAAACTTCAACTCGTCTCACAAAAAATAAGCCCTCACACCACTCTATTGATGGAAAAATAAAAAAGTTATGGTGTTTGGAAGGCGGGAAGTGAAAAACTAAAATGGAAAAGGAAAAAAGGATCAGTCCTGCAAAGGTTAATTCATTTCTAATAAAAAAAAACAATTATCACCACATGTGGGGTATTGTCATACTCGGGAGAGATTGCCTTACAAATGATGGGGCGCTTTTTCTTCTTTATCCCTTGTGAAAATGAAAAAATGCAACATTTTAGTGGACAAAATGTTGATATTCAGTTTTACGGCCTAATTCCACTAAACTCTGCAAAAAAAAAAAACGTGGGGTCAAAATGCTAACTATACCCCTAGAAAAATTCCTTGAGGGGTGTAGTTTCCCAAATGGGGTCACTTTTGGGGTGTTAACACTGTTTTGGTCCCTTCCTTGCATTGCAAATGCTACATTGCACTGAAAACCAATCCAGCTAAATCTGTGCTCCAAAATCCAAAATGGCGCTCCTTCCCTTCCTAGCCCTGTTGTGGGTCCAAACAGCAGCGCATTACCACATATGGGGTATTTCCGTAATCAGGAGAAGAAGCTTTACATTTGTTGGGGTGCATTTTCTTCTTTATATTGTAAATATTACAAATATGTTTTTTCAGAAAAAAGATTTTCATTTTCACAGATTAACTCCAATAAATATAGCAAAATACCTGTGGTGTCAAAATGCTAACTATACCCCTAGATAAATTTCTTGAGGGGTGTAGCTTCCAAAATGGTGTCACTTTTGGGGAGTTTCCACTGTTTGAGCACAACAAGACCTCTTCAAACCTGACATGGGGCCTAAAATATAATCTAAAAAAAAGCAGGCCGCAAAATCCTTTAGGTGCTCTTTTGATTCTGAGGCCGGTGTTTCGGTCCATTAGGAAACTAGGGCCACATGTGGGATATTTCTAAAAACTGCAGAATCTGGGCAATAAATATTGATTGCGTTTCTCTGGTAAAACCTGTATTACAAAATGAATATGTATTACAAATGAATTTCGGCAAAAAAAAATAAAATTTGTAAATTTCCCCTCTACTTTGCTTTATTTCCTGTGAACGGCTTAAAGGGTTAAGAAACTTTCTGAATGCTGTTTTGAATACTTTGAGCGGTGCCGTTTTTAAAATTGTGTGATTTATTGTGGGATTCTAATATATAAGGCCCTCAAAACCACTTCAGAACTAAACTTGTACCTGTAAAAATAGCCTTTTGAAATTTTCTTGAAAATGTGAGAAATTGCTGCTAAAGTTCTAAACCTTGTAACGTCCAAGAAAAATAAAAGGACGTTCAAAAAACTATGCAAACATAAAGTAGACATGGGAAATGTTAACTAGTGACTATTTTGTGTGGTATTACTAACTGTTTTACAAGCGGATCCATTTACATTTAGAAAAATGCACATTATTGCAAATTTTCTCTAAATTTTGGTGCTTTTCACTAATAAATATTGAATTTATCGACCAAATTTTTCCACTAACTTAAAGTACAATATGTCACGAGAAAACAATCTCAGAATCGCTTGGATAGGTAAAAGCATTCCCAAGTTATTACCACATAAAGTGACACATGTCAGATTTGAAACAAAATCGGCTGGGCCACAAAGCCAAAACAGGCTGCGTCCTAAACGGGTTAACTTAGCTTGGGCCATATCTACATCCAACCAATTTAGGGGTCCGGTGCCGCCCGTATTCCACCCGTATTTACGGGCAAGTTTTTGGCGGCAAAATAGCACTGCACTAATCGGCAGCCCCTTCTCTCTATCAGTGCAGGATAGAGAGAAGGGACAGCCCTTTCTGTAATAAAAGTTAAAGAAATTCATACTTACCCGGCCGTTGTCTTGGTGACGCGTCCCTCTCTTCACATCCAGCCCGACATCCCTGGATGACGCGGCACTCCATGTGACCGCTGCAGCCTGTGATTGACCTGTGATTGGCTGCAGCGGTCACATGGGCTGAAACGTCATCCAGGGACGGCCAGGACGTCGGGCCGGATGTCGAGAGGGACGCGTCACCAAGGCAACGGCCGGGAGACCGGACTGGAGGAAGCAGGAAGTTCTCGGTAAGTATGAACGTCTTTTATTTTTATTTTTTACAGGTTGCTCTTTATTCTGATCGGTAGTCACTGTCCAGGGTGCTGAAAGAGTTACTGCCGATCAGTTAACTCTTTCAGCTCACTGGACAGTGACTATTTACTGACGTCGCTTAGCAACGCTGCCGTAATGACGGGTGCACACATGTAGCCACCCGTCATTACGGGAGCTCCATAGACTTCTATGGACTGTCCGTGCCGTTATTACGGCCTGAAATAGGACATGTTCTATCTTTTTTAACGGCACGGGCACCTTCCCGTAAGAAAACGGGAAGGTACCTGTGGCCAATAGAAGTCTATGAGCCCGTTATTACGGGTCGTAATTACGACCCGTAATAACGGGAGTTTTTACGGTCGTGTGCATGAGACCTAACTATATTAATTGATGTATTAACAGCACTGGAATGGCTACATTAGCTGCTCTTTCTTATGTTGTATATACAGAGCTAAAGAACCCAATTAGTAACTCTGCCTTCTCTTGATCCCCTGTGATCTCTTGATCCCCTGTGTGTAGGACCCCTCATCTCCCCATTACCACTATTTAGGGGTCCTACATTTTCAGACCTTGGCTTTTTTGCATTTATATACTTGAAGAATTTTTGGGGATTTGTCAAAACTACTGTCCCGTACTGAAAACATGATTACAGTACGGGACAGTTGTCCTGCAGCGTACATAACTATGATGCTAGGAGCCCGGCTCCCTGCAGTGTGTTCGGTCCGGGACTTGCGGTCTAAATACATTCCGTCCATTACGGACGTAACATGCTCGTGTGAACCCAGCCTTAGGCCTCATGCACACGACTGTAAAAACACCCGTTTTTGCGGGTCGTAATTACGACCCGCAATAACGGGCTCATAGACTTTTGTTAGCCACGGGTACCTTCTTGTTTTCTCACGAGAAGGTGCCCGTGCCGTTAAAAAAATAGAACATGTTCTATTTTTCTATTTTACGGGCCATGCTGCTATACTTTATAATGACAGCACGGCTCGCAAAAGCGGCCGGCTGCCCGCGGCCGGCCGTGCCCGCCCGTGCTCGTAATTACGAGTCGTAATTACGAGCACGGTCGTGTGCATGAAGCCTTAGGGTATGTTCACACGGCCTATTTTCGGCCTTTTGTGGCACGTGATGTGATGAATTTTGAACCTCCATGTGCCTCACATTAATAGTAATTAACCCCATCATGTTCCTCAGTCATAATGGACAACATTGGTTTAATGTGTGAGGTACATGATGGGTTTAATTACTATTAATGTGAGGCACATGGAGGTTCAAAATTCATACCTCGTGCCCCACATTAATAAGTGAAAGAAAGCAGTTTTTATTGAATTCTATAACAGCCTAAACATCACAAATGACGCTATCAATTTGTTATTACGGTCGCGACGATACCGAATATGTGTATATTTTATGTATCGAGACTTATTTTAGTGTTTATTGTAAAAAATTTGTGTATTTCTTTTTTATTTAACATTATTTTTTAATTTTTTTTTAAACATTAATGTACTGACATATATCTATCTATATGCCAGTAAATTAGCCTGTGTACTGATAGTATAAATAACCAATTTGTACTGATAGTACAGAGGCAGTTGTTAGGACATACCTGAGTATGCCCTAACAGGAAATATGGTCAGACAGCCCTGGGGGCCTTCATGGGACACTGGACTGTCTGCCCATATATGGTATATCCCTCGATCGCGTCACATGGATTCCCTGTGACGCAATCCAAAGGGCATCCCCCCTTCTCATTTAACCCTTTGAATGCTGCTGTCTGCTTTGATCGCAGCATTCAAGAGGATGGAGACGGAGATCAGAGGTTTCTCTGATTTTCCCTGTTAGAGCTGGGCTGCAGCTGTGTAATACAGTCATTGCCCTGAAAATATCTCCTGAAAATAAGTGTGCACAGTCAGCATGAGGTGATGCGGCCGGCACTGAAGACAGAACATGGGGATTTTGCATTGCGCCCGCAACGTTCTGTCTTCAGTTCCGGCAATCAATAGTGCAGCGCTGGTCGCATCACATCATGCTGACCGCGCACACTTGTCAGGTCTCAGGAGCGGGGCAATGGCTGTGTTACACATGTATTACACAGCCTCAGCCCCACTCTAACAACATTCATGTGTTACTATACTAAGCTGTGCGGCCGCACAGCTTAGTATCGAAATACATGAATTAACGGTATTGAACCGTTTGAGGGTGCACAATATCGAAACAGTATTGAAGTTTCAATGCATCGTGCAATCCTAAGTGCCACACTGCCCCCTTGTAGGTAGTGCCACACAGCCCCATTGTAGGTAGTGCCACACAACCCCCTTGTAGGTAGTGCCACACAGCCCCCTTGTAGGTAGTGCCACTCAGCCACCTCGCAGATAGCAGCACCCCCCTTTCTGTAGATAGCGCCACTGTTGCTCCCTGAAGGAGCATAATCCCCCTGTGGCCGTGGATTCCGGTTCTGAACGGAGCACTTGATGTCTCTGTCCACCTATGGACCGTGACATCAGAGGCAACTCCTGAAGCGGAATCCCCGTCCACAGCGTTTCCGACGCTGTGACCGGGGATTCCATTCTAGGCGAAGCCCGTGACGTCTCTGTCCATTTATGGACAGTGACGTCCGGGGCTTCTCTTGGAGCCAAATCACCGGCCACGAGCGTTGTAGACGGGGATTCCGCTTCAGGAGTTTCCCCTGATGTCACTGTCCATATATGGACAAAGACATCAAGCGATCCAATCAGGTGCGGAATCCCCGGCCACAGGGGGGTTACGCTCCTTCAGGGACCTACAGTGGCGCTAGTAGATAGCAGAGCAGAGAGATGGCTCCTTGCTCTGCTATAGTGTTCAATAGTATCTGCGTCCTAAGGATGCAGATACTATGGAATGTGGCGTCGCTACCGCTGTAGCAGCCACGGCGGCTGCTAGCCATGCCGCCAGCCATAGGGGGCCTCCGAACGGGTGGCACGGGCGCCCTTATGCCCGTGTTGCCACTAGCAGGCCGCTAACGCTGCTACAGCAGTAGCGATGCCACTGAGAGAAGAACCGCCCAGGCGGAAAGGCAGCTGCTTAGTCGCTGGGCCCGAGCGCTTCTGAAACACAAGCAGGGAAATGGAGCGAAGCGCACCTGCTGGAGTGATGGGCCCTGTGCAATGGCACAGGTCGCACACCCCTAAGGCCAGCCCTGGTGACACCAACTGTCAAATATGGAGGGGGAAGCGTGATGGTCTGGGGCTCTTTTGCTGGATCCAGAGTTGGCAACTTTCACAGGGTTACTGGCACACTGGACAAAAAGGGCTACCACAGCATTTTGATGTGCCATGCAATATCTTCTGGTGTACGCCTACTTGGTTAAGGGTTCATATTACAGCAAATTAATGATCCAAAACATACTTCTAGTTTGTCAGAACTACCTAAGACAAGAAGCCGGTAGGCTTCAAGGAATGGAATGGCCTGCACAGTCTCCAGACTTAAGGAGGCTCTGTCACCAAATTATAAGTGCCCTATCTTCTATATATGATCGGCACAGCAGTGTTTTTTATTTAGAAAAATGATAAATTTTGACGGAGTTATGACCTATTTTAGATTTATGCTTTCTTAACCCCTTAAGGACGCAGCCTAGTTTGGGCCTTAAGGCTCAGAGCCCATTTTTTAAATCTGACATATTTCACTTTATGTGGTAATAACCTTGGAATGCTTAAACCTATCCAAGCGATTCTGAGATTGTTTTCTTGTGACACTTTGGGCTTCATGTTCGTGGTAATATTTGGTCGATATATTCAGTGTTTATTGGTGAAAAATGGCAAAGTTTAGAGAAAATTTTGAAAAAATAGCATTTTTCAGAATTTAAATGCATCTGCTGTCAAACAGACGGTTATACCACCCACAATAGTCACTAGTTCACATTTTCCATATGTCTACTTTAGATTGGCATCGTTTTTTGAACATTATTTTATTTTTCTTGGATGTTACAAGGCTTAGAACATAAACAGCAATTTCTCTTTTTTTTAAGAAAATTTCAAAAGCCTTTTTTTTAAGGTACCTGTTCAGTTCTGAAGTGGCTTTGAGGGGCTTATGTATTAGAAACCCCAATAAAACACCCCATTTTAAAAACTAGACCCCCTCAAAGTATTCAAAACAGCATTTAGAAAGTTTTTTAACCCTTCAAGCATTTCACAGGAATGAAAGCAAAGTGGAGGTGAAATTTGCAAATTTCATTTTTCTTGCTGAATTTCAATTTTATTCCATTTTTTTTGTGTAACACAGAAGGTTTTACCAGAGAAACACTACTAAATATGTATTGTCCAGATTCTGCAGTTTTTAGAAATGTCCAACATGTGGCTCTAGTGCACTCGTGGACTAAAAAACAAGCCCCAGAAGCAAAGAAGCACCTAGTACATTTTGAGGCCTCTTTTTTATTAGAATATATTTTAGGCAGCATGCCAGGTTTGAAGAGGTGTTGAGGTTCCAAAACATTAGGAATCCCCTAATAGTGACCCCATTTTGGAAACTACACCCCTCAAGGAATTCATTTATGGTTGTTGTTATCATTTTGACCACACAGTTTTTCCGCAGCACCTATTTTAATTGGGCTGTGAATTTAAAAAAATTTCATTTTTTCTAATAAGATGTAATTTATGATCAAAATTTCCTATTTTCACAGGGAACAAAATACCCCATTTTGTTGCCAAATTTGTCCTGAGTGCGGCAATACCACATTTGTGGTGATAAACTGCCGTTTGGGCCCATGGGAGGGCTCAGAAGGAAAGGAGCGCTATGTGTTTGTTGGAGTCCAGATTTTGCTGGATTGGTTTTCGGGTGCCATGTCGCATTTGCAGAGCCCCAGAGGTATCAAAGCAATAGAAAGCCACCAGAAGTGACCCCATTTTGGAAACTACACCCTTCAAACAATTCATTTATGGGTACTGTGACTATTTAGACCCCATAGTTTCTTCACAGAACTTATTTGAGTTGGGCTGGGAATTAAAAAATTCTTTTTTTTCCAATAATATGTAGTTTTAGCTCAAAATTTCTTATTTTCACAAGAAATAAAATACTCCATTTTGTTGCCCAATTTGTCCTGAGTGCAGCAATACCCCATTTGAGGTGATAAACGGCCGTTTGGGCCCATGGGAGGGCTCAGAAAGAAAGGAGCGCTATTTGTTCTTTGGAGTCCAGATTTTGCTGGATTGGCTTTTGGGTGCCATGTTGCATTTGCAGAGCCCCAGAGGTATCAAAGCAATGGAAACCCACCAGAAGTGACCCCATTTTGGAAACTACACCCCTCAAGGAATTAATTTATGGTTGTTGTTATCATTTTGACCACACAGTTTTTCACAGCACCTATCTGAATTGGTCTGTGAAATAAAAAAAAATGAAATTTTTTCCAATAAGATGGCATTTTTGATCAAAATTTCTTATTTTCACAGGGAACAAAATACCCCATTTTGTTGCCCAATTTGTCCTTAGTGCGGCAATACCACATTTGTGGTGATAAACTGCCGTTTTAGCCCATGGGAGTGCTCAGAAGCAAAGGAGCGCTATGTGTTTGTTGGAGTCCAGATTTTGCTGGATTGGTTTTCGGGTGCCATGTCGCATTTGCAGAGCCCCAGAGGTATCAAAGCAATGGAAACCCACCAGAAGTGACCCCATTTTGGAAACTATACACCCCTCAAGGAATTCATTTATGGGTGTTGTGACCATTTTGACCCCACAGTTTTTTCACAGAACTTATTTGAATTGGGCTGGGAATTAAAACAAATTTTTTTTTGGGGGCTGAAAATGTCTTATTTTCACAAGAAATAAAATACCCCATTCTGTTGCCCAATTTGTCCTAGTGCGGCAGTACCCCATTTGTGGTGATAAACTGCCGTTTATCTCAGAAGGCTCAGAAGGAAAGGACCACCATTTGGCCTACTGGGGATTTTCTGGTGCGAAGTCATGTATGCAGAAGCCCCTTGAGGCATTCATCTAGAGGTGTAGTGAGCATTTTGACCGGAGACATACACCCCATAAACTGTAATGTGGGTTCTCACGGGTATGGCAATACCCTCAATGTGGCTGTTATCAGCTGCCTGGGCACACGGCAGGGCTCAGAGGGGAAAGACGAGGGGGGATAAGCTGTGCAGAGTGCATCAGGGTAAGTAAAACTGGGGTAGATTAAAAATCAAGGGATGTATGATACATTTTGAAGCACTCTTTCATACGGAGCCTTAGTTTTTGGGACACGTGTCACATTGATATATTGTGTCCTCCCTTATCCCCCTCTTATAGCAGACTTTGTACCTCTTTTGACTTTTTCCTTTCTTGCCAGTTTGGGGAACTTCTCCTGGAAAGTGTTGCCCTGGTATGATGCGTGTGGCCTCGCCTCCAGAAGTACTGAGTGCCCCCCCCCCTTCTTGGTCCCTAAAAATCAGTTTCTTGATAACCACCTCTTGAAATTCCAGGAAAGTTCCCATCTGGCCTGTACATCGATGTAGCACGTACGCGTTGTACAATGCCATATGTATGATGTGCACGGCCAGCTTCTTATACCACACCGCATAGCGCTGTAGGGCTTCAGGACTTGATCTGACAAGTCCACCCCTCCCATGTACCTATTGTAGTCCAGGATGCAGTCTGGTTTGGGGGTCTCTGTACTGGTACCTCGTCCTGGTACATGGGTACTGGTGTGGCATCTCTCTTGTCCTTGTACGTGACACACAATATGTTGCTGCTAGATTGTGCCCTGCTCTCACCCCTTCTGAGTGTTTGCCCAAGCATAGTCTTAGGGAGGCCTCTCAGATTTCTTCTAGAAGTGCCGCATGCCGCAGGACTTCTGGAAGTGAGGCAGTTGAAGAGTGGGACGCTGGTATAAAAATTATCCAGGTAGAGGTGGTAACCCTGGTCCAGCAGTGGGTACACCAAATCCCCCACAATTTTTGCATTAACTCCCAGTAAGGGGGGGGGGCATTCTGGGGGCTGAATACTGGTGTCCTTCCCTTCATATATCCTAAATCTTTAGGTATACCCTGATGCACTCTCGCACAGCTTATACATCTTTACGCCATACCTTGCCCTCTTACCCGGCAGGTACTGGCGGAATTGAACCCTCCCTTCAAAATCTACTAAGGACTCATCAATAGAAATACACTTCTCGGGGGTGTATGCTTGGGAAAACCGGGCACTGAAACGGTCTAATAGGGGTCTCCATTTATACAAACGGTCAAAACTGGGGTCATCTCGGGGTGGGCACGGCTCATTATCAGTATAATGTAAGAAGCAAAGTATTGCCTAATTTATTTATTTTTTAAGGTTCCAGTTCAGTTCTGAAGCTGCTTTGAGGGGCCTATATATTAGAAACCCCTATGAAACACCCCATTTTAGAAATTAGACCCCTCAAAGTATTCACAACAGCATTTAGAAAGTTTATGAACCCTTTAGGTGTTTCACTGGAATTTAGAGCAAAGTAGAGGTGAAATTTTCATTTTTTTTTTGGTCAGAAAATACTTTTTATACCATTTTTTTTTATAATACAAAAGGTTTTACCAGAGAAACGCAACTTAATATTTATTGCCCAGATTCTGCAGTTTTGAGAAATATCCCACATGTGGCCCTAGTGCAGTAATGGACTGAAGCAGCGGCCTCAGAAGCAAAGGAGCACCTAGTGGATTTTGAGCCCTCCTTTTTATTAGGCACCATGTCCGGTTTGAAGAGGTCTTGTGGTGCCAAAACAGTGGCAACCCCCCAAAAGTGACCCCATTTTGGAAACTAGACACCTTGAGGAATTCATTGTAGTTTTCATGGGGTGCATGCGACTTTTTGATCAGTTTTTATTCTATTTTTAATTGGCGCGGTGACTAAAAACAGCAATTTTACTATTGTTTTTTTATTCTATTTTTTTTTACAGCGTTCACCATGCGCTATAAACTGCATATTCACTTTATTCTGCGGGGCGATACGATTACAGCGATACCATATGTTTATATGTTTTTTTTATGTCTTATGGCGTTTTCACAATAAAATAAGTATTGGAAAAAATCATTTACTTTTTGTGTTACCTTATTCTAAGAGCCAGAACTTTTTTATTTTTCCATCAGTAACCCCTTCCCGCGATTGGGCGTGACTGTACGTCCAAATTCTGAGTGAGTTCCCGCATTTGGGCATACAGTTACGCCCTGCAGATAAAGCGAGCACAGGAGCTGTGCGCGCTTTATCTTCAGCGGCTGTCAGCTGTTATGCACAGCTGACATGCCGCTGCAATGGCTGCGATGGCTGTTACCACCGATCGCAGCCATTTAACCCCTTCAATGCGGCCGTCAGTGACGTCCGCCGCATTGAACTGGTTGACGGAGGGAGCTCCCTCTGTAACCCCCGGGCTCCCCCGCGATGGATCGCGGGTGGCGATTGTTGCTATGGCAACCAGGAAGCCGCTACTAGGCTTCCTGGTTGCCAAGGTACGGTAGCCTATTAGGTCCTGCCCGAGGCAGGACCTAATACGCTAACTGTCAAATGAAGAATGACAGTTACATAAGCAGTGCAGTGTATCGTACCGGGGATCAGAAAACCAGATCTTCAAGTCCCCAGGTCAGTTTAAAAGAAAAAGTGAAATAAGTAAAAAAAAATGTGAAAGAAAAATAAATAAATAAAAGTTAATAAATAATAAATAAATAATAAAAACAACACTTGCGCTGTTTCCCTGATGAACTCCTTTATTATTAGAAAAAAAATGAAAATATGAAAAAAAAAATATACATAATAGGTATCGCCGCGTTCGGAACGGCCTGATCTATAAAAATATCACATTATTTTTACCGCACGGTGAACACCGTAAAAAATGTTAATAAAAAACAATGACAGCATTTTTTTTGTTGGTCATCTTGTCTCAAAAAAATTTTAAGAAAAAGTGATCAAAAAGTTGCAAGTAACGCAAAATGGTACCAATAGAAACTACAGTTCGTCATTCATAAAACAAGACGCCCTGCAGCGATATCAACTAAAAAATAAAAAAGTTATGGCTGTCAGAAAATGGCGACACTAAAACATGATTTTTTTAGAAAAGAGTATTTTTATTGTGGGAACGTAGTGAAACGTAAATAACAATATAAATTTGGTGTCGCTGTAATCGTATTGCCCCGCAGAATAAAGTTAACATGTTGTTTATACTGCACGGTGAACACTGTAAAAAAAAAAAAAGATACGTGCTGGAATGGCTGTTTTTTGGTTTCCTCATCTCCCAGAAAATGGAATAAATAGTGATAAAATCACATGTACCCAAAATGGAACCAATAAAAATCACAGCTCGTTCCACAAAAAACGCGCCCTCACACAGCTCCGTCACCGGAAAAATAACACGTTATGACTCTCAAAACGCAATGATGCAAAATGATGCAAAATGATGCCCCAGACTCATTTTTAGGTCCAGTAGAATTTCACTAAATACCCCACATCGTCATTTGCTGGACCCCACAGGTGGACCCTGTAGATGCAGCGGAGATGAGGAAACTTTAGGCCCTTGTGCGGCTTATACGGCTAGTGAAGAAGTCAAATATAAGGCAATACTGGAGCGCAGATATTTTGTATAATACCCAATAAACCCGGCCTGTGTATAAAGGATTGGTTCAAAGCGCACCACACCAATCCATGGATTATTCATTCCCCCCATTATTACATCATCCTATTATGACCTGATGCACTCCGCCCAGCTTACTTATGCCCGGATGTACTCCGCCCAGTTTACATATACCCTGATGTACTCCGCACAGCTTACATATACCCTGATGTACCCGCACATATTACATATACCCTGATGTACTCCTCACAGTTTACATATATCCTGATGTACTACGCACAGCTTACATATATCCTGATGTACTCTGTGCATATTACATATACCCTGATGTACTCCGCGCATATTACATATACCCTGAAGTACTCCGTGCAGCTTACATATACCCTGATGTACTCCGCGCATATTACATATACCCTGATGTACTCCGCCCAGCTTACATATACCCTGATGTACTCCGCACAGCTTACATATACCCTGATATACTCCGCACAGCTTACATATACCCTGATGTACTCCGCCCAGCTTACATATACCCATTACTGTATTCTGGAGAACCTGCTTAAAGGGAATGTGTTGCCAGAAAAACATGTTTTTTTTAAAAAAAATTAAACATTTAGTGTGTGGGTGATTAAACATTGTTCAAATTTTTTTTATTTTTTTGCACGAGTCCAGGAAATATTATAAATTATTTCTAATTTATAATACTACCCATTTTTGGTCACTAGATGGAGCTGTTCCCAAAATTGCAGCATTGCAACATTGGGTTAAAAGCCCTCGCTCTAGTGAGCTCTCAGCATCCCCCCTCCTTTATCCTGGCTAGTGCCGGGATAAACGAGGGGTTTGAACGATGTAACCTCCTACACTGTGTGTCGCCATTTTTTGAGCTAACCCACAGTGTAGTAGGTTTACATACAGTAGTAAACACACACAAACACGAACATACATTGAAATCTCTTACCTGCTCCTGCCGCCGCGGCTCCCTCCGGCCCGTCCACTCCGTTTGCTGCCGCTGGTGCAAGTGCACAAATCCGGAAGCCGCGACCGGAAGTAGTAATATTACTGTCCGGCCGCGACTTCCGGTCCACAGGAAAATGGCGCCGGACGGCGCCAATTTCGAATAGGACTGTGTGGGAGCGGCGCATGCGCAGTTCCCACACAGACGCCGTACATTGCAGTCAATGGGACGGGAGCCGTTCGCAGTCCCTATGGGACTGTGGCTGCCGTATTCCATGTCTGTATGTGTCGTTAATCGACACACACAGAAATGGAACAAAAAATGGCAGCCCCCATAGGGAAGAAAAAGTGTAAAAATAAGAAAAAGTAAAACACAAACACACAAATGAATATAAACGTTTTTAATAAAGCACTAACATCTTTAACATATAAAAAAATAATTTGTGATGACACTGTTCCTTTAACAATTTATGGGATGTGTGTCTACGGTGGTACAAGCTGGGCACAACACATTGGACACTGAAATGGCATATCTGTGGAAAACAGCAATTTTCAATCTGCAACATCTGTTTACTCATTTTTGCAAAACACTTGTGCGGTCAAAATGCTCACTACACCCCCTAGATCAATTCTTTGAGGGATCTAGTTTCCAAAATGGGGTAATTATACTCAATGCAACATGGTGTCAAAAAACGAATCTTGTAAAATCTCCACTCCAAATACTAAATGGTGCTCCTTCCCTTTAGAGCCTTGCTGTGTGTCCAAATAGCAGTTTATGACCACATGTGGGGTATTTCCGTACTCCGGAGAAATTGCTTTACAAATGTTGGGGTGCTTTTTCTCTTTTATTTGTTGAGAAAATGAAAAATTTTGAACTAATGCTACGTGTTCTTGGAAAATAATGTAATTTTTCATTTTCACTGCCCATTTGTAATAAAATCTATGAGACACCTGTGCGGTCAAAATACTCACTACACCCCTAGATGAATTCCTCAATGGGTGTAGTTTGCCAAATGGAGTCACCTTTGGGTAGTTTCCACTGTACTGGTACCCAAGGGGCTTTGCAAAAGCGACATAGCGCAGAAAAAACAATCCAGCAAAGCTGCTCTCCAAAAGCCAAATGGTACTCCTACCCTTCTGAGCCCTGATGTGTATTCATACAGTACTTTATTACCACATATGGGGTATTTCCGTACTCTGGAGAAGTTGCTTTACAAATGTTACGGTGATTTTTCTCCTTTATTTGATGAGAAAATTAAATTTTTTTAACTAAGTCTACGTCTTAGTGGAAAAAAATGATATTTTTCATGTTTACTGCCCAATTCTAATGAAATCTATGAAACACCTGGGGGTCAAAATGCTCACTACACCCCTAGTTACTACACTACACCTCTAGGGGTGTACTTTCCCAAATGGAATCACTTTTGGGGGGTTTCCGCTGTACTGGTACCTTAGGAGCTTTACAAATGCGACATGGTGCCGAGAAATCAAACCAGCAAAATCTGTACTTCAAAAGCTAAATGGCGTGCCTTCCCTTCTGAGTCCTGCCGCTTCCCCAAACAGCCGTTTATGACCACATGTTGGTTATTTACGTACTCTGGAGAAGTTGCTTTACAAATGTTGGGGTACTTTTCCTCATTTATTTGTTAAAAAAACACCTGTGGGTTCAAAATGCTCACTACACCCCTAGATGAATTCCTGAAGCGGTGTAGTTTCCAAAATGGGGTCTTTTTTGGGGTGTTTCTTTTATTTTTGCACCACAAGACCTCTTCTAACCTGACATGGTGCCTGAAATATAATTTAAAAAAAGGAAGGCCCAAAAATCCTCTAGGTGCACCTTTGCTCTGGGGCTTTTGTTTCAGTCCAGTAGCGCACTAGGGCCACATGTAGGATATTTGTAAAAACTTCAGAATCAGGGCAATAAATATTCAGTTGTGTTTCTCTGGTAAAAACCTTCAGTATTACAGGAAAAATTGATTAAAATGGAATTTCTGCAAGGGAATTTCCCTTCCACATTGCTTTAATTCCTGTGAAACGCATAAAGGGTTAAGAAACTTTCTAAATGCTGTTTTGAATACTTTAAGGGGTGCCGTTTTTAAAATGGGGTGATTTGTGGGGGTTCCTAATATATAAGGCCCTCAAAGCCACTTTAGAACTGAACTGGTCCCTAAAAAAATTGGCTTTTGAAATTTTCTTGAAAATATGAGCGATTGCTGCTAAAGTTCTAAGCCTTGTAACGTCCTAGAAAAATAAAAGAATGTTCAAAAAATGATGCCGATCTAAAGTAGACATATGGGAAATGTTAGCTAGTAACTATTTTGTGTGGTATAACTATCTGTCTTACAAGCAGATACATTTGAATTTAGAAAATGCAAATTTTTTGCACATTTTCTCTAAATGTTGGTGTTTTTCACACAAAAATATTGAATATATCGACCAATATCGACCAAATGACATATCGTACAATATGTAACGAGAAAACAATCTCAGAATCGCTTGGATAGGTAAAAGCATTCCCAAGTTATTACCACATAGGGTATGTGCACACGGTAGCAGGCTTTTACGTCTGAAAAGACAGACTGTTTTCTGGAGAAAACAGCTGCCTCGTTTCAGACGTAAAAGATCCTCCTCGCATTTTGCGAGGCTTCTCTGACAGCCGTAAATTTTGAGCTGTGCTTCATTGAGTTCAATGAAGAACGGCTCAAATTACGTCTGAAAGAAGTGCCCTGCACTTCTTTTGATGAGGCTGTATTTTTACGCGTGAAACGATGACGTGTAAATGACAGGTCGTCGGCACAGTACGTCGGCAAACCCATTCAAATGAATGGGCAGATGTTTGCCGACGTATTGTAGCCCTATTTTCAGACGTAAAACGAGGCATAATACGCCTCGTTTACGTCTGAAAATAGGTCGTGTGAACCCAGCCTTATAGTAACACACGTCAGATTTAAAAAAGAGGCTGTGTCATTTGGTCCAAAAGTGGCTGCGTCCTGAAGGGGTTAAAGCCGTGCGAGGATTTATTTTTTGCGTAACAAACTGTAGATTCAATCAGTACCATTTTTAGATACCTGCAACTTTTTGATCTCTTTTTATTCCATTTTTTGCGAGGTGAAGTGACCAAAGAATTGTGATTCTGGTACGGTTTATTATTATTTTCTTTTACGGCGTTCACCGCGCGGGATAAATAACGAAATAATTTTGTAGTTCAGGCCGTTACGGACGCGGCGATACCAATTATGTATAGTTTATTTGTTTGTTTATATATTTTTATTAATAATAAAGGACTGATAAGGGAAAAGGGGGGATTTTTACTTTTATTACTTTTAAATCTTTTATTTTCTTATTTTTACACATCTTTTTTTAACTTTTTTTTAACTTTTTTACTTTGTCCCACTAGGGGACTTGAAGGCAGGAGGCCCTGATCGCTAATCTAATACACTGCACTACATGCGTAGTGCAGTGTATTAGAGCTGTCAGCTACTTACTGACAGCAACAAGCATAGTGGGTCCGTCGATGGCATAGCCGGACGCCATTGTTTGGTGTCCGGTTGCCATAGTCACCATCGCCAGCCGCTATCGTATAGCAGGCTGGCAATTGTAGCTTAACCCCTAAAAAGCCGTGATCGCTATTGAACACGGCTTTTCAGTGGTTAACCAGCGGGGCCACAGCGATCGGTCCCCGCTGTAGGAGCTGCGGCAGCTTCTGTACGAGACAGCAGCTGTCACAGCTCCTGTATGTGTCGGGAGGACGGCCGTTACTCCCGCAACGTACTATTCCGTCGCTGAGCGCGAACGTATTGGTTAGCGCGACGGAATAGTACGTCGCTGAGCGCGAAGGGGTTAATAGTCAACTGGTCGTGTTTTTACTTTTTGACCAAGTGGGCGACCAATCAGCATCATACACTTCTCTCCATTCATGTAATCAGCACATAGTGATATTGCTAGATCATGATGTGCAGTCACTTACTCACACATTAACATTACTGCATTATCTTGAGAGTGAATAGACCTTGCCTCCAGCCAAGACGCGATGTCTATTCACAATCACGACACTTCGGTAAAGTTTGTGTGGGACTTTATGACAGCAAGCGTGATCTCGTAAGATCACGCTGTAAGCTGTCATATACAGCGTGATCTCGCGAGATCACGCTTGCTGTCATTAAGTCCCACACAAACGTTACCGAAGTGTCGGGATTGTTAATAGACATCGCGTCCTGGCTGGAAGCGATGTCTATTCACTCTCAAGACACTTCAGTAACGTTAATTTGTAAGTGACAGCACATAATGATCTAGCAAGATCACTATGTGCTGAGTACATGAATGGAGAGAAGTGTATGACGCTGATTGGTCAGCGTCATACACTTCTCCTTATAACGCCCACTTGGTCAAAAAGTTTAAATACGCCCAGTTGTCTATTAAGAAAGTCATTAGCATAAATCTATAATAGGTCATAACTCCGTCAAAATTTATTGTTTTTCTAAATAAAAAAACACTGCTGTAATCTACATTACAGCGCCGATCACATTATGTAGAAGATAGGGCACTTATAATGTGGTGACAGAGCCTGTTTAAACCTGTTTGAGCTTGCTTGAGATGAACTGGACAGAAGGGTGAAAGCAAAGAAACGTATGTACAAGTGCAGCACATTTGTGGGAACTTCTGCAACTATGTTAGGAAGAAATTTCTGAACAAGATCTGAATGCAATTGTAGAAAGAATGCCCCAATTGTGTATAACTGTTATATCAGTTATAGGTGGCTACTTTCAAGAGTCAAAAATCTAGATTTAATTTGTTGAAACTAAGTGTATCCATTATTTTTATTCATCTTAACTAGAGATGAGCGAACCGGGACAACCGAACCCGGTTTCGGTCCGAACTTCCGGAAAAGTTCGGTTCGCAGCGAATCCGAACTTCACCGGGTTCGGCCGAACCCGTTTTGACCGAACCCGGTCAAAAATATTATACAAATCGGCAGCCACTTATCTCTATCAATCACTGATAGGGAAAAGAGGCTGCTGATTAAAAATAAAATAAAAAGCATTTCATACGTACCTGGTCGTTGTCTTGCGGACGAGTCCCTCTTTTTCCTCCAGTCCGACCTTCTTTCCTGACGCGGCAGCCTGTGATTGGCTGCAGAGGCCTCTGCACCCTGTGATTGGCTGCAGACGCCTCTGCAGCCCGTGATTGGCTGCCGCGCTCGCATGGGCTGCATCGTCATCAAGGAATGTTGGGCCGGATGTCGCGAGGGACGCGTCACCAAGGCAACGGCCAGGAGACCGGACTGGAGGAAGCAGGGAGTTCCCGGTAAGTATGAACGTCTTTTTTTTCTTTACAGGTACTCTATATTGTGATCGGTAGTCACTGTCCAGGGTGCTGAAACAGTTACTGCCGATCAGTTAACTCTTTCAACACCCTGGAGAGTGACTATTTACTGACGTCGCCTAGCAACGCTGCCGTAATGACGGGTGAAAACATGTAGCCACCCGTCATTACGGGGCCTCATGCACACGACCGTAAAAACACCCGTTATTACGGGTCGTAATTACGACCCGAAATAGCGGGCCCATAGACTTCTGTTAGCCACGGGTACCTTCCCGTTTTCTCACGGGAAGGTGCCCGTGCCGTTAAAAAGATAGAACATGTTCTATTTTTTTATTTTACGGGCCGTGCTCGTAATTACGACTCGTAATTACGAGCACGGCCGGCCACGGGCAGCCGGCCGCATTTGCGAGCCGTGCTGTCATTATAAGGGTATGTTCACACGACAGCGTCCGTTACAGCTGAAATTACGGGGATGTTTCCGCCTGAAAACATCCCCGTAATTTCAGCCGTTACGGCATGTGCAGGCGCTTGAACGCCGCGTCCATTACGGACGTAATTGGCGCTGCTATTCATTGGAGTCAATGAATAACGGCTCCAATTACGGCCAAAGAAGTGACAGGTCACTTCTTTGACGCGGGCGTCTATTTACGCGCCGTCATTTGACAGCGGCGCGTAAATATACGCCTCGTGTGAACAGACAAACGTCTGCCCATTGCTTTCAATGGGCAGATGTTTGTCAGCACTATCGAGGCGGTATTTTCGGGCGTAATTCGGGGCAAAAACGCCCGAATTACGTCCGTAATTAGTGCGTGTGAACACATGTTTTCAGGCGGAAACATCCCCGTAATTTCAGCCGTTACGGACGCTGTCGTGTGAACATACCCTAATTCTAGCAGCACGGCCCGTAAAATAGAAAAATAGAACATGTTCTATTTTTTTAACGGCACGGGCACCTTCCTGTGAGAAAACGGGAAGGTACCCGTGGGTAACAGAAGTCTATGAGCCCGTTATTGCGGGTCGTAATTACGACCCGCAATAACGGGTGTTTTTACGGTCGTGTGCATAATGGGAGCACGGCTTGGAAAAACGACCGGCTGCTTGTGGCCGGCCGTGCTCATCTCCTGAAATACTCTGTGCTGCCTTAAACTCTGGGGACAGGTCAGGATCCTGTTTCTTTTAAATGCTGCTAGGGAACCTGCTCGATCCACTATATAAGGCTGCGCTACAGTGCAGCATTTAAAAGAAACAGGATCCTGACCTGTCCACAGAGTTTAAGGCAGCACAGAGTATTTCAGGAGATGAGCGTACAGATTCAGTGCTGCTGTGAACTCTGCTCTTACCATTACGTAGCTCTCAGTCTGTTACCTCTCCTCCACTACTGTCCTCAATAACACCTTCATGATTGGCAAGTCACCACGTAACGGTAAGAGCAGAGTTCACAGCAGCACAGAGTATTTCAGGAGATGAGTGTGCGGATCTTGTGCGCGGTGGTGACTTGCCAATCATGTGAAGGTGTTCTTGAGGACAGGAGTGGAGGAGAGGTAACAGACTGAGAGCTACGTAATGGTAAGAGCAGAGTTCACAGCAGCACAGAATATTTCAGGAGAGGAGCGTGCAGATTCTGTGCTGCTGTGAACTCTGCTCTTACCATTACGTAGCTCAGTCTGTTACCTCTCATCCACTCCTGTCCTTAATAACACCTTCACAAGATTGGCAAGTCACCACCCCGCACAAGATCCGCACGCTCATCTCCTGAAATACTCTGTGCTGCTGTGAACTCTGCTCTTACCATTACGTGGTGACTTGCCAATCATGTGAAGGTGTTCTTGAGGACAGGAGTGGAGGAGAGGTAACAGACTGAGAGCTACGTAATGGTAAGAGCAGAGTTCACAGCAGCACTGAATCTGCACGCTCATCTCCTGAAATACTCTGTGCTGCCTTAAACTCTATGGACAGGTCAGGATCCTGTTTCTTTTAAATGCTGCACTATAGCGCAGCCTTATATAGTGGATCGAGCGGGTTCCCCAGCAGCATTTAAAAGAAACAGTGTGTGTGTTTTGGGTATGTGTCTTTGTCTGTTTTTGTTTTTATATGTGTTTGTGTATATGTGTGTTTATGTGTGTTTGTGTATATATGGGTGTGTTTGTGTATATGTGTTTGTGTATATGTGTGTGTATATATGGGTGTATGTGTATATGTTTGTGTGTAGATGTTTGTGTGTGTGTTTTTGTATATGTGTGTGTTTGTGTTTGTGTGTGTTTGTGTATATATGGGTGTGTTTGTGTATATGTGTTTGTGTATATGTGTGTGTATATATGGGTGTATTTGTGTATATGTTTGTGTGTAGATGTTTGTGTGTTTTTGTATATGTGTGTGTTTGTGTATATGGGTGTGTGTTTATGTGTGTGTTTGTGTATATATGGGTGTGTTTGTTTATATGTGTGTTTGTGTATATGTGTGTGTGTGTGTGTGTGTGTGTGTGTGTGTGTGTGTGTGGGTGTGTGTGCGTGTATATATGTGTGTAGGTGAGTAGAAGTATTGTTATTGTTCACATTGATAACTGTTTTTTTATGTTGTTGCAGATTTTGATGTACCGATTGGACTACATCTTTGATTCGTTGGACTACTGCGTAGATCTACGTTTTTTCAAATTTTAATAAAATGGTTAACGAGGGGTTTGTTTGGGATTTCTTATTTCAATAAAAAAGAATTGTCTTTGTGGTTTTTTTTAAACTTTATTAGTGCCTAGATAATGGCAGTTGGCTGATTGACAGCGTCCATTATTAAGGCGGTACTTAGTGTTAGCCGGTGCAGAGGCTAGCACTAACCACCCATTATTACCCCGGTACCCACCACCACCAGGGGTGCCGGGAAGAGCTTGGTACGATCCAGTACCCGACCATCTGTTGTGATGGTCGGGTACTGGGGTGGCCGTAGGCTGGTATTATGAGGCTGGGAAGGGCCAAAAACAGTGGACCTTCCCACCCTTGTAATGCTAGGCTGCTGCTGCTGTGTTGTATCGGGCTGGTTATAAAAATGGGGGGGACCCCCACGTCGTTTTTTTTTTTTAATTTAACAAATTTAACAATAGACGTTGGGTCCCCCACATTTTTAATAACCAGCCATATACAAGGCCGCAGCAGTCTGGCATTACATGGGTGGGAAGGGCCACTGGTTTTGTCCATTCCCAGGCTAATAACACTGTGTTGTATGTGGCTGGTTATGATAAATTGGGTGGAACCCCATGTCTTTTTAAAAATAAATAAATAAATAAATAATTAAAAAAAATGACGTGGGGTCCCCCCACTTTTATAACCAGCCAGATACAACACAGCAGCAGCAGCCTAGCATTACAAGGGTGGGAAGGTCCACTGTTTTTGGCCCTTCCCAGCCTCATAATACAAGCCTGCGGCCGCCCCAGAGCCCGACCATGAAAACAGATGGTCGGGTACTGGATCGTACCTGGCTCTTCCCGGCACCCCTGGTGGTGGTGGGTACCGGGGTAATAATGGTGGTTAGTGTTAGCCTCTGCACCGGCTAACACTAAGCCTCGCCTTAGTAATGGATGTTGTCACTCAGACAGCGGCCATTACTAAAGTGGTAGTAATAAAATTTGAAAAGAAAAAGACAAAGATATAGATAAAATATTTTATTGAAATAAAGCACCCCCAACACAACCCTCATTAACCATTTTATTGTAGAAAAAAAACCCGTCATCGAAGTAGTCCTCTAAACCGACGTTGTCCAAACACCAAACATGTAAAAATAAATAAAAATGAAATAAAACATGTCGTAGGCTTAGATTCAGTTTAATGTGTGATACTGACTGTTATACCATGTATAGAAGCCTGCCGCGAAGTTGACTTAGATACAGGGCGCCAGCAGACAGTATCATACATGGCCATACAGACATATATACAAACAAACATACATGCAAACATACATACATACATACATATATACAAACATACATACATATATACAAGCATGCACATATATACATGCAAACATACACACATATATACATACATACATGCAAACTATCATACATACATGCATACACACACACATGAAAACATACATACATACAAACATGCAAAGATACATACATACAAGCATGTGCACAAATATATATGCAAACATAATTACAATCATGCACATATATATATAAACATACATGCAAAAATAAAAACATGCAAACATACATACATACATGACAACATACATACATACATACATGCAAACATACATACATACATGCAAATATATACATGCAAATATACATACAAACATGCACATATATACATACATGCCAACATACATGCAAACATACATGCACATATATACATACATACATGACAACATACATACATGACAACATACACACATACATACATGCAAATATACATTCATGCAAACATACATAAATGCAAACATACATACATGCAAATATATACATGCAAATATACATACAAACATGCACATATATACATACATGCAAACATACATGCACATATATACATACATACCTGACAACATACATACATGACAACATACATACATACATGCAAACATACATACATACAAACATTCATAAAATGCAAACATACATACATACATACAAACATACATTCATGCAAACATACATACATGCAAATATATACATGCAAATATACATGCACATATATACATACATGCCAACATACATACATACATGCAAACATACATACATGCAAATATATACATGCAAATATACATACAAACATGCACATATATACATACATGCCAACATACATGCAAACATACATGCACATATATACATACATACATGACAACATACATACATACATACATACATACATACATACATACATACATACATACATGACAACAAACATACATGCAAACATACATTCATGCAAACATACATACATGCAAACATACATTCATGCAAACATACATACATGCAAACATACATACATACATGCAAATATATACATGCAAATATACATACACACATGCACATATATACATACATGCCAACATACATGCACATATATACATACATACATACATACATACATACATGACAACATACATACATGCCCAAAAAATAAATAATACGTTCATACTTACTTTCCTCCAGTCCGGCCTCCAGCGATGACGTTTCATCCATGTCGCCGCTGCAGCCTGTGATTGGCTGCAGAGGCGGTCACGTGGGATGAAGCGTCATCCTGACGTAAGTGACCGCCACTACAGCCTGTGATTGGCTGCAGCGGCGAAAGGGATGAAACGTCATCGCTGGAGGCCGGACAGGAGGAAAGTAAGTACGAACGTATAATTTTTATTTTTTTATTACATTTAAATTGTATTTTCCGCGCGCCGAGCATGTACTGTCAAGGTTGCTGAAAGAGTTAGTGCAGCCCATTAACTCTATCAGCACCCTGGACAGTAGCATGCTCGGCGCACGGAAGTGACAGGTTCGGTCAGAACTAGTTCGGTCCGAATCAAACTTTTTTGTGAAATTCGGCGAACTAGCCGAACCGAACTTTTGATAAGTTCGCTCATCTCTAATCTTAACCCCTTCCCTCTGCAGCCACTTTTGACCTTCCAGACAGAGCCTTATTTTTTAAATCTGACGTGTCACTTTATGTGATAATAACTTTGGAATGCTTTTACATATCCAAGCGATTCTGAGATTACTTTCTTGTGACACCTTGGACTTTAAGTTAGTGGTAAAATTTGGTCGATACATTCAGTGTTCAATTGTGAAAAACACTAAAATTTTGCGAAAAATTTCAAACATTAGCGGTTTCCTAAATTTTAAATGTATCTGCTTGTAAGACAGATAGTAATACCACACAACATAGTTACTAGTTAACATTTCTCATATGTCTACTTTAGATTGCCATTGTTTTTTGAACATCCTTTTATTTTTCTAGATCGTTACAAGGCTTAGAACTTTAGCAGAAATTTCTCAAAGTTTAAAGAAAATTTCAAAAGGCTATTTTCTACAGGGAACAGTTCAGGTCTGAAGTGGCTTTCAGGGGCCTATACAATACAAACCCACATAAGTCACCCCATTAGAAAAACTGAACCCCTAAAAGTATTCAAAACAGCATTTAGAAAGTTTCTTAACCCTTTAGGTGTTTCCCAAGAATTAAAGCAAAGTGGAGGTGAAATGTACAAATTTTATTTTTTTTGCAGAAATTTGTTTTTTTTTGTTTTTTTATAATAAACTGCTATTTGGGCTCACTGCAAGGATCAGAAGAGAAGGAGCGCCATTTGGCTTTTGGAGCAGAGATTTTGCTGGATTGGTTTCTTGTCACCATGTCGCATTTGCAAAGCACCTAAGATACCATCACAATGGAAACTACCCAAAAGTGACTCCATTTACAAAACTACACCCCTTGAAGAATTCATCTACGGGTGTAGTGAGAATTTCAACCTCACAGGTGTTTTATAGATTTAATTAGAATTGGGCAGTGAAAATAAAAACAAAATCCTTTATCTTCAATAGGACGTAGCTTTAGCTCAAAATTTTTCTTAACAAATAAAGGAAAAAAGAACACGAACATTTGTAAAGCAACTTCTCTGGAGTACAGAAATACCTCATATGTGATCATAAACTGCCATTTGGGCTTACAGCAAGGATCAGAAGGGAAGGAGCACCATTTGGCTTTTGGAGCACAGATTTTGCTGTATTGGGTTCTTGGCACCTTGTCGCTTTTGCAAAGCCCCTAAGGTACCAGTACAGTGGAAACTACCCAAAAGTGACTCCATTTACGAAACTGCACCCCTTGAAGAATTAATCTAGGGGTTGTAGTAAGCATTTTAACCCCACAGGTGTTTCATAGATTTTGTTAGAATTGGGCAGTGAAAATAAAATAAGACATAATTTTAGCTCAAAATTTTTCATTTTCTCAACAAATAAAGGAAAAAAATAACCCCAACATTTGTAAAGCAATTTCTCCCGAGTACAGCAATACACCATATGTGGTCATAAACTGCTGTTTGGACACACAGTAGGACTCCGAATGGAAGGAGCGCCATTTGGCTTTTGTGGTGCAGATTTTGCTGGATTGGTTTCAGGGCGCTATGTCACATTTTCAAATCCCCTGTGGGACCAAAACAGTGGAAACCCCCCAGAAGTTACCACATTTTGGAAACTACACTATTCACCTAGGGTAGTAGTGAGCATGTTAACCCCACAGAACTTCGTGTGCACTCGATGTTGCAGAGTGAAAATGGGAATTTTTACATAAATATGCCAATATGTGGTGCCTGTGCCACCATAACAAGACGGCTCTCTAATTATTATGCTGTGTTTCCCGGTTTTAGAAACGCCCTACATGTGGTTCTAATCTTTTGCTTAGACATTCGACTGGGCTCAGGAGTGAAAGCGTACCATGAGAAATTGAGGCTTAATTTGGTGATTTACAAAGTATTGGTTCACAATTGCAGAGGTTCTGATGTGAAATAATAAAATAAACCCCTGAGAAATGACCCCATTTTTGACACTAAAAGGCATTTATTAAGGTGTGTAGTGAGCATTTTCACCCCCACAGGTCTTTTCCATAAATGAATGCGCTGCGGATGGTGCAAAGTAAAAATGTTAAGTTTTCCCTAGCTATGCCATTTTAGTGGCAAATATGTCATGCCCAGCTTGTGCCACTGGTGACACACACCCCAAAAATTGTTAAAAGGGTTCTCACGGGTATATTGATGCCATATATGTGGCAGTAAACAGCTGTTTAAAATCCACTTCACAACTGAACTGGCCCCTGTAAAAATAGCCTTTTGAAATTTTCTTGAAAATGTGAGAAATCGCTGCTAAAGTTCTAAGCCTTGTGATGTCATAGAAAAATAAAAGGATGTTCAAAAAACGATTCCAATCTAAAGTAGACATATGGGTGATGTTAATTAGCAACAATTTTGTGGGGTAAAACTATCTGTCTTACAAGCAGATACATATAAATTTAGAAAAATTCTATTTTTTGCAATTTTTCGCTAAATTTTTGTGTTTTTCACAATTAAATACTTAATGTATCGAGCAAATTTTGCCAGTAACATAAAGTCCAATGTGTCACGAGAAAACAATCTCAGAATCGCTTGGATAGGTAAAAGCATTACGACGTTATTACTACATAAAGTGAAACATGTCAGATTTGAAAAAATTGGCTGTGTCCTGAAGGCCAAAACAGGCTGTGTCTTGAAGGGGTTAAATCTTGTGAAAAGCCTAAAGGGTTAAGAAACTTTCTAAATGCTGATTTGAATACCTTGAGGGGTGCAGTTTTTAAAATGAGGTGACTTATGGGGGTTCATATTGTAAAGGCCCCTCAAAGCCACTTCACAACGAGACTGGTCCCTGTAAAAAAAGCATTTTGAAATTTTTTTGAAAATGCAAGAAATTTCTGCTAAAGTTATAAGCCTTGTAAAGTCCTAGAAAAATAAAAGGATGTTCCAAAAAATTATGCAAACATAAAGAAAACTTATGGCAAATGTTAATTAGCATCTATATTTTGTGGTATTACTATATTTTTTACAATCAGATACATTTAAATTGATAAAAATGTTGGTGTTTTTCACAATTAAATACTGAATGTATCGACCAAATTTTACCACTAACTTAAAGTACAATGTGTCACAAGAAAACAATCTCAGAATCACTTGGATAGGTAAAAGCATTCCAAAATTATTACCACATAAAGTGACACATGTCCCATTTGGAAAATAAGGCTCTATCAGGAAGGTCAAAAGTGGCTGCAATGCGAAGGGGTTAATACATTCTTGTAGGTCCCTTATATGTGGGCTATAGTGCGTTAGATGATCCAATTCTTGTAAGGCTACATGGTGGGGAATAGAAGGAGATAAAGACACTACATCACAACTGACCCAAGTACAATCCTTTTAACATATCTTGTTATGAAAACCTGTCAGTAAATCCCTAGTATCCTGAATATATCCCGGGGGTTCTCTGAACAAGTGGCTGAAGAAGGCAGTCAAGCAATTCCGCCAGCCTCTCACTGAGAGAACCTATGCCGGAGACGATCGTTCTCATAGTTGGGAGAAACTCCTTTTTGTGTGTTTTTGGCAAAGCATGTAATATGGGTATTACAGGATTCTCTATACAGAGATAACCATTCTCCTTTTGTGTAATCACATCCAGTGCAAGGGCGTCTGACACTAAGTTTGTGAGTTGTGGCTGGAATTTTGAGGTAGGATTAATGGGTAATTTGCAATGCGTTGACATCCTTCAACATATTTTCCACTTGAGTACAGCAAAGTTCACTATTCATAATGACAACTGTACCCCATTATCGGACACTTTTGTGAGACTTCTTATAAATTTGTTTATGTCTATCAGGATGGAAAGCGTCAAAAAATGTTGCTGCCACCAAACTAAAGACAAGACCTCAATTTGTTCAGCTGTGAGTAACTTATCAGAAAGGTTGAAAACATTTAGTGCACTAGGTTTCATTGTCGATTCCTCAAGCGTGATGTGGTGGTAGGCAAAGAGCTATCTGTGCTTCCTGCCCGCCTCCTCCTTTGTTTTTTTGCAAATATTTAGCTTTAGGATATTTATAGTAGGAAGATTTATTACCGGAGCTAGTCCCAGCTCCTTCAATATCTGATGCATCTGTAAATGCATCCGAGGACTCTAGGTATATGTGGACATTCCACTATTAAACCTTAATAGATATTATTTTCGCTTAGTGTTAGATTTATACTAATAAGCTGAGGCCAGCTATAGGTGTCTTGTTCGGTGTACTATTGCTTTTATAGCTGTAACATCCTTGTAACATGTATTAGAGTAATTGTATTAAATCTAAAGGCTGGGTTTACACGTAGCGTAAATATTTTGGATTTTCCGCAACAGATTTAACTGCGGAAAATCCACAGTGTATTACAGTAGAATTAAAGTGGATGTGATTTGAACAAATCTCATCCACATGCTGCATAAAAAAAAAACGCGAAAAAACGTTACTAAATTGCCCTGCGATGCAGTTTTTTAATCCGCGACAAGTCAATTTATGCTGCGGAATCAGCTTTCTGCTGCTATTTTTTTTTTATGGGTTTCACCTCCCATTTAATTCATTGAGGCGGTGAAACCCACAACAAATAGCTGATGTTGCGATTTTTGCGGTGGAAAACCTGCGATTCCTCCGCAAAAATCGCAACTCTGAAAAAATAAGTAAATCTTATACTTACCGGAACTCTCTGCTCTTGCGTCCAGCCCGACCTCCAGAGATTTTGTTTCATCACATTTGACTGCTGCAGCCAATCACAGGCTGCAGCAGTCACATGGGATGAAATGTCATCTTGGGAGGCCAGGCTGCAGGACATCAGACCGATGCGTCGCCATGGTTACGTATCAACATTTTTTTTTTCTAGCACTGCTTTCCGCAGCGGAAATTCCGCCCGAAAACTACACCAAATGTGACCTCAGGCCGCTTAATTGCAGGAAAAATGAATTTATGACCCTCAGAATTTGGCGACACAAAATACATTTTATTTTTACATTTTAGATTTTTCCTTGTAAAAGTAGTAAAATATAAAAAAAACTATACAAATTTGGTATTGCTGTAATCACATTGACCCGCAGAATAAAGTTAACATGTTGTTTTAATTGTATGGTGAACGCCATAAAAATGAAGAGCAAAAACTATGAAGGAATCGCAGGGTTTTATTTTAATTTTCCATCCCTCAAATAATTGTTTTCTTGTTTCCTAGCACATTATATGGTATAATAAATGGTGCCACGAAAAACTACAGATCGTTCCACAACAATAACAATAACAACGGAAAAATGAAAACTTTATGGCTTTTGGAAGGTGGGGTGGAAAAAATGAAAATCTTAAAAATGGCTGGGCGTGAAGTGGTCAAATTTATCACCTATCTACAGGCATGATAAGCGTTTGTTCCCTGAATGAATGGAGCAGCAGTCGCGCATGTGCTTTGCCGCTTTATTCATTCTCTATGGAACTGCCGGAGATAGTCGAGTACAGCGGTGGGACCACCAGCGATCAAACACTTATCACCTATCCAGTCATTCCGGCTGCTATAAACTTTTAAAAGAAAATAAACACATTTGACTGCATTTATCAACTGAGGTCAGGGGATTGGGCTGACCACTCCATTACTTCAATCCTGTTTGTCTGTAACCAAGATGTTGTTCATTTACTGGTGTGTTTTGGGTTGTTGTCATGTTGAAACACCCATTTCAAGGGCATGTCTTCTTTGGCATAGGGCAACATGATCTCCTCAAGCAGGGGCGTAACTAGGAAAGACGACCCCATAGCAAACTTTTGACTGGGGCCCCCCCTCCCCTGGATATCACCCAACACCCCCTTGTAGATAATGCTTTCCTATAGATTCCGCAAAACAGTGCCCCCTATAGATAGCGCCATACAGCCCCCCCTGTGGATAGTGCCATACACAGGCCCTATAGATAACGCCTTACAGCCCCCTGTAGATAACGCCATACAGCCCCCCTGTAGATAACGCCATACAGCCCTCCCCCTGTAGATAACACCATGCAGCCACCCTGTAGATAACGCCATACAGCCCTCCCCCTGTAGATAACGCCATACAGCCCTCCCCTGTAGATAATGCCATACAGCCCTCCCCCTGTAGATAATGCCATACAGCCCTCCCCCTGCAAATAACGCCATACAGCCCCCCTGTAGATAACGCCATACAGCCCCCCTGTAGATAACGCTATACAGCCCCCTGTAGATAACGCCGTACAACCCCCTGTATATAATGCCATACAGCCCCCCTGTAGATAACGCCATACAGCCCTCCCCCTGTAGATAACACCATGCAGCCACCCTGTAGATAACGCCATACAGCCCTCCCCCTGTAGATAACGCCATACAGCCCTCCCCCTGTAGATAATGCCATACAGCCCTCCCCCTGTAGATAATGCCATACAGCCCTCCCCCTGCAAATAACGCCATACAGCCCCCCTGTAGATAACGCCATACAGCCCCCCTGTAGATAACGCCATACAGCCCCCTGTAGATAACGCCGTACAACCCCCTGTATATAACGCCATACAGCCCCCCTGTAGATAACGCCATACAGCCCGCCTGTAGACAACGCCATACAGCCCCAAATCCCCCCTGTAGATAACGCCATAAATCTCCCCCTGTAGATAACACCATACAACCCCCCTGTAGATAATGCCATACAGCCCCCCTGTAGATAACGCCATACAGCCCCCCCCCAAAAAAAACGGCCTATAGTTTGTGCTACAAAAGAGATGTATCCCCTATCCTCAGGGGTCTGCGCAGCTCAATAAAAATTAAAGGAGCGCTGGTCACGCATGCGCACAAGCGCGACCGGTGCACAATTCATTTCTATGAAGCTGCTGACAGACTCCAGAAGTCCGAGGTTTGTCAAGGAGAACTTCGGGGAACTTTTGGTTCCCCGTTCTCCTTATCGCTGGGCGTCCCAGTGATCCCACATGTATCCCCTATCCTGTGGATAGGGGATGCATGTCTTTTGTAGGTACAACCTCTTCAGTGGCAGAGCCTCCGGCCATGGGGAGGGGCCATGCCGGCGGGCGGCACGGGCCCCCTCATGCTGCGAGCCCCGTAGCAGCCGCTGCGGCTGTTACAGCAGTAGTTACGCCACTATCCTCAAGTATTTTTATATAGTCAAACTGATCCATGATCCCTTATATGTGATAAATAGTCCCAATACATGGTATGAGAAACATCCCCATATTATGATTTTTGCACCACCATGCTTTACTGTCTTCACAGTGTACTGTGTCTTGAATACAGTCAGGGCCGGACTGGGTCTTAAAATCAGCCCTGGAATTTTTTTTTTTTTATCAAATCTGTTTTTATTAGTATAAAAGTACAAATTACAATACAAAACTGACACTACAGTTACCTGTGTCATACAAAAAACATTGAATTATTGTCATTCAGTTGGACTTATTTAACATGTGCTAGCTGAAAGGAAAAGGTAAATAAAAAGAGGAAATAAAAAGTACATTTCCAATGTGAGCAGTGACATCCACTTGTATCTAACACATGGCTAAACATGAATTTCTAAGAAACATCAACGATGTGTTTCGATTTACTCAATGTATTAACACCTTTCACTAGTCTTTAGTGATAAATCCATACGACTGCAGTAATTTCGATTAAGACCATATAACATGTGATTTTTGGGTAACATGAGGTAAGACAAAATGGAACGGTGGGGAAGGGTAATACAAGGGGATAGTTATGGGTAAGGATGTGAATAGGATTACAGCAATACCTCACAATAAAAAATCAGAAACTTAGGAAATTGTTCTCATTAGATCATCTCTATGTTGCAACCAAGGAGACCATATTTTCACAAACTTCTCATAAGTATCTTCCACTCTGTTAGAAAGTTCTTCCATGCGACATATCTGACTAACTTTGTCTATCCATTGACTTACGGAAGGAGTAGTAGGTTGTAGCCAGTACAAAGGAATTAACATTTTTGCTGCCGCTAACAGATGCGTATGTAAGTACTTTTTGGACATAGTCATAGAATTTGAAGGGAGTCCCAACGCTATGTTCTCTAACGACAGAACTACATCTGTATTACATATCAAGTTAATGTTCCTTTCTATTTGTGACCAAAAGGGTCTAACCTGAAGGCAAGTCCACCAGATATGTGACAAAGAACCCTCCTGTGACTTACATCTCCAGCATAGAGCATTTGGGGCAAAACCCATACGATAAAGATTTTGCGGAGTTTTGTACCATCTGGTGAGCAATTTATAATGGTTCTCCTGTAGTTTTACACACCTAGAGAATCCATGTGAGTTGCCCATTACCATATTCCTCTCCTGATCCGACAGCCGCAGTCCGAGCTCCGCTTCCCACGACGCTATGAAGGATGGCAAATCCCTCCCTTCCATTGCTGAAAGTTGGTGATAGATCTTAGACATTTTATGTTTATTCCCTCTATGAGTAGCTAGAAGCTTCTCAAACCATGTGAGCTCTCTAGTTGTCTTGTAATCTTTTAAAAATTTAGTACATGCTATTTGTATGTGATGGATCTGAAGAAAATTAAGCTTCAAAGCCTCACCATGCATCATAGACTGGATCTCCTCTGCTGTAGGTACTCTATTGTCTAACATAAAGTCTCTAATCTGAATTCCTGCAAAACATTTCCATAGGTCTGAGCTATATCCGCTCCCCAATTTAATAAGTTTAGGTAATGCCGCTACTGGAAGTATTGGTGACGGTTGAGGTAACACCTTCTCTGTCAAGCCCACCTTAGCCCAGACCGCTAAAGTGCCTTTCATTAAAGGATTTCTCATAGCTCCTATGTCTTGTTGGCTCGGCACCCAAAGAACTCCTAATGGATTATCTAATCCGCCTACTGCGTCCCTAGATAGCCCTCCCTGCTCCTCCGACTCTGCTGCCAAATCTAACCATCTTTGTAGATGTATAGCTTTGTAGTAACCCTCTATATCTGGAAGTCCCATTCCTCCTTGACGTTTGCTCCTTGTGAGATTGCGGTATGATATCCTCGGCCTTCTTTGTTTCCACAAATATTTTGAGATCATTTGTTGTACTGTCCTGAAGAAAGTTCTTGGTAAGAGAATTGGAACCATATTCATAATGTAAAGCACCACAGGTAGGATATAGGTCTGTAGCAGATTCCTTCTGCCCATCCACGATATGTATGGAATATTATAGGCAGAAAGAAGTTCTTTTATCTTCCGAAGGAGCGGTTGATAATTTAATTTGTATAGTGCATTTAGATCTGCGGGTAGTTGTATACCTAAGTATTTCACAGATTCCGAGGGCCATTGGAATTCAGAAGCTGAAGCCAATCCCTTCACCTGTCTCTGCGGTAGGGTTACATTAAGAATTTCCGACTTAGTATAGTTTACCTTGAAATTAGACACCATTCCATAGCTGTGAAAGGTTTCTAAAATAACTGGGATAGCGCTCTCTGGATTTGTGATGGTAAGTAGCATATCATCAGCAAATGCGTGAACCAAGTGTATTTTTGAGTTTATATTTAAGCCTTCAATTCGTGTATCCTGCCTCAAGGCCTGCAAGAGAGTCTCCAGAGTCAGAATGAATAAAGACGGTGAGAGGGGGCATCCCTGTCTTGTGCCATTCCCAATTGAGAAGGAGGGAGACAAAACCCCATTCACCCGTATCTTCGCCGATGGCTTGCTATATAGCGTAAGGATCGCTTTGATAAATGGTTCTGGGAATCCAAATTTAGCTAACGTAGCTGTCATAAAGTCCCATGCCACTCTATCAAATGCCTTCTCTGCATCTGTACCTATGAGCACCAGGGATGTTTTTGAATCATGCGCTTTCTGTATGCAATTCATCAGGCGAATGGAGTTATGTCTACCCTCCCTCCCTGGCACAAAACCTTTCTGATCCAAATGCACTAAAGTATTTAGGAACTTTCTTACTCGCGTGGAGAGTAATTTAGCCCATATTTTAAGGTCCAGGTTTAAAAGAGATATAGGCCTATAACTAGAACATAAGAGGGGATCTTTTCCTTCCTTAGGCAGTATCGTGATATACGCTTCAAGTGACTGTGCCGTTAATTTATTTCCTCTTAGCAACTCATTATAAGCTTTGACCAAAGGAGGTAATAATATATCTTTAAATTTTTTATAATATTTGATAGTTAGCCCGTCTGGCCCTGGGCTCTTCCCTGAGGGAAATGAATATAACACTTTTGACACCTCCGCCAAAGTAACCGGAGTCATAAGTTCCTCCGCATCTGCAGCCGAGATTGTAGGTAATGTTAATGGCCTCAAAAAATCTTCAATCTGCATAGATCTGGAGATATCTGAGTTCAAGGAAGGGACCGGGATATTGTATAAACTCGAGTAGTATTCACTAAAAACTCCTGCAATGTCCTCAGTATTCGTGTATGTATTTCCTTCTGATGTTTTAATCCTATGAATAAAGGCCTTTTCTTTTTTCTTTTTGATCAGTGCCGTCATTAGCTTTCCCCCCTTATCCCCGTGCGCGTATAACTTCTGGTGATAGTGCACCATATTAGCTGCCAGCTTTTTGTTCAAGGAATCTTTTAAATTATTCCGAAGAATTTGCAATTCCGATTGTAGCTTTTTGGTTGGGGTATTTTTGTGTATCTTTTCCGTCTCTGCAATTTGCGATAGCAACAATAATATTCCTTTCTCCCTCTCTCTCTTTACTTTAGTTCCTAGTGAGATTAATATACCCCTGATATATGTCTTATGCGCTTCCCATACTATAGTGCCCGACACGTCGTCTGTGGTATTGATTTCAAAGTATGTTTGTAATGACTCGGTCAATGTCTTGGACAAATCCGGTAAATCCAATAGGGCTTCATTTAGCCTCCATGTCCACTCTCTAGGAGACAGCTCAGCTACCTTCAACGTAATAAATGTTGGTGCATGATCTGAGACCGTAATTTGTCCAATACTGGCCGACTCCAGTGATGATATAAAATGTGCATGTATAAGCAGGTAATCCAGTCTCTGATGGGAACGGTGAGGGTGAGAAAAAAAAGTATAATCTTTTTGTGTAGTATGCAGAATTCTCCATGAGTCATGTAAGTTAAATTCTTGTAACTTATTTAAAAGCTTCCGTCTACCAATCTGTGGAATGGTTGACTTTTGTGTTGAAGAGTCTAGCTCTGGATTAATAGTTAAATTTAGATCTCCCCCAATAATAATAGGGCCTTCTGCAAAAGCTCTCAATTCTTCCAAAGTGTGAAGTAACCATGGAACCTGAGATTTGTTGGGAACATACACATTCGCTAAGGTGCATGTGAGTGCCCCCAATTTACCTTTGATAAATAAAGCTCTGCCATCCTTCGCATCATGCCTCGCCAGGAGTACAAACGGTAGGTCTCTATGTAGCGCTATGGAGACTCCTCGAACTGCAGAGCCCGAACTGCAGCTATGGAACCACGAAGAAAAATAGTTAGTAGGTAATTTAGGTATTTTTTCAGCCTTAAAATGTGTTTCCTGTATAAAGGCTACAGATACTTGCTCCCTTTTTAACAGCGTTATTATCTGGTTCCTTTTCTGAGGCGAGTTCAGCCCATTTGTGTTGTAAGTCGCTAGCTTTATTGTCGCCATTTTTGTAGAGTATGTATTAAGCTATTCATTTTGCTAAGGTATTGTTTGGCATGTATTTGGGTAGATAAAAACAACCGACAGGGTAGGAGCAGGACAAGAGGAAAGAAGGGGAGGAAAACATACAACAAAACAGACATACAAACAAGCAATAAGTGTCCAGGCACTATGTAACTTCCGCTCATATATGGCCAACTGGGCTGCATATACAAAACACCACCTAATAGGTGTAGTAGAAATCCCACTACCCACCTACTTCTATCACCATAGCATCGTTGCATACGGAGATAGGGGAGGGAAAAATTCCTGAGCCGAGGCCAGGCTCAGATCCATAGTTTATTCTCACTTTAGGAGAGATCAAATAGTAAAAAATAACATATTATCTATAACAATAGCATTGGAAGGAAATAACCTTCCCTTACAGGCACTTATCATAGAATGTCTGTCTTATGTGAATAACTGCCGGTCACTACCCACATTACTTCTGAGATGATATATTGACCATTAACATACTTGGCCCTTTTGTCCAAGTAGTATTATCTCAGAACATACGTACTAAACCACATACCTAACTATATTCCATTAGCTGGAGTTGCATATCGTACGTATCAGGTGGCCTAGCTGCTTCAAGTTGTTATTCTGGGTAGCTCCTTATCATAGTACATATATAGAGGTCTACATATCCTCTTCACCCATCTAGTACCGTAAAACATGTAGGCCTCTATCCACATAGCCAAAAACCTCAAATTATCATATTATCTATTAGTCACAATAATGTACCCTATAAAACATTCCAAACAGTAGAATTTTAAGATTAGCAGTTAGAGACATCAATAATTGAAACAAAAACAGCATAGCTCACGAACAAGACTGGACAGTTCAAGGTACATCCTCCTCCATGACTTCTGCCCTTTGCTTCTTTCCGCGTGGCGTTCTGTGTTTGGAGTACACAGACCAAGGTTCCATCTTTGGCAGATCTGGTAGCGTGATGTCGGTCTGAGCTGGTAACCAGTTCTGTATCGGAATCGGGCGTATACCCAATCTTTCCCATGCTTCTTCCAGATCGTTCGGAGTATGGATCAAGATCCTCTTCCCCTCCTTAATGATCGCCAACCCGAAGGGAAAAAGCCATGTGTAAGGTAAATTAATTTCCCGGAGTTTCGCCAACAATGGTCTCATGATGCGCCTCTTTGCGAGTGTAGATGCCGCTATATCTTGATATAGCTGTAGTGTAGAGCCTTCAAATGTAACCCTTTGCTGTTCTCTGTTAGCCGTTAATATAGCTGCCGTATCCACGTAGCTTAGCAGACCACAGATGACATCTCTTGGTGTTTCTGTCGGCTTAGGCTTAGGTCTAAGGGCCCTATGGATCCGTTCGATCACCACCTTTTCCGCCCTCTCTTCTCCCAGCAAGACTGCAAATATTTGCCGCGCAATTGCAGGTAATGCCTCAGCTGCGTACGATTCAGCCAGGCCTTTCAGCCTGATATTTTTCCTACGGCTTCTATTCTCCATGTCCTCAATCATAGTTAGTGCCCTGTTCATTTGCGACTCCTGAACTTGCAGCTTGTGCCCCACTGAGTCCGCATGGTTTACTGTGTCTGATAATGCCGATTCAAGCACTTCTAATCTGTGCCCCATACGCTTAAAATCTGACCTGAATTCTGTGATCTCCTTCATAACCGGCATTATGGCTTGTTGTAGGGTTTTCTTCAGGAACGATTTAGTTATTCCTCCTGTGTCTGAGATCGCTGCAGCAGCACCGCACATGCTGTCAGCATCTGAGTCCTCAGATGCAGGGTACGGCGCCATTTTGGAAACTCCAGCCGCCGTTTGCAAATCCCGTTTCTGCAGGAATTTATCCAGGTCAGCTTGCTGTTTTTGCGCTCCCGGGGTGCTCAATGTGTCCCTGAGTTTGTCCTTTCCCGTCTTCACCATTTTTAGTATAAATGTGCCTCTTATTCGTTCTGGATCTGAGCCGGCTTGTGAGGAGCACTGTCTTATGCTTCCATCACGTTCAGCGGTCAGGCTCCGCCCCAGCCCTGGAATTTTTAAGCACATAGGCCCACCGCAGGCCATACGCAGCCGCCAGTGTTGGGCTGGGACCACCTTTCAGCTATACAAGACATGAGGAGATTTATTAAAACAGGTGTAAATGAAAAGAGGAATAGTTCTTGATAGCCCCAACTCCAACGAATCCACTGCTTTTCCACGAGTATAATGTACATGCTCGTTATTTTAGAGGATTTTTTTGTATATAGTGCCCCATTTATAGCCCCCCCTGTACATGGTGCCCCATATATAGCCCCCCTGTATATGGTGTCCCACATATGGCCCCCCTGTAGATAGTGCCTCACATATAGCCTCTCCTGTAGATTGTGGCCCACATATAGCTCCCCTGTATATAGTGCCCCACATATAGCTCCCCACCCCCCGTAGATAATGCTGCTCACACTTTTAAGTGGAAAACAAAGACCAAAAAAAAAACAACTTTACCTACTCACCTCGATCCTGTTCCCACGTCATCCTATGTCAATGCAGGCCTGCTCTCTTCTGAGCAGGTCTGCTGGAGCTGAACGATGGTGCTGATTGGCAGGGCAGAATGACTTGCCCCGTCAATCAGCGCCTTTCAACAACAGAAGCCCTGCCAATCAGTGTCATTGTAAGGCAGATACAATTAGTGCATGAGTGGGTGACGGCAGCTGGTTTCAGTGGTGCCGCCGCCCCGGGCCAATTCTAGCTTTTCTGCTGCCTGAGGCGAAAATTGAAATGGCGCCCCCCAGATCTTGATTGGCATCCCCCTGACTGTTCTACATTACTACCAGCCTTCTCCTTTGCCTTGTACTCCCCTGGCATGCGCGGTGCAGTGATGAAGCCGGGCAGAGTACAACTCGCTGAACGGTGCATCCAAGAAAGATGGAGGAGACTGGTAGTGATGTAGAACAGCCAGGGAGATGTCAACCAAGCTGTCGCGAACGGTTCGTGGACTCACTGGGCCGTACCGTCTTGGCGGTATGGCAGCTGGCCAACAGGACTCAGGTCAAAGTCTATAGTTCGTATAGGGTACCTGTGGCAGCTCGGACAGTAGCGAGGCAGGCTAGGCATGAACTTGGCAGCAGGTGGACGTCAGGTGTGGAGAGGCAGGTCAGGCGTGGAATATAGCACAGCACGGCTACAGCAAGCACGACACTAGATTCAGGATACAGGAACAGGAAACAGGAACAGGAAACCACTGGGAGCAGGAAACACTAGGGGGCCATTGCAAGACAGACTAGGGATACAACAACAAAGCTCAGGCATAGAACTAGGGGGCTGGACCCCTCTTATAGTCCAGAGTACTCACAGGTCAAAGGTCAGGAACGAGGTCCAGTGCGCGCTGCCCCTTTAAGAGCGGGATCCGGTATTGGTGAGTAGATGCCGACTCGTGGCTTTGGCTGTCAGGGGAGGAACGGAGCTGACAGCCCGCAGCCACGGACATGACAGTATCCCCCCTCTTACAGGGCTTCTTGGGACCAGAGCGAGAGAGAATTTTTTTCAGACGAGCAGGAGCATTAAGGTTCTCTTCTGGCTCCCAAGACCTCTCTTCAGGACCAAATCCCTTCCAATCCACCAAATGAAAGGTCTTTCCTCTCACTCTTTTGGTGTCCGGGATCTCTTGAACCTCAAAAGGTGTCTGAAGGGCCGCTGGCGACAGCCACAGGGCTAGGAGTCTTGGTGTAGCGGTTCAGGACCACTGGCTTCAGAAGGGATACGTGGAAGGAGTTGGGGATCTTGAGGGTAGGAGGCAGCCGAAGTTTGAGGGTTGATTTGTTTTAGGATCTCGAATAGTCCGAGGAACCTAGGAGCAAACTTTCATGACGGTACTCTTAGTCGAATGTTCCTGGAGGACAGCCAGACCTTAGTGCCAGGAAGAAACTGAGGTGGTTCTCTTCTCCTTGTGTCCGCCCTCCGTTTCATACGATCCACTGCCAGCAGGATGGAGGATCGAGTTTGCCGCCAAATTTGTAGGAAGTCCTTGAAAGCCGCGTTAGCAGCTGGTACCTTGGATGAATCAGGAGCTGGGAAAGGTATTCGTTGGTGTTGGCCAAGGACTATGAAGAACGGAGATTTCCTTGTGGACTCGCTGGTGTGATTGTTGTAGGAGAATTCAGCCCACGGGAGCAACTGTACCCAGTCATCATGTTGCCTAGAGACGAAGTGACGCAGGTAGTTCTCCAAGATTTGATTGATCCTCTCGACCAGTCCATTGGACTGAGGATGGTAGGCCGAGGAAAAGTCCAACTTCACACCTAGAAGTCCGCAGAGGGCTCTCCAGAACCTTGAGGGGAACTGAACCCCCCGATCAGACACAATATGCTGCGGCAAGCCGTGCAGGCGGAAGACGTGCTGGATAAACAGTTTGGTCAGTTGAGGAGCAGACGAAAGACCAGTCAGTGGAACGAAGTGGGCCATTTTTGAAAATCGACGAACACCCAGACAGTGCTGCATCCGGCATAGAATTGGTCGTCTGAGAGTAATCTAGATGCTTCTTTTAGATATTCATGTCTATCTTGGATGACGATACCCCCCCCTTTATCTGCATCTAGATTACTCTCAGACGACCAATTCTATGAAAAACTAAAGTCTAATCCGATTCCGAAATTTGAGACTGATTACAAAATGTTGATAGAGACCGCATTTAGGGATAATCTACTATGCAAAAAAGAAAGGGCTTTTTTGACTATCCCTTTCCCCACTATCCCCTTTATGTATCATCTCCCGAAGATGCATAAAGCTCTGGTAAACCCGCCTGGCAGACCAATTATCTCAGGCATAGGGTCCTTGACCAGTAACCTGTCGCACTATGTGGATATCCATCTCCAACCATTTGTCTCCAAACTACCCGCCTTTTTGAAAGATTCAACACAACTTATTAGAGATCTTTTTGAATTTCACACCCATAATGATATGTCAGGCATTAATTTTCTTACCGCCGATGTGTCTTCTTTGTATACAAACATTCCTCACAAAAAAGGTCTAGAAGCTATTTCTGGGTTTTTAATAAATGATCCCCGTTTCTCTAACTTTCAACTCAATTTTATTATGGACTGTATAGAGTTCATTTTAACGCACAATGTTTTTACTTTTGATGGTGACTTTTACAAACAAATAAAGGGTTGCGCCATGGGGTCACGTTTTGCCCCCTCATATGCAAATCTGTACATGGGGCTTTTTGAAAATTCTCTTATACTGAACGAACATGCCTTTAGGGATAAAATTGTGTTCTACAAGCGCTATATCGACGACTTGTTTTTTATTTGGAAGGGTGATGCATCCACTGCGAATAATTTTATAGACTCTTTGAATAAGAATAAGTTTGGTCTGTCTTTTACCCATACGTTTTCAGATAGCAGCATTGACTTTTTAGATTTGACGATCGAGAAAAAGGATGGCCGTTTTTTAACCAGAACACATTTTAAAACAGTAGACGTGAATAGCTACTTGGATTTTAAAAGCGCGCATCACTCCCCATGGCTTAAAAATGTCCCTTTTGGCCAATTTCGCAGAATTAGAAAAAATTGTTCTGATGAACTACATTTTAATAAAGAATGTGAAATTTTGAATAAAAGATTCCGGGAAAAAGGTTTTCCAAGGAGTCTATTAAAGGGGGCCGAATTGAAAGCTAGGACGCTGACTCAGGATGAATGTTTACAAATAAAAACAATTTCATATATAGGGAGCTCTAATAATATGGAACGAAAGAGTAATTTTATTACGACATTTAACAAAGGTAGTCCATTGATCATGTCCATATTCAGGAAGCATTGGCATATTTTGACCAATGATCCCTTCCTAAAACCTTTAATCTCTGTAAATCCTAAAATCACCTACAGACGGGCGAAAACGATTAAAAACCTAGTAGCTCCCAGTAAAATGTGTGGTAACAAAAAGAACAATCAAGCCCTGTTAGTCGATGTGAGGGGCTCTTTTTGTTGTGGCCGAAATAGATGTCTATGCTGTAATAATATCGCCAATAAGTGTACGGAGTTTGTTTCCTCATTGACGGGTGAAAAGTTCCCAATTAAAAATTACCTTAACTGTGGAAGCACATATGTAATATATGTGCTTCAATGTACATGTAAGCTGCAATATGTGGGTCGGACAACGCAGACCCTAAGAAATCGTATTAATAAGCATAGGTCAAACGTAGGAAAAGGTTTTCTAAAACAAAGCGTATCACGACACTGTGCATCAAAACATGACTGTAGCTTTGTACACATAAAAGTCACCCCGATTGAGCAAATACCAGCTGACTTATCGGACAGATTCACTAGACTAAAACAGAGAGAAAATTTCTGGATATACAAATTGGGTACTCTATATCCTAATGGGTTAAATGATCTTACCGAATCATCTCTGGAATAAATTGAATCTTTCCTCTCCTACTGATATAGACCTTTTTCCATCATTGTGGGTCAGTATTACTACAAGCAGCTTCACTATGTAAATAACAGCCTCATTTTTTTCCCAGTGGATATTTTAAGCATGGATCATAAATATATCAACTATTTTTTCCTGATTATAATAACAACCATTTGATATTTTTAATATGGATTGTAATTTACTTACTTGAATGTGACGTTTTCAGTGTGGTTTCCTGAACTGTGGGTTTTCGGGCCATTATCGTGGCCGTCTGGCCACGACCAACCTTCTTTTTCCCGTTTTCTGTTGGTAAAAACATTAGGATAAATTTTATGTATGGTCAATTACAACACATGGTTCACCTAGACCATGGTTTGTTTTTATGCAATTTTTATACAACTTTTATATCTCCCATTCAACTATAACACATACGAAATTTAACTTTTGAATATGTGTATTTTATATATTATATTGTCAATGTACACTTATGTTTCTTGTACATACGTTCTATTATTTATTTATATATTTTTTTTGCACATACACCACATCATTTTATAAAATATAGCTAGCAACATATGAGGAATCTTGCTCTTTATTTCCCCTGGGTCACATGCGGCACTACGCTGTGCTCCTTTTGTTTTTTTAGGATTTTTCTGCGTCGGCCGGGTTGCTAGGCAACTAGGGACGCGTATTGGTATATCTTTGTATTCAAAATGTTATACTACAATCCACCGTGAATCCCTTTACTTGTTGTAAAGGATTCCCAACACATTCGATAGTGTAATTATTACATTTCTCAGTGTTATTTACCTCCAATTCTGTATGCGGTACAGTTTGTTTCTTAGTACGTACTTCCGGCTCTAGTGCCGCCTGGGTTGCTAGGCAACCGGGGACGCCACTCCAGCGGCATTGTAATTCAGCTATTTGAGTGCACTTTCTATCTATAACTTATGTTCAATATAGATAAGTATTAACCACTTACCGCTGTGGTTACGATTGGGACCACTTAGGTAAAGTTCTATTAATGTTTTGCCTCATACAAAATCGGCAAGGTAAGCCGTATTGGTTTTTTCGGCCAATACCTCTAATGTTTTAGCGTTCATTTATTAACATATGCACCTTGTGTCTGATGTGGTGTTATCACACCATACTTTTAGCCATCATTATTGTTTTTTCTTTTATATGTTTAAATTTGTATTGTATCTGACCTGTGACCTTTGACCTGCTGTGTTTTTGGCGGTTCTTGTTTGCTTCCCAGTATGTACATAAATGTATGATGTTTCTGTACAGTTTGTACTGGCCTGATGAAGACACCAGTCCGGTGTCGAAACGCGTAGCCCTTCATTAAATATTTCTATGATGGTCATCTAAATTGTCCAATCCTCTGTCTCATCGTGCAGCGCCGATGGTCCTATTTTTATTTTTTTACAAATATTTTCGGGACAACAAACCCCATTTGTTGTGATTTGGACTTGGCAGCAGCAGTTTCATTTCCACCACTATCCTTGTGTCTTTGGGCCAGGTGAGCGGTTTCTCAAACAAATTTGCTCCTCTGCCCCATCCTGCTTTTACTTTGCACCATGTGGCGCCGTGTCTCCTTTTATTTCCAATTTTAGTTTGCAAAGATAGGAGATGTTAGTGAAGAGAAGTTTGGGATGAACTGTCTGTAAAAATTGGCGAATCCCAGAAAGCGCTGTATGGCCCTCAAGCCTTGAGGACGTGGCTATTCCAGGACGGACTTTACCTTTTCAGGATCCATCTTGAGGCCTCTATTCGAAATGATGTAGTCCAGGAAGGGTAGAGCATCTCTCTCAAATACGCACTTCTTCAATTTGGCGTACAGTTGATTCTCCCTTAATCGCAGCAAGACTTCACGGACATGTTTCCGATGCGTCATAGGATCTGGAGAAAAAGTTAAGATGTCATCAAGATAGACTACCACACAAACATAAAAGAGGTCACGGAAAATGTAATTCACAAACTACTGGAAGACCACGGGAGCATTACACAGGCCGAAGGGCATTACTAGATATTCATAGTGTCCATCCATGTTAAATACCGTCTTCCATTCATCACCCCGGCGAATCCGGATTAGGTTGTAAGCCCCCCGCAGGTCTAATTTGGAAAAGATCTTGGCACCACGTATACCGTCAAATAATTCTGAGATCAATGGCAATGGATGCTTATTTTTCACCGTGATCTGGTTGAGACCCCGTGTAAAGGATCTGCCAGGCACAACTTCTGTGTATATGCCCATAGGTAATCAGTCTGCACCTGAGTCTATGTCTCTGAGACTGACTCCATCTTCCACCACTCAGGATGGCAGGCTTAGGAGTGGGAGAGCCTATCGCAGCCTGGCCAGACGGAGCTAGCTCCTGCCCTCTGTCTATTTATACCTGCCTTTCCTGTTCCTCCTTTGCTTGTGATTCTTCTCGTGTGTTTCCTGGCCCAGCTACAGCTTCTGACTATTTGATCCTGCTCCGTACTGACCCTGGCTTACTGACTACTCTCCTGCTCTGCGTTTGGTACCTCGTACACTCCTGGTTTGACTCGGCTCGTTCACCACTCTTGTTGCTCACGGTGTTGCCGTGGGCAACTGCCCCATTTCCCTAGCTTTGTGTACCCTTGTCTGTTTGTCTCGTGCACTTACTGAGCGTAGGGACCGCCGCCCAGTTGTACCCCGTCGCCTAGGGCGGGTCGTTGCAAGTAGGCAGGGACAGAGTGGCGGGTAGATTAGGGCTCACTTGTCTGTTTCCCTACCCCCCATCATTACATAATCACAAGCCCATATACCTAGTCTATCCTGGTCCCTGACACTACTATGGACCCCCTTGAGACCCTGGCCCAGCAAATGCAGGGTCTCTCCCTACAGGTCCAGGCCCTGGCTCAGAGGGTCAACCAGCCTGACGCTACCATGGTAGTGCCCCTCACCTCTTGAACCCCACCTCAAGTTGCCTGACCGGTTCTCAGGGGACCGGAGGACTTTTCTCTCCTTTCGGGAGAGTTGTAGGCTCTACTTTCGCTTAAAGCCTCACTCCTCAGGTTCTGAGAGCCAGCGGGTGGGTATAATTATGTCCCGGCTCCAGGACGGGCCCCAAGAGTGGGCCTTCTCCTTGGCTCCTGACGCCCCTGAACTTTCCTCCGTTGATCGTTTCTTTTCTGCTCTCGGACTAATTTATGACGAGACTGACAGGACTGCCTTTGCCGAGAGTCAGCTGGTGACCTTACGTCAGGGTAAGAGACCTGTTGAGGAGTATTGTTCTGACTTTAGGAAGTGGTGCGTAGCTTCTCGGTGGATTGACCCTGCATTAAGGTGCCAGTTTAGGTTGGGTCTGTCGAACACCCTGGAAGACCTGCTAGTTAGCTATCCCTCTTCTGACTCCCTAGACCAGGTTATGGCTTTAGCGGTATGACTTGACCGACGTCTCAGGGAACGACAACTTGAACGTTTTTGTGTTTTCCCCTCTGACACCCCCATGATGCCTCCCGAGGTCCCGTTGCTTCGCTCTTCCACGGATGACTCGGAGGTACCTATGCAACTCGGGGCCTCCGTGTCCCCCCGACAATGTAGAGAGTTCCGCAGGAAGAATGGTCTCTGCTTCTATTGTGGGGATGACAAGCATCAAGTGAACACCTGTCCTAGGCGTAAGAATAAGCAGCCGGAAAACTTCCGCGCCTAAGTGATCATCGGGGAGGTCACTTGGGCGCACAGGTATTTCCCATAAATATGAAACGTAATTGTAATGGCAGGAAGGAGGTGAAGGGAAAGTGAGCCCTAATCTACCCACCGCCCTGTCCCTGCCTACTTGCAACGACCCGCCCTAGGCGACGAGGTACAACTGGGCGGCGGTCCCTACGCTGGCTAAGTGCACAGGAAGACAAACAGGGAACACGCAAGGGAAGGGGCAGTAGCCACGGAACGCCACGAGGAAACGGGGCGGCGAACGAACAGTCAGGACCAGGACGAAGTGAGTACACCCGAGCAGGCACGGAGACAGAAGCAAGCCAGGGCAAGCAAGCAGGTCAAGCAGAACTGCAGCAAGGCAGAAGCACGGCAGAAGCAGGCTGGAGCAAGCAGCAGTGGGGCCAGGAATCCAAAAGAATTACAAGCACTGAGGGAGAGCACAGGGCAGGTAATAAAGGGCAGGGGGCGGAGCTAACTCCGAGAGACCAGGCCGCGATAGGCTCTCCCACTCCTGAGCCTGCCACCCTGGTTGGTGGGAGATGGTGTCAGTCGAGCAGGTCTGGCCTCAGGTGTGGATTGATTAATCCCAGGAGTATACCTAGACGTAGTACCTGGCAGATCCCTAACAGTACTCCCCCTTTTATGAGGGGCCACCGGACCCTTACTAAGGGGACCCGGTTTAGTGGGGAAGAGAAGGTGGAACCTCCTGATCAATACCCCAGCGTGAACATCACGGGCAGGTACCCAAGTCCTCTCCTCCGGCCCGTATCCTCTCCAATGGACCAGGTACTGGAGGGAGCCCTGGACCATCCTACTGTCCATAATCTTGGCCACCTCGAATTCCACCCCCTCAGGGGTGAGAACGGGAACAGGAGGTATCCTCGAGGGGGACCAGGACGGGGAGCAGCGTTTAAGGAGGGAGGCATGGAAGACGTCATGTATGCGAAAGGATGGGGGGAGCTCCAGACGGAAGGATACAGGGTTGAGGACTTCAATGATCTTATAAGGTCCAATAAATCGGGGAGCAAACTTCTTGGACGGGACCTTAAGGCGCAAGTTCCTGGACGACAACCAGACCAAATCCCCGACGACAAACCGGGGGTTAGCAGAACGTCTACTATCCGCCTGAATCTTTTGTGCGCTCTGGGACGCCTCTAGGTTCTTCTGAACCTGGGCCCAGACAGTGCACAGTTCCCGATGAACCTCCTCTACCTCAGGATTATTGGAACAACCAGGGGAGACGGAGGAGAACCTTGGGTTAAACCCGAAATTACAGAAAAACGGGGAGACCCCTGACGAGTTACTGACCCGGTTATTCAGGGAAAATTCAGCAAGGGGAAGGAATGAGACCCAATCGAATTGACAGTCAGAGATGAAACACCTTAAATATTGTTCCAGGGATTGGTTGGTCCTTTCCGTTTGGCCATTAGTTTCGGGATGGAAGGCGGAGGAGAAGGACAGATCAATCTCCAACTTTTTACAAAAAGCTCTCCAAAATAAGGAAACAAATTGTACCCCTCTGTCAGAAACGATATTGACTGGGGCCCCATGGAGACGCAGGATGTGTTTCACAAACAAAGAAGCTAACGTCTTGGCGTTAGGTAGCTTCTTAAGGGGCACAAAGTGGCACATCTTGCTGAAGCGGTCGACTACCACCCACACCACCGACTTGCCCTAAGATGGAGGCAAATCGGTGATAAAATCCATGGAGATATGGGTCCAAGGTCTCTGGGGAATGGGCAAGGAACGTAGTAGGCCCGCAGGTCGGGACCTAGGGGTTTTGGACCTAGCGCAAACCTCACAAGCGGCGACGTAAGCCCTAACATCTTTAGGCAACCCAGGCCACCAATAGTTTCTGGTAATGAGGTGTTTGGTGCCCAAGATGCCAGGATGACCAGATAGAGCGGAGTCATGGTTTTCCCTGAGTACCCTCAGCCGGTATTGCAGGGGAACAAACAGTTTGTCCCCAGGGACGTTCCCGGGAGCTGCACCCTGATCAGCCGCGATATCAGAAGCTAAATCAGAATCCGTGGCAGAGACGATTATACCAGGGGGTAAAATACAAGCGGGATCCTTCTCGGAAGGAGGATTGGCCATGAAACTACGTGACAGAGCGTCAGCCTTAATATTCTTGGACCCAGCCCTATAGGTAACCAAGAAATTAAATCTGGTAAAGAATAGTGCCCACCGAGCTTGTCTAGGATTAAGCCTCCGGGCCGATTCTAGGAAAACCAGATTCTTGTGATCCGTAAGGACCGTTACCTGGTGTCTGGCCCCCTCCAGGAAGTGCCGCCACTCCTCAAAAGCCCATTTAATGGCTAGAAGTTCGCGGTTACCAATATCATAGTTACTCTCCGTGGGCAAAAACTTCCTAGAGAAGTAAGCACAGGGGCGGAGATGGGTGAGGGAGCTGGTACCCTGGGACAAGACGGCCCCCACTCCCACCTCGGAAGCGTCAACCTCCACAATAAATGGCTCCTCTTGGTTGGGCTGAATCAGCACGGGGGCCGAGATAAAGCACTTCTTGAGAGTCTCAAAGGCCTGGACGGCCTCAGGGGGCCAATGGAGGACATCGGCACCCTTGCGGGTAAGGTCCGTAAGAGGCTTAGCGACGACCGAGAAGTTGGCAATAAATCTCCTGTAATAGTTGGCGAACCCTAAAAAACACTGTAACGCCTTAAGGGAGGCAGGTTGGACCCATTCCGCCACAGCTTGAACCTTGGCAGGGTCCATGCGGAATTCATGAGGAGTGAGGATTTGCCCTAAAAATGGTATCTCCTGTACCCCAAAGACACATTTTTCAGTCTTAGCAAACAGATTATTCTCCCGAAGGACCTGGAGCACCTTCCTGACATGCTCCACGTGGGAGGACCAGTCCTTGGAAAACACCAGTATGTCATCAAGGTACACAACAAGAAAATTACCCAGGTACTCTCTCAGGATTTCATTAATAAAATTCTGGAAGACAGCAGGGGCATTACACAACCCAAAGGGCATGACCAGGTATTCGAAATGACCCTCGGGTGTGTTGAACGCAGTTTTCCACTCATCCCCCTCTTTGATGCGGATAAGGTTATATGCCCCCCGTAGATCGAACTTAGAAAACCATTGGGCTCCCTGAACCTGATTAAAAAGATCCGGAATCAAAGGAAGTGGGTACTGGTTCCTTACGGTGACCTTATTCAGGTTACGATAATCAATGCACGGCCTAAGACCACCATCCTTCTTCCCCACGAAGAAGAAGCCAGCACCTACAGGAGAAGTCGAGGGGCGAATGAAACCCTTGGCCAGGCATTCTTGGATATACACCCTCATCGCTTCACGTTCAGGACATGAAAGATTAAATATCCTACCCTTAGGAAGCTTGGCACCAGGCACCAAATCGATAGCGCAATCGTAATCTCTATGGGGGGGCAACACCTCGGAGGCCTCCTTAGAAAACACATCGGCGAAGTCCTGAACAAACTCAGGAAGCGTGTTTACCTCCTCCCGGGGAGAAATAGAGTTAACAGAAAGACATGACATAAGACATTCATTACCCCATTTGGTGAGATCCCCAGTATTCCAATCAAATGTGGGATTATGCAGCTGCAACCAGGGAAGGCCTAAAACCAGATCAGACGATAATCCCTGCATCACCAGTACAGAGCACTGCTCCAAATGCATGGAGCCAACCAGGAGTTCAAAAACAGGAGTATGCTGAGTAAAATAACCATTAGCAAGAGGAGTGGAGTCGATACCTACTACAGGGATGGGATAAGTCAAATCAATACAAGGCATCTTTAGAGACATAGCAAATTCCACAGACATGATATTAGCAGATGAGCCAGAATCCACGAAAGCACTGCCCGTGGCAGACCGGCCAGCAAACGAGACCTGAAAGGGAAGCAAAATTTTATTGCGTTTCACATTAACGGGAAATACCTGTGCGCCCAAGTGACCTCCCCGATGATCACTTAGGCGCGGAAGTTTTCCGGCTTCTTATTCTTGCGCCTGGGACAGGTGTTCAGTAGATGCTTGTCGTCCCCACAGTAGAAGCAGAGACCATTCATTCTGCGAAACTCCCTACGTTGTCGAGGGGACATGGAGGCCCCGAGTTGCATAGGTACCTCCGAGTCCTCCGTGGAGGGGCGAGGAGACGGGACCTCGGGGGGAATCGCAGAAAAGTCAGAGGGGAGCACACTGAAGCGTTCTAGCTGACGTTCCCTGAGACGTCGGTCAAGTCGTACTGCTAGGGCCATAACCTGGTCAAGGGAGTCAGGCGAGGGGTAGCTAACCAGCAGATCCTTCAGGGCGTCAGATAATCCTAACCTAAACTGGCACCTTAGGGCCGGATCGTTCCACTGAGAAGCTACGCACCACTTCCTAAAATCAGAACAGTATTCCTCAACCGGTCTCCTACCCTGACGTAAGGTCACCAGCTGACTCTCGGCTAAAGCAGTCCTGTCAGTCTCGTCGTAAATGAGTCCGAGGGCAGAGAAAAAACTATCAACAGAGGAAAGTTCAGGGGCGTCAGGAGCCAAGGAGAAGGCCCACTCTTGGGGCCCTTCCTGGAGTCGGGATATGATGATACCCACCCGCTGGTTCTCGGAACCTGAGGAGTGGGGCTTTAGGCGGAAATACAGTCTGCAACTCTCCCGGAAGGAGAGAAACGTCTTACGGTCCCCTGAAAACCGGTCAGGTAACTTGAGGTCGGGTTCTAGAGGTGAGGTGAGGGGTACTACTAAAGCAGCGTCACCCTGATTGACCCTTTGGGCCAGGGCCTGGACCTGTAGGGAGAGGCCCTGCATCTGCTGGGTCAGGGTCTCAAGGGGGTCCATGATAGCGTCAGCGTAGGAGGAATGGTAGACTAGGTAAGGGCTTGTAATTATGTAATGGCAGGAAGGAGGTGAAGGGAAAGTGAGCCCTAATCTACCCACCGCCCTGTCCCTGCCTACTTGCAACGACCCGCCCTAGGCGATGAGGTACAACTGGGCGGCGGTCCCTACGCTGGCTAAGTGCACAGGAAGACAAACAGGGAACACGCAAGGGAAGGGGCAGTAGCCACGGAATGCCACGAGGAAACGGGGCGGCGAACGAACAGTCAGGACCAGTACGAAGTGAGTACACCCGAGCAGGCACGGAGACAGAAGCAAGCCAGGGCAAGCAAGCAGGTCAAGCAGAACTGCAGCAAGGCAGAAGCACGGCAGAAGCAGGCTGGAGCAAGCAGCAGTGGGGCCAGGAATCCAAAAGAATTACAAGCACTGAGGGAGAGCACAGGGCAGGTAATAAAGGGCAGGGGGCGGAGCTAACTCCGAGAGACCAGGCCGCGATAGGCTCTCCCACTCCTGAGCCTGCCACCCTGGTTGGTGGGAGATGGTGTCAGTCGAGCAGGTCTGGCCTCAGGTGTGGATTGATTAATCCCAGGAGTATACCTAGACGTAGTACCTGGCAGATCCCTAACAGTAATAAAATCTTGCTACCCTTTCAGGTCTCTTTTGGTGGTAGGTCTGCTACCGGCAGTGCCTTCGTGGATTCAGGGTCTTCTGCTAATATCATGTCTGTGGAATTTGCTATGTCTCTAGCTATGCCTTTGATTGATTTGCCTAAACCTGTCCCGGTAGTGGGTATCGACTCCACTCCTCTTGCTAATGGTTATTTTACACAGCATACCCCTGTTTTTGAACTCCTTGTTGGCTCCATGCATTTGGAGCAGTGCTCTGTACTGTTGATGCAGGGATTATCATCTGATCTGGTTTTAGGCCTTCCCTGGTTGCAGTTGCATAATTCCACGTTTGACTGGAATACTGGGGAGCTTACCAAATGGGGTAATGAATGCTTGACGTCATGTTTTTCTGTTAATTCTATTTCTCCCCCTGAGGAGGTAAACACGCTACCTGAGTTTGTTCAGGACTTCGCTGATGTTTTCTCTAAGGAGGCCTCCGAAGTGTTACCTCCTCATAGAGAATACAATTGCGCTATCGAATTGGTACCAGGAGCTAAGCTCCCTAAGGGTAGGATATTTAATCTTTCTTGTCCCGAACGTGAAGCCATGGGAGAGTATATCCAGGAATGCCTGGCCAAGGGTTACATTCGCCCCTCTACTTCTCCGGTAGGTGCTGGCTTTTTCTTCGTAGGGAAGAAGGATGGTGGTCTTAGGCCATGCATTGACTACCGTAACTTGAATAAGGTCACTGTAAGGAACCAGTATCCCCTTCCTTTGATTCCTGATCTCTTTAATCAGGTTCAGGGGGCCCAATGGTTCTCTAAGTTTTATCTACGGGGGGCGTATAACCTTATCCGCATCAAAGAGGGGGATGAGTGGAAGACTGCGTTTAACACGCCCGAAGGTCATTTCGAATACCTCGTCATGCCCTTTGGGTTGTGTAATGCTCCTGCGGTCTTCCAGAATTTCATAAATGAGATTTTAAGAGATTACCTGGGGGTATTTCTTGTAGTGTACCTTGATGACATACTGGTGTTTTCCAAGGACTTGTCCTCCCACATTGAGCATGTCAGGAAGGTGCTCCAGGTCCTTCGGGAAAAGAAACTGTTTGCGAAAACCGAAAAATGTGTGTTTGGGGTACAGGAGATACCATTTTTGGGTCAAATCCTCACTCCTCATGAATTCCGCATGGACCCCGCCAAGGTCCAGGCTGTGGTGGAATGGGTCCAACATGCCTCCCTGAAGGCGTTACAGTGTTTCTTGGGGTTCGCTAATTATTACAGGAGATTTATTGCTAACTTCTCGGTTATCGCTAAGCCTCTTACGGACCTCACTCGCAAAGGTGCTGATCTCCTCCACTGCTGGCCTCCTGAGGCTGACCAGGCTTTTGAGGTCCTTAAGAAGTGCTTTATCTCGGCCCCGGTGCTGGTTCAGCCCAACCAAATGCAGCCATTTATCGTGGAAGTTGACGCATCCGAGGTGGGAGTGGGGGCTGTCTTGTCCCAGGGTACCAGGTCCCTCATCCATCTCCGTCCCTGTGCCTAATTCTCCAGGAAGTTTTCGCCCACTGAGAGTAACTATGATATTGACAACCGCGAACTCTTAGCCATTAAATGGGCATTTGAAGAGTGGCGCTACTTCCTGGAGGGTGGTAGGCACCAGGTAACGGTCCTTACCGACCACAAGAATCTGGTTTTCCTAGAATCTGCCCGGAGGCTAAACCCGAGATAAGCTCGATGGGCGCTATTTTTTACCAGATTCAACTTTTTGGTTACCTATAGGGCTGGGTCTAAAAATATTAACCCCTTCCCGCACCTGGGCGTAACTGTACGTCCAGATAAGCAGTAACTTCGCGCACCTGGGCGTACAGTTACGTCCGCGCTTTAAAAGTTAACCGCCGCGCGGCGCTACACCGCAGCGGCGGTTAACTGTGCAGGGTGTCAGGCCTGCTCTCCCCGTTGCCGATCAGCGGCCTGTTGCCACTGAAATCGGCAATTAACCCCTTCGATGCGGTGGTCGATTGCGATCACCACATCGAAGAGGTTTACAGCGGATCGGCAGCCCCCCACATGTATTTGCGGGGGCTGGCGATCCTTATCATGGCAACCAGAGGCCAGACAATGACCTCCGGGTTGCCATGTACGGAAGCCTCGGAGGATCAGCCTCCGGCCGTTCCTCCTCTGCTTCCTGTCAGTGTGACAGTTACGTCACAATGACAGTTAGAACACATTACACTACGTGTGTAGTGTAATGTGTTCCAGCAGCGATCAGAGCTGCCAGTCTAAGTGTCCCCTAGTGGGACAAGTAAAAAAAGTTAACAAAAGATAATAAAAATGTTTTGAAAAAGTGTAAAAATCAAAGTTAGAAGTGACATAAACAAAGAATGCTTTTTTTCCTATAATAAGACTTTTATTATAGGAAAAAAATTAACACGTTAAAAAAAGTACACATATTTGGTATCGCCGCGTTCGTAACGACCCCAACTATAAAACTGTAATATTATTTTTCCCGCACGGTGAACACCGCGAAAAAAATAAATGAAAAACAGTGCCCGAATCACAATTTTTTGGTTACCAACCCTCCCAAAATATACAATAAAAAGTGATCAAAAAGTCGCATGTACGCCAAAATGGTACCAATACAAACTACATCCCGTCCCGCAAAAAACAAGCCCTTACACCGCTTTTTTGACTGAAAAATAAAAACGTTATGGCTCTAAGAATATGGTGACACAAAAATTAATTTATTTTATAAATAAGTGATTTTATTGCACAAACGCTGCAAAACATAAAAAAATTATATACATCTGGTATCGCCGTAATCGTATCGACCCGCAGAATAAAGTATAATGGTCATTTATAGCCCAGGGTGAAGGCCATAAAAAAAACAAATAAAAAACATTGTCAGAATTGATGGTTTTTGGTCACCTTGCTTGCCAAAAAATGGAATATAAAACGTGATCAAAAAAATTTCTGGTACCCTAAAATGGTACCAATGAAAACTACAGATTGTCCCGCAAAGAATAAACCCTCACACGGGTCCGGTGGAGAAAAAATAAAACAGTTCTGGCTCTCAGAATATGGCGATGCAAAATGTGCAGAGTGTTCCAAAAGCAGATAAGATCGGGCACCATTTATATGTGCGACACCGGCCACATATCTGCGGATTATTATTTATTTACTGCATTATTATACCCTCTTATTATACCCTGATGTACCCCGCACAGATAACATGTACCCTGATGTACTCCGCACAGATAACATGTACCCTGATGTACCCCGCACAGATTACATATGCCCCCACATTATAAACTGAAACACCAGTAAAACCCCAAACAGAACAACTACCAAGCAAACTCTGTGCCCCAAAAGCCAAATGGCGTCCCTCCCTTCTGAGCCCTGCAGCGTGCCTAAACACCAATTTACGTCCACAGATATGGCATCGCCATACCCGGGAGAACCCGGTTAATATTTTGAGTTATTTGTCTTCAGTGGCACAAACTGGGCATAACATGTAGTGCACTAAAATGGCATATGAGTGGAAAATTGTAATTTTCACTCCGCACCATGCGCTGCGCATTAACCTCTGCGCGCACCATGACATAGCATGTCGTAGTGTAGGGGGTGATGTATGGAGCGTCTCACGTAAAAAATAAAGAATTTAGAACGGCAAAATCGCTGTTTTTTTGGTCACCTTGGCTCTACCTAAAAATGTAATAAAAAGTGCTCAAAAAGTTGTATGTACCAAAAAGTTGCACCAATAAAAACGACCGCTCGTCCCTCAATAAATAAGCCCTCATACCGCTCTATTGACTGAAAAATAAAAAAGTTGTGGCTCTTGAAACGCGGGGAGGAAAAAAACTAAGAAGGAAAAGAAAAAAATGGATCACTCCAGAAAGGGTTAATTACTTTCTAATGAAAAACCATTTATGACCACACGTGGGGTATTGCCGTACTCGGAAGAAATTGCTTTACAAATGTTGGGGTGCTTTTACCCCCTTTATCCTTTGTGAAATTGAAAAAAATGCAACATTTTAGTGGAAGAAATGTCGATATTCATTTTCACGGCCTAATTCTAATAAATCCTGCAAAAGACTTGTGGGGTCTAAATGCCCACTATATCCCTAGATAGATTCTTTAAGTGGTGTAATTTCCACTTTTGGGGGGTTTCCCCTGTTTTGGCCTCTCAGGGGCTTTGCAAATGCGACATGGCACCCAAAAACCATTTCAGCTAAATTTGAGCTCCAAAAGCCAAATAGCGCTCCTTCCCTTCTAAGCCTTGCTGTGGGTCCAAACAGCAGTTTATTACCACATATGGCATATTTCCGTAATCGGGAGAAATTGTTTTACAAATGTTGGGGTGCTTTTTCTCCTTTATTCCTTGTAAAAATTAAAAATGGCTACCTTTTTTCAGAAAAAAAGTCGATTTTTACCTTTACAGAATAATTCCAATGAATTCAGCAAAACAACCGTGGGGTAAAAATGCTAACTTTACCCCTAGAAAAATTCCTTGAGGGGTGTCGTTTCCAAAATGGGGTCACTTTCGGCGGTTTCCACTATTTTGTTCCCTCCAGTGCATTTCAAACGCGACATGGCACTGAAAACCATTCCAGCAAAATCAGAATTTCAAAATCCAAATGGTGCTCCTTCTCTTCTGAGCCCTGCTGTGGGTCCAAACAGCAGTTTATTACCACATATGGGGTATTGCTATAATCAGGAGAAATTGCTTTACATATGTTGGGGTGTTTTTTCTCTTTTATACCTTGAAAAAATAAAAAATTTCTAAGTTTTTTCAGAAAAAAGTAGATTTTCATCTTCACAAACTAATTCAAATAAATTTAGCAAAAAAACTGTGGGTTCAAAATGCTAACTATACCCCTAGATAAATTCCCTGAGGGGTGTAGTTTCCAAAATGAGGTCACTTTTGGGGGTCTTTATTGTTTTGGCTCCACAAGACCTCTTCAAACCTGACATGGTACCTAAAATATATGCTAAAAAAAGAAGGCCCCAAAATCCACTAGGTGCTCCTTTGCTTCTGAGGCCTGTGTTTCAGTCCATTACCCGAACTAGGGCCACATGTGGGGTATTTCTAAAAACTGCAGAATCTGGGCAATAAATAATAAGTTACATTTTTTGGGAAAAACCTTCTGTGGTATAGAAAAAAATGTATTACAAATGAATTTTGTATAATAAAAATGAAATTTGTAACTTTCACCTCTACTTTGCTTTAATTCCTGTGAAACGCCTAAAGGGTTAATACACTTTCTGAATGCTGTTTTGAATACTTTGAGGGGTGCAGTTTTCAAAATGGGGTGATTTATGTGGACTTTCTAATATATAAGACTCTCAAAGCCACTTCAGAACTGAACTTGTCCTTGTAAAAATCGCCTTTTGAAATTTTCTTGAAAATATGAGAAATTGCTGCTAAAGTTCTAAGCCTTGTAACGTCCTAGAAAAATAAAATAATGTTCAAAAAACGATGCCAAACTAAAGTAGACATGTGGGGGATGGTAACTAGTAACTATTTTGTGTGGTATTACTATCGGTTTTACAAGCAGATACATTTAAATTTAGAAAAATGCTAATTTTTGCAATTTTTCGCTAAATTTTGGTGTTTTTCACAATTAAATACTGAATCTATCGGGCAAATTTTGCCAGTAACATAAAGTCCAATGTGTCACGAGAAAACAATCTCAGAATCGCTTGGATAGGTAAAAGCATTCCGGAGTTATTACCACATAAAGTCCTGAAGGGGTTAAGGCCGATGCACTGTCGCGTAGCTTCATGGCCAGCCCTCCTTCGGAGGAAGATCCTGCTTGTATTTTGCCCCCTGGTATAATCATTTCGTCTATTGATTCTGATTTAGTCTCTGAAATTGCGGCTGATCAAGGTTCAGCTCCCAGGAACCTTCCTCAGGACAGGCTGTTTGTTCCCCTGCAATTCCGGCTAAGGGTACTTAGGGAAAATCATGACTCCGCACTATCTGGTCATCCAGGCATCCTGGGTACCAAACACCTCATTGCCAGAAACTATTGGTGGCCTGGGTTGCCTAAAGACGTTAAGGCCTACGTCGCCGCTTGTGAAGTTTGTGCTAGGTCCAAGACTCCCAGGTCCCGACCAGCGGGCTTACTACGTTCTTTGCCCATTCCCCAGAGACCTTGGACCCATATCTCCATGGATTTTATCACCGATTTGCCTCCATCTCAAGGCAAGTCGGTGGTGTGGGCTGTAGTAGACCACTTCAGTAAGATGTGCCACATTGTGCCCCTCAAGAAACTACCCAATGCCAAGACGTTAGCTACCTTGTTTGTCAAACACATCCTGCGTCTCCATGGGGTCCCTGTCAATATTGTTTCGGACAGAGGGGTGCAATTTGTTTCATTGTTTTGGAGAGCCTTCTGTAAAAAGTTGGAGATTGATCTGTCCTTCTCCTCTGCCTTCCATCCTGAAACTAATGGCCAAACTGAGAGGACTAATCAGTCTCTAGAACAATATTTAAAGTGTTTTATCTCTGACTGTCAATATGATTGGGTCTCATTCATTCCCCTCGCCGAATTTTCCCTTAATAACTGGGTCAGTAACTCGTCAGGGGTCTCCCCCTTTTTCTGTAATTTTGGGTTTAATCCACGGTTCTCCTCCGTTTCACCTGGTAGTTCCAACAATCCCGAGGTAGAGGTCGTTCATCGGGAACTGTGCACAGTCTGGGCCCAGGTTCAGAAGAACCTAGAGGCGTCCCAGAGCGTACAAAAAACTCATGCTGATAGAAGACGTTCTGTTAACCCCTTGTTTATGTTTGGGGATCTGGTGTGGTTATCGTCTAGGAACTTGCGCCTTAAGGTCCCGTCCAAGAAGTTTGCTCCCCGGTTTATTGGGCCGTATAAGGTCATTGAAGTCCTCAATCCTGTCTCCTTCCGACTGGAGTTGCCCCCATCTTTTCGAATACACGACGTGTTTCATGCCTCCCTCCTTAAACGCTGCTCCCCGTCCTTGGCTCCCTCGAGGAAACCTCCTGTTCCCGTTCTCACCCTTGAGGGGGTGGAATTCGAGGTGGCCAAGATTGTAGACAGCAAGATGGTCCAAGGCTCCCTCCAGTACCTGGTCCATTGGAGAGGATACGGCCCTGAGGAGAGGACTTGGGTACCCGCCCGGGATGTTCACGCTGGGGTATTGGTCAGGAACATCCCCCCCATCATTACACCCGGTAGTCTATACAGGGACGAAGAGAACCATCCTTCTTTTTTACGCAGAAGAACCCTGCTCCTGCCGGGGAGGAAGACTTGCGTATGAAGCCCCGCTCAAAGTTCTCTCTAACATAGGCGGACATAGACAGAGTCCCTGGCAGAGATAGAGGATATACCCTGCCACGGGGAAGGGAAGCACCAGGAACCAGCTCGATAGGACAGTCATACGCCCAATGTGGGGGCAGTGTCTCCGCCTCTTTCTTGCTGAAGACGTCCGCAAATGACGCAAAATGACTCAGCAATCCTGCCAGTGACTGAGGCAGAGGAGGCTGAGCCAAACGAATCTGTCCCAGGCAACGATTGTGACACTCAGGGCCCCACTGGAGAACCTCTCCAGAGTTCTAGTCCAGGACTGGGGCATGCAATCGGAGCCAAGGCAGGCCCAGCAACACAGGATCAACGGCTCTGGGTAGGACATAGAACGACAGCAGTTCGGAGTGGAGGGCCCCTACTTGGAACCTCAGTGGTTTGGTCACAGCAACAACAGGGTTAGGCAGGGGTAGAACATGTACAGAAGCAATTGTCAACGGGCTCTCCATAGGGGTGGTAGGCAACTGAAGAAGGTCCACCAGGTCTCTACAGATGAAATTAGCCGCAGATCCCTAGTCCAGATACGTTCTCTCGCCGGACACTATGGTCGCTGGTATGGATAATTTGGATGAAAGTCCTTTTTTACCCAGGGTTGTCACTCCTAGCAACCCTAGGCTTTGGGGCATTAGGGGACACAGGCGCACAAGGTGGCCACCGAGGCCGCAATAGAGACAAAGTCCCGAAGTGCGTCTGCGTTGTCTCTCCTGGGTGGATAGCTTACCCCGGTCCATCATCACAGATTCCTTAGGAGGATCGACATCTGAGGACAGCTGGGGTTGCTGCAAAGTAGGTCCCAGACTAGGAGGGTCTCCCTCCCGACGAACCTCTTGGAGGCGTTCTCGGATCCGTATGTCAATCCGGGTGGACAGAAGGATGAGGTCATCCAGGGTAGATGGCAGATCTCGAGCGGCAAGTTTGTCCTTAATCCTAGGGGACAATCCATTCCAGAATGCCGCCACCAGAGCCTCATTGTTCCACAACAGTTCTCCTGCCAGGGTGCGGAAGTGGATGGCGTACTCACTCACGGAGGTGTCTCCTTGGCGTAGTTTAATCAATAATAAATAAAAGAAAAAAAGGACACGGCGCCAGATGGAAGTGTAGAAGAGGTTTGTTTTTCCGGGGAAACAAAATATATGCTTTCTTTTCCAAAATTGCAAATACTGGCAGGTAAATGCAATGAAGTGCAAGCTCAGTTTAATCAAGGAAGCCGCTGCAGATGAGGCCTGTCCAGGCTCCTCAAATACCATGCGAAAGGTCCGGAGAAAGGCTTGGAAGTCACGGGTCTCAGGTCCTTGTCTCTCCCAGATAGGGTTCACCCATGCAAGAGCCTTTCCGGTGAGGAGAGAAATGATGAATGCAATTCTGGTGCCGTCAGATGAAAATGTCCTGGAACAGAGGCTGAAATGGATCTGGCACTGGTTCAAAAATCCATGACAGGAACCTGCGTCTCCATCATAGGAGTCCGGAAGTCGCAAATAAAACGCGGGTCGACACTGCCAGGAGGTGTAGTCTGAGGATCAACACTGCCAGGAGGTATAGTAGGAGGAACGGCAGCTCTTGCTACCTGCTGACGAACGAGAGCGTTCAAAGCTTGGAGGAGTTGGTCCTGTCGAGACTGGAGATCCAGCAAATCCGCCCGCATCTCTTGTGACGTCGTCATGGTCTTGGATTGACCAGCGGGGTCCATGGCCTGAGCTTACTGTCGCGAAGGGTTCGTGGACCCACTGGGCCATACCGTCTTGGCGGTATGGCAGCTGGCCAACAGGATGCAGGTCAAAGTCTATAGTTCATATAGTGTACCTGTGGCAGCTCGGACAGTAGCGAGGCAGGCTAGGCAGGAACTTGGCAGCAGGTGGACGTCAGGTATGGAGAGGCAGGTCAGGTGTGGAATATAGCACAGCACGGCTACAGCAAGCACGACACTAGATTCAGGATACAGGAACAGGAACAGGAAACCACTGGGAGCAGGAAACACTAGGGGGCCAGACTAGGGATACAACAACAAAGCTCAGGCATAGAACTAAGGGGCTGGACCCCTCTTATAGTCCAGAGTACTCACAAAGGTCAGGAACGAGGTCCGGTGCGCATGCTCGTTAACTACGGGATCCGGCATTGGTGAGTAGACGCGAGCGCTGGCTTCTCCTGAGGAGGAGGCTGGGGCCAGCGCTTGCCGACTCATGGCTGCGACTGTGAGGGGAGAAAAGGAGCTGACAGCCCGCAGCCACGGATATGACACAAGCATGGAAAGGTGTACTTGCAGTTAGGACTGTGTGACTCTACAGGATAGCGGCACCGACCCATGACCCTTTATATAGTAATTAGCATATAGCGTGGACTATTTTAAAAGTTGATTTGAAAGATCTGCATCTGAAACAAACATACAGGGGAATGTTTGGAAATATTGTCAGGTCATGTATTACTACATGGTTATGGTTCAAGGGGTTAAAACTACCAGACAGGTTCTGATTAAACATACGATGAATTGCAACAATGCCATCTGCTCTACACCAGAACATATATACAGCTCCAGAACAAAGCTCGGTACATATACACAGCACCAGAACAAAGCTCAGTACATATATATAACACCAGAACAATGCTCAGTACATCTATACAGCACCAAAACCAAGCTCAGTACATATATACAGCACCAGAAACAACCTTAGTAAATATATACAGCAGAAAATTCAAGCTACATACATATATACAGCACCATAACCAGTACAAATACTTTTAAGTACAGAGATCATTTGCAAAGTCAGGTTAGCAGCTTCCAGTATGACCTGAACTATGGTAATGATATACTGGGAGTTGCTTATACCCCAAAAAATAGTACCCTCCATCATCTGTACAGATCATACAATAATAATTAGGCTTCATTCTGACCTGCGTCGGCGTTCCGTGCATGGGTTCCGTCAGACCTTTCCGTCAGGGGAACCCACGAACGGAAATCAAACAGAAACCATAGCTTTCCGTTACCATTACAATTTCAATGGTAACACTACCGTTGCTAATGGTTTCCATTTGTCTCCGTTTCGCAAATTTTCAGTTTTTTGGGCGGAATCAATAGAGTAGTCGACTGTATCCACCTGTAATCTACCACATTTAAGTAACTTAGATGTGATCTATTATAGGTGGAACGTGCGCGTCAGAGACACACAGGACACGCTGACACTCAGTGGCGGATTATCATTAGGGCGGTTCGGGCGGTCGCCCGGGGCCCAAGGCTCCCGGGGGGGCCCATGGCCGAGCCGCACATGATCGCACGGGCCTCCTCATGACCGATGGCGTCGCTAGCACCGGAGGGGGCCCCGGTGCTAGCGGCAGCCACGTTCATTTGTATCTGAGTCCTCAGGACTCAGATACAAATTAATACTATAGGCTGCAGCCGGTCACGTTCAGCTTGCAGCCTATAAGGCGCTGGGAAGACTCCCTGTGCAGTCCGGCGTGATGAGGTATGTATCACGCCGCTCTGCGCATGCGTCTAGTCCGGAGGATTCACACGCGTCCAGCTGGTGCGGCTGCAACGGGGCAAGGTAAGTAAACTGTATATATTTTTTTAGGTGGGGACTATCGCTGTGTATATATTCAAGGAGGGGGGGATTGCTCCGTTACACTATATACAAGGGGGAGTGCTGGGTGGCTCTATATACAAGGGGGAGGGTAGCACTGTGTGGGCCTGTATACAAAGGGGGGAGTGCTCTGTGTCACTATATAAAAGGGGGGGGTGCTATGTGGCCCTATATGCAAGGGGGGATCGCTGTGTGGCCCTATATACAAAGGGGGAGCGCTGTGTGACACTATATACAAAGGGGGGAGCACTGTGTGACACTATGTACAAAGGGGGAGGGCTGTGTAGCACTATCCACAGCGGTATGTGTGTGGCGCTCTTTATAGGGGGAACTTTTTGGCACTATTTACAAGAGGGGAGGGCTATGTGTCACTCTCTACAGGGGGGCTGTGTGTAACACTCTCTATGGGGGGATGTGTGATATCTACAGGGGGATGTATGTGGCGCTATCTATGGGGGTGTGTAATATCTACAGGGGCTCTGTATGGCACTATGTACAGGGGGCTGTGTGTAACGCTCTCTATGGGGGGTATGTGTGATATCTACAGGGGGCTGTGTGTGGCGCTATCTATGGGGGTGTGTAATATCTACAGGGGCTGTGTGTGGCACTATGTACAGGGGGCTGTGTGTATGTGGTGTTTTACAGTGTGTGGTATTATTATATTCAGGCGCTCAGTGTTTGGTGATATTATATTTAGGGGCACAGTATGTGGCACCATGATAACTTTATTTTCGTTTATAGGTGTGGAAATGTTGGAAAAGTGAGGAGCCGAAGGCATCTGAGTGGCAAATTCTGCAGAAATGAGTCATGGCCGGGAGAAGTCGTCATGAGCTCTGGACCGGATGGAGAAGAAAAGAGGAAAAAAACGACTAGAATCTGAGACGTCGTCACCTGTGAGTCACTAGATTTATAGAGAATCTGTCACCTCTCCTGACATGTTTATTATAGGAAATCCTTGTATTTCACAAAAAGTCTTTCTGCAATCCAGGACTACCAGACAATTCCCCTTGTCAGGAGGACATGTCCCTGCACAGTCTGATACTGTCAGTATGTAGGGACACAGCCCTGTGACAAGGGGAATCGTAACAGCCATTTGTTAATGTTTGCCCAAAAAGGTAGTGTTAAAAATAGTTACGGCGCGGTATGGCGGCGTTGCGGAATGGGGGCCCAAGTTTGGGTAACAGCCCAGGGCCCATGGTCTACTTAATCCGCCACGGCTGACACTGAACCCGTCAGCCCCACGCACCTGACGTGTTCAGGATTCAGCATAACATACAGCTGCTCTGTATACAGTATACAGTATACAGAGCAGCTGTATGTTATGCTGAATCCTGAACACAATAAAGAATACAGGATACAGAGCAGCTGTATCTCAAAAAGTAAAAATATTTTTTAATAAAAACTAATTATAAAGTTGCACAAGACACACTGACTGCCATTTTATAAAAAAATAATAAAAAATTCCCTTCAAAAGGTACACAGCCTTTAATGCAAACAATCAGATCGTAACAACAACCATCGTCCAGTACAACACGTAGCACATGCAGTTTTACCAAAAGTCGGTGCGGTTTTCAAATGATTGTTAGGCTGGGTTCACACGACCTATTTTCAGACGTAAACGAGGCACATTATGCCTCGTTTTACGTCTGAAAATAGGGCTGCAATACGTCGGCAAACATCTGCCCATTCATTTGAATGGGTTTGCCGACGTATTGTGCAGACGACCTGTAATTTACGCGTCATCGTTTGACAGCTGTCAAACGACGACGCGTAAATTGACTGCCAGTGAAACCAACACTAGTACTGACCCATATAGTTCCACGGATGTAGTACCTCCCAGGTATGGAGAGACCCCAACGCGCGTTTCGCGTGGATGGCTTTTTCGCGTGGATGGCTAGTTTCACTGCAACTTTAATATCTGTAATGCTATTTGCGTATCTATATATGCACTAACTTTGATTGTGCTCAAGACAGGTTCAGTCACCCTAAGTCTATTTAGATAACAGGTGTGGTTGTACGGAGACTTTCTCTGCTTACCACTGTTGTTATCTTCCACTACCTGTTACAAGACTTATCTTTTTGATGATATGTAGCAACACTGCGTATGTCTGTATGTAACTTTCGTTCTTACTGCATAAACTACACTGTAACTACCTAGAACGATTGACTGAATTTGCTCTCTGTACTGTTATCTGCCCAACTTTTGCGACCCTAGTTCCCCTCCTATACAATTGGAGATATGCAGTCCTTCCGATTTGTAGTCTATTTTTAAATCATGTTATTTGTATTGTTCAATAAAATATAGCATACAGCTTATACGCCCTGTGCGCCGCAGTGAATTCAAGCTGAAAAACCGCACCAAATTGTGCGATTGGCTGCAGCGGTCACATGAATGAAACGTCATCCCAGGAGGACGGCCCGGACAAAAAAACCTGAATTCTGGGTAAGTATAAAATTAAAAAATTTTCTGAGTTGCGATTTTCTGCATCGGAATCGCTGCATTTCCGCCGCAAAAAAACACAACATTTGCTATTTGTTGAGGGTTTTACCTCCCCATTGAATTATATGGGGAAAATCCGAAACAAATAAGCAGCGTTTATGCAAATACAATTGACATGCTGCGGATGAAAAAAACGGACCGCAGGTCAATTTCTGAGCCTTTTTTCCGTTCATCATGTGGGTGAGATTTGTTAAAATCTCACCCACTCTGCTGCTACTGCATTAGGGTTTGTCCACACGTAAGGGAATTGCAGATGGAAAATACGCAGAATACAGTAGCAGTAAAGTGGGTGATACTTATCAAATCCTATCCACACGCTGCATAAAATTTCAGACAAGAAGTTTACCTGCGGTGTCACTTCACTACATGTCGCTTCCTGCTGCAGAAAGTGGACTGAATCGCTGCGTTTTTCAGAGGAGATGTCACCATCCCCCAACATTGAGAAAAACGCAGCAAAATATGCACCATTTTCTGCAGCAATTCCAATACGTGTGGAGAAGCCCTTATGCTGCGGATTTAGGGCTTATACACACACAACAGAATTGCTGCAGAAAATTTCTGCAGCAATTCCGTTTGAAAGTCAAAGGCTTTCCGCTGTGGCAAAAACGCACCATATACTGCGGTGTTTGCGGCAGAAAATGGTATGTAAATTGCTGCGTTTTTCTCAATGTTAGGAGATGGAGACATCTCCTATGAAAAACGCAGCAGTTCTGCACACTTTCCGTAGCAGGAATTGACATGCTGCGGTATGTAAGTTACGCACCAAAGTCAATTTCGGCTCGAAAGTTTTATGCAGCGTGTGGATGAGATTTGTTAAATCTCATCCATTATACTGCTACTGTATTCTGCTGCGTTTTTTCAGGCCAAATTTCCGGCCGGAAAAAAACGCAGCAATTCAGGAGCTTGTGGACAAGCCCTTACCACAACGAAATCCATTGGTAAAATCTGCAGTATTTAAACTATGAGTGAAATACATACAACAGCTATAACGCTCTCCACTTATACACACCCACACACACACACACACACACACCCACACACACACACACACACACACACACACACACACACACACGTACACATCAAACACACTATATGCACACACACACACACACACACACACACACTATATATACACACACATGAACACACTATATATACACACACATGAACACATCACATACACTATATATACACACATGAAAACATCACACACTATATATACACACACATGTACACATCACACACTATATATACACACATGTACACATCACACATTATATATACACACACAGACACACACAAACGTACACATCACACACTATATATACATCACACACACTATATATACACACACATGAATACATCACACACTATATATACATCACACACACTATATATACACACACATGAACACATCACATACTATATATACACACACATGTACACATCACATACACTATATATACACACACATGAACACATCACACACTATATATACACACATGAACACATCACACACTATATATACATCAGAAACACTATATATACACACATGGACACATCACACACTATATATACAGCACACAAACTATACATACACACATGAACACATCACACACTATATACACACACACACACACACACACACACGTACACATCACAGACTCAAATATGCACATTACATGCACACATTATACACATATAAAGTACACATTGTAAACAGACATGCACTTACTTTTACGTAGGACATTTGTGGAGGGAGTTCAGCAGGTTGATGGGGTGATGGTCTTCTCTCCAGCACTTCTCCTTCTCACAGCCTGACACAGTGCGCGCAAACATTCTCCCCTCCCCCTCCCCCACGCCGCGACTGGTAACAGCAGCAGGAGGAGGAGAGGTTGTGTGAAGAGCAGGGAAGGGGGGCTGGAGGAGGAGATTTTAGCATAGCACAGGGAGTTTTAGTAATAGCAGCATAGACCACGGCTGCTATTACAGTCGAACGGCATTTCTCAGCTGCTGTGCCGGCCGCCACCTTACAAATGCTTTATAGGGTTATATCCCTGTGACTTGCTTTAGCACTTTCCTGTGTATTATTGCCTTCCCTTATGTTCATATGGACTTCATAATTCACGCTTACTACCATCTTATATTAACTATGCTTATGCATCACATTGTTATGTATATATATATATATATATATATATATATATATATATATACAGTGAAGGAAATAAGTATTTGATCCCTTGCTGATTTTGTAAGTTTGCCCACTGTCAAAGACATGAACAGTCTAGAATTTTTAGGCTAGGTTCATTTTACCAGTGAGAGATAGATTATATTAAAAAAAAAAACTGAAAATCACATTGTCAAAATTGTATATATTTATTTGCATTGTGCTCAGAGAAACACGTATTTCATCCCTTTGGCAAACAAGACTTAATACTTGATGGCAAAACCCTTGTTGGCAAGCACAGCAGTCAGACGTTTTTTATAGTTGATGATGAGGTTTGCACACATGTTAGATGGAATTTTGGCCCACTCCTCTTTGCAGATCATCTGTAAATCATTACGATTTCGAGGCTGTCGCTTGGCAACTCGCATCTTCAGCTCCCTCCATAAGTTTTCGATGGGATTAAGGTCTGGAAACTGGCTAGGCCACTCAATGACCTTAATGTGCTTCTTTTTGAGCCACTCCTTTGTTGCCTTGGCTGAATGTTTCGGGTCATTGTCGTGCTGGAAGACCCAGCCACGAGCCATATTTAATGTCCTGGTGGAGGGAAGGAGGTTGTCACTCAGGATTTGACTGTACATGGCTCCATCCATTCTCCCATTGATGCCGTGAAGTAGTCCTGTGCCCTTAGCAGAGAAACACCCCCAAAACATAATGTTTCCACCTCCATGCTTGACAGTGGGGACGGTATTCTTTGGGTCATAGGCAGCATTTCTCTTCCTCCAAACACGGCGAGTTGAGTTAATGCCAAAGAGCTCAATTTTAGTCTCATCTGACCACAGCACCTTCTCCCAATCACTCTCAGAATCATCCAGATGTTCATTTGCAAACTTCAGACGGGCCTGTACATGTGCCTTCTTGAGCAGGGTGACCTTGCGGGCACTGCAGGATTTTAATCCATTACGGCGTAATGTGTTACCAATGGTTTTCTTGGTGACTGTGGTCCCAGCTGCCTTGAGATCATTAACAAGTTCCCCCCATGTAGTTTTCGGCTGAGCTCTCACCTTCCTCAGGATCAAGGATACCCCACGAGGTGAGATTTTGCATGGAGCCCCAGATCGATGTCGATTGACAGTCATTTTGTATGTCTTCCATTTTCTTACTATTGCACCAACAGTTGTCTCCTTCTCACCCAGCGTCTTACTTATGGTTTTGTAGCCCATTCCAGTTTGTGCAGGTCTTTTATCTTGTCCCTGACATCCTTAGAAAGCTCTTTGGTCTTGCCCATGTTATAGAGGTTAGAGTCACACTGATTAATTGAGTCTGTGGACAGGAGTCTTTTATACAGGTGACCATGTAAGAGCTGTCTTTAATGCAGGCACCAAGTTGATTTGGAGCGTGTAACTGGTCTGGAGGAGGCTGAACTCTTAATGGTTGGTAGGGGATCAAATACTTATTTCTCTGTGCACAAGGCAAATGAATATATATAATTTTGACTATGTGATTTTCTTTTTTTTTTTTTACATAATCTATCTCTCACTGGTAAAATTAACCTAGCCTAAAAATTCTAGACTGTTCATGACTTTGACAGTGGGCAAACTTACAAAATCAGCAAGGGATCAAATACTTATTTCCTTCACTGTATATATACAGTGAAGGAAATAAGTATTTGATCCCTTGCTGATTTTGTACGTTTGCCCACTGTCAAAGTCATGAACAGTCTAGAATTTTTAGGCTAGGTTAATATTACCAGTGAGAGATAGATTATATATATAAAAAAAAAGAAATTCACATAGTCAAAATTATACATATTTATTTGCATTGTGCACAGAGAAATAAGTATTTGATCCCCTACCAACCATTAAGAGTTCAGCCTCCCCCAGACCAGTTACACGCTCCAAATCAACTTGGTGCCTGCATTAAAGACAGCTGTCTTACATGGTCACCTGTATAAAAGACTTCTGTCCACAGACTCAATTAATCAGTCTGACTCTAACCTCTACAACATGGGCAAGACCAAAGAGCTTTCTAAGGATGTCAGGGACAAGATCATAGACCTGCACAAGGCTGGAATGGGCTGCAAAACCTTAAGTAAGACGCTGGGTGAGAAGGAGACAACTGTTATTGCAATAGTAAGACATACAAAATGACTGTCAATCGACATCGATCTGGGGCTCCATGCAAAATCTCACCTCGTGGGGTATCCTTGATACTGAGGAAGGTGAGAGCTCAGCCGAAAACTACACGGGGGGAACTTGTTAATGATCTCAAGGCAGCTGGGACCACAGTCACCAAGAAAACAATTGGTAACACATTACGCCGTAATGGATTAAAATCCTGCAGTGCCCGCAAGGTCCCCCTGCTCAAGAAGGCACATGTACAGGCCCGTCTGAAGTTTGCAAATGAACATCTGGATGATTCTGAGAGTGTTTGGGAGAAGGTGCTGTGGTCAGATGAGACTAAAATTGAGCTCTTTGGCATTAACTCAACTCGCCGTGTTTGGAGGAAGAGAAATGCTGCCTATGGCCCAAAGAACACCATCCCCACTGTCAAGCATGGAGGTGGAAACATTATGTTTTGGGGGTGTTTCTCTGCTAAGGGCACAGGACTACTTCACCGCATCAATGGGAGAATGGATGGAGCCATGTACCATCAAATCCTGAGTGACAACCTCCTTCCCTCCACCAGGACATTAAAAATGGCTCGTGGCTGGGTCTTCCAGCACGACAATGACCCGAAACATACAGCCAAGGCAACAAAGGAGTGGCTCAAAAAGAAGCACATTAAGGTTATGGAGTGGCCTAGCCAGTCTCCAGACCTTAATCCCATCGAAAACTTATGGAGGGAGCTGAAGATCCAAGTTGCCAAGCGACAGCCTCGAAATCTTAATGATTTACAGATGATCTGCAAAGAGGAGTGGGCCAAAATTCCATCTAACATGTGTGCAAACCTCATCATCAACTACAAAAAACGTCTGACTGCTGTGCTTGCCAACAAGGGATTTGCCATCAAGTATTAAGTCTTGTTTGCCAAAGGGATGAAATACGTGTTTCTCTGAGCACAATGCAAATAAATATATACAATTTTGACAATGTGATTTTCAGTTTTTTTTTTTAATATAATCTATCTCTCACTGGTAAAATTAACCTAGCCTAAGAATTCTAGACTGTTCATGACTTTGACAGTGGGCAAACGTACAAAATCATCGAGGGATCAAATACTGATTTCCTTCACTGTGTATATATATATATATATATATATATATATATGTATATATATATATATATATATATATATATACAGTCTTTACTATAGTCTGTAGCTAAACTTATTGTAAGCTGTGCTATTGGCACAATTTTTGCACTATTTCTTCATCTGTGAGATACACGGCCCACTGTCCCTTTTTTTAACCTGTAGGTTTATGGATTCTTTTAACTATTGTAGGTCATTATGTAATTTCAATAAAGTATTTTTCTATTTTCGCATATTTCCTTGTCTTTTTGGCATCTTTTTCTTCTAGATTATATAAATGCTGTACCATGCTGCCTGTGCCGACACTGATTGTTTGGACGGTCTGCAGGCGGCCCACTTTTCAGCGGACCATTTGGCATTTGCCAGAACTGTCCGATGGCCTGTCCGCCGCTGAATTCAGTGCTCTGACATACTGTCTACCCCCACTAGACCCAAAAATAACAATTCTGCTTTCATAATTCCACGAAATGTTGTGCCATTTCTCTTTGGGCCAGTCAATGTGCTCCTTGGCAAATTTTAACCTATTCAGGACGTCTTTTTTTCAACAACGGGACTTTGCTGCAAGGTTTTGCTTGTAACTTTGCTTCACTTAATCGTATTCTGATTGTAGCAGTACTCACTGGTAACTTCAGATCTTCTTTGAACTTTCTGAAGGTGATGATTAGCTGGGCCTTTGCCCTTTTGGCTATTCTTCTATGTGTCTTTCAGGTTTTGGTTGCCACTTCAAGGCATTTGAGATCATTTTAGCTGAGCAGCCTACAATTTGCTGCACTTCTCTATATGGTTTTTCCCTCTCCAATCAACTTTTTAATCAATGTATGTTTTTCATCGGAACAATGTCTGGAACGACCCATTTTCCCCAGTATTTCAGAAGGAAATGCACTATAACCAACATGAAGTAGTGTAACTATCGCTGTAGCAGCCATAGCGGCTGCTACCGGGCCCGCGGCATCAGGGGCCCCGTGCCATCTGCCAGGATGGCCCCCCCATGCCTGGTGGCGCCGCTAGCAGCAGCTATAGATGCTGCAGAAGTAGCGACGCCACATTCAATAGTATCTGCGTCCTTACGTGGTACATAACATTGACGGGGCAGATGATTACAGACATGGCAGATGACACCAGACATGGCAGATGATTCACACGCCTCTAACTAAAGGCTTAGGTACAGGAAACAACACAGCAACAGGATACAGAAAGTGGGAACACTGGGAGCAGGATACAAGTAAGGGACTTTTTTCAATACGAACATGGGTAGACAACAACAACAATGCTTAGGCAAGTAGTGGAAGGGCGGAGCGCTTTTTATAATCCAGGGTGATCTGGTGATTGGTTAGGGAACTTTTAGTATGCGTGCGCGTTGGCCTTTTAAGGTCGGGGACGAGCGCACAAACCTCATCACACAGTCCAAGACAGTACGGCCGCATGAGCTGGCGTCTCCGAGGAGGTAGACGCTGGCAGGAGGCCAAGAGCCTGCGGTCGCGGCCGTCCGACTTTGGGGGGCAGGGGCGGGCTGTATAGCACCGTCTACAGGGGAGGCAGTATAGCACTGTCTACAGGGGGGCTGTATGGCACAATCTACACACACACACACACACACACACACACACACACACACGCACAGAAACATATACAAATAGATAAAAGGCACATATCTACAAGTGCAAATACAGACCCATTCACATACAGACCCATATATACCCACACAGGCACATATATATACACAGTGAAGATAATGTAGTAGATTGTTAACTGCAGTCCTATGTAACACCACAGATAACACAGTGATAAATCTCTGAGTACAGATAATGCAGTGGATGTTATCTGCAGCCCTATGTAACACCACAGATGAAACACTGTGATTACTATACCCACGCAGGCATATATAGACACACACATATATATATATATATATATATATATATATATATATATATATATATATATGTAGATGCACTTTAAAAATATTATCTCCATTAATTAATTGCCATAAACTTGTTAAAGTTTTATAGATTACATATATAAAAATGTGGTGTTTCCCTTAAAGGGCAGCATAGTATATAGGGAGCAGCACAGATATCTTAATTTTATTTGTTCTACTATAATACTAAACAAACACTTACAAAGAGACTTATATACACATGCCGACCCACACATGCTGACACACAGGCACATATACACACACATACTGGAACATATACACATTCAAACACAGGAAATTATATACACACATATACACACAGAGAATAATATATACACACATAGGCACTTATAATCTCTCCTTGCTGAGAGGCTCAGGCTTCTTGCAGGGGCGGGCCGTGAGCAGAGCTTCTGCCACTTTTCTACTTCTGCTCTGGTTTCCTCCTTGTGTGTAACCAAGAACAGAGCTCAGTGGCGCCCCCTACATGCTAGAGTATCCAAAAGGTATTGGTCTTTATTCACCAAGCAATACAAAACTGCAATGTTTCAACCCCTGTTGGGTCTTTGTCAAGCATAATGATAGTGAATCAGTGCACACTTTATATAGCGTATGTCATATGACATCACTTCCTGAACAAATTTTATATCAACAATAAGTGTATATCCATAGAAAATACATACTAAAATTAATAAACATCCCCCATACTAACAGTATATAACGCAATAACCAAATATATATATATCGCCAAGAAAGCACCTGTATATCAGTAGGTTCGAGCTCATTGTGCTGGCAGCATCTGCAGTTCTCTATTGTGCATGACAGGATCTCCCTGTCATCAATATCCGGCGTTTGCCGTCTCCATGGTTGTGCATTGCAATCTCAATGCGAACTGCGCATGCGCGCCAAGATAACATACGCGATAGTGCCTGCTATTAGACATTACGCTAGCCATCAGAAAACAGTTTGCCTAGGCAACAAAAAGATGCTAACACATCTCAAATGGAGCACAAAGTCTCCATTATGTCCCAGTAGAAGATTCTGCGTGCCTCATCTAAAGAACATGCATATTTCCCAAGTATAAACGCTAACATTTAAAGCATACCCTAACAGATAATATAAATTACAGATGTCCCATATATGGCATCAAAGATATTTATTTTATAACAGTATTGTATACAAATATTTAACCACAAATTTCAGATGGTAATAAAGCCTATAACCATCCAACGCATATAATCTTCAATGAGACAGGCAGAAAATCTCAGGACGAGCAGCATTCCAAGAAACTGATCAGATCGGATGCCGCGATCAGATTATAGCCTCTTTACCTGCCCTGAGAAATCAAAAGAATGTATGCTTGAGTTAATGCATTGAGGTTGTCTGCTAGGGTTTCTACCCTTTAAAATTCTGCCCTGTGGTTGAAAACTTGGGAAGGTGACTCATGATCTAAACAAAATAAAGTAACACAGAGAAAGAATGCCCACAACAGCGTATTCAAGAATATATTCCAAATGTTATATGTAGAAAATGAAGTCAGTTAAAACAGGAGAGCAAGGGCAAAAGATGGTATGGAAACCCCAGGTGTGAGTCACTTAATGCAAATGTTTATTCTGTCTCTATCTAATTATTACTGTATGATCTATATAGATAATGGGTGGTACCATTTTTTGGGGGAAAACAGCAACTCCCAGCATATACTTACCATTGTTCAGGTCATACTAGAACAGGGGTCTCAAACTCGGCCGGGTAAGTGGGCCGCATATAGAAAAAAATGGGAAGTTGACGGGCCGCATTACTTTCAAATTTGATACAATACAAAATTATTGTTAATCAATTAGTTATTTGAACTACTACAACACTATATTAATATAATAATACTACATTACTATAATATTACCGCTAGTTTTAAAATTTGAGATATTTCTCCACGTGCTTATTTCAACAATCCAGCTTTCCAGTTTAAGTGTCGCTAAATGCAGTCCGGCGGCTCAGTTAGCACACATGTCAAGCCGCAGTGCCCTCTGTGGATGGTGCCGCAGTGCCCTCTGTGGATGCTGCCGCTGTGCCCTCTGGATGCTGCCGCTGTGCCCTGTGTGGATGCTGTCGCTGTGCCCTCTGTAGATGCTGCCACAGTGCCCTCTGTAGATGCTGCCACAGTGCCCTCTGTAGATGCTGCCACAGTGCCCTCTGTAGATGCTGCCACTGTGCCCTCTGTAGATGCTGCCACAGGGCCCCCTGTAGATGCTGCCACAGTGCCCTCTGTAGATGCTGCCACAGTGCCCTCTGTAGATAATGCAACACACCCCTAGATAAGGCAACAGTGCCCTCTGTAGATAAGGCCACAGTGCCTCTGTAGATAATGCCACAGTGCCCTCTGTAGATAATGCAACTCACCCCTAGATAATGCCACAGTGTCCTCTGCAGATACTGCCACACACCCACTTGTAGATAATGCCACAGTGCCCTCTGTAGATGCTACCACAGTGCCCTCTGTAGATAATGCCACAGTGCTCTCTGTAGATAATGCAACACACCCCTAGATAATGCCACAGTGTCCTCTGTACATACTGCCACAGTGCCCTCTGTAGATGCTGCCACAGTGTCCTCTGTGTATGCTGCCACAGTGCCCTCTGTAGATGCTGCCACAGTGCCCTCTGTAGATGCTGCCACAGTGCCCTCTGTAGATGCTGCCACAGTGCGCTCTGTAGATGCTGCTACAGTGCCCTCCGTAGATGCTGCCACAGTGCCCTCCGCAGATGCTGCCACAGTTCCCTCCGCAGATGCTGCCACAGTGCCCTCCGCAGATGCTGCCACAGTGCCCTTCACAGATGCTGCCACAGTGCCCTCTGCAGATGCTGCCACAGTGCACTCCGCAGATGCTACCACAGTGATGTCAGGGGCTTGCCCAGAGCTGGAGTCCCGGAGCAGAGCCGCTTCTAGCACTCTGCCTGGGATTCCAGCTCTGCTCCTGACATCACTGTCCATATATGGACAGAGATGTCAGGGGCAGCCCCAGAGCTGGAGTTCCGGGCAGAGCGCTAGTAGGCTTTTCCTGGGACTCCAGATGTGCTCCTGACATCACTGGGACTCCTGCTCTGGGGAAGCCCCTGAGATCATTGTCGATGTATGGACAGCGATGTCAGAGGCTTCCCCAGAGTCCCAAAGCAGAGCCTATACTAGCACTCTGCCCGGACTCCGCTCTGGTGAAGACCCTAATACATATATGGACAGCGATGTCAGGGAATTCCACATATACCAGCCTATACTAGCGCTCTGCATGGGACTCCGGCTCTGGGGAAGCCCCAGACATCGTGTGTCCAAACATGGACAGCGATGTCAGGGAATTCCACAGAGTCCCGGAGCAGAGCCAATACTGGCGCTCTGCCCGGGATTCCGCTCTGGGGAAGACCCTGACACACTGTGGAATTCCCTGACATCGCTGCCCATATATGGACAGTGTGTCAGGGTCTTCTCCAGAGCGGAGTCCCGGGCAGAGCGCTAGTATCGGCTCTGCTCCGGGACTCTGTGGAATTCCCTGACATCGCTGCCCATATATGGACAGTGTGTCAGGGTCTTCTCCAGAGCGGAGTCCCGGGCAGAGCGCTAGTATCGGCTCTGCTCCGGGACTCTGTGGAATTCCCTGACATCGCTGCCCATATATGGACAGTTTGTCAGGGTCTTCTCCAGAGTGGAGTCCCGGGCAGAGCGCTAGTATCGGCTCTGCTCCGGGACTCTGTGGAATTCCCTGACATCGCTGCCCATATATAGACAGAGTCCCGATACTAGCGCTCTGCCCGGGACTCCAGCTCTGGGAAAGACCCTGACACACTGTCCATATGTTGACAGCGATGTCAGGGAATTCGGCAGAGTCCCGGAGCAGAGCTTGTACTAGCGTTCTGCCCGCGACTCTGGCTCTGGGGAATCCCCAGACATTGCTGTTCATATGTGGACAGCGATGTCAGGGAATTTCAGAGTCTCGGAGCAGAGCCGATACTAGCGGCTCTGTGTCCCGCAGGCCGCAGATGACAGCCCCAGGGGCCGCATGCGGCCCGCGGCCCGCTGCTTGAGACCCCTGTACTAGAAGCTGTGGTTTCACACCAATGAAATTTATATTCCAGTAGCTAACCTGACTTTGCAAATGAACTCTGTACTAAAATGTATTTGTGCTGAGCTGTAATAATAATAATAATGATCTTTCTTTATATAGCGCCAACATATTCCGCAGAACTTTACAATTTAGGGGGTACATTGTACATACAATACATATTGACAAACCTAATTTACAATTCAAACAAGAGGAGTGAGGACCCTGCTTGCAAGAGCTTACAATCTATGAGGAAATAAGGGAGACACAAAATGGAGCTTGGTTCTGGTGCTGTATATATGTACTCAGTTTGGTTCTGACATACCTCCTAACTGTCAAGTATCGCAAAGAGGGACAACCGAGAATTTTTTTTCCTTTTAAGTCACGCCTCTAATCCTACCCATACACACCCAGTTCAGCCCATACATTATCATACTCTCATATTGCTTCCCACACAGTGTAATGCCAAATAGCTGCTCCCACACAGTATAATGCCCTCTAGCTGCCAACATACAGTATAATGCCGCATACAGTATAAAGCCATCACAGATACCCCTATAGAGCATAATGCCCAAACAGATGCCCCCAAGCAGTATAATGCCCAAACAAATTCCCCCCCATACAGTATAATGACCCAATAGCTGCCCCAGAGCATTGCCGATGCTCTGGCCAGAGATTCCGCTCCAGGAGGAGCCACTGACGTCACTGTCCATATGTGGACAGTGACATCTATGGCTTCCCCAGGCTCAGCGCTTAAAGTAGCGACGTGCTCGGGGAGTCCTCTCTACTAATGCTGAAGCAGGGACCTGATGGTTCTCTGCTTCAGCATTGGGTTCAACTGTATCTGCTTCCTGAGGATGGAGATACAGTTGACACAGGGAGTCCAGGACAGACTACCGGCCGCTTGGGATAGCGGGACACTGCCCAAAATCCGGGACTGTCCCGCTGAATCTGGGATGGTTGGAAGGTACTGGTTATGTATTTATGTTCTGAGCTTGGTTTTAGTGCTGTATATATGTACTGAGCTTGGTTCTGTGCTGTATATATATTTACTGAGCTTTGTTCTGGTGCTGTATATATGTACTGAGCTTGGTTCTGGTGTTGTATTTATGTACTGAACTTGGCTATGGTGTTACATTTATGTACTGAGCTTGGCTATTTTATTGCATTTATGTACTGAGCTTGGTTATGGTAATGTATTTATGTACTGAGCTTTGTTCTGGTATTGCATTTATGTACTGTGCTTGGTCCTGGTGCTGTATTTATGTACTGAGCTTTGTTCTGGTGCGGTATTTATTCACTAATCTTGGTTCTGGTGCTGTGTATTTGTAGTGAGCTTGGTTTTTGTGCTGTTTTTATGTACTGACCTTTGTTCTGGTACCGTATATGACTACTGAGCTTTGTTCTGGTGCTGTATATATGTACTGAACTTTGTTCTGGTGTTGTATATATGTACTGAGCTTGGTTATGGTACTGTATTTATGTACTGAGCTTGGTTCTGGTGCTGTGTATATATGTATTGAGCTTTGTTCTGGTGCTGTATATATGTACATAGCTTTATTCTGGTACTGTATATATATGAGCTTTGGTTCTGGTACTGTAATTATATAGGATATATTTATAATAACAAAATTGCAGGGCAGATGGAATTGTTGCAATTCATTGTATATTTAATGGGAATTTTGTCAGGTAGTTTTAACCCCTTGAACCGCCACTTTGTGGTAATACATGACCTGACAAAACATGTTTCCAAATATTCGCCTATATGTACTTTTAAAATGGCGTGCACTGTATGCTAATTACTCTTTATAGGGTCATGGGGCGGTGCCACCATCATGAAGTGTCAGAAAGCCCTGACTCAATAGTCACCTTTCCGTGCTTGATTGACATCCCCCTGGCTTTTCTACCAGTCTACTTCAACTTTTTTGGATAGGCCATTGCCTTGTACTCCGTGGGCACGTACAGTACAGCGAGGTCTACTCTGCCTGGCATCATCACTGCACCTCTCATGCCAGGGGAGTACAAGACAATGGCACATCTGCAAGAGTTGGATGAGGCTGGGAGTGATGTAGAACAGCCAGGGGATGCCAACCAAGATCTTGGGGGCGCCATTTCAATTTTCGCCTCAGGCTGCAGAAAAGCTGGAATCGTCCCTAATTTGGCCCACCAGAATATTTGATTTTGAGGGCTCACATTCCATCTACACAAAAGAATTCAGTTCTGGAATCTACCTGAAATGTTGCCTTTTTTTTATGCCGCTTCGATATTTCATAACTTTGTGAATACCACACAATTGCTAAACAAGAGCTGCATGCGATGTAAAAAATGGTCACAGGTTTCATACAGGAATAACACATTTACCTGTCATAAAATCTTCATACTGCGCAGAAGGAAGGCAGCAGGAAGAGAATGGTACCTGCTGGTGATAAGACATTGACAGGGCCGGCCTTAGGGGTGTGCGACCTGTGCCATTGCACAGTGCGCATCATTCCAGCAGATGGAAGGGGGTGCTGCGCTGGCTCCCTTCCCCTGCTTGTTTCAGAAGCACCCGGACCTGGCAACTCAGCAGCCGTCTTGCCGTCCGGGCGCTTTTTTACTCAGTGACGTCGCTACCGCTGTAGCAGTCATAGCAGCTGCTAGTGGCGATACCACACATGGGAGAGCCCGTGCTGCACATCGGGACGAGCCCCCCCATGGCTGGTGGTAACGCTAGCAGCCGCTGCGGCTGCTAAAGCGGTAGTGACACCACTATAGCAGAGAAGGGAGGCATCTTCCTGCTCTGCTATCTACTAGTGCCACTGTAGCTCACTAAAGTGAGGTGAGGTGGAATCCCAGTCCACAGCATTGCCGACTCTGTGACCGGGGATTCCACTCCAGAAGAAGCCCTTGATGTCACTGTTCATAGAAGGACAGAGACGTCAGCGGCTTCTCCTGGAGTGAAATCCCCGATGCTGTGACTGGGGATTCCACTTCATGAGAAGCCAGTTACGTCACTGTCCATAAATGGACACAGACGACTGGGGCTTCTCCTGGGTTGGAATCCCCGGTTACAGTGTCGGCAATGCTGTGGACTGGGATTCCGCTTCAGGAGTTGCCCCTGTTGTCACTGACCATATATGGACAGAGACATCAAGCACTCCGTCCAGGAGCGGAATCCTCCTTCAGTGAGTTACAGTGGCGGTAGTAGAAAGCCGAGCAGGAAGATATCAAGCGGAGCGCTCCAGGAGTGGAATCCCCGGCCACAGGGGGATTCCGCTCCTTCAGGGAGCTACAGGGGTGTTATCTACAGGAAGGGGGATGCTATCTACAAGAGGTCTGTGTGGCACTACCTACAAGGGGGCTGCGTGGCACTACCTACCAGGGTGCTGTGTGGCACCACCTACCAGGGTGCTGTGTGGCACTACCTACAGGGTGCTCTATGGTACTACCTACAAGGGGGCTGTGTGGCCCTACCTACAGGGGGCTGTGTGGCACTATCTACTGGGGGCTGTTTGGCACTACCTACAGGGGGCTGTGTGGCACTACCTTCAAGGGGCTGTGTGGCACTATCTAAGGGGGACTGTGTGGCACTACCTACAAGGGGGCTTTGTGGCACTATCTACAGGGGGAATCTATGAGTGGCGGGCTGATGATCATTTTAGTGAGAGTGGCGGGCTGATGTTCATATGACTGAGTGGGGGTTGATGGTAATTTTACTGTGAGTGGGGAGCTGATAGTCATTTTACTGTGGGATGATGGTGATTTTACTGTGAGTGGGGGGTGGATAATAATTTTACTGCGAGTGGGAGCTGATGGTCATTTTACTGTGAGTGGGGGGCTGATAGTCTTCAAGTGCTTTCCACTTCTGATCTCCAATTGAAATTAATAGGAGGCAGTAAATACCTGTGGCGTCTGTTTGGAGTTCTTTTTGCCTGAGTCTTTTGCATTAGCTTCAACGGCTTAAAAAAAAATTGTAAAAAAAAAAAAGGTCAAACAACGCTGTCAAATCAAAATCTACTTCAAAATTCCTGAAGGAATAAGGCAGATATTTTTTTCCTTACAAAAAATGCTGTGTGAACATACCCTACGAGTGTACTGCTTGTTTTTAATCATTTTCTGTATTTCTCGAAACAATTTTTCGTAGGGGTGTCCTGAGGAAATTTTATTTTTCCAGTGGTGCCTCGAGTCTGAAAAGGTTTGGAGACTCTGTACTAGGCTACAGCATCACGCCGACCTACGTAAGGATTCCGTTGTGGAGCAGCTCAGTTCGTTGTCGGAACGGGGCCTAGGTGAGTAAAATTTTTGGTTTATTAGGGGGCACTGTCTACAACGGGGAGGTGGGGGGTTGTATGGCACAATCTACATGGAGGAGGTGGGGGATTATGGCACTGTCTACAGGGAGGCTGTATGGCACAATCTACAGAGGGGCACTATCTACAAGGGGCGCTGTGTGTCCCAGCCAGGGGAGGGGGGCATTATACTGTGTGGGGGCCACTAAGCGGACATTATACTGTGTAGGGGGTACTACAGGAGGCAATATACTGTGTGTGGCACTAAGGGGGCATAATATTGTGTGGGCACAATTAGAGGCCAAAATTCTGTGTCCTTGAAGGGGTTATAATATATAATATTATTAAATATTATTATACTGTATGGGGGGCACTAAAGGGGCATTATACTGTGTGGGGGCACTATATAGGGCCGGCCCTGGGTGGAGATACCTAAAAGTGAACTCTTCTCAATCATAGTACAATTTCTAAAAAATATTGCAAATATTATGAGTGTGTGTGCAATAAATACAATTCATCAAATATTTCCGGGATCACTCAAGCAGCCCTAATTTATTTATTAAATTAAATTTAGGTAGTAAGACTTATTGATATATTAGTTTGGTTATGGAAAGTACCACTTACCTGACCCTTAAAAGAGCAGCGAGATATCAGTGCATAGTAAGGTTGTGACAGGATGGCTTGATAGTACAGGGTCCGTGAGAAGGTTCCAAAACTCGGAAATCTTTAGATCGTTTTACTTGCACCTTTTAGACAGGAGGAATCTGGACCATGTATGAAATGGAAAGATTCCGGTCTGAAAGTGTCGCCAAGCAAGGTGTGGACCACTCTCTTGGTGTTTTAAGCAAATAAAAAAAAGAGGAAAGTGAGACTGGCTATCGCACAGAAAAAAATTGCTTTGTCCTGATGGGTTATTTCAATCAGTGCCTTCCCTCTGAGACTTTGATGGAATAATCAGAGCAGACCACCTCATTGACTTTGACAAATCTTGGACTGAGAACTGGCATCCTATTGCCCTTCTAAATAACCACCGGAAGATTCTAGTTAACATAATCTTCAATAGAATGGTAAATTTTGCTCCACAGTGAAACTCTCAGTGAAACTGACCAGAGAAGGTCAATTTAAAGTATTGTTGCGGTCCCTAGACTAGGTGAAAGCCTTTGATAGGGTAAATCATGCGTACCTCTGGTCTATCCTTTTGAGATATGGTCTGTGGAGTAGGTTTGTTGATCGGCTGAAAACGTATAGTTAGACAGTTTCCCGCTGGTGAAAAGTTGGGTAGGCCCTCTTTAAAGATTGGGTCTGGCGTCCGTCAATGCCATCCCTTAAACCTGCTGTTATATGTGCTAACATTTGATCCACTCTTATGAAGGCAAGATGAAACCTCAGGACTCAGCAAATATCAGTTATAAAGAAGCACAGAACACAGCATATTGGGCTTCTAGGGGCTAATCTATTCAAGCCCTGTATTGGGATTCTAATGACATCATCAAAAAAGCTGTGATAACTAATGAATAGTGACGCCATCACCCCTTTGACCACATGGCACTAAGCTGGAGAAGTCATAGCCAGTTATTGTCTGTCTAGGGGCCAATGGTGGTGTATCCGTAAATAACAGGCTATGGCTGTTGTATCAGTGTCTCTCCTGTCCTTAGATAAACCCTTCTATTACTGCCATATGTAATGACGGGGTAGGGAGACAGACAGATGAGCCCTAATCTACCCGCCACTCAGTCCCTGCCTACTTGCAACGGCCCATCTTAGGCGACGGCGTACAACTGGGCGACGGTCCGTACGCTCAAATAAGTGCACGACAGACAAACAGACAAGGGTACACAGAAGCTAAGGGAAATGGGGCAGTTGCCCACGGCAACACAGTGAGCAACAAGAGTAGTGAACGAGCCGAGTCAAACCAGGAGTGCATGAGGTACAAATCACAGAGCAGCAGCGTAGTCAGTAAAGCCAGGGTCAAAAATGAAGCAAGGTCAATAATCATAGCAGGAGCAGCAGAGCCAGGAAACAGAAAAGAATCACAGGCAAAGTAGTAGCAGGAAATGCAGGTATAAATAGACAGAGGGCGGAAGCTAGCTCCGTCTGGCCAGGCTGTGATAGGCTCTCCCACTCCTCAGCCTCCCAGCCTGACTGGTAGAAGATCGTGTCACTCTCTCAGACTTAGGAGCAGGTGCAGACTAATTACCCATGGGCGTCGACACAGCAGCTGTGTCTGGCAGATCCTTTACAGTACCCCCCCTTTTAAGAGGGGCCACTGGACCCTTTCTAGGTGGACCTGGCTTATTGGGGAAGCGAAGATGGAACCTCCTGAGCAATACCCCAGCGTGAACATCCCGGGCGGGTACCCAAGTCTTCTCCTCAGGCCCGTTTCCTCTCCAATGGACCATGTACTGGAGGGAGCCTTGGACCATCCTGCTGTCCACAATCTTGGCCACCTCGAATTCTACCCCTTCAGGGGTGAGAACAGGGACCGGAGGTTTCCTTGAGGGAGCCAAGGACGGGGAGCAGCGTTTAAGGAGGGAGGCATGAAACACGTTGTGTACTCGAAAAGACGGGGGTAACTCCAGTCGGAAGGAGACAGGGTTAAGGACTTCAATGACCTTGTACGGCCCTATATATCGGGGAGCAAATCTTTGGACGGGACTTTAAGGCGCAAATTCTTAGAAGACAGCCACACCAGATCCCCGACCACAAACAAGGGGTTAGCAGAACGTCTTCTATCTGCCTGAGTCTTTTGTATGCTCTGGGACGCCTCTAGGTTCTTCTGAACCTGGGCCCAGACTGTGCACAGTTCCTGATGAACGACATCTACCTCGGGATTGTTGGAACTACCAGGGGAAACGGAGGAGAACCGTGGATTAAACCCAAAATTACAGAAAAAGGGGGAGACCCCTGACGAGTTACTGACCCAGTTATTAAGGGAAAATTCGGCGAGGGGAATGAATGAGACCCAATCATATTGACAGTCAGAGATAAAACACTTTAAATATTGTTCTAGAGACTGATTAGTCCTCTCAGTTTGGCCATTAGTTTCAGGATGGAAGGCAGAGGAGAAGGACAGATCAATCTCCAACTTTTTACAGAAGGCTCTCCAAAACAATGATACAAATTGTACCCCTCTGTCAGAAACAATTTTGACAGGAACCCCATGGAGACGCAGGATGTGTTTGACAAACAAGGTAGCTAACGTCTTAGCATTGGGTAGTTTCTTGAGGGGCACAAAGTGGCACATCTTACTGAAATGGTCTACTACAACCCACACCACCGACTTGCCTTGAGATGGAGGCAAATCGGTGATAAAATCCATGGAGATATGGGTCCAAGGTCTCTGGGGAATGGGCAAAGAACATAGTAAGCCCGCTGGTCGGGACCTGGGAGTCTTGGACCTAGCACAAATTTCACAAGCGGCGATGTAGGCCTTAACGTCTTTAAGCAACCCAGGCCACCAATAGTTTCTGGCATGAGATGCTTGGTACCCAGGATGCCTGGATGGCCAGATAGTGCAGAGTCATGATTTTCCCTGAGTACCCTTAGCCAGAATTGCAGGGGAACAAACAGCTTGTTCTCAGGAAGGTTCCCGGGAGCTGAACCTTGATCAGCCGCAATTTCGGAGACTAAGTCAGAATCAACAGAGGAAATGATTATACCTGGAGGCAAAACACATGCAGGATCTTCCTCTGAAGGAGGGCTGGCCATGAAGCTACGCGACAGTGTATCAGCCTTAATATTTTTAGACCCAGCCCTATAGGTGAACAAAAAGTTGAATCTAGTAAAAAATAACGCCCATCGAGCTTGTCTCGGGTTTAGCCTCCGGGCAGATTCTAAGAAAATCAGATTCTTGTGGTCGGTAAGGACCGTTACCTGGTGCCTAGCCCCCTCCAGGAAGTGGCGCCACTCTTCAAATGCCCATTTAATGGCTAAGAGTTCGCGGTTGCCAATATCATTGTTACTCTCAGTGGGCGAGAAGTTCCTGGAGAAGTAGGCACAGGTATAGAGATGGGTGAGGAACCTGGTACCCTGGGACAAGACAGCACCCACTCCCACCTCGGAGGCGTCAACCTCCACGATGAATGGCTCCCTTTGGTTAGGCAAAATCAGCACAGGGGCCGAGATAAAGCACTTCTTAAGGACCTCAAAAGCCTGGACCGCCTCTGGAGGCCAGTGGAGGAGGTCAGAACCTTTGCGAGTAAGATCCGTAAGAGGCTTAGCGATGACCGAGAAGTTAGCAATAAATCTCCTGTAATAATTAGCAAACCCCAGGAAGCACTGTAACGCCTTCAGGGAGGCAGGTTGGACCCATTCAGCCACAGCCTGAACCTTGGCATGGTCCATGCGGAATTCATGAGGAGTGAGGATTTGACCCAAAAATTGTATCTCCTGCACCCCAAACACACATTTTTCGGTTTTAGCAAACAGTTTGTTTTCCAGAACGGCCTGGAGCACCTTCCTGACATGCTCAATGTGGGAGGACCAGTCCTTGGAAAACACAAGTATGTCATCAAGGTTCACTACAAGAAATACCCCCAGGTAGTCTCTTAAAATCTCATTAATCAAATTCTGGAAGACCGCGGGAGCATTACTCAACCCAAAGGGCATGATGAGGCATTCAAAATGACCTTCGGGTGTGTTAAACGCAGTCTTCCACTCATCCCCCTCTTTGATGCGGATAAGGTTATAAGCCCCCCGTAGATCAAATTTAGAGAAATTGGGCCCCCTGAACCTGATTGAAAAGATCAGGAATCAAAGGAAGGGGATACTGGTTCCTTACAGTGACCTTATTCAAGTTTCGGTAGTCAATGCACGGCCTAAGACCACCATCCTTCTTCCCTACGAAGAAGAAGCCAGCACCTACCGGAGAAGTAGAGGGGCGAATGTAACCCTTGGCCAGGCATTCCTGGATATACTCTCTCATGGCTTCACGTTCGGGACAAGAGAGATTAAATATCCTACCCTTAGGGAGCTTAGCTCCTGGTACCAAATCGATTGCGCAATCGAATTCTCTATGAGGAGGTAACACTTCGGAGGCCTTTTTAGAAAAAACATCAGCGAAGTCCTGAATATACTCAGGTAGAGTGTTCACCTCCTCAGGGAGAGAGATAAAATTAACAGATAAACATGACGTCATGCATTCATTACCCCATTTGGTAAGATCCCCAGTATTCCAGTTAAACGTGGGATTATGCATCTGCAGCATCACCAGTACAGAGCACTGCTCCAAATGCATGGAGCCAACAAGGAGTTCAAAAACAGGGGTATGCTGTGTAAAATAACCATTAGCAAGAGGAGTGGAGTCGATACCCACTACTGGGACAGGTTTAGGCAAGTCAATCAATGACATAGCTTAGAGACATAGCAAATTCCACAGACATAATATTATCAGAAGACCCTGAATCCACGAAGGTACTGCCGGTGGCAGACCTACCCTCAAAAGAGACCTGAAAGGGAAGCAAGATCTTATTAGGTTTCATATATACGGGAAATACCTGTGCGCCCAAATGACCTCCCCGATGGACACTTAGGCGAGGAAGTTCTTCCGGCTGCTTATTCTTACTCCTAGGACAATTGTTCACTTGATGCTTGTCATTCCCACAGTAGAAGCAGAGACCATTCTTCCTGCGGAACTCTCTACGTTTTTTGCGAGAGACGGAGGCCCCGCGTTGCATAGGTTCATCCGAGTTTTCCGTGGAAGAATGAAGCAACGGAACCTCGGGAGCCATCATGGGGCGGGTCAGAGGGGAAGGCACAAAAACGTTCCAGTCGTCGTTCCCTGAGACGTTGATCAAGACGTACCGCTAAAGCCATAACCTGATCTAGGGAGTCAGAAGAGGGATAGCTAACTAACAGGTCTTTCAGGGCGTTCGACAGACCCAATCTAAACTGGCACCTCAAGGCAGGGTCATTCCACCGAGAAGCTACACACCACTTCCTAAAGTCAGAACAGTACTCCTCAACGGGTCTCTTACCCTTACGTAAGGTCACCAGCTGACTGTCGGCAAAGGCAGTCTTGTCAGTCTCGTCATATATGAGCCCGAGAGCGGAAAAAAAAAATCAACAGAGGAAAGTTCAGGGGTGTCAGGAGCCAAGGAGAAGGCCCATTCTTGGGGCCCGTCCTGGAGCCGGGACATAATTATACCCACTCGCTGACTCTCAGAACCTGAGGAGTGGGGCTTTAAACGGAAATAGAGCCTACAACTCTCCCGAAAGAAGAAAAAAGTATTCTGGTCCCCTGAGAACCGGTCAGGCAACTTGAGGTGGGGTTCAAGAGGTGAGGTGGGGGGCACTACCAGGGTAGCATCATGCTGGTTGCCCTTCTGAGCCAGGGCTTGTACCTGTAGGGAGAGGCCCTGCATTTGCTGAGCCAGGGTCTCAAGGGGGTCCATAGTTGTGTCAGGGACCAGGGTAGAAAACGTATATGGGCCTGTGATTATGTAATGACGGGGTAGGGAGATAGACAGGTGAGCACTAATCTACCCGCCACTCAGTCCCTGCCTACTTGCAACGGCCCGTCCTAGGCGACGGCGTAAAACTGGGCGACGGTCCCTGCACTCAATAAGTGCACGACAGACAAACAGACAAGGGTACACAGAAGCTAAGGGAAATGGGGCAGTTGCCCACGGCAACACAGTGAGCAACAAGAGTAGTGAACGAGCCGAGTCAAACCAGGAGTGCACGAGGTACAAATCGCAGAGCAGGAGCGTAGTCAGTAAAGCCATGGTCAAAAATGAAGCAAGGTCAATAATCATAGCAGGAGCAGCAGAGCCAGGAAACAGAAAAGAATCACAGGCAAAGGAGGAGCAGGAAATGCAGGTGTAAATAGACAGAGGGCGGGAGCTAGCTCCGTCTGGCCAGGCTGTGATAGGCTATCCCACTCCTCAGCCTCCCAGCCTGACTGGTAGAAGATCGTGGCACTCTCTCAGACTTAGGAGCAGGTGCAGACTGATTACCCACGGGCGTCGACACAGAAGCTGTGTCTGGCAGATCCTTTACAGCAAGATCTTATTAGGTTTCATATTTACGGGAAATACCTGTGCGCCCAAGTGACCTCCCCGATGCTCACTTAGGCGCAGAAGTTCTTCCGGCTGCTTATTCTTACGCCTAGGACAGTTGTTCACTTGATGCTTGTCATCCCCACAGTAGAAGCAGAGACCATTCTTCCTACGGAGCTCTCTACATTGTTGGGGAGACACAGATGCACCGAGTTGCATTGGTTCATTCGAGTTTTCCGTGGAAGAACGAAGCAACGGAACCTCGGGAGTCATCATGGGGGAGCCAGAGCAGAAAGCACAAAAACGTTTAAGTCGTCGTTCCCTGAGACGTCGGTCAAGACGTACCACTAAAGCCATAACCTGATCTAGAGAGTCAGAAGAGGGACAGCTAACTAACAGGTCTTTCAGGGCGTTCGACAGACCCAATCTAAACTGGCACCTCAAGGCAGGGTCATTCCACCGAGAAGCTACACACCACTTCCTAAAGTCAGAACAGTACTCCTCAACGGGTCTCTTACCCTGACGTAAGGTCACCAGCTGACTCTCGGCAAAGGCAGTCTTGTCAGTCTCGTCATATATGAGCCCGAGAGCAGAAAAATCGAGTCTGATAGAGTGACTCGATCATCTACCACTCGGGCTGGGAGGCTGAGAAGTGGGAGAGCCTATCACAGCCTGGCCAGACGGAGCTAGCTCCCGCCCTCTGTCTATTTATACCTTCATTTCCTGCTCCTCCTTTGCCTGTGATTCTGCCTGTTTCCTGGCTCTGCTGCTGCTGCTTGTACTATTACCTCTGCTTCATATTGACCCTGGCTTTACTGACTACTCTCCTGCTCTGCGTTTGGTACCTCGTACACTCCTGGTTTGACTCGGCTTGTTCACTAGTCTTGTTGCTCACGGTGTTGCTGTGGGCAACTGCCCCATTTCCCTTAGCTTCTGTGTACCCTTGTCTGTTTGTCTGTCGTGCACATATTGAGCGTAGGGACCGTCGCCCAGTTGTACGCCGTCGCCTAGAACGGGCCGTGCAAGTAGGCAGGGACTGAGTGGCGGGTAGATTAGGGCTCACCTGTCTATCTCCCTACCCCGTCATTACACCTACACTCGGAACACATTGCCTTTTTTCTAATTTTGCCAAATCTATCAATCTTGTTCTGCTGAGCCTACCTTGGCTTCGTCTACATGCTCTAGTTGTCTACTGGAGTTCCAGAGAGGTCCTCCAATGGGGATCCAAGTGTCTTCACCACTGCCTGCCGCAGGTTCATCCTGTTTTGCCTCCACTGCCTCCGTCATTCTCTGATCTACCCAAACATTATGGCAGCTTTGCGGACGTCTTTTGCAAGAAGGAGGCAGAGGCTCTTCCACCTCATCGTTCCTATGATTGTCCTATTGAACTGCTTCCCGATGTCTCACCCCCTCGTGGACGAGTCTATGTTATCTCCTTGCCAGAGAGCCAGACCATGTCGACTTATGTCAAGGAGAACTTGGATCTCTTTGGCCATGAATCGATTACTGAGGTTTGAACCAAATCACGGTAAAAAAAATACCCCTAGCCGCTAATCTCAGAGCTCTTCGACAGAATTTGTGGGGCCAAGATTTTTACAACGCTGGATCTACGCGAGGCTTATAACTTGATCCGTGTCAGCAAGGGTGACGAGTGGAAAACCGCATTCAACACCTGAGACGGTCACAGCGAATATCTTGTGATGCCCTTTGGATTGTGTAACGCTCCAGCTGTGTTCCAGGAATTTGTAAATGGCATCTTCCAGGATCTGTTGTATGTCTGTGTGGTGGTGTATCTGGACGACATCCTGATCTACTCACCAAATCTGACGATGCATCGGAAGCATGTTCGTCAAGTCCTGTTGCGGTTAAGTGGGAATAGCCTATATGCTAAACTCGAAAAGTGTGTGTTTGAGAGGAACTTTCTGCCCTTCCTGGGCTAGAAGGTGAAGTCCGTCTTAGAGTGGCCACGTCTACAGGGCCTTCGGGCTATACAATGATTTCTCTGTTTCGCAAACTTCTACAGACGATTTATCCTGAACTTCTAGTCTCTGACTGCTCCAATCTCGGCTCTCACTAAGAAGGGGGTGAACACCAAGGTTTGGCCTCCGGAAGCAGATTTATCATTTACCAGCCTCAAGAGCACCTTCACCTTAGCATCAGTTCTTCACCATCCTGACACGTCTAAACAGTTCTATCTAGAGGTTGATGCATCTTCCGTTGGTGCTGGAGCACTGCTGTTTCAAAGGAACTCGAAGGTTAAGACAGTGGCTTGTGGCTTCTACTCCAAACTACTCTCTCCTGCAGAGTGCAACGTCTTCATCGGGGATCAGGAGTTACTGGCCATCAAGCTGGCCTTGGAGGAGTGGAGACATTTGCTGGACGGCGCTAATCATCCTATCATCATTTATACGGATCACAAGAAACTCATGTACCTACAGTCTGCACAACGATGAAATCCTTGCCAAGTCAGATAGTCGCTGTTTTTCGCCCGATTTCAATTCCTGCTGCACTTCCGTCCTGTAGACCAAAATGTGAAGGCTGATACCCTGTCTCAGTCATTTGAAACTGATGACTCTGAGGAAATGCCTCAATATATCATAGATCCTTCCAGGATTATTGCCGCTAACCCTTTGCAAATTAGAGACATTCCCCCCGGAAAGACTTTTGTTCGTCCTGCAGGCAGGAAGATAATTCTCCTCTGGGGACACAATTCCAAACTGGCTGGGCACTCTGGTGTCCGTAAGACACTGGACTTGATATCTCATCACTACTGGTGGCCCACGCTGCCTAGAAATGTTGTGGACTATGTTTCCTCATGTACAAACTGTGCCTCAAACAAGTCCACACATTGCAAAACTGCTCGTCTGCTCCTACCCCTGCCAGTGCCCGATGCCCCTTGGCAACATATCGCTATGGACTTTATTGCAGACCTTCCTACTTCGGCTGGATTTACTAAAATGGCACATTTCGTTCCTTTGACTGGCCTTCTGTCTGCTCCTCGTCTGGCAAATCTGTTCATTCTGCACATCTCTCGTCTGCACAGACTACCTCTGCATATTGTCTCGGATCGAGGTATACAGTCCATATCCAAATTCTGGAGAGCCCTGTGCAATCTGCTAGATCTGAAGCTGGACTTCTCTTCTGCCTATCACCCACAGTCTAATGGTCAAGTGGAGAGGACCAATCAAATATTAGAGAATTACCTTCGTCATTTTGTTTCTGCCCAACATGATAATTGGGTAAAACTTCTACCTTGGGCAGAATTCTCTTACAATAACCATACAAGTGAGTCTACTGCCACTTGTCCTTTCTACATTGTGTACATTCAGCATCCATGAGTTCCTCTTCCTGTGCCAGCCATGACTCAAGTACCAGCAGCTAATTCTTAATTTGGGACTTTCATTCACATCTGGCAGCAAACCAAGTCTGCAATCCTTCAGGCAGTTGATTGCATGCAAAGGCACGCCGATAGAAAAATAAAGTTTTCTCCTCAATCTTCTCCCGGAGTCAAGATCTGGCTATCTTCAAGATGAAACATTCTTCTCAAGATGCCTTCTCACAAATTCACTCCTAATTCCTCGGTCCTTTCGAAGTCTTGCAATGAATAAACCATGTGTCCTATAGGCTTCGGCTGCCTCCTACTGTCAGGATTCCCAACTTGTTCCATGTGTCCCTCCTTTAGCCTGTGGTTCTGAAGCACTATAGTAAATCTCCTAGTTCTGCAGTTGCTCCCAGCAGTTCTTCTTACATCTTCGAGGTGAAGGAGATTCTGGACTACAGGAGATTAGGAGAAAGGACTTTTTATCTGGTGGACCGGAAAGGGTTTGGTCCTGAGGAGAGGTCTTGGGAGCCAGAAGAGAACCTTAATGTCCCTACCTTCATTAAAAATTCCTCTCACTCTCTGGACCCAAGAATACGGAGCATAAGAGGGGGTACTGTAACGGCCGCGGACAGCTGCCTTCCCTCACCTCCCAATGGCCGCGACCTCTGTCTTCTTGCCAGCGTCTTCCTCCCCGGAGACGTTAGCACATGCCGCCGTACTGCTCTACAGCCTCCTCTAGGGTGCGCGCGCTAGTCTCTGGCCTTAAAGGATCAGGGCACGCACATGCAAAAAGTTACATAATCAATCTCCGGATCACCCTGGACTATAAAAATGGCTCTGCCCTTCCAGTTCTTGCCTGAGTGTTGTTGTTGACTACCCATGTTCGTATTGAAAATGGTCCCTTAGTTGTATCCTGCTCCCAGTGTTCCCGTAACCTGCTTCCCTTATTCTATTGCTTTGTTTGTTCCTGAGCCTAAGCCTATTATTGAAGTCATGTGTGCCTCATCTGTTACGTCTGGTATCATCTGCCAAGTCTGGTATCATCTGCCACGTCAAGCATCATCAGTGCCACGAACCATCTGTGCCAAAGCTTCTGCTACACCTCGTGTCTGTCTGGATGCTTACAGGTACGCTTGTGCTATAGACTTTTGCATAGACTGTTGTTTATCAAGCTGCCATTATGGCGGAGCGGCCTAGTGGGTCCACATACCCCAGGACTGTGACAAGTACTACTTATAACCGGGGACCATTCAGAGTAGGAATCATTGACCACATCTCTCTGGATACGGTCCTTGAGACAATTTTCAATCCAATCACATACAATACTTTCTAAACCTATAGTCCTTAGGCGTCTATGAGGCGACAATGTCAAAGTCCAAAAACACTATATCCACAGCGGCCCCTCTGTCTAGGCTTCTACTCACCTCTTCATAAAAACAAATCAGATTGGTTTGACAACCTGTTGCATCTCCAACATCTTTTCAGCTTGAGGTCATGCAGGGGCGTAGCTAGGGGGGGGGGCAGGTGGAGCATGTGCCCCGGGCACAACTAAGGGAGAAGGTAGGGGGGCGCCGGGCATGATACCATGTGTCAGGTTGAGCTGCTGGCTTCAGGCGGCAGCTTTCAGTATTGTGTGGGGGCAGCAAAAGAGAGGCCACCACACAGACGCTGTAAATATTAGACCAGTGTCCCTCACGCAGGACTTGTTTCTCTACCCTGAATGTCCCCTTCTCTGTTCCAGCTGTTCTATCATTAGCTGTCAGCAGTCGGGGACGAGAAGGGGAGAGGTGGAGGAAGTCTGCAGAGACAGTACAGGCAGAATGCAGATCAGGGAAGTTTACATCAGGCTCTCCTCCTTTCATATCGGACCGAAGCAGTGATAACAGCTAGAAGCTAATAACAGAGCCTGGTGTGCACTCTGCCAGACCTCCTCTAGGGGCAGCACTGTACCTACAGGCTCTCTACCTCTCCTCCACCTGACTACTGAACTCCAGGCAACCATCACTGCTGACCTATGAAGAGGCTCCAAGTTCTTGACCAGACTGTCTGCATGTGAAAAGTCCAGCTACCTATAAAAGGTACTGTAAGTGTATATGTGTGTGTGTATTCTGTCTGTCTATCTGTGTATGTCTCTATCTATTATCTATCTATCTATCTATCTATCTATCTATCTATCTATCTATCTCATGTCTATCTATCTCATGTTTATTTATATCTATCTATCTACGCATTCCAAATTATTATGCAAATGTTATTTTCCTAAATAGTCGATGCAAATGACAGTCAGTATAATCTTCAAGCCATCAACCGTTGGAGTATAATGCAAATTTTATTGAACAAATCCACTAATGATAACAGATTTTTTTTTAGAAGTAAAAAACTCAAAATGCACTGTTTCAAATTATTATGCACAACAGAGATCAAAACATTTTAAAGGTTGTAAAGAGAACTAAAATGGTAATTTGTTGCATTTGCAGCATCAGGACGTCATATTTACAGAAATCAAAAGCTCTTTCAATCAAAAAAAACTTAGCAGGCCAAGTTACAAGTTAACATAGGACCCCTTCTTTGATATCACCTTCACAATTCATGCATCCATTGAATTTGTGAGTATTTGGACATTTTCTGCTTGAATATCTTTGCAGGATGTCAGAATAGCCTCCCAGAGATTCTGTTTTGATGTGAACTGCCTCCCACCCTCATAGATATTTTGCTTGAGGATGCTCCAAAGGTTCTCAATAGGGTTGAGGTCAGGGGAACATGGGGGCCACACCATGAGTTTCTCTCCTTTTATGCCCATAGCAGCCAATGACACAGAGGTATTCTTTGCAGCATGAGATGGTGCATTGTCATGCATGAAGATAATTTTGCTACGGAAGGCACGGTTCTTCTTTTTGTACCACGGAAGAAAGTGGTCAGTCATAAACTCTACATACTTTGCAGAGGTCATTTTCACACCGTCAGGGACCCTAAAGGGGTCTACCAGCTCTCTCCCTGTGATTTCAGAAAAAAACATGACTCTGCCACCTCCTTGCTGACGTCGCAGCCTTGTTGGGACATGATGGCCATTCACCAACCATCCACTACTCCATCCATCTGGACCATCCATGGTTGCACGGCACTCATCAGTAAAGAACACGGTTTGAAAATTAGTCTTCATGTATTTCTGAGCCCACTGCAACCGTTTCTGCTTGTGAGCATTGCTTAGGGGTGGCCGAATAATAGCTTTATGCACACTTGCAAACCTCTGGAGGATCCTACACCTTGAGGTTCGCGGGACTCCAGAGGCACCAGCGGCTTCAAATACCTGTTTGCTGCTTTGCAATGGCATTTTAGCAGCTGCTCTCCTAATACTATTAATTTGTCTGGCAGAAACCTTCCTCATTATGCCTTTATCTGAACGAACCCGTCTGTGCTCTGAATCAGCCACAAATCTTTTCACAGTACGATGATCACGCTTAAGTTTTCTTGAAATATCCAATGTTTTCATACCTTGTCCAAGGTATTGCACTATTTCACGCTTTTCGGCAGCAGAGAGATCCTTTTTCTTTCCCATATTGCTTGAAACCTGCTTAATAATGTGGAATGTCCATCTTAAGTAGCTTTCCTTTGATTGGGCACACCTGGCAAACTAATTATCACAGGTGTCTGAGATTGATTACAATGATCCAAAGAGCCCTAAGACACAATACCATCCATGTGTTTAATTGAAAAACTAATAATTAAATGTTTATGACACTTAAATCCAATGTGCATAATAATTTGGAACACAGTATGTCTGTCTATCTATCTATCTATCTATCTATCTATCTATCTATCTATCTATCTATCTATCTATCTATCTATCTATCTATCTATCTATCTATCTATCTATCTATCTACCTACCTATCTATCTATCTATCTATCTATCTATCTATCTATCTATCTATCTATCTATCTAAATCTGCAACAAATGTCAAGTCCCCAAAAAATAGCTCAGTATTTTTTCATAGTTTAAAATAAAAAGACTATACTCACCTACCGTGCAACACATTCCTGGTCCCCTTATGGTCTCTGTACAGCAGCCAATCACAGAATGACAGCTGTACAGAGACCATGCAGAGGACCCGGGAGGCAAGTATACTCTTTTTTTTTTTTTATCTTAGCTGGTTTCCACAGCAAAATTTTGTGCAGATTTTCTGGCAGATTTCCCTGCGAATTCTGAGTTGCATTTGCTGCAGAATTTTCTGCAGCAAATTTTATCCATGTGTACATACCCTAAATGGACACACAAGTTATAAATTCTAAATTAGTATACAGGTTTATACCACCCAAAAACAGATGTAAACCCCCCCCCCCCCAAAAAAAAACCATATACCTCAGCACAGTGTGAAACTGCACAGGGGTCTTTGCATACATTATACTGCATGGGGCATCTGTGTGGGAATTATACTTCATGGGAGAATTTGTGTGGGCATTATACTGTATGAAGGCATCTATGTGGGCTTTATACTGTATGGGTGCATCTATGAGGGCATTATGCTCTATGGCGACAGCTGTAGGGGCATTATACTGTGTGGTGGCAGCTATGGGGGGGATTATACTGTGTGGGGGGCAGCTAGAGGGCATTATACGGTGTTGCTACGCGTGCCGCATCAGTTTTCCCACTTTGTGATATTTGAAAGTTGGGAGGTATGGTGGAATCCCCAGTCAAACCGTTGCCGACGCTCTTCCTGGGGATTTGGGGATTCCGCTCCTGGAGAAGCCCCTAATGCCACTATCCGTATATGGACAGTGATGTCAGGGGCTCCTCTAGGAAGCCCCAATGGCACCATGTACAGAGAGAGGGGTATAGCGCTATTTAGAGGTGGGTGTGGCACTATCTACAAGGAGGGGAGTGTGGCACTATCTACAGGGGGGCTGTGTGGCACTATCTACAGGGGTGTGTATGGCGCTATTTATAAGGGGCTGTATGTGGCACTATCTACAGGGGGCTGTGTTTGGCACTATCTACAGGGGGGTGTGACACAATCTACAAAGGGGGTGTGTGGCACTATCTACAAGAGGGGAGTGTGAACTATCTTTAGGGGGGCTGCGTGACACTATCTACAATGGGATGTGTGTAGCACTATCTACAGGGGGGTGTTTGGCACTCTCTACAGGGGGAGGTGTGGCAATATCTACAGGGGGCTGTGTGGCACTATCTATATGGGGGTGTATGGCACTGTCTACAGGGGGCTGTGTTGCACTATCTATAAGGGGGGTGTATAACACTATCTACAAGAGGAGACTTTATTATTTCACCATATATATTCTCATTAGCCTGTTATATAATCTGCTTAGTCCGCCACTGAGATCTTTATTTATTTTCTTTTAATTTATTATGTTAACTACTTTATATAACTGTATCGCTTATAAAATGTACAAATGGTTTTATGTTCGAGTTACTTAAATAAAATACGGAAAAAAAAATTACATGTCATTGATTGGTAGAGAAAGCGAGCCTGGCGAGGGAGAAAGTAATGTCGGGAAAATGATTCGGGGGGGTGGGCCAAACGGAATCTTTGCCCCGGGTGGTGGAGAACCTAGCTACGCTTCTGGGTCATGTACTGCTGCGCTTACAATCTGTATAATGTTTTGGTACATCTTTACATTTATTGTTCCCTCAATGATTGCAAGGGATCCAGGCCCTGAGGCCTTAAACATGATGCTCCCTCCAACATCCTTCACAGTTGGGATGAGGTTTTGGTGTTCGTGTACAGTGTTCTTTTTCCTACAAACATAGCATTGTGCATTTGTGCTAAAAATTTCCACTTTTGTCTCATCTTTCTATAGACATTTTCTCAGAAACATTGTGGAACATCTAGGTGCTGGCAGACAAACTTGAGACGAGATGTAATGGGGTTTTTTTTGGACCGCAGCAGCTTCCTTTGGTGTGTCCTTTAATGAACACCATTCTTGTTTTTTGAGTATTGGACACATGCACAGAGGTTTGTGCAGTTTGTCTTCAGTAGGTTTTTGCTGTTACCCTCAGGTTCCTTCTCACCTATTTCAGGATTAAGAGCTTAACAGGATGCCCACTCCTAGGAAAAGTACCAACAGACCTGACTTGTCTCCATTTGTAGATAATTTATCTAACTGTGAATTGCTATACACCCAGGTTTTTAGCAATGCTTTTGTACCCTTTCCAGAGACTCTATAACATGTCTTCTGAGGTCTTCTGAAAATTGTTTGCCTTGGCATCTATCGCACTAACCAATCTTTCTTTGTAAGAACAGATTTGTCAGTAACCAGGATTTGTGTGCCTTCATTTAATAGGCAATACACCTGTGGAACTAAAATTTGCAATCTCATCTTCTGAATTGAAATGCCTTTTGCCTAATAGCTCCTAGAGAAGTCATTAACACAGAGGTTCACTTACTTTTTCTCCCTGCACTGAGAATATTTCAAAGGGCTCACTTACTGTTTCTTGCAACCGTATATGACTTATGACACTTTCATTTAGTTCTGATGCCACCATTATAATACTACTTAGTATGAAATGTTAGGCTGAAATTGAAGAGTCATTACTTGTAATTTATTGATTTAAATCTATGCTCACTCTGGACTCAAAGATTCCAGCAGGTGGTCCTTCTCAGTAATTAACATCCATCTTTGTATGCACACAGGGAAGGCTGGCATTCATTAAGTAAGACCACCCACTGGACTCATAAGCTCAAAGTGAGCTGAAATATGAATGAATGACATACAAGTTATACTAAATCTTTTACCACAAAACTATATATCAATCTGACTAGTTCTCCTTGCTCCATAACGTGCTGCGCCAAATTTATCATAGTGGCTCATGCTGCATGACAAATAGGGCGCATCTTTAGGCACTTTTGTCTAACTTTATGCCAGCTCTTGTTTGGCTTACTTTAGATTAACTTTTTTTTCACCAAAAATTTCACACACGCCTACTTTTCTACTGCCCTTTAGTTGAGCAAGATGTAAAAAGTATTTAAAACAGGTAATAAATGTGCTGCAAATTTTAACGCATTTTGAATTGTCAATCTGCCCCAGTGTTGCCTAGAATTTTATTGCAATTGGTTATCTGACATTGCTATTGCTGTGAGACATAAAATGTATGATTATATTGTTCAAAACCATATTTAGCAGGATTAATACTTTGTTCTTAAAATATTGATTTGGTCCAGATAAACCTAAACATTAATCTAAGAATGTAAATAACTATTGAAAATTAGGAGGATTTCTATAATTATATTTATGAGATGCCATTCCTCAAAACGTTAGTTGTTTAAAAGTTGGAACTGTCTACAGGGCACTAAAGTATCAGGCTCAGTGATGTAAAATAATTCAGATTTTCCTTTATTTGAAAAGTTATACCCTAGCTACTACGCGAATATTGTAGGGATGTGGACTTAGTGTAAACGCATAGATTGGATCTTCTCTTGGGCGAGGTTGGTCACTTGGTATCTCAAATGTAAGTTGCTGTAAAAAAGTTGTAAAAAACAGGAAGAGTTCCATTCTGGCAAGTTTTTCACCCAAGCAAGCTCTCCGACCTACAAGAGAAAAAATTATTTTTTCAATAATAGCTCATGTTGCAAGTCAATAACATTGGATAGATGGCTGCATGGATGGACAGACAGAAAGATAGAGTTTCTTTATTCTAAACAAGTTGTAGTTAACCCCTTAGTGACCACTAAAACGCCTTTTTACGTCGGTCACTAATGGGCTTTAGGCTAGGCTGACGCCTTTTCACGTCAGCCTAGTCTAAGTCCTGCACGGGTCTCCAGTGCAGGCAGGAGCCGGGGCTCTGCTGTCTGATGACAGCTGAGCTCCTGCTCCAACGCCCGCGATCGAAGTTTACTTCGATCGCGGTCGTTTAACCCGTTAAATGCTGCGGTCAATAGCGACCGCGGCATTTAACTTTGTTTACAGAGGGAGTGAGCTCCCTCTGTCACCCATCGGCGGCCCGCGAATGAAATCGCGGGTCTCCGATGGGGTGTCATGGCAGCCGGGGGCTTTATAAAAGCCCCCAGGTCTGCCCTGGACATATTCCTGTTAGGACGCGCCGGAGGCACGTCCTAACAGATTGCCTGTCAGATTTACACTGACAGGCAATAATGCTCTGGTATACGAAGTATACCAGAGCATTATAGCAGCGATCGGAATATCGCACAGTAAAGTCCCCTAGTGGGACTAATAAAATAAGTCATCAAAGTGAAATAAAGATTATTAATAAAAAGTACAGTAAAAAAATAAATAAAACCATTTTTTTCCATAAAAAGTGGTTTTATTTAGTAAAAGTGTAAAAAAAAAAAAAAAAGTACACATATGTGGTATCGCCGCGACCGTAATGACTCCATTAATAAAGTTAATATGTAATTTAAACCGCAAAGTGAACACCGTAAAAAAAAAATGCAAAAAACCATGGCGAAATTGCAATTTTTTTCCATTGCCCCCCAAAAAAGTCATAATAAAAATGAATCAATAAGTCCCATGCACCCCAAAACAGTACCAATCAAAACTACGTCTCGTCCCGCAAAAAACAAGAAATAAAAATCACTACATTGATGGAAAAATAAAAAAATTACGGCTCTTGGAAAGCGACGATGCAAAAGCAAATAATTTTAGTTCAATAGTGTTTTTATTGTGCAAAAGTCGTAAAACATAAAAAAACCTCTACATATGTGGTATCACCGTAATCGTACCGACCCATAGAATAAAGGTAACATGTTATTTACGTCGCACAGTGAACGGCGTCAATTTAAAAACGCATAGAACAATGGCGGTGTTAGGGATCTGCCAGGTACTACGTCTAGGTATACTCCTGGGATTAATCAATCCACACCTGAGGCCAGACCTGCTCGACTGACACCATCTCCCACCAACCAGGGTGGCAGGCTCAGGAGTGGGAGAGCCTATCGCGGCCTGGTCTCTCGGAGTTAGCTCCGCCCCCTGCCCTTTATTACCTGCCCTGTGCTCTCCCTCAGTGCTTGTAATTCTTTTGGATTCCTGGCCCCACTGCTGCTTGCTCCAGCCTGCTTCTGCCGTGCTTCTGCCTTGCTGCAGTTCTGCTTGACCTGCTTGCTTGCCCTGGCTTGCTTCTGTCTCCGTGCCTGCTCGGGTGTACTCACTTCGTCCTGGTCCTGACTGTTCGTTCGCCGCCCCGTTTCCTCGTGGCGTTCCGTGGCTACTGCCCCTTCCCTTGCGTGTTCCCTGTTTGTCTTCCTGTGCACTTAGCCAGCGTAGGGACCGCCGCCCAGTTGTACCTCGTCGCCTAGGGCGGGTCGTTGCAAGTAGGCAGGGACAGGGCGGTGGGTAGATTAGGGCTCACTTTCCCTTCACCTCCTTCCTGCCATTACATAATTACAAGCCCTTACCTAGTCTACCATTCCTCCTACGCTGACGCTATCATGGACCCCCTTGAGACCCTGACCCAGCAGATGCAGGGCCTCTCCCTACAGGTCCAGGCCCTGGCCCAAAGGGTCAATCAGGGTGACGCTGCTTTAGTAGTACCCCTCACCTCACCTCTAGAACCCGACCTCAAGTTACCTGACCGGTTTTCAGGGGACCGTAAGACGTTTCTCTCCTTCCGGGAGAGTTGCAGACTGTATTTCCGCCTAAAGCCCCACTCCTCAGGTTCCGAGAACCAGCGGGTGGGTATCATCATATCCCGACTCCAGGAAGGGCCCCAAGAGTGGGCCTTCTCCTTGGCTCCTGACGCCCCTGAACTTTCCTCTGTTGATCGTTTTTTCTCTGCCCTCGGACTCATTTACGACGAGACTGACAGGACTGCTTTAGCCGAGAGTCAGCTGGTGACCTTACGTCAGGGTAGGAGACCGGTTGAGGAATACTGTTCTGATTTTAGGAAGTGGTGCGTAGCTTCTCAGTGGAACGATCCGGCCCTAAGGTGCCAGTTTAGGTTAGGATTATCTGACGCCCTGAAGGATCTGCTGGTTAGCTACCCCTCGCCTGACTCCCTTGACCAGGTTATGGCCCTAGCAGTACGACTTGACCGACGTCTCAGGGAACGTCAGCTAGAACGCTTCAGTGTGCTCCCCTCTGACTTTTCTGCGATTCCCCCCGAGGTCCCGTCTCCTCGCCCCTCCACGGAGGACTCGGAGGTACCTATGCAACTCGGGGCCTCCATGTCCCCTCGACAACGTAGGGAGTTTCGCAGAATGAATGGTCTCTGCTTCTACTGTGGGGACGACAAGCATCTACTGAACACCTGTCCCAGGCGCAAGAATAAGAAGCCGGAAAACTTCCGCGCCTAAGTGATCATCGGGGAGGTCACTTGGGCGCACAGGTATTTCCCGTTAATGTGAAACGCAATAAAATTTTGCTTCCCTTTCAGGTCTCGTTTGCTGGCCGGTCTGCCACGGGCAGTGCTTTCGTGGATTCTGGCTCATCTGCTAATATCATGTCTGTGGAATTTGCTATGTCTCTAAAGATGCCTTGTATTGATTTACCTTATCCCATCCCTGTAGTAGGTATCGACTCCACTCCTCTTGCTAATGGTTATTTTACTCAGCATACTCCTGTTTTTGAACTCCTGGTTGGCTCCATGCATTTGGAGCAGTGCTCTGTACTGGTGATGCAGGGATTATCGTCTGATCTGGTTTTAGGCCTTCCCTGGTTGCAGCTGCATAATCCCACATTTGATTGGAATACTGGGGATCTCACCAAATGGGGTAATGAATGTCTTATGTCATGTCTTTCTGTTAACTCTATTTCTCCCCGGGAGGAGGTAAACACGCTTCCTGAGTTTGTTCAGGACTTCGCCGATGTGTTTTCTAAGGAGGCCTCCGAGGTGTTGCCCCCCCATAGAGATTACGATTGCGCTATCGATTTGGTGCCTGGTGCCAAGCTTCCTAAGGGTAGGATATTTAATCTTTCATGTCCTGAACGTGAAGCGATGAGGGTGTATATCCAAGAATGCCTGGCCAAGGGTTTCATTCGCTCCTCGACTTCTCCTGTAGGTGCTGGCTTCTTCTTCGTGGGGAAGAAGGATGGTGGTCTTAGGCCGTGCATTGATTATCGTAACCTGAATAAGGTCACCGTAAGGAACCAGTACCCACTTCCTTTGATTCCGGATCTTTTTAATCAGGTTCAGGGAGCCCAATGGTTTTCTAAGTTCGATCTACTGGGGGCATATAACCTTATCCGCATCAAAGAGGGGGATGAGTGGAAAACTGCGTTCAACACACCCGAGGGTCATTTCGAATACCTGGTCATGCCCTTTGGGTTGTGTAATGCCCCTGCTGTCTTCCAGAATTTTATTAATGAAATCCTGAGAGAGTACCTGGGTAATTTTCTTGTTGTGTACCTTGATGACATACTGGTGTTTTCCAAGGACTGGTCCTCCCACGTGGAGCATGTCAGGAAGGTGCTCCAGGTCCTTCGGGAGAATAATCTGTTTGCTAAGACTGAAAAATGTGTCTTTGGGGTACAGGAGATACCATTTTTAGGGCAAATCCTCACTCCTCATGAATTCCGCATGGACCCTGCCAAGGTTCAAGCTGTGGCGGAATGGGTCCAACCTGCCTCCCTTAAGGCGTTACAGTGTTTTTTAGGGTTCGCCAACTATTACAGGAGATTTATTGCCAACTTCTCGGTCGTCGCTAAGCCTCTTACGGACCTTACCCGCAAGGGTGCCGATGTCCTCCATTGGCCCCCTGAGGCTGTCCAGGCTTTTGAGGTCCTTAAGAAGTGCTTTGTCTCGGCCCCGGTGCTGGTTCAGCCCAACCAAATGGAGCCATTTATCGTGGAAGTTGACGCATCTGAGGTGGGAGTGGGGGCCGTCTTGTCCCAGGGTACCAGCTCCCTCACCCATCTCCGCCCCTGTGCTTACTTCTCTAGGAAGTTTTCGCCCACGGAGAGTAACTATGATATTGGTAACCGCGAACTTCTAGCCATTAAATGGGCTTTTGAGGAGTGGCGGCACTTCCTGGAGGGGGCCAGACACCAGGTAACGGTCCTTACGGATCACAAGAATCTGGTTTTCCTAGAATCGGCCCGGAGGCTTAATCCTAGACAAGCTCGGTGGGCACTATTCTTTACCAGATTTAATTTCTTGGTTACCTATAGGGCTGGGTCCAAGAATATTAAGGCTGACGCTCTGTCACGTAGTTTCATGGCCAATCCTCCTTCCGAGAAGGATCCCGCTTGTATTTTACCCCCTGGTATAATCGTCTCTGCCACGGATTCTGATTTAGCTTCTGATATCGCGGCTGATCAGGGTGCAGCTCCCGGGAACGTCCCTGGGGACAAACTGTTTGTTCCCCTGCAATACCGGCTGAGGGTACTCAGGGAAAACCATGACTCCGCTCTATCTGGTCATCCTGGCATCTTGGGCACCAAACACCTCATTACCAGAAACTATTGGTGGCCTGGGTTGCCTAAAGATGTTAGGGCTTACGTCGCCGCTTGTGAGGTTTGCGCTAGGTCCAAAACCCCTAGGTCCCGACCTGCGGGCCTACTACGTTCCTTGCCCATTCCCCAGAGACCTTGGACCCATATCTCCATGGATTTTATCACCGATTTGCCTCCATCTCAGGGCAAGTCGGTGGTGTGGGTGGTAGTCGACCGCTTCAGCAAGATGTGCCACTTTGTGCCCCTTAAGAAGCTACCTAACGCCAAGACGTTAGCTTCTTTGTTTGTGAAACACATCCTGCGTCTCCATGGGGCGCCAGTCAATATCGTTTCTGACAGAGGGGTACAATTTGTTTCCTTATTTTGGAGAGCTTTTTGTAAAAAGTTGGAGATTGATCTGTCCTTCTCCTCCGCCTTCCATCCCGAAACTAATGGCCAAACGGAAAGGACCAACCAATCCCTGGAACAATATTTAAGGTGTTTCATCTCTGACTGTCAATTCGATTGGGTCTCATTCCTTCCCCTTGCTGAATTTTCCCTGAATAACCGGGTCAGTAACTCGTCAGGGGTCTCCCCGTTTTTCTGTAATTTCGGGTTTAACCCAAGGTTCTCCTCCGTCTCCCCTGGTTGTTCCAATAATCCTGAGGTAGAGGAGGTTCATCGGGAACTGTGCACTGTCTGGGCCCAGGTTCAGAAGAACCTAGAGGCGTCCCAGAGCGCACAAAAGATTCAGGCGGATAGTAGACGTTCTGCTAACCCCCGGTTTGTCGTCAGGGATTTGGTCTGGTTGTCGTCCAGGAACTTGCGCCTTAAGGTCCCGTCCAGGAAGTTTGCTCCCCGATTTATTGGACCTTATAAGATCATTGAAGTCCTCAACCCTGTATCCTTCCGTCTGGAGCTCCCCCCATCCTTTCGCATACATGACGTCTTCCATGCCTCCCTCCTTAAACGCTGCTCCCCGTCCTGGTCCCCCTCGAGGATACCTCCTGTTCCCGTTCTCACCCCTGAGGGGGTGGAATTCGAGGTGGCCAAGATTATGGACAGTAGGATGGTCCAGGGCTCCCTCCAGTACCTGGTCCATTGGAGAGGATACGGGCCGGAGGAGAGGACTTGGGTACCTGCCCGTGATGTTCACGCTGGGGTATTGATCAGGAGGTTCCACCTTCTCTTCCCCACTAAACCGGGTCCCCTTAGTAAGGGTCCGGTGGCCCCTCATAAAAGGGGGAGTACTGTTAGGGATCTGCCAGGTACTACGTCTAGGTATACTCCTGGGATTAATCAATCCACACCTGAGGCCAGACCTGCTCGACTGACACCATCTCCCACCAACCAGGGTGGCAGGCTCAGGAGTGGGAGAGCCTATCGCGGCCTGGTCTCTCGGAGTTAGCTCCGCCCCCTGCCCTTTATTACCTGCCCTGTGCTCTCCCTCAGTGCTTGTAATTCTTTTGGATTCCTGGCCCCACTGCTGCTTGCTCCAGCCTGCTTCTGCCGTGCTTCTGCCTTGCTGCAGTTCTGCTTGACCTGCTTGCTTGCCCTGGCTTGCTTCTGTCTCCGTGCCTGCTCGGGTGTACTCACTTCGTCCTGGTCCTGACTGTTCGTTCGCCGCCCCGTTTCCTCGTGGCGTTCCGTGGCTACTGCCCCTTCCCTTGCGTGTTCCCTGTTTGTCTTCCTGTGCACTTAGCCAGCGTAGGGACCGCCGCCCAGTTGTACCTCGTCGCCTAGGGCGGGTCGTTGCAAGTAGGCAGGGACAGGGCGGTGGGTAGATTAGGGCTCACTTTCCCTTCACCTCCTTCCTGCCATTACAGGCGGAATTTCAGTTTTTTTTTATAATCCCCCCAAAAAGGTTAATAAAATTTAATATAAAAATTATATGTACCCAAAAATGGTGCTATTAAAAAGCACAACTAATCCCGCAAAAAACAAGTCCTCATACAGCTATGTAGACGAAAAAATAAAAACGTTATAGCTCTTTGAATGCGACTATAGAAAAACGAATAAAATAGCTTGGTCATTAGGGCCTAAAATGGGCTGGTCACTAAGGGGTTAAAGGTAACAGGTCACATTGTAAATACAAACAAGAGATCAGACACGTATCGAAAAAGTATATAAAGTAATACAGTACTCATCTCAAAGACCAGATCCAACGTCCCTATAATCCAAATAATAAAGAGAGCAAGACAGCACTTCTTCTTAGCGATACTGTTTATTTCGCCCTTTGCAAAGTTTCAGCTTTTACTAAAGCCTTGAAAAAAGCTCTAGTTAGAGCTGAAATGTTGCAAAGAGTGGAATAAACAGGACCGTTAAGAAAAAGTGCTGTCTCGCTCTCTTTATTACATTGAAAATGCAGTCCAATATGCGGGCAGCATGCTATAGAGCAGGAGGAGCTCAGCAGATTTATATATATTTTTATGGGGGAAAAAATTCAGCATAAGTTGTAATTCCCTGCTCATTCTGAGCTTAGAAGTCATGCAGGTGGTTCCATTCAGTGATTGACAGCCTTTCCAGCATGGTGGGACTGGGAATTAAAATCCGCCCTGGAATTTTTAAACACACCGGCCCACCGCAGGCCATACGCATTCGTCAGTGTTGGGCTGGAGAACATGGGACCGGTGTAAATGAAAAGAGGAATAGTTCCTGATAACTCTAATGAATCCACTTCTATTCCACGAGAATAATGAACGTGCTCATTATTCTAGAGGATTTTTTTTTTTTTGCGTAATGGAAAAAAATTCAAACAGACTTATTTCCGCTGCATGTGAATGTGGTATAAAATAACCCATTCACTTGTAATAGGTGCAGAATGTTAGCGGATTTGAAAAGGGTTTAGGTGTGGAATCAGGGACTTAGTCCTAATCAAATCCTGCTAGCGTGATCATGGCCTAATACTGACGTATAAAAATTGCAAATTATACCTGTATACAATACTAAAATATCACCGTACTGTAACTAAATAGTATGATTTAAATTTTATATTACGCCATATACACACACACTCACATGCTGGGCACATGGCGCACAGATGAAACCCAGAGGCTGGACAGTGATGTCAGAGGGAGAGAAGGAGTACCAGGCAGAGCGCCACAAATGGCTCTGCTTCAGGACTCCGTCTCTGAGGAAGCCCCTGACATCACTGTCCATATATGGACTGTAATGTCAGAGTGAGAGAAGGAGTCCCAGGTAGAGTGCTAGCGGCTCTCCTCCGGGACTCCATTTCTGGGGAAGCCCCTGACATCACTGTCTATATGTGGACAGTGATGTCAGGAAGAGAGAAGGAGTCCCAAGCAGAGTGCTAGCAGCTCTGCTCTGGGACTCCGTCTCTGGGGAAGCCCCTGATATCACTGTCCATATATGGACCATTATGTCAGAGGGAGAGAAGGAGCCCCAGGCAGAGCGCTAGAAGCGGCTCTGCTCCGGGACTCCATCTCTGGGCTAGCCCCTGACATCACTGTCCATATATGGACACGGTTGTCAGGAGCAGTGTCCTAGGCAGAATGCAAGTAGCGCTCTGCCCGGGACTTTGGCTCTGGGGTTGCCCCTGACATCACTATCCGTATATGGGGCTTCCCCAAAGCTGGAGTACCGGAGCAGAGCCTTTACTAGCGCTCTGCCTCTGACTTTAGCTCTGCTCCGGACATCACTATTCATATATGGACAGTGATGTCAGGAGCAGAGCAGGAGTTCCAAGGAGAGAGTCGGCGTGATAGTAGGATTTTCATTCTATACCAAACATAGATATTTTTAATATTACTCCAAGATATGTATCGTTATATTCATAGTCACTAGTACTGTTTGAATCACATACTTAGCTCTGCGCAGCATTACCTAATTCTGTTCATTATTTCCAGCATATATTCAGTTAACTATGGCACCCACAACAATGACGTAGGACCACCCTCTCCTCTTTACATTCCATCTACAACATTTTCCGTCTTTCAACATGGCGTAGCCCCGCTGACGCCACTTCCGGCGCACGCGGGACACACCTCACACGCATACCGATGTCGTGACTGATACAGACATGCATCACATGAACTCAACCAGAAGTTTCCATGAGTCCTTTTAATGAGGAGCGCTGCATGACAATGCTAGCACCCTCATTAGCGGTTATCCGCTCTTCCTTGCGCAGTCATAAAGAAGGTAAGTACATCAAGGGTATTACATATTTTTACATGTATTGATGGTATTATGATGAGACACTTTACGCTGTAGATGTGAAAATGGACAGTAATTATATGAATTACACCTGGGTTCCTCGCATTGACTACACATTGAAGTCTATTTTACCTTAATATACTCATGTAATAGCACATTATGATTTTGTTTCATGAACCATTTACATGAACCTTAACTACACATACAGTGAAGGAAATAAGTATTTGATCCCTTGCTGATTTTGTAAGTTTGCCCACTGTCAAAGACATTAACAGTCTAGAATTTTTAGGCTAGGTTAATTTTACCAGTGAGAGATAGATTATATAAAAAAAAAAAAAAAAAACAGAAAATCACATTGTCACAATTATATATATTTATTTGCATTGTGCACAGAGAAATAAGTATTTGATCCCTTTGGCAAACAAGACTTAATACTTGGTGGCAAAACCCTTGTTGGCAAGCACAGCAGTCAGATGTTTTTTGTAGTTGATGATGAGGTTTGCACACATGTTAGATGGAATTTTGGCCCACTCCTCTTTGCAGATCATCTGTAAATCATTAAGATTTCGAGGCTGTCGCTTGGCAACTCGGATCTTCAGCTCGCTCCATAAGTTTTCGATGGGATTAAGGTCTGGAGACTGGCTAGGCCACTCCATGACCTTAATATGCTTCTTTTTGAGACACTCCTTTGTTGCCTTGGCTGTATCTTTCGGGTCATTGTCGTGCTGGATGACCCAGCCACGAGCCATTTTTAATGTCCTGGTGGAGGGAAGGAGGTTGTCACTCAGGATTTGATGGTACATGGCTCCATCCATTCTCCCATTGATGCGGTAAAGTAGTCCTGTGCCCTTAGCAGAGAAACACCCCCAAAACATAATGTTTCCACCTCCATGCTTGACAGTGGGGACGGTGTTCTTTGGGTCATAGGCAGCATTTCTCTTCCTCCAAACACGGCGAGTTGAGTTAATGCCAAAGAGCTCAATTTTAGTCTCATCTGACCACAGCACCTTCTCCCAATCACTCTCAGAATCATCCAGATGTTCATTTGCAAACTTCAGACGGGCCTGTACATGTGCCTTCTTGAGCAGGGGGACCTTGCGGACACTGCAGGATTTTAATCCATTACGGAGTAATGTGTTACCAATGGTTTTCTTGGTGACTGTGGTCCCAACTGCCTTGAGATCATTAACAAGTTCCCCCCGTGTAGTTTTCGGCTGAGCTCTCACCTTCCTCAGGATCAAGAATACCCCACGAGGTGAGATTTTGCATGGAGCCCCAGATCAATGTCGATTGACAGTCATTTTGTATGTCTTCCATTTTCTTACTATTGCACCAACAGTTGTCTCCTTCTCACCCAGCGTCTTACTTATGGTTTTGTAGCCCATTCCAGCCTTGTGCAGGTCTATGATCTTGTCCCTGACATCCTTAGAAAGCTCTTTGGTCTTGCCCATGTTGTAGAGGTTAGAGTCAGACTGATAAATTGAGTCTGTGGACAGGAGTCTTTTATACAGGTGACCATTTAAGACAGCTGTCTTTAATGCAGGCACCAAGTTGATTTGGAGCATGTAACTGGTCTGGAGGAGGCTGAACTCTTAATGGTTGGTAGGGGATCAAATACTTATTTCTCTGTGCACAATGCAAATAAATATATATAATTTTGACTATGTGATTTTCTGTTTTTTTTTAAATATAATCTATCTCTCACTGGTAAAATTAACCTAGCCTGAAAATTCTAGACTGTTCATGTCTTTGACAGTGGGAAAACTTACAAAATCAGCAAGGGATCAAATACTTATTTCCTTCACTGTACCTAGATGAGTTGGTGGAGCATACATATATGTAAGGACTCCATACGACCTTAGCTACCACATTCAAAGCAATACAGTCGGATTAACAGTAACATTTATGATCTATTTGCATTAACTGAAACATGTGATTGCCTGTATCTGTTTTTCCCTGTGTTGCATGACTCACTCTTCTTTTGTATATATGTATATACATTATGTATCATAATGTTTGATTGTTTTTATTCATCACATACTATGTAATATATGAAAATAATATAATATACATGTACTTATCATATATTTCTAGTGCTTGAGAAAGGTCAATGTTTGCACCCTGGTATGAGAAATTAAAGAAATTAAAGAAATTTTACTTGAAAATCTACTCTGATTGTTGTGCGTAATACTTTCTACAGTCCAAAATAAAGTGTTTACCTCTACTAAGAAGTGTAAAGTTAAATTTTGCCCCTTTACATTTGGCAATTTAACAAAATATGGTACTTTGTAGTGTAAATACCCCTTCCCCCCTGCATCCTAAGTAAAGTGTCTTTCGCCCACATGCTCTTCTCATTAGCATTGCTGTAAATACAAATTGCAGAAGAAGATAGAGAACAGCATATTAGTTTTCATCCGACTTGCTGCAAATGGCCATGAGGGTCATAGTGTGGTACAGGGGCGTAACTAGGAAAGACTGGGCCCCATAGCAAACTTTTGACTGGGGCCCCCCCCTCTGCTGGGTATCACACAATCCCCCCCCTTGTAGATAGTGCCTCCCTATAGATTCCACCACACAGCGCCCCCCTATAGATAGCACCATACACAGCCCCTGTAGATAACGCCATACAGACCCCCTCTGTAGATAACGCCATACAGACCCCCCCCCCAAAAAAAACGGCCTATAGTTTGTCCTACAAAAGACATGCATCCCCTATCCACAGGATAGGGGATACATGTGTGATCGCTGGCAGCGATAAGGAGAACGGGGGACCGAAAGTCCCCCGAAGTTCTCCATGACTAACCTCGGACTTCTGGCGTCTGCGCAGTTCAATAAAAATGAAAGGAGCGCTGGTCACGCATGCGCACAAGCGTGACCGGCGCTCCATTCATTTCTACGGAGCTGCCGACACAGACCCCGGAAGTCCGAGGTTTGTCATGGAGAACTTAGTGGGGACTTTCGGTCCCCCGTTCTCCTCATCGCTGGGCGTCCCAGCGATCCCACATGTATCCCCTATCCTGTGGATAGGGGATGCATGTCTTTTGTAGGAACAACCCCATCAGTGGCGTCGCGCTGTAGCGGCAATAGCGGCTGCTAGCGGAGCCTGCGGCCATGGGAGGGGGCCGTGCCGGCGGGTGCCACGGGCCCCCTCATGCTGCAGGCCCCGTAGAAGTGGCTACGGCTGCTATAGCGGTAGTTACGCCACTGCGTATAGGTTTGTACGGTGTAAAACTACAGCTCCCAGCATGGCCGGAACAATGGTAAGGATATGCTGGGAGATGCGGTTTCACAAAAAAAAATCATACCACCCATCATCTCGCTGCAGATCATACAGTGACTACAATACTGATTAGAGGCAGAATAAACATTTACATTAAGTGACTCACCGGTGACGTCTCAGATTCTAGTTCTTTTCTTCTCCCTCCGGTTCAGACATCTATGATGGATTTCTCCCGGCCATGACCCATTTCTGCAGTTTTCCGTTTAGATGTCTTCAGCTTCTCACTTTTAAAACATTTCTGCACCTATAAATAAAGTTAAAATTCTCAACACATCTAAATATAACTGTCACACAGAAGCCCCTGTAGATAGTGCCCACATATGGACTCCAGAGCTGCAAGGCAATAGTGCTAACCACTGAGCCAACGTGCTGCCCTACATATAGCTTCCCCTATAGTTAGTGCTCCACGTATAGCCCACCTCTGTAGATAGTGTCTAACATATAGCTCCCCCTGTATATAGTGTCCCACATATAGCCCACCCCTGTAGACTGTGCACTACATATAGCCACCCTGTTGCTAGTGCCCCACAGGTAACCCACCCCTGTATATATTGTCCCACACATAGCCCACCCCTATAGAAAGTACCCTAAAAAAATAGCTCCCCTATAGATAGTGCTCTACATATAGCCCACCCTTGTATAGTGTCTCACATATACTGCCCCACATATAGACCCCCCTGTAGATAGTGGCCCACATCCAGACCTCCCCTGTAGCTAGTGCCCCACATATAGACCCCCCCCTGTATATAGTGGCCCACATATAGAGCCCCCTGTATATAATGGCCCACATATAGAGCCCCCTGTATATAATGGCCCACATATAGAGCCCCCTGTATATAGTGGTCCACACCCCCACATATAGACCCCCCTGTAGCTACTGCCCCACATATAGACCCCCCTGTAGCTACTGCCCCACATATAGACTCCCTATATATAATAGCCCACATAAAGACGACCCCCCCCCCATTATAGATAATGCCATTCACATTTTTGAGGGAAAAAATAAATAAACTTGGCATACTCACATGATCCCGTTCCCACACTGTTCACTGGCGATGCAGACATGCTCTCTTCTGAGCATGTCTGCAGGAGCTGAACGAGCGTCCTCCAATGACACTGATTGGCGGGGCAGAATGACTTGCCCCGCCAATCAGCACCTTCCAAGCATGGAAGCGGCGCGATGATGTCATCGCGCCGCTAGCCAATCAGTGTCATTGTAAGGCACTGGATGGTCAGGCACGGTACATGCCCGGCCATTCAGTGCTAATACATGTATTTGGCTGCCGCTATCACTGGGGCCCCCTCCAGTGCTAGCGACACCTACAGGCATGATGAGAGGGCCTGTGTAAGGCTCGGCGGCGCGGGCCCCACAGTAGCGGCGCCACCGGGCATTTGGGTGGGCGTGTCGGCTGGCGGCACGGGCCCCCTCAAGCCCCGGGCCCCGTAGCAGCCGCTACTGCTGCTACCGCGGTAGTTACGCCACTGGTGTGGTATAGTAGCATTAGCAGTGAGACAATATATCCTCTACAGTACATCGATTTGTTTTACAATTTTTTTAATTCCTATTGATATTTATGTAAGTGACTTGTACTCAAGACTAAAGCTAACCATACACTAGAGATTTTGGATGGACAAAAAGGCCAATTTAGACCATATTGGGCCAACAGTCAGAGCCTTTTTGTTAATTTGCGGCTTTGGATTATTTCAGTCATTGTCAGGTGTAGTTGTTGGACAGTCGTTTATGCCAGAAAACAGATTCACATCCCATCAATAAAAGCCCAGACCAGGCCACAGATCAAGGCAGCGATCAGCGATCTGTCATTTTCATTTATGGCGTTGTTGTCCAAATCACCAACCTTCACAGACAAACCATGAACGGCAGGTCGTTCATAAAGCAGCTCTCTGAAATCACTCATGTATCGCAAGCTCTAGTATTAAGAGAGGAATCAATTATTTGGAATGTGTAAAAACATCAAAGTCCCACATATATGCTCCTGGCTCTAACATCCCATTCAGTTATGGACAGCTTTATTATCTAAATTATTTATTGACCGTGATAGCTTATACCAATAAGACGTTTTCAGCTTACCTGCAGAAAATGGGATAAATGCTTCTTGTTTTATAAACCTTCCATTCTCATCAAGGAAGTGCTTTGGGTAAAATTGTAAAGGTTTCTCCCATACTTGCTGATCTTTGAGCACAGAGGACAGGTTGGTGATGATACTTGTGCCCTTTGGAAAAATAAATAAAAAAAACAAAACATAAGTATGCCATAGAACAGGAACAAGGAAGTAGATGAGATCCAGCGCAAATAAAAAAAATATATTCGAGGAGTATATTTAAAATGGAATCTAGTTCCAATTTTATTAGATAATGGCATAAAAACGGGAGTCCAAATCCCCGGAAGAAAGGTGGATGTATGAAAAGAAGATAGGTATATAAAGCCTACGCGTTTCAGACGATCTCCTCGTCCTTAGTCATGGCTGAAAGTGAATGTTCTGACAATAGGATTGGGGTTTATATCCGGTGTAACACTGTAAAGGATCTGCCAGGCACTATGTCTGGGTATACTCCCAGGATTAATCAGTCGACACCTGAGGCCAGACCTCTGAGACTGACACCTGCTCCCACCAATCAGGGTGGCAGGCTCAGGAGTGGGAGAGCCTATCGCGGCCTGGTCAGTCAGAGTTAGCTCCGCCCCCTGTCCATTTATACCTGCCGTTTTCTCTTCCTCCTTGCTTGTTATTCTCTTGGATTCCTGGCCCCACTGCTGCCTTGCTCCAGCCTGCTTCTGCCGTGCTTCTGCCTTGCTTCAGTTCCGTTTATCCTGCGTTGCTCTGCCCCTGGCTTGCTTCTGCTCCGTGCTCCCGTTTGTATACTCCACTACTTCCTGATCCTGACTGGCTCTTTCCCGCTCCGTTTCCTCGCGGCGTTCCGTGGGCTACTGTATTCCCTTGCGTGTTCCCTGTTTGTACCCCCTTGCACTTAGACAGCGTAGGGACCGCCGCCCAGTTGTACCCCGTCGCCTAGGGCGGGTCGTTGCAAGTAGGCAGGGACAGGGCGGTGGGTAGATTAGGGCTCACTTGTTCCCTTCACCTCCTTCCGCCATTACATAATAACAAGCCCTTACCTAGTCTACCATTTCTTCTACGCTGACGCTAAAATGGACCCCCTTGAGACCCTAATCCAGCAGATGCAGGGCCTCTCCCTACAGGTCCAGGCCCTGGCTCAGAGGGTCAATCAGTCTGACGCTGCCTTTGTAGTACCCCTCACCTCACCTTTAGAACCCAACCTCCAGTTACCTGACCGGTTCTCAGGGGACCGTAAGACTTTTCTCTCCTTCCGGGAGAGTTGCAGACTTTATTTCCGCCTAAGACCTCACTCCTCAGGTTCCGAGAACCAGCGGGTGGGTATCATTATATCCCGACTCCAGGAAGGGCCCCAAGAGTGGGCCTTCTCCTTGGCTCCTGACGCCCCTGAACTTTCCTCCGTTGATCGGTTTTTCTCTGCCCTCGGTCTCATTTACGACGAGACTGACAGGACTGCCTTAGCCGAGAGTCAGCTGGTGACCTTACGTCAGGGTAGGAGACCTGTTGAGGAATACTGTGCTGATTTTAGAAAGTGGTGCGTAGCTTCCCGGTGGAACGACCCGGCCCTAAAGTGCCAGTTTAGGTTAGGATTATCTGACGCCCTGAAGGATCTGCTGGTTAGCTACCCCTCTTCTGACTCCCTAGACCAGATTATGGCCCTAGCAGTACGACTTGACCGACGTCTCAGGGAACGTCAGCTTGAACGTTTCAATGTTTTCCCCTCTGACTGCCCTGCGATTCCCCCCGAGGTCCCGTCTCCTCGCTCTTCCACGGAGGACTCGGAGGTACCTATGCAACTCGGGGCCTCCATGTCCCCTCGACAACGTAGAGAGTTTCGCAGGAAGAATGGTCTCTGCTTCTATTGTGGGGACGACAAGCATCTACTGAACACCTGTCCCAGGCGCAAGAATAAGCAGCCGGAAAACTTCCGCGCCTAAGTGATCATCGGGGAGGTCACTTGGGCGCACAGGTATTTCCCGTTAATACTAAACGCAATAAGATTTTGCTTCCCTTTCAGGTCTCGTTTGCTGGCCGGTCTGCCACTGGCAGTGCCTTCGTGGATTCGGGCTCATCTGCTAATATCATGTCTGTGGAATTTGCTATGTCTCTAGAGATGCCTTTTATTGATTTACCTTATCCTATCCCCGTAGTGGGTATCGACTCCACTCCTCTTGCTAATGGTTATTTTACTCAGCATACTCCTGTTTTTGAACTCCGTGTTGGCTCCATGCATTTGGAGCAGTGCTCTGTACTGGTGATGCAGGGATTATCGTCCGATCTGGTATTAGGTCTTCCCTGGTTGCAGCTGCATAATCCCACGTTTGATTGGAATACTGGGGATCTCACCAAATGGGGTAGTGAATGCCTGATGTCATGTCTTTCGGTTAACTCTATTTCTCCCCGGGAGGAGGTAAACACGCTTCCTGAGTTTGTTCAGGACTTCGCTGATGTGTTTTCTAAGGAGGCCTCCGAGGTGTTGCCCCCTCATAGAGATTACGATTGCGCCATCAATTTGGTGCCTGATGCCAAGCTTCCTAAGGGGAGGATATTTAATCTTTCATGTCCTGAACGTAAAGCTATGAGGGAGTATATCCAAGAATGCCTGGCCAAGGGTTTCATTCGCCCCTCGACTTCTCCTGTAGGTGCTGGCTTCTTCTTCGTGGGGAAGAAGGATGGTGGTCTTAGGCCGTGCATTGATTATCGGAACTTGAATAAGGTCACAGTAAGGAACCAGTATCCCCTGCCTTTGATTCCGGATCTTTTTAATCAGGTTCAGGGGGCCCAATGGTTCTCTAAGTTCGATCTACGGGGGGCGTATAACCTTATCCGCATCAAAGAGGGGGATGAGTGGAAAACTGCGTTCAACACGCCCGAAGGTCATTTCGAATACCTAGTCATGCCCTTTGGGTTGTGTAATGCCCCTGCCGTCTTCCAGAATTTTATTAATGAAATCCTGAGAGAGTACCTGGGTAATTTTCTTGTAGTGTACCTTGATGACATACTGGTGTTTTCCAAGGACTGGTCCTCGCACGTGGAGCATGTCAGGAAGGTCCTCCAGGTCCTTCGGGAAAATAATCTGTTTGCGAAGACCGAAAAATGTGTGTTTGGGGTACAGGAAATACCATTTTTAGGTCAAATCCTCACTCCTCATGAATTCCGCATGGACCCTGCCAAGGTTCAGGCTGTGGCGGAATGGGTCCAACCTGCCTCCCTGAAGGCGCTACAGTGTTTTTTGGGATTCGCTAACTATTACAGGAGATTTATTGCCAACTTCTCGGTCGTCGCTAAGCCTCTTACGGACCTCACTCGCAAGGGTGCTGATGTCCTCCATTGGCCCCCTGAGGCCGTCCAGGCTTTTGAGACCCTCAAGAAGTGCTTTATCTCGGCCCCCGTGCTGGTTCAGCCCAACCAAAGGGAGCCATTTATTGTGGAGGTTGACGCGTCCGAGGTGGGAGTGGGTGCCGTCTTGTCCCAGGGTACCAGCTCCCTCACCCATCTCCGCCCCTGTGCTTACTTCTCTAGGAAGTTTTCGTCCACGGAGTGTAACTATGATATTGGCAACCGCGAACTTTTAGCCATTAAATGGGCTTTTGAAGAGTGGCGTCACTTCTTGGAGGGGGCCAGACACCAGGTAACGGTCCTTACTGACCACAAGAATCTGGTTTTCCTAGAATCTGCCCGGAGGCTTAATCCTAGACAAGCTCGTTGGGCACTATTCTTTACCAGATTTAATTTCTTGGTTACCTATAGGGCTGGGTCCAAAAATATTAAGGCTGATGCACTGTCACGTAGTTTCATGGCTAATCCTCCTTCTGAGAAGGATCCTGCTTGTATTTTACCCCCTGGTATAATTGTTTCTGCCACTGATTCTGACTTAGCCTCTGACATCGCGGCTGATCAAGGTTCAGCTCCCGGGAACCTCCCTGGGGACAAACTGTTTGTCCCCCTGCAATACCGGCTAAGGGTGCTCAGGGAAAACCATGACTCCGCTCTATCTGGTCATCCTGGCATCTTGGGTACCAAACTCCTCATTACCAGAAACTATTGGTGGCCTGGGTTGCCTAAGGACGTTAGGGCTTACGTCGCCGCTTGTGAGGTCTGTGCTAGGTCCAAGACCCCTAGGTCCCGACCTGCGGGCTTACTACGTTCCTTGCCCATTCCCCAGAGACCTTGGACCCATATCTCCATGGATTTTATCACCGATTTGCCTCCATCTCAGGGCAAGTCGGTGGTGTGGGTGGTAGTAGACCGCTTCAGCAAGATGTGTCACTTTGTGCCCCTTAAGAAACTACCTAACGCCAAGACGTTAGCTTCTTTGTTTGTGAAACACATTTTGCGTCTCCATGGGGCCCCAGTCAATATCGTTTCGGACAGAGGGGTACAATTTGTTTCCTTATTTTGGAGAGCTTTTTGTAAAAAATTGGAGATTGATCTGTCCTTCTCCTCCGCCTTCCATCCCGAAACTAATGGCCAAACGGAAAGGACTAATCAATCCCTGGAACAATATTTAAGGTGTTTCATTTCTGACTGTCAATTTGATTGGGTCTCATTCCTTCCCCTCGCCGAATTTTCCCTGAATAACCGGGTCAGTAACTCGTCAGGGGTCTCTCCGTTTTTCTGTAATTTCGGGTTTAATCCTAGGTTCTCCTCCGTTTCCCCTGGTGGTTCCAATAATCCCGAGGTAGAGGACGTTCATCGGGAACTGTGCACTGTCTGGGCCCAGGTTCAGAAGAACCTAGAGGCGTCCCAGAGCGTACAAAAGATTCAGGCTGATTGTAGACGTTCTGCTAACCCCCGGTTTGTCGTCGGGGATCTTGTGTGGTTGTCGTCGAGGAACTTGCGCCTTAAGGTCCCGTCCAGGAAGTTTGCTCCCCGATTTATTGGACCTTATAAGGTCATTGAAGTCCTCAACCCTGTATCCTTCCGTCTGGAGCTGCCCCCATCCTTTCGTATACACGACGTCTTCCATGCCTCCCTCCTGAAACGCTGCTCCCCGTCCTGGTCCCCCTCGAGGAAACCTCCTGTTCCCGTTCTCACCCCTGAGGGGGTGGAATTCGAGGTGGCCAAGATTGTGGACAGTAGGATGATCCAGGGCTCCCTCCAGTACCTGGTCCATTGGAGAGGATACGGGCCGGAGGAGAGGACTTGGGTTCCTGCTCGAGATGTTCACGCTGGGGTATTGATCAGGAGGTTCCACCTTCTCTTCCCCACTAAACCGGGTCCTCTTAGTAAGGGTCCGGTGGCCCCTCATAAAGGGGGGAGTACTGTAAAGGATCTGCCAGGCACTATGTCTGGGTATACTCCCAGGATTAATCAGTCGACACCTGAGGCCAGACCTCTGAGACTGACACCTGCTCCCACCAATCAGGGTGGCAGGCTCAGGAGTGGGAGAGCCTATCGCGGCCTGGTCAGTCAGAGTTAGCTCCGCCCCCTGTCCATTTATACCTGCCGTTTTCTCTTCCTCCTTGCTTGTTATTCTCTTGGATTCCTGGCCCCACTGCTGCCTTGCTCCAGCCTGCTTCTGCCGTGCTTCTGCCTTGCTTCAGTTCCGTTTATCCTGCGTTGCTCTGCCCCTGGCTTGCTTCTGCTCCGTGCTCCCGTTTGTATACTCCACTACTTCCTGATCCTGACTGGCTCTTTCCCGCTCCGTTTCCTCGCGGCGTTCCGTGGGCTACTGTATTCCCTTGCGTGTTCCCTGTTTGTACCCCCTTGCACTTAGACAGCGTAGGGACCGCCGCCCAGTTGTACCCCGTCGCCTAGGGCGGGTCGTTGCAAGTAGGCAGGGACAGGGCGGTGGGTAGATTAGGGCTCACTTGTTCCCTTCACCTCCTTCCGCCATTACAAACACAGGTGCTAATTAATTGTGGTTCAAAAGAATTAACGTGGAACGCTAAAATGTGAATGGACCGATGTCAACACGTGCTATCTGTCAAGATCCGAACACGTGGACAATGCGATGCCCAAGATCGCGGCATACACATGGTAAGTAAGAAACCTTTTAGGTATATATGTTGTTAACAGTTAGTAATTTAGATAACATTCCTAGTCTCGGAAGGTATACCATACCTCAAACAAATTGATAGTTTGCTGTATTAGACCGGAGACAAGCCCCAAGATGGAAAACCCCATATATCAGAACTGATGCTTGGAAGTAGAAAGCTGTGTGAGTACAAAGTATTAGAAGATGTTTGAAATAAAATCGATAATATAGGATAAAATAAAAAGTGACTAGCATTGACATGTAAATGTATATACAGTGAACTAATATTTTTGCATCGAAATATACATATTGCAGAAACGACATAGTAGTTGTGGATATAAGTTGGTATACTGCAATTATAAATATAATTATAATACCGGAGCACATAGGAATATGGTATCATGAACCCGTAATTAGTTCAATAGTACAAAAGGATTAATTTTGTGGGAAAAACGAACCAAAGGCTCTAATTAATCTACTTGGTAAAATTTTAATTATTTTTATATATATTGTTATAGAAAGCTTGCATATAAGAAAATATAAATATATATATATCTTTTTTTTTTTTTTTATCCTATATTATCCATTTTATTTCAAACATCTTCTAATACTTTGTACTCACACAACTTTCTACTTTCTACTTCCAAGCATCAGTTCTGATATATGGGGTTTTCCATCTTGGGGCTTGTCTCCGGTCTAATACAGCAAACTATCAATTTGTTTAAGGTATGGTATACCTTCCGAGACTAGGAATGTTATCTAAATTACTAACTGTTAACAATATATATACCTAAAAGGTTTCTTACTTACCATGTGTATGCCGCGATCTTGGGCATCGCATTGTCCACGTGTTCGGATCTTGACAGATAGCACGTGTTGACATCGGTCCATTCACATTTTAGCGTTCCACCTTAATTCTTTTGAACCGCAATTAATTATCACCTGTGTTACACCGGATATAAACCCCAATCCTATTGTCAGAACATTCACTTTCAGCCATGACTAAGGACGAGGAGGTCGTCTGAAACGCGTAGGCTTTATATACCTATCTTCTTTTCATACATCCACCTTTCTTCCGGGGATTTGGACTCCCGTTTTTATGCCATTATCTAATAAAATTGGAACTAGATTCCATTTTAAATATACTCCTCGAATATATATTTTTTTTATTTGCGCTGGATCTCATCTACTTCCTTGTTCCATTTCTACCAACGTGTGCCGACAAGAGGATCCGTGCGCAGCAGGCAATGGAATTTTTGCCATAAGGTGAGCTGGAGGTTCCCTCCTATATACTTTCTATGCCATAGAACAAGTAGGGTCAGTGGTGGATCATTATATCGGTGGTTCTGGCGGCCACCCGGGTGCCCAAGGTTCCCAAGGGGCCCATGGCTGCCCGAACCGCACATCCTTTTAAAAATCACTATTGCAGCACGCTAGCGCCGCTAATGGCCACACTGCCGAGGGGCAGGGAGAGCAATACTATGGGCTGGGATGGAATAGGGCCGGTGCTGATGGGGAGGGCAGGACCACACCGTCCGGCCTGCTGCCTCTCTGAGGGTGCAGCGGCGCAAATTAAACCAGCCACCGCCACCCCTCCTGCACTAATTGTACGCAGATACAATTACATGCATAAGCACGCAATGACGCTGATTGGCAGAGCAGAATGACTTGCTCCACTAATCAGCGCCTTTCAAAAGACGCTGGCGGCACGATGACGTCATCACACCGCTTCCGTTGTTGAAAGGCGCTGATTGGCATTACAAGTCATTCTGCCCTGCCAATCAGCGCCTTTCAACGATGCCTCCGTTGTTGAAGGGCGCTGATTGACGGGACAAGTAACTCTGCCAACCAGCGCCTTTCAACGATGCAACCTGTGCGATGACGCCATCGTGCGCTTGCTTCGTTTAGCCCCAGTAGACCTGCTCAGAAAAGAGCAGGCATGCATTTACACAGGACGGCGCGGGGATGGGATCAAGGTGAGTATGTAAAGTTGTTTTTTTCCACTTAAAAGTGTGAGTGGCATTGTCTACGGGGGGAGCTATATGTGGGTCACAATCTATGGGGAGTCTATATAGAGGACGCTATCTACAGGGGGGCTATATGTAGGGCACTATTTACAGGGGGACTATAGGTGGGGCACTATATACAGGGGGCGCTAGATGTAGAGTGCTATCTACAGGGGGAGGGCTATATGTAGAGAGCTATCTACAGGGGGCTACATTCGGGGCACTATCTACAGGGGGCTATATGTGGGTCACTATCTACAGGGGGCTGTATTTGGGGCACTATCTGTGGGGGGCTATATGAGGGCACTCTCTACAGGGGGCTGTATATGGGGTACTATCTACAGGGGGATCAATGTAGGGCACTATCTATAGGGGGCTCTATGGGGAGAACTATCTACATGGGGCACTATCTACAGGGAGCACTGTGTGTGTGGGACACAGTGTATGGTCCAATTATAATCAGGGACACGGTGTATTGTGGGGCGAAGTGTGTTGCACTATGAGAATTTTATCTTCGTTTATAGGTGCAGAAATATTTGAAAAGTGAGAAGCTGAAGACATCTGCGTGGCAAACTTCAGAAATTGGCTGTAGCTGGGAGAAATCATCATAAAGGTCTGGACCGGATGGAAAAGAAAAGAGAAAAAGAGCAACTAGAATCTGAAAAGACATCACCGGTGAGTCACTTAATGTAAATGTTTATTCTGACTCTAATCAGTACTGTAGTCACTATATGTGAGTTGATGGGTGGTATGATTTTTTTTGTGAAACAGCAACTCCTAGGATATCCTTACCATTGTTGAGGTCATGCTGGTAGCTGTAGTTTTACACCCTACAAACCTATATGCCAGGTGTTGCACTAAATTAGCTTTTTCTGGTGCTGTGTATATGTACTCTTTTTGGTTCTGGTGTTGGATATATGTATGAGCTTGGTTCTGGTGCTGTAATGACAGGGGTAGGGAAACAGACAAGTGAGCCCTAATCTACCCGCCACTCAGTCCCTGCCTACTTGCAACGACCCGCCCTAGGCAACGGGGTACAACTGGGCGACGGTCCCTACGCTCAATAAGTGCACGACAAACAAACAGACAAGGGTACACAGAAGCTAAGGGAAATGGGGCAGTTGCCCACGGCAACACCGTGAGCAACAAGAGTGGGGAACGAGCCGAGTCAAACCAGGAGTGTACAAGGTACCAAACGCAGAGCAGGAGAGTAGTGAACAAGTCGAGTCAAACCAGGAGTGTACGAGGTACCAAACGCAGAGCAGGAGAGTAGTCAGTAAGCAAGGGACAGTATGAAGCAGGGACAAATAGTTCAAGAAGCTGCAGCAGGGCCAGGAAACCAAACGAGAAGAATCACAAGCAAGGAGGAACAGGAAAGGCAGGCATAAATGGACAGAGGGCGGGAGCTAGCTCCGTCTGGCCAGGCTGTGATAGGCTCTCCCACTCCTAAGCCTGCCATCCTGAGTGGTGGAAGATGGAGTCAGTCTCACAGACATAGAAGCAGGTGCAGACTGATTACCTATGGGCGTTGACACAGAAGCTGTGCCTGGCAGATCCTTTACAGGTGCTGTGTTTTTGTACTGAGTTTTGTTTTGTAGCTGTGTATATGTACTGAGCTTGGTTCTGGTGTTGTATATATGTATTGAGCTTTGTTCTAGTGCTGTATATATGTATGAGCTTGGTTCTGGTGGTGTATGTATATGTACTGAGCTTGGGTCTGGTGTTGTGTATATATGTACTGAGCTTGGTTCTGGGGCTGTATATATGTACTGAGGTTGGGTCTGGTGCCGTATATATGTATAGAGCTTGGTTCTGGAGCCGTATATGTCAGAGCTTGGTTCTGATGCTGTAATTATGTAGGATATATTTCTAATAACAAAATTGCAGGGCAGATGGAATTGTTTTTAATTCATTGTATATTTAATGGGAATCTGTCAGGTAGTTTTAACCCCTTTTACCGCCACCATGCGGTGATACATGACCTGACAATATTTCTAAACATTCCCATGTATGTTTTTTTTAAAATGCAGCAAAATCTATAAAATCAACATTTAAAACGGCGCACACTATATGCTAATTACTCATTAAAATGTCATGGGGTTGTGCTGCTATCCTGAAAATTCACATAGTCCTGCCTCCCAACCCACCTTTCCATATTTGATTGACATCCCTCTGGCTGTTATACATCACTACCAGTCTCCTCCAACTTTCTCGGATGCGCTATTGCCTTGTACTACTTGGTCACGCAACGTGCAGCAAGGTGTACTCTGCCCGGCTGCACCGCGCATGCCAGTACAAGGAAATGGTGCATCCGCAAGAGTTGGAGGAGGCTGCTCGTGATGTAGAACAGCCAGGGGATGTCAATCAAAATCTGGGAGGCGCCATTTCAATCTTCGCCTCAGGCAGCAAAAAAGCTAGAATCGGCCCTGAGGGAGGGACAGCATTTGCAGGGACACGATAGGGCTAGCAGACGTGCGTCACAATATTCACGTTTGCTAGTGGTAGAAGTTGGAACACACCTCTCTGATGATGTACTCACTGCCAGAGAGGAACAGGAAAGCAGGGCGGTGGTCATACGGTGAGGTTAGTGTGATACTCACATCCTGCCCCAGCCAACTTTAAACTGATCCGACGACGCTATGGAGGGATTAATTATACAGCAAGGGGGGATCCATCTAACTCACTGCAGAGGGCTCTATGGGGGGATAATAATTTCCCCTCACAAAGCACTCAGCAGTCAGATGCTTAACCCCCCCTGCTGTATAATAAATACTGAGGGCTCTATGGGGGATGGGGGATTATTCCACCCTTCATAGAGTCCCTTGCAGTCACTCGCATGCTACGCTGCTTCCGTAACTGCCATTCACTACTATGAGAGTTCCGAAAACAGTGTAGCCCAGCGAACTACGCTGTTTTTGTAACTCCCGACCATGAAGTCAGGCAGTGGCTGGGAGGCAGTGTAAGCAGAAAGAGGTAGAACGGGATTTAGGGGGCCTCATTCTAGAGATAGGTGCGGGTCCCACATGTATCTTACATTTATGACATATCCTGTGGATATGTCATAAATATCCCACATGGTAAAACCCCTTTAAAGTGCAACTAAACATCTAAAAACTTCTGACATGTCATAGTGAAATGTCAGCAGTTTTGATAGGTGGGGGTCCGAGCACTGAAACCCCCACCGATCGCTAAAACAAAGTGGCAGAAGCGCTCAGGTGACCACAGTGCTGCTTCGTTTCTGATCTGCTTTTCTCGGAAAGCCGGGCAAGCAGTGTATGGCCGTACACCACTCCAAGCAGCATTCAACCGAGCGCTTCTGCCTCTTTATTTTAGCAATCAGTGGGGGTCTCAGTGCTCGGACCCCCCCCCCCCCACCAATTAAAAGTTCTGACATATCCCTATGACAAGTCAAAAGTTTTTTTCAATGTTTAGTTACATTTTAAAGAGAGGTGTTACCATTTTTTATTATTATTATTTTTTTCTTTAATAAAATAGTGCATTAGTGTGCAACTTTCTAAATACTTTTTATTAAAAATTATTTTTACTTTTTAAGATACATCTGCTTTGTATCCTGTATACAGAGCAACTGTATCTAGTGCTAAAACCTGTATGCTTCATGTTAGTGGCACTGACGGGTACAGTGTCAGCGGGTTGGTGGTGTTGGAGTGCGTGTGAGGGGGAAGGAGGGGACCCAAGTTGTGTCAACATCCCAGAGCCCATGCTACACTTAATCTGCCACTGATTAGGGTATGTTCACACACAGCGTAAACCCTCCAGATTTTCCGCAATGGATTTCATTGCAGAAAATCTGCAGCGTAGTACAGTAGCAGCAGGGGGGAATTAAACAATTCTCATCCACACGCTTCGGAAAAAGAAATCTTCCGAAAACCCGTTCATAAATTGACCCGCAGTGCAGTATTTTAATCTGCAGCATGTCAATTTATGCTTTGGAAACACTGCTCTTCTGTTGCGGGTTTTCCCCATTGAATTCAATGGGGAGGTAAAACGCGCAACAAATAGCAAGTGTTGCTATTTCTACGGCGGAAAAGCTGCGATTCCGCCACAAAAAAATGCAAATCAGATTAAAAAAAAAAAGTTTTGGGTTTTAAATTAATAAAAAGCTTATACTTACCCCATTCTCCGCTGTCACAGCGATGCTTTCTTCTGTTCTTATCCAAGCCAGCCTCCTAGGATGATGTTTTTTCCGATGTGACAGATACAGCCAATCACAGGCTGCAGCGGTCACATCGGCTACATCCTAGGAGGCCGACCTGAACGAGAACAGAAGAAACATGGTAAGTATAAACTTTTTTTTTTCAACCAGTGTTTTCCGCAGCGGGTCTGCCCAAAAAACTGCACCACAATTTGGTGCAGTTTTTCAGATGGAGTTCCCTGCAGTTACCAGGACAGGTACACTGTGTATTTTACACAGCCTTTCCACCCTGTGCAAACATACCCTTATTCTCTCATACTGAACATACTGCCAGTGTAAAACGAGACACAGCATAATTTTATCAAATGTATTTTCTAATTTTTCTATGGTTTGGTTGCCTGCTCAGTAGTTTCTATAGTTATGACTATGTTTGTAGATACACATTACTTCTATATATGCAACTGCTTTGCTACTTTTTAACCTATATCATAGTTGCAGCAATGAAAATATGTGGGCAGGATAGTGTTAATCCTGCTGATTGGAATAATATCATAATGACAAATATGAAATCTAAGACATTTCCCATAGATTTTACCTTTGGTATAAAGAAACCTTTAATTTCCATGTCCTTATAGGTCATATGAGGCAAAGCCAAGGGAATAATATCTCCACATCGTTGTACTTCATGGATCACAGCATTAGTATATGGCATTTGCAACACATCCTCCATTGTTGGTTTTCTCTCTCTTCCAATTACTTGATCAATTTCTTCTTGTACTTTGGCTGAATGGCAATGGTTCATTACTACTTAAATACTTATACATACTTTACTACAAAATACTTTATATAGGAACATAATATTAAAGAGGATTTGTCACTAGTTTATTAATTCCCTATCTCCTAACTAATCTAATAGGCACAATGATGCTGATAACTACAGTGTAATTTAAAAAAAAAAAAGTTCATTATTTGCAAAGTTATGTGCATTTTTCTAAATATGCTAATTTGACTATACTTGCCAAATGGGAGGTTATTCTTGCATTTCACTCTGGGCAGTGTATGTTTTCTGTATGACGCTGTCCAATCAGCATCATACAGTTCTCCTCTTCCAAGCCCAGAAACACAGCGTGATCATATAGTATACAGCTTCCATTCCTGACTGTGTTTTCAACTGGTGATACCTCTGGTTGTTTCACAGCTAGAACTGTGATCCTAGTGACATGAAAGAATAATCTAATCTTTCATATGCCATCAGAACCGCTGTTCTAGGTGGTCCACAGCCCGAGATATGGCTATTTAACCCTTTCAGGACCAAGCTCATTTTGGTCTTCAGGACCAGCCCTATTTTTTCAAATCTGACATGTGTCACTTTATGTGGTAATAACTCTGGAATGCTTATACCTATCCAAGCGATTCCGAGATTGTTTTCTCGTGACATATTGTACTTTATGTTAGTGAAAAAAATTGGTCAATAAATTAAATATTTATTTGTGAAAAACGCCAAAATTCGGAGAAAATTTGCAAAAAATATGATTTTTCTAAATGTAAATGTATCTACTTGTAAAACAGATAGTAATACCACCCAAAATAGTCACTATTTAACATTTCCCATATGTCTACTTTATGTTTGCATTGTTTTTTTGAATGTCCTTTTTTTTTTCTAGGACGTTACAAGGCTTAGAACTTTAGCAGCAATTTCTCACATTTTCAAGAATATTTCAAAAGGCTTTTTTTTCAGGGACCAGTTCAATTCTGAAGTGGTTTTGAGGGGCCCATTTATTTGAAAACATGCTGAAATTCATTTGTAATAATTTTTTTTCTGTAACACAGAAAGTTTTACCAGAGAAACGCAACTCAATATTTATTGCCCAGAGTCTGCAGTTTTTAGAAATGGCCCTAGTGCGGTAATGCACTGAAACACCGACCTCAGAAGCAAAGGAGCAGCTAGAGGATTTTGGGGCCTCCTTTTTATTAGAATATATTTTAGGTACCATGTCGGGTTTAAAGAGGTCTTGTGGTGCCAAATCAGTGGAAATCCCCCATTTTGGAAACTACACCCCTCAAGGAATGTATCTAGGGCTATAGTTAGCATTTTGACCCCACAGTTTTTTTGCTAAATTTATTTGAATTAGTCTGTAAAAATGAAAATGATTTTTTTACCAGAAAAAACATAGAATTTTCTATTTTTTACAAGTAATAAAGGAGAAAAGCACCCCAACATTTATAAAGCAATTTCCCTTGATAACGGCAATACACCCATATGTGGTAATAAACTGCTGTATAGACCCACAGCAGGGCTCAGAAGGGTAGGAGCACCATTTGGATTTTGGAGCGCAGATTTTGCTGGAATGGTTTTCAGGGCCATGTCGCGTTTGTAACGGACTGGAGGGACCAAAACAGTTGAAACCCCCCAAAAATTACCCTATTTTGGAAACTACACCCCTCAAGGAATGTATCCAGGGCTATAGTTAGCATTTTGACCGCACAGTTTTTTTGCTAAATTTATTTGAATTAGCCTGTAAAAATGAAAATTTTTTTTTTTCCTGAAAAAACATAGAATTTTCTAATTTTTACAAGGAATAAAGGAGAAAAGCACCCCAACATTTATAAAGCAATTTCCCCTGATTACGGCAATACCCCATATGTGGTAATAAACTGCTGTATAGACCCACAGAAGGGCTCAGAAGGGAAGGAGCACCATTTGGATTTTGGAGCACAGATTTTGCTGGAATGGTTTTCAGTGCTATGCCACGTTTGCAATAGACTGGAGGGAACAAAACCGTGAAAACCCCCAAAAGTGACCCCATTTTGGAAACTACACCCCTCAAGGAATATATTGAGGGGTATAGTGAGCATTTTGACTCCACAGATTTTTGCTGAATTTAGTGTAGTTAGGTCATGGAAATGAAAATCGAAGTTTTTTTTTCAAGTAAAATTAAGTTTTACCTCAGATTATTCCATATTCACAATAGATAAAGGAGAAAAGGCACCCAAACATTTGTAAAGCAAACTCTCCTGAGCATAGAAATACCCCATATGTGGTCAGAAACTGCTCTTTGAACCCACAGCAGTGCTTAGAATGGAAGGAGCACCATTTGGCTTTTGGAGCTCAAATTTAGCTGGAATTGTTTGCTGAGGCCATGTCGCATTTGCAAAACCATTGAGGGGCCAAAACAGTGGAAACCTCTAAAAAATGACCCTATTTGGGAAACTACACCCCTCAAGAAATTTATCTAGGGGTATAGTGAGCATTTAGACCCTAGAATTTTTTTGCATAAGTTATTGGAATTAGGCCGTGAAAATGAAAATCTACATTTTTTTCCGATAAAATATAGGTTTTGAACCTTTTTTTTAAATTTTCATAGGAACTAAAGGAGAAAAAGCACTCCAATATTTGTAAAGAAATATCTTCTGAGTATAGTTAAACCCCATATGCATTTATTTACTGCTGTTTGGACACACGGCAGGGCCCAAAAGGGAAGGAGCGTCATTTGGCTTTTGAAGCTCCAATTTATCTGGAATGGTGTGCATAGGCCATGTCGCATTTGCAAAGCCCCTTAGCCCCAGTGGAAACTCCCCAAAAGCAACCATATTTTGGAAAGTTTACCCTCAAGGAATGTGTAGTTACCTTATATGTGTACATTACCGACTGCTTGGACATTTTTCAGGGCCTCGAGTGGACTGTGTGCATTTTGGCTTTCAGCTTGCATTTTAACAATATATTACTTTGCTTTTTTGAAATAAAGAAACGTTTTAATATACTTAATTTTTAAAACCTGCATGGATTGCAGGTTTTCATTCCCCATTGCATAGACCCGGCCGTTCTTGCTGCCACGCTTCGACACAGACTTTAGGAGTTCCTCTCCTCTCTGTTTGTCGATGACACGTATAAAAGGGCTGGCTGCCTGGCTCAATTCATCAGCTAAGCCTCAAGGGGGAAGGGGCTGGATAGCTGATGAATTGAGCCAGGCAGCCAGCCCCTTTATCCGCATTATCAACACACAGAGAGGAGGGGGATGTTCCTTCTCCCTGAGATTGTGTTGACGCATCACAGCAAGAATCGCAGCTCCACACAGTATATTAGAAAGTTTCTTTAATTCACAAAAGCAAAATGCTAAATAGTTTTTCTTTTCATCAGACAACCCCTTTAGGTACATTTTTATTTTGGGGTATACTTTGGCTGGTGGTTCATTTATGAAGATGGGTTTTTGACAAGAATGGCAAGAACAAAAATTTCCAAGAAAATTTTGGCACACTAAAGATAAACTAAATTATATTCTTGAATGTCTAAAATGGGACAAATGAATAAAGAGTTTAAAACGTGGCTCTGTGTGGAAAATTTTAAAGCAGTCAATGAGACACAAGACTGGGAGTGATGGGCAATCTGGGCAAAAATAACGGGTATCACACCTCATTCCTTTCTTGGTACATACACTACATCTTCTTTGGGGGGTACTTTCTTGATTCAGTTGAGGGAATTACAGCAATAAAATGTCGCTCAGTGAGTCTTTTGACAGATTCAGATTCTAATGGATGAGAAGGGCCAACATTTGCTAAAACAAGATCTTCAATGACCATTTCCTGGTAATCTAGAAAAGTGTTTGAATTTCCTGCCTTTTTGTATAACACAAACGGCAACCTGAAATAGGTAAATAACTAATTTTTTGTACCAGGTATATGATTTTCTTGATACCTGGTATGGCTGTAGAACCTGATCAGCAAGGTCTACTCCCCCCATGTATTTGTTGTAATCAATGATTGAGACTACAACATCCATTGTTGCATCAGTGTGGATCGAGCTGAGGATAAAAATATCCTTTTTGTCTTTGTATTTTAGGGCAAGCAGCTCTCCGCTGCGAACACCACCTGACTGCCCCTTTTTGTACTTTTCATTCACCAATGATTGGGAAACCCCTGGCGGTTTTTACGAATGGTCCCACAAGACCCTGTGTTCTGTTCGACCAAACTTTTAAAAAGGGCTATGCTTGTGTAGTAGTTGTCCAACATACAGGTTATGGCCCTTTTCTAGAAATGGTGTAATAAGCTCCCAAACAATTTTTCCACTTGTCCCTAGATAGGGGGGGGGGGGCATCCTGGTGGGTTTAGTTGGCTATCTTTTCCCTCATTAATGCGAAGAGCTGATGTGTACCCTGTTGCACTCTCACACATTTTATAGAGCTTTATTCCAAACCTTGCTCTTTTAGATGGAATAAATTGTTTGAAGTGCCGTCTTCCTTTGAATTTTACTAGGGACTCATCAATGGAAATGTTTTGCGTGGGGGTGTAAAGTAATAAAAATATGTCTGACAATGCTTTGATGATGGGCCTGATTTTGTAGAGTCGGTCATAATCTGGGACACTTCTAGGGAGGCACTGACTGTTATCATTGAAATGCAAAAAATCTCATGAGCATTTCATAACGGGCTCTAGGAAGAATGCCAGAAAAGGCAGGGGTGGTTAGAACGGGACGGGTGGACCAGTATGATCGAATGCTCGGTTTTTTTTAACAAGCCCCATGGCAAATGTGAGGCCTATAAATTTCTTCATTTCATCAATATCTGTTGGCCTCCATGAATTTTGCCTGGCATAATAGGAACGGGGATTCTGAGAGATGAATTGGAAAGAATATAAATTAGTTTGGAGAACAATATGTTCAAGCAAATCATTTGTTAGAAATAAGTAAAAAAAATTAATTGGACCAAAACCTTCCACCTCCACATTTGTACCTGGGGTGGCATTAAAGTCAGGGATGAATGGTGTGGCAGAATTTGAAGAGTCCCATCTCATAAATGCTACATCTAGTGGCAAACTCTCTTGTAGGTTGGCATGCGCCTCTTCGCTAAAATGCGGCATGTCACTTGTACTGGGCATCGTGCCCTGATTTGGAGATGTTTCTCCAACAGCCCTCTCTACCTGTCCTGTACTGGTCCTTGTATTTTTTTGAGGATGAACCAGAATGACCGCTAGACTCAGAGCTGTCACTTTCGCTAACAGCAAAACCCTCAAAATAGTCATCGCCATCTGACAAGACACTATCTTCACTGTCAGAGCATAAAAGGGCATACGCTTCCTCTGCAGAATAAAATTGACGAGCCATTTTATTACGTTTATATTTTTATACGTAAAGGTATATAAACGTAAATGGTATGAAGTTCGTTAATTTAATTAGAACAAATTAATTGCCACAACAAATTAATTGACTGACACAGCACTTCCTATCAAATTGATAACTAATATAACCCTAACCATCACCCTAAATTATTACTAACTATACCCTAATAATTATTGTTACTAACTACCTTAATACTAAAACCTAGCACTATACCCTAACCCTACATCCTACCTAACAAGGCAGATTAATGGGATTGGGGGAATTTGTTATATGGTGTTTTTTTACTGTGTCTTATACTGTGATATTCACAGATCTGACACTGTCTCCTCTGTTTGCTCTCTGACAGAGCAGCAGGGGAGAGACAGTGTTTATATATACTTGGTCCCAGGGAAAGTTTGTTGCTGCAACAAACTTTCCCTGCGATGGCCATGATTTGTTACCATGACCAGGACCTGAACCAATCAGGTCCCGATCATGTCTCCAGGACCAGAGGCACTGTCTCTCCTCTGTTTGCTCTCTGATAGAACAGCAGAGGGGAGACAGTGTAGGTGACGTGGGAAAGTTTGTTGCTACAACAAACTTTCCCTGTGATGGCCATGATTGCTTATCATGACAATCACATGAACGGGATCTGAACCAATCAGGTCCCGATCATGTCTCCGGGACTAGAGGCACTGTCTCTCCTCTGTTTGCGCTCTGATAGAACAGCAGAGGAGAGACAGTGTAATGACGGGGTAGGGAGACAGACAGGTGAGCCCTAATCTACCCGCCACTCAGTCCCTGCCTACTTGCAACGGCCCGTCCTAGGCGACGGCGTTCAACTGGGCGACAGTCCCCAAGCTCAATAAGTGCACGACAGACAAACAGACAAGGGTACACAGAAGCTAAGGGAAATGGAGCAGTTGCCCACGGCAACACAGTGAGCAACAAGAGTAGTGAACGAGCCGAGTCAAACCAGGAGTGCACGAGGTACAAATCGCAGAACAGGAGCGTAGTCAGTAAAGCCAGGGTCAAAAATGAAGCAAGGTCAATAATCATAGAAGGAGCAGCAGAGCCAGGAAACAGAAAAGAATCACAGGCAAAGGAGGAGCAGGAAATGCAGGTATAAATAGACAGAGGGCGGGAGCTAACTCCGTCTGGCCAGGCTGTGATAGGCTCTCCCACTCCTCAGCCTCCCAGCCTGACTGGTAGAAGATCGTGTCACTCTCTCAGACTTAGGAGCAGGTGCAGATTGATTACCCACGGGCGTCGACACAGAAGCTGTGTCTGGCAGATCCTTTACAGTACCCCCCCCCCTTTTAAGAGGGGCCACTGGACCCTTTCTAGGTGGACCTGGCTTATTGGGGAAGCGAAGATGGAACCTCCTGAGCAATACCCCAGCGTGAACATCCCGGGCGGGTACCCAAGTCCTCTCCTCTGGCCCGTATCCTCTCCAATGGACCAGGTACTGGAGGGAGCCTTGAACCATCCTGCTGTCCACAATCTTGGCCACCTCGAATTCTACCCCTTCAGGGGTGAGAACAGTGACCGGAGGATTCCTCAAGGGAGCCAAGGACGGGGAGCAGCGTTTAAGGAGGGAGGCATGAAACACGTTGTGTACTCGAAAAGACGGGGGTAACTCCAGTCGGAAGAAGACAGGGTTAAGGCTTCAATGACCTTGTACGGCCCTATATATTGGACGGGACTTTAAGGCGCAAATTTTTAGAAGATAGCCACACCAGATCCCCGACCACAAACAAGGGGTTAGCAGAACGTCTTCTATCTGCCTGAGTCTATTGTATGCTCTGGGATGCCTCTACTTTCTTCTGAACATGGGCCCAGACTGTGCACAGTTCCTGATGAACGACATCTACCTCGGGATTGTTGGAACAACCAGGTGAAAGGGAGGAGAACCGTGGATTAAACCCAAAATTACAGAAAAAGGGGGAGACACCTGACGAGTTACTGACCTGGTTATTAAGGGAAAATTCGGCGAGGGGAATGAAGGAGACACAGTCATGACAGTCAGAGATACAACACCTTAAATATTGTTCTAGAGACTGATTAGTCCTCTCAGTTTGGCCATTAGTTTCAGGATGGAAGGCCGAGGAGAAGGACAGATCAATCTCCAACTTTTTACAGAAGGCTCTCCAAAACAATGAAACAAATTGTACCCCTCTGTCAGAAACAATATTGACAGGAACCCCATGGAGACGCAGGATGTGTTTGACAAACAAGGTAGCTAACGTCTTAGCATTGGGTAGTTTCTTGAGGGGCACAAAGTGGCACATCTTACTGAAACGGTCTACTACAACCCACACCACCGACTTGCCTTGAGATGGAGGCAAATCGGTGATAAAATCCATGGAGATATGGGTCCAAGGTCTCTGGGGAATGGGCAAAGAACATAGTAAGCCCGCTGGTCGGGACCTGGGAGTCTTGGACCTAGCACAAATTTCACAAGCGGCGACGTAGGCCTTAACGTCTTTAAGCAACCCAGGCCACCAATAGTTTCTGGCAATGAGATGCTTGGTACCCAGGATGCGTGGATGGCCAGATAGTGCAGAGTCATGATTTTCCCTGAGTACCCTTAGCTGGAATTGCAGGGGAAGAAACAGCTTGTTCTCAGGAAGGTTCCCGGGAGCTGAACCTTGATCAGCCGCAATTTTGGAGACTAAGTCAGAATCAACAGAGGAAATGATTATACCTGGAGGCAAAACACATGCAAGATCTTCCACCGAAGGTGGGCTGGCCATGAAGCTACGCGACAGTGCATCAGCCTTAATATTTTTAGACCCAGCCCTATAGGTGATCAAAAAGTTGAATCTAGTAAAAAACAATGCCCATCGAGCTTGTCTCGGGTTTAGCCTCCGGGCAGATTCTAAGAAAATCAGATTCTTGTGGTCGGTAAGGACCGTTACCTGGCTCCAAATCGATTGCGCAATCGAATTCTCTATGAGGAGGTAACACTTCGGAGGCCTTTTTAGAAAAAATATCAGCGAAGTCCTGAATAAACTCAGGTAGAGTGTTCACCTCCTCAGGGAGAGAGATAAAATTAACAGAAAAACATGACGTCATTAATTAATTACCCCATTTGGTAAGATCCCCAGTATTCCAGTTAAACGTGGGATTATTCATCTGCAACCAGGGAAGGCCTAAAACCAAATCGGACGATAATCCCTGCATTTACCAGTACAGAGCACTGCTCCAAATGCATGGAGCCAACAAGGAGTTCAAAAACAGGGGTATGCTGTGTAAAATAACCATTAGCAAGAGGAGTGGAGTCGATACCCACTACCGGGACAGGTTTAGGCAAGTCAATCAATGGCATAGCTAGAGACATAGCAAATTCCACAGACATAATATTAGCAGAAGACCCTGAATCCACGAAGGCACTGCCGGTGGCAGACCTACCCTCAAAAGAGACCTGAAAGGGAAGCAAGATCTTATTAGGTTTCATTTATATGGGAAATACCTGTGCGCTCAAATGACCTCCCCGATGGTCACTTAGGCGCGGAAGTTCTTCCGGCTGCTTATTCTTATGCCTAGGACAGTTGTTCACTTGATGCTTGTCATCCCCACAGTAGAAGCAGAGACCATTCTTCCTGCGGAACTCTCTACGTTGTTGGGGAGAGACGGAGGCCCCGAGTTGCATAGGTTCATCCGAGTTTTCCGTGGAAGAATGAAGCAACGGAACCTTGGGCATCATGGGGGGGTCAGAGGGGAAGGCACAAAAACGTTCCAGTCGTCGTTCCCTGAGACGTCGGTCAAGACGTACTGCTAAAGCCATAACCTGATCTAGGGAGTCAGAAGTGGGATAGCTAACTAACAGGTCTTTCAGGGTGTTCGACAGACCCAATCTAAACTGGCACCTCAAGGCAGGGTCATTCCACCGAGAAGCTACACACTACTTCCTAAAGTCAGAACAGTACTCCTCAACGGGTCTCTTACCCTGACGTAAGGTCACCAGCTGACTCTCGGCAAAGGCAGTCTCGTCATATATGAGCCCGAGAGCGGAAAAAAAAGATCAACAGAGGAAAGTTCAGGGGCGTCAGGAGCCAAGGAGAAGGCCCATTCTTGGGGCCCGTCCTGGAGCCGTGACATAATTATACCCACTCGCTGGCTCTCAGAACCTGAGGAGTGGGGCTTTAAACGGAAATAGAGCCTACAACTCTCCCGAAAGGAGAAAAAAGTCTTCCGGTCCCCTGAGAACCGGTCAGGCAACTTGAGGTGGGGTTCAAGAGGTGAGGTGGGGGGGCACTACCAGGGTAGCATCTTGCTGGTTGCCCTTCTGAGCCAGGGCTTGGACCTGTAGGGAGAGGCCCTGCATTTGCTGAGCCAGGGTCTCAAGGGGGTCCATAGTTGTGTCAGGGACCAGGGTAGAAAAGGTATATGGGCCTGTGATTATGTAATGAAGGGGTAGGGAGACAGACAGGTGAGCCCTAATCTAACCGCCACTCAGTCCCTGCCTACTTGCAACGGCCCGTCCTAGGCGAGGCCTAAACTGGGCGACGGTCCCCACGCTCAATAAGTGCACGACAGACAAACAGACAAGGGTACACAGAAGCTAAGGGAAATGGGGCAGTTGCCCACGGCAACACAGTGAGCAACAAGAGTAGTGAACGAGCCGAGTCAAACCAGGAGTGCACGAGGTACAAATCGCAGAGCAGGAGCGTAGTCAGTAAAGCCAGGGTCAAAAATGAAGCAAGGTCAATAATCATAGCAGGAGCAGCAGAGCCAGGAAACAGAAAAGAATCACAGGCAAAGGAGGAGCAGGAAATGCAGGTATAAATAGACAGAGGGCGGGAGCTAACTCCGTCTGGCCAGGCTGTGATAGGCTCTCCCACTCCTCAGCCTCCCAGCCTGACTGGTAGAAGATCGTGTCACTCTCTCAGACTTAGGAGCAGGTGCAGACTGATTACCCACGGGCGTCGACACAAAAGCTGTGTCTGGCAGATCCTTTACAGACAGAGTAGGTTACGGCAGAAAGTTTGTTGCTACAACAAACTTTCCCTGCGATGGCCATGATTGATTATCATGACCATCACATGTTCGGGACCTGAATAAATCAGGTCCCGATCATGTCTCTGGGACCAGAGGCAGGTGACAGCAGCGCTATCCGGGTGTCAGCGCTATTCTGAGACACCCGGATCGCGCTTTTAACACCCACCGTGAATTCACGCTGGAGCTGCACAGAGCCCAGCAAGCGCCGACGTGAATTTACTGTGGGCCGTCGGGAAGCAGTTAAAGTGATCCCTTGAACTACCTATGCAACTCGGGGCCTGCGTGTCCCCCGACAACGTAGAGAGTTCCGCAGGAAGAATGGTCTCTGCTTCTATTGTGGGGATGACAAGCATCAAGTGAACACCTGTCCTAGGCGTAAGAATAAGCAGCCGGAAAACTTCCGCGCCTAAGTGATCATCGGGGAGGTCACTTGGGCGCACAGGTATTTCCCGTAAATATGAAACGTAATAAAATCTTGCTTCCCTTTCAGGTCTCTTTTGGTGGTAGGTCTGCTACCGGCAGTGCCTTCGTGGATTCAGGGTCTTCTGCTAATATCATGTCTGTGGAATTTGCTATGTCTCTAGCTATGCCTTTGATTGATTTGCCTAAACCTGTCCCGGTAGTGGGTATCGACTCCACTCCTCTTGCTAATGGTTCTTTGAACTCCTTGTTGGTTCCATGCATTTGGAGCAGTGCTCTGTACTGTTGATGCAGGGATTATCGTCCGATTTGGTTTTAGGCCTTCCCTGGTTGCAGTTGCATAATTCCACGTTTGACTGGAATACTGGGGAGCTTACCAAATGGGGTAATGAATGCTTGACGTCATGTTTTGCTGTTAATTCTATTTCTCCCCCTGAGGAGGTGAACACGCTACCTGAGTTTGTTCAGGACTTCGCTGATGTTTTCTCTAAGGAGGCCTCCGAAGTGTTACCTCCTCATAGAGAATACGATTGCGCTATCGAATTGGTGCCAGGAGCTAAGCTCCCTAAGTGTAGGATATTTAATCTTTCTTGTCCCGAACGTGAAGCCATGAGAGAGTATATCCAGGAATGCCTGGCCAAGGGTTACATTCACCCCTCTACTTCTCCGGTAGGTGCTGGCTTCTTCTTCGTAGGGAAGAAGGATGGTGGTCTTAGGCCATGCATTGACTACCGTAACTTGAATAAGGTCACTGTAAGGAACCAGTATCCCCTTCCTTTGATTCCTGATCTCTTTAATCAGGTTCAGGGGGCCCAATGGTTCTCTAAGTTTGATCTACGGGGGGAGTATAACCTTATCTGCATCAAAGAGGGGGATGAGTGGAAGACTGCGTTTAACACGCCCGAAGGTCATTTCGAATACCTCGTCATGCCCTTTGGGTTGTGTAATGCTCCTGTGGTCTTCCAGAATTTCATAAATGAGATTTTAAGGGATTACCTGGGGGTATTTCTTGTAGTGTACCTTGATGACATACTGGTGTTTTCCAAGGACTTGTCCTCCCACATTGAGCATGTCAGGAAGGTGCTCCAGGTCCTTCGGGAAAATAAACTGTTTGCGAAAACCGAAAATTGTGCGTTTGGGGTACAGGAGATACCATTTTTGGGTCAAATCCTCACTCCTCATGAATTCCGCATGGACCCCGCCAAGGTCCAGGCTGTGGCGGAATGGGTCCAACCTGCCTCCCTGAAGGCGTTACAGTGTTTCTTGGGGTTCGCTAATTATTACAGGAGATTTATTGCTAACTTCTCGGTCATCGCTAAGCCTCTTACGGACCTCACTCGCAAAGGTGCTGATCTTCTCCACTGGCCTCCTGAGGCTGTTCAGGCTTTTGAGGTCCTTAAGAAGTGCTTTATCTCGGCCCCGGTGCTGTTTTAGCCCAACCAAATGGAGCCATTTATCGTGGAAGTTGACGCATCCGAGGTGGGAGTGGGGGCTGTCTTGTCCCAGGGTACCAGGTCCCTCACCCATCTCCGACTCTGTGCCTACTTCTCCAGGAAGTTTTCGCCCACTGAGAGTAACTATGATATTGGCAACCGCGAACTCTTAGCCATTAAATGGGCATTTGAAGAGTGGCGCCACTTCCTGGAGGGGGCTAGGCACCAGGTAACGGTCCTTACCGACCACAAGAATCTGGTTTTCCTAGAATCTGCCCGGAGGCTAAACCCGAGACAAGCTCGATGGGCGCTATTTTTTACCAGATTCAACTTTTTGGTTACCTATAGGGCTGGGTCTAAAAATATTAAGGCCGATGCACTGTCGCGTAGCTTCATGGCCAGCCCCCCTTCGGAGGAAGATCCTGCTTGTATTCTGACTCCTGGTATAATCATTTCTTCTATTGATTCTGATTTAGTCTCTGAAATTGCGGCTGATCAAGGTTCAGCTCCCGGGAACCTTCCTGAGGACAAGCTGTTTGTTCCCCTGCAATTCCGGCTAAGGGTACTTAGGGAAAATCATGACTCCGCACTATCTGGTCATCCAGGCGTCCTGGGTACCAAACACCTCATTGCCAGAAACTATTAGTGGCCTGGGTTGCCTAAAGACGTTAAGGCCTACGTCGCCGCTTGTGAGGTTTGTGCTAGGTCCAAGACTCCCAGGTCCCGACCAGCGGGCTTACTACGTTCTTTGCCCATTCCCCAGAGACCTTGGACCCATATCTCCATGGATTTTATCACCGATTTGCCTCCATCTCAAGGCAAGTCGGTGGTGTGGGTTGTAGTAGACCGATTCAGTAAGATGTGCCACTTTGTGCCCCTCAAGATACTACCCAATTCCAAGACGTTAGCTACCTTGTTTGTCAAACACAACCTGCGTCTCCATCGGGTCCCTGTCAATATTGTTTCGGACAGAGGGGTACAATTTGTTTCATTGTTTTGGAGAGCCTTCTATAAAAAATTGGAGATTGATCTGTCCTTCTCCTCTGCCTTCCATCCTGAAACTAATGGCCAAACTGAGAGGACTAATCAATCTCTAGAAAAATATTTAAGGTGTTTTATCTCTGACTGTCATCGGGAACTGTGCACAGTCTGGGCCCAGGTTCAGAAGAACCTAGAGGCGTCTCAGAGCGTACAAAAAACTCAGGCTGATAGAAGACGTTCTGCTAACCCCTTGTTTATGGTCGGGGATCTGGTGTGGTTATCGTCTAGGAACTTGCGCCCTAAGGTCCCGTCCAAGAAGTTTGCTCCCCGGTTTATTGGGCCGTATAAGGTCATTGAAGTCCTCAATCCTGTCTCCTTCCGACTGGAGTTGCCCCCATCTTTTCGAATACACGACGTGTTTCATGCCTCCCTCCTTAAACGCTGCTCCCCGTCCTTGGCTCCCTCGAGGAAACCTCCTGTTCCCGTTCTCACCCCTGAGGGGGTGGAATTCGAGGTGGCCAAGATTGTGGACAGCAAGATGGTCCAAGGCTCCCTCCAGTACCTGGTCCATTGGAGAGGATACGGGCCTGAGGAGAGGACTTGGGTACCCGCCCGGGATGTTCACGCTGGGGTATTGGTCAGGAAGTTCCACCTTCGTTTCCCCAATAAACCAGGTCCACTTAGAAAGGGTCCAGGGCCCCTCATAAAAGGGGGGGTACTGTAAAGGATCTGCCAGGCACAACTTCTGTGGATACGCCCATAGGTAATCAGTCTGCACCTGAGTCTATGTCTCTGAGACTGACTCCAGCTTCCACCACTCAGGCTGGCAGGCTTAGGAGTGGGAGAGCCTATCCCAGCCTGGCCAGACTCAGCTAGCTCCCGCCCTCTGTCTATTTATACCTGCCTTTCCTGTTCCTCCTTTGCTTGTGATTCTTCTCATGTGGTTTCCTGGCCCAGCTACAGCTTCTGACTATTTGATCCTGCTCCATACTGACCCTGGCTTACTGACTACTCTCCTGCTCTGCGTTTGGTACCTCGTACACTCCTGGTTTGACTCGGCTCGTTCACCTCTCTTGTTGCTCACGGTGTTGCCGTGGGCAACTGCCCCATTTCCCTTAGCTTTGTGTACCCTTGTCTGTTTGTCTCGTGCACTTACTGAGCGTAGGGACCACCGCCCAGTTGTACCCCGTCGCCTAGGGCGGGTCGTTGCAAGTAGGCAGGGACAGAGTGGCGGGTAGATTAGGGCTCACTTGTCCGTTTCCTTACCCCTATTATTACACTAAGTCAATGTTAAAAAAACTAAAAGTTAACAACTAGCATCGTCGCGTCAGTAAAAGTCCGAACTATCACAATATAGCATTGTTTAACCCGCTCGGTGAATTGAAAAGATATATAAAACACGCAAATTGCTGTTTTTTGGTCACCTTAGTGCTCCAAAAAAATGAAATAAAAAGTTAGAAAAAAGTTGCGTATACCCCAAAATAGTATTGGTGAAAACTACAGCTCCCCCCCACCCCACCGCAAAATTTAAGCCCTCACATGGCTAAATTGATGGAAAAATGAAAAAATTATGGCTTTCAGAATATGGCGACACAAAAGATTTTTTTAATTTCGCAAATAGATTTTTTTTTTTTAAAAGTGGTAAAACATAAAACAAAATATATAAATTTGGTATTGTCGTAATCGTATCAACCTGTAGAATAAGGTGAATATGTCGTTTTTACCGCCTGATGGACGCCGTAAAAACAAAGCCCCCAAAAAAATGGCGTAATCATACATTATGTGGTACAATAAATGGTGCCGTGAAAAACCACAACTTGTCCCGCAAAAAACAATCCCTCATATAATCCGTGAACATGTACGGGACATTGAATCCGCAAAGGAGGTTTTTGATGCTGACAAAATAGAAAAACTAAAAACGATTCCGCATCATTTTAAACAGCATCATAACTGTAATTCCAGGCTACTGAAGGTGCGAGGAATAGATCATGTGGAACTGAATATAAGAGGTGGAGATCTGATGAAGAAGTTACTAAGATTGGAAAGCAAATGGATCTGGACTTTGAGGACCATGCAACCGAGAGGCTTAAACGAATCGCATGGGTACGCTTCGTTTCTCTGATCACTGTGTATGTGTTTGTGTGGCATCATTTTTTAATTTTGTAATGTAATAATGTTTTTTGTGATTTTAACATACGTTCTTCCTTCTTCCTAGTTCATCAGACATAGACGTTTACGAAATACCATTGATATTCAGAGATGCATCAACTTTGCAATGAAAGAAACTAAACTACATTAAAACGATATGTTATACTGATCTGTATAGAATAGTTTTCTCAACTACTTGTTTGCTAATCCCTATGGTAGTATATATATGGCAGCGGAAAATAATGAAATGCACAGATTTTTTATGAATAATTTTTAAATTCAATGAACTTGTTGCACTATTGCACTTTAGTCACTTAAATGTACTTTTATGTATTCCTAATGTTGGCACTAATTCGTTATATATTTTTTCAATATTCTTTCACATGACTATATGTGCATATGATCTGTGTACATATATATACTCGTATATAATTTTTTATCACCACATATTATTTATTTATTTTTTATAATCACTTTGCACATAATATATTACCATGGTGATGTAGATCAACACATGTGTTTCTCATATGTGTATGAATAGCACGTGTATATGTATGTAAATATTTTCTTATAATATACAGTACTTATTTATTTATTTATTCACAACGTCACATATATATATAAAATATAAAATATTTTTTATGCACATTATACTGTATGTGAATATGGACTATATATTGTTCAATATCAAGTAATGTGTCTAATATAATCTATTATATATTTATTTTAATGTTCTGTGCCGAATATCCAAAGGATTTTCCTTATGTCAAACATAAAGCTTTTATTTATAGATAATTATGATAGGGGATATATGTACAAGTACTGAATATGGAATTTCCATCAAACGCTGTGGAACTCTTTTCTATATATATATATATATATATATATATATATATATATATATATCGTATTTGGTTGATTCATTGCTAACATACCTCAATCAAGTGCGCATGCGCTGGCGTCCCTAGCAACTCACCACGAGTCGGCATCTTGATGTGCACATGACAAGAGACGCTGCTGTGATATCATCACGCGGCGTACTCATCATGTATCACATGATGCCCACACCATGTGAGGACTGTCTATCGTCAAACGCGGACATGACGCCAACAGTTGATTGAGGTAAATATCTGGTGCATTACTTTTCACCTGGCAAATCGGCCTCTGATTGGTCTCTATGTAAGATAAATGGGAAGGATATACTTGTAGGTGCCACCCCCAGACGAAGGCGGAAGCCGAAACGCGTTGGGGCCGGTCGCCATTCTTTGAGTCTCAGCCACATGGGTTAGTACTTTGTTATCTATCGTTCGTTGTTCTTGTTGCTTGGGATCAATATATACAAATTGCATTCAGCATTTACATATGTATGAGTAAAATCTTAGGATATAATACTCTTTATTTGTCCTTTTGTAACCCTATTTTCAGTGTATGTTACAAACATCCTTCCCATTTATCCTTAAACAGCAGAACATATTATTTTGTAGCCAGTATACCTAACTACATTTATACTATACTATATGTATTTGCTTTGAGGTATATTCCAATAAGCTCATATTCACATGACTTCATTTGTTGAATATTTGACTCTTGTTTGGCGGCCATGCTTTTATTTGTGATTCATTTTTAGAAACATATATTTTGTAACCACTATAATTTTGTTGTGTAATAAAAAAGAGTATATATATATATATATATATATATATATATATATATATATATATATATATATATATATATATATATATATATATATATATATATCTTTTGACTTATAGACTCCATGGTCCTTTCTTGTTTGGTTTAATATTGCTGTATAGACAGAAAAATAAAAAAATTATAGCTTTTGGAAGGTGAGGAGGAAAAAGCAAAAGTGAAAATCCGAAAAAAACAGGCTGCATCCTTATATAAAATAATATAGATACAATCAGGCGTATACATACATTCAGATTAATGCTTTACATTTCACTGATTCTCTGCTATTTTATAGACGAGCAAATACATGTTAATATTTTCAGCAAATCAGCTCGATACATTGCTGATCATGAATCTGGTAACTTTACCCTCTCTAACTAGGAACCACAATTTAACCCCTTCCCGACATTTGACGTATCCATACACCAAAGTCGGGTAGGGGAAGTATGGAACAGGCTCCCGGAGTGAACCCGCTCCATACGATGCCGGTGTCGGCTGTATGTTACAGCCGACACTTCAGAGTGACGAGCAGGATAGCGCTCGAGCGCGATCCCGTTGGTTTAATTCGTTAAATGCCGCGGTCAATAGCGATCACGGCATTTAAATCGTTAGTAAAAGGGGGGAGACCTCATGGCGATGGTTGCTATGGCTGCCTGTCAGAATCACGATATACTGCAATACATTAGTATTGCAGTACATAGTGCAAGCGATCTAACGATCGCTGGTTGAAGTCCCCTAGGGGGACTAATAAAAAAAAAAGTAAATATTTGTAAAATAAAGGTTTTTTTTTTAAGTAAAAAAATAAATATTAAAAGTTAAAAAAAAAACCTTTTCCCATTTTACCCCTAGAGCATAGTAAAAAATAAATAAATAAACATAATTGGTATCGTTGGATCCGTAAAATTCTGAACTATTACAATATATCATTATTTAACCCGCACGGTGAACGCCGTAAAAAAAATGAAAAGTTGTAAACACCAGAATCTATTTTTTGGTCACCTCATCTCAAAAAATTAAATTAAAAGTGATCAAAATGTCTCATGTACCCGAAAATGGTATCATTAAAACTTACAGCTTATACCGCAAAAAATAAGTCCTCATATCACTTAATCGATTAAACAATAAAAAAGTTATGGCTCTCAGAATTTGGCGACTCAAAATAAATGTTATTTTTTAAACTTAGGTTTTTACTTGTAAAAGTAGTAAAATATAGAAAAACTATATATATTTGGTATCCGTAATCGTATTGATCCACAGAATAAAGTTCACATGTTGTTTTTAATTGCACAGTGAATTCCGTAAAAACGATGCGCAAAAAACAATGGAGGAATTGCAGTTTTTTTCATTTTCTGCCCGACAAATATTATTTTCCCACTTCCTAGTACATTATATGGCACAATAAATGGTTCTACGAAAAACTACAACTCGTCCCGCAAAAATCATGCCCTCATAGAACTATATCGACGGAAAAATAAAAAAGTTATGGTTTTTTGAAGGTAGGGAGGAGAAAACGAAAATGAAAATCTGAAAAATGGCTGCGGCGGGAAGGGGTTAGATGGACCCGTCAGCTCTCCTAACATGTCTTTTATTAGTAACAGCTCCCGTTCCTGTCTCCTAAGCTTCTGCTGTCTAACTTTGTACTGCGCACGCTCTGTCGCATATGCAGTTCAGAGCGACCCAGATTAGAAGCTGGTTTGTAGAGGGAAGCCGGCGCCATTTTGGTGAAGACCGGCCGCACTGCAGGTAAAGTGTGTGTTTGTGTGTGCGTGAGCGTATAGGGGGATGTTTTGCATGTTTGGGGGGGGGGGTTTGTGTGTGGCGTGGCTGCATGTTTGTGAGGGTTTATGTGTGTGGGGGGGGGGGTTGTGGGGGGCGTTGATATAAAGGGGTAGCTTAATCAAGCAATTTTTTTTCATGTTTTTTGGTGCATAAAATGCTCTAAAAAACACGTAAAATACACACCGTGTGAACCTATAAACTGAAAAGTAATTTACCACCAGTCTTCCCTCTTGACTTTCATCTTTCTTAGCCTTTTGGTGTGTCCTATAGCTGCTGCCAGCTGCCATTTGGAAAATCACTCCCAAAATGGCAGTTGGACACTGGATAATTTGGACACCTCTTCCTGGCTTGTAGCCACAAATAGGGAGAGGAGTGAGTAACCCTCCCAAATTTACAGCAGCTGTGAGTCAGGTTGCTTTACCTGATTCACCTTGCTGTAATTCTGGGTATTGCTCCCTCTGGTGGCCAACATAGGAAAACATGTCAAATTATTATTTAATCTTTAATATGTCCCACCTTGTGGAAGAAAAAAAAAATACACCAAATAACAAAAAAATAATATAATACAAATAAGTAACTTGCTTAGAAAATTGTTTTGATTCACCACACATTCCCTTTAATTTGTCGCATTTGGGTTTTTATCATCATGTCAAATTATTATTTAATCTTTAATATTTCCCACCTTGTGGAAGAAAAAAAAAATACACCAAATAACAAAAAAAAATATAATACAAATAAGTAACTTGCTTATAAAATTGTTTTGATTCACCACACATTCCCTTTAATTTGTCGCATTTGGGTTTTTATCATCCTCTGACCTTATTTAAAATTACACTGATCTGACTTTTCCAAAGTAATTAGAGATTTAAAGCTGTTAGATGTAAAAGTTAAACATTGAAGTGTTCCTATTCACATTGGACATCTGGGTAGAGGATCATATACAATAGCGCCCACCTCAGAGTGGTACTTGTAGTTTCTGTCCCAGCACTAAACAAATCATATGTTGTAACGAGCAGGTTTCCCTCCTTAAAACTACTGGCACTATCTTCTTTTGCCTAGAAGAAATGAGTTTTAATAATATGATACTTGGATTATATATACAAGCAGAACTTAAAGGGAACCGATCACCACCATTATGCTGGCCTCACTGAAGGCAGCATAAAGTAGTGACAGACACACCAATTTAAATGCCACATATGTGCTATTGTTAAGAAGTTTTGGAGAGCTTAATCTTTAATCTTTGCAGAGGACTGCTAGAGATGAGTCCGGTGTATTCATGAGCAGCCGATCCCCCCCACCCAGCCACCACTGATTGACAGAATTTACCCTATTACTGTGCAAAGTGAGAAATCTGTCAAAAGGTGCCACAGCAGCAGCTTATGAATACGCCGGACTTATCTCTCGCAGTGTGCTGCAAAAATAAAGAGTAGGACCTCCAAATCAGCATGACATTAGCACATAAGTGACAAACGCTAAAATCACTGTGTCTGTCACTACTTTATGCTGCTGTTAAGGATCTGCCAGGCACAGCTTCTGTATCCACGCCCATAGGTAATCAGTCTGCACCTGCTTCTATATCTGTGAGACTGACTCCATCTTCCACCACTCAGGATGGCAGGCTTAGGAGTGGGAGAGCCTATCACAGCCTGGCCAGACGGAGCTAGCTCCCGCCCTCTGTCTATTTATACCTGCCTTTCCTGTTCCTCCTTGCTTGTGATTCTTCTCGTTTTGTTTCCTGGCCCTGCTGCAGCTTCTTGTACCATTTGACCCTGCTTCATATTGACCCTGGCTTACTGACTACTCTCCTGCTCTGCGTTTGGTACCTCGTACACTCCAGGTTTGACTCGGCTTGTTCACTACTCTCCTGCTTTGCGTTTGGTACCTCGTACACTCCTGGTTTGACTCGGCTCGTTCACCACTCTTGTTGCTCACAGTGTTGCCGTGGGTAACTGCCCCTTTACCCTTGCTTGTGTACCCTTGTCTGTTTGTCTGTCGTGCACTTATTGAGCGTAGGGACCGTCGCCCAGTTGTACCCCATCGCCTAGGGCGGGTCGTTGCAAGTAGGCAGGGACTGAGTGGCGGGTAGATTAGGGCTCACTTCTCTGTTTCCTTACCCCCATCATTACAGCTGCCCTCAGTGAGACCATCATAATGCTGGTGACAAATTCCTATTAAAGCGGACCTATTCAAAATGCCAATACAGGATAGTTGATTGGCACTACATTTTTGTTTTAGTTTTTCAATCACCATTTTTTGATACATATAAGTTTTTGATCACTTTTTAAAAAAAAAAAAAAATAGCGATTCGCTATTGACCACGGCATCTAAGTGGTTAAAAGGCCAGGATCATAGCAATCTTTGTTCTTGGCCGGTAGTGCGAAGTGTCAGCTGTAATACACAGCTGACACCAGCAGCGTATGGTGCGGGTTCTGGGCATGAGCCCGCTTTATACTTCAACCCCAACTGAATATCATAAAAATACACTGGACTCTGCACACAGCACTCACAGATAATATAGTTAGTGTGAGTCAGGGGAGCTTAACTCCTTAACGACATGCCATTTACATGTACGTGGCAGCCGTCAAGGAGAAGTAAGGAACGGGATCACGAGTTGAGTGTGCTCCATGTCGGCTGACACTTCACTGCAATTTGCGAAATCAAAGATTACTTTGATTCTTCCAGTTTGACCCCTTAGATGCTGCAGTCAATCGCGACTGCGACATCTAAGGCGTTAGAATGAGTGGGGCGGCCCCCTCCGACGTGCGATCGCAAGGTACTGATGGTTGTCATGGCAGCCTGTGGGTCTAATGAAGGCCTATTAAGCCCTGGCAGTAAGCCTGTCAAAACTGTTATATACTGCAGTACATAGTGCAAGCGATCCAACGATCACTGGTTCAAGTCCCCTAGGGGGACGTTTCCCAAAAAATAAAAATCAGTTAAGTAAAGTTTTTTTCATGTAACGAAAAAAAAATATGAATAAGTTTAAAAAAAAAAAACCTTTTCACATTATTTCCCTAAAGTAATATTTAAAAAAAATTTAAGTTAACATAACTGATATCGCCACCTTCGTAAAACGTTATATAACAAATAATTAAAAAGGCCAAATTGCTATTTTTTGGTCATCTTAGCCCCCCCAAAAAATGGAACAAAAAGTGATCAAGAAGTCGCATGTACCCCAAAAAATGCTACAACTTGTCTTGAAAAAACAAGCTATGTCGATGAAAAAATAAAAAAGTCATGGTTTTGGAAGTCGGGTAGGAAATAAACGAAAATTGACCGTATCATTAAGGGGATAATAACTCTGCAGATAATCATTGTAAAGACTTACTCACAATATCACTGCACTCCTGGTACCTTAAGGCAGAAATTATGTCTTCTGCAGCGCTCTACGCATGGGGGATGGGGGACATACAAAGGCACAGAGGACATAGCTTGGTGGGGAGGGGAGGAGTCTAGGAGCTTCAAGGAAGCTGATGTAATCCTCTAGTTCACAGGATGTCAGACACACAAGGGGGACTGACTTCCAGTTTACACAGAAAAGCAAGCTTTGAATTGGTGGTCCGACTGAGATCACATGACACACCTGCCCATAATGAAAGTGTTCAAAATGTGTGCATACAACTGAACTGGGATGATACAAATAAGGCTGGGTTCACTCCTGTGTTGGTGTGTTCCATTGCTCTGCAACGGTTCCATTGGACAACGGATCCCACACGTTGCCGACGAACCCCATTAGGTTCCGTCAGCTTTCCGTCAGGGTGTCTGTGATTTTACTGGACACAATAGTGCAGCATGCTGCGCTATTATCTCTGGTAAACTCTGGCAAACACTGCCGGATCTGCGATGGAGGCCCCTAACCAGGGGTGAAAACCGGCCGGTTCACTCCAGTTCTCCCGTACCGGTTGTTAAAATTACAGCCGGTTCGCAAAACCAGGGGGAAAGCAGGAAACTTAGGACGTGGATACAATTGAGTTGGTGCCTTGCCATTCATCGCTGTGCGATGATGCAGTTGGCGCGATGACGTCTTCGCGCTGCTGCGTCGTTCTGCTGGAGGGGGCCTGGCGTCCATGGAGGACGGCGCAAGAATGGGCAAAGGGTAAGCATATAATGCTTTTTTTTTCCTTTTACTGTGGGCAGTGTTGGGGTCTTATCTATAGGGGACACTAACTACAGGGGACTATATAGAGGGCACTAACTACAGGGGGCGCTAGAGGGGGCACTATATACAGTGGACTATATAGGGACCTCTATCTACAGGGGACTATATAGGGGCCCTAACTGCAGGGGACTGTATAGGGGCCCTACCTACAGGGAATGCCTCAAGGTGCACTATCCACAGGTAACACCACAGGGGGCACTATACAGGGAACGCTACAGGTGGCACTATAAGGGAACGCTTCAGGTGGCACTATTTACAGGGAACGCTTAAGGGGGCACTACAGGGAACGTCACATGGGGCACTATTTACAGGAGATGCTACAGGGGGCCCTATCTACAGGGGATGCTACAGGGGGCCCTATCTACAGGTGACCATACAGAGGGCACTATCTACAGGGGACCCGACAGGGGGCACTATCTACAGGCAATGCTACTATCTAAAGAGGACTCTATGGGGAGCACTATCTACAGAAGGCTCTATGAGGGAAACTATCTACCGGGGGCTCTATGAGGGGCACTATCTACAGGGGGTCACTGTGTGTGGTGCATTACTTTACAGTGTTTGACACAATTTTATTCATGAGCACAATGTATCGTACTATTATATTCAGGGGCACAATGTATGGTGCTATTATATTCAGGGGCACCGTGTTTAGTACTATTATATTCAGGGGCACAGTGTATGGTACTATCATATTCAGGAGCACAGTGTGTACCACCATTATATTCAAAGGTACCGGGTATGATACTGTTATATTTAGGGGCACAGAGTGTGGCACCATGAGAAATTTATCTTCGTTTATAGGTGTGTAAATGTTGGAAATGCTTCCGAAGAGATCTGAGCGGCAAACTCTGCAGAAATGGGTCGTGGCCAGGAGGTGTCATCATAGAGGTCTGGACCAGATGGAAAAGAAAGGGGTTAAACTGAATTTGCTAATTATCTCAGTACTTAGCTGTATTTGTGCTTGTGCTGTATTTATGTACTGAGCTTGGTTTTGGTGCTGGTTATATGTACCGAGCTTAGTTCTGGAGTTATAATAACAATGCTAAATACATATATACAGCACCAAAGGGAAGCTCAGAACATATATAGAACTCCACAACCATGCTCAGCATATAAATACAGCACCAAAACCAAGCTCAGTACATATATACAGCACCACAACAAAGCTTAGTACATATATACAGCATTAGAACCAAGCTCAATATATATATATATATATATATATATATATATATGTACTGAGCTTTGTTCTGGTGTGGTATCTGTGTACTGAGCTTAGTTCTGGTGCTGTATATATGCACTGAGCTTGGTTCTGGTGCTGTATTTATGTACTCCGTTAGGTTCTGGTGCTGTATTAATTTACTGAGATTTGTTCTGGCGTTGTATTTATGTACTGAGCTTGGTTCTGATATTGTATATATGCAGGGCCGCCATCAGGGGGGTATTACTGGTACTCCCGTCAGGGGCCCGGCCACATGGATGAAGTAAAAGGGGCCCGCCGGGCTGCCGTCGCCCCCCCCCCCCCCTCGGACTGTTGCCCCCCCCTCGCAACGCTCACGGGCCCCCCCTCGCAATGCTCACGGGCCCCCCTCGCAACGCCCGCGGCACCCCCCTAGCGACACCCCCCTAGCGACACTCCCCTAGCAACACTCGCGGCAGCCCCTGCATACCTGTTGTAGCTTCACTGGAGGGGAAGATGCAGCATGTGCTGAAGCTGCGTGTGGAGATCCCGCCCCCCAGCTCCTCTACACTGCCGACAGGACATGCAGGCTGGTGAGTATGTTCCCCTATCCGTTCTGATTCCCATCCCCCTGACCCCATTTGTAGATTGTATAAAGTTGGTTAAAAAGTTTTTTGGTATTTTTTCGTTTTCCTAGCGCTTTTTTGCCGCGATTTTCGTAATCGCGGCAAAAATGGTGCAGTTTTGCCGCGATTATATAAAAATCGCGGCAAAACCGCGTGATTTGTGCCGCAATTACGAAAATTGCATAAAAAAAAGATACAAAACATGAAAAGTGCTGTTAGGCTATATTCTCACAGTGCGGTCAAGTCACGTTTTTTTGCAAAAATTGTGGCAAAAAAATGGGATTTCACCGCACTGTGTAACTAGACTAAGGCCTTATTCAGACGGCCGCATTCGGTCCGTGACATACGGAGCGTGTATCGGCTGTATCTCACAGGCTGACCACAATTCATGGTGCCGGACTCCTAGCATCATAGTTATCAGTGTTGCTGGGAGTCCCTGCCTCTCTGCGGGAATACTGTCCCATACTGTAATGATGCTTTCAGTACGGGACCGGGGACAGTATTCCCACGGGAAGGGAGGGACTATGATCATAGATAACTGTGATGCTAGAAACCCGGCTCCCTGAACTGTGGTCGGTCCGGGAAATATGGCCGATACACGCTCCGTATATCACAGACCGAACATGGACATCTGAATAAGCCACTTACTTGCCTCCTATTTTTGGTGCGGATTGTGCACTGAAAATTCACTACAAATGACAATATAAGGCCTTATTCACACGAACGGGTTATACGTCCGTGATACTTATTACGTCGCACGGACTTATGTTAGTGAATGGGGCCGTTCAGACTGTCAGTGAATTTCACGCAGCGTGTGTGCGCTTTGTAAAACTCACGACATGTCATATACTTGCCCGTGTTTCGCGCAGCACACACCCATTGAAGTCATTGGGTGCGTGCAAATCGTGCACTTCACATGGAAGCACTTCCGGGTGACGCGCGTGATTCGCGCTACACAGGGCCGCCATCAGGGGGGTATTAGGGGTACTAGTGTAGGGGGCACGGCCAAACTTAATTGAAAGGGGGGCCCGGCAACTGCCGCGACTTGCCTTTGGTAGAAAAAAACAGGCCCCTGCAATGGGGCCTGTTCTTTTCACCAAAACAATGTCGTGAGCTGCGGGCCCCCCTCTCGTCAAACACCGCCGTGAGCTGCGGGCCCCCCTCTCATCACCGCCGCGAAACACCGCTTGCGCGCGTGTGCGAACGACCGCAAGCTCGCACCCGCGCGCGCATGACTGCGCCCACGCGCGAACGACCAGGCGCGCCGCCGAGAGGGAGGCGGTGCGCCCGCAACACAAGTCCGATCTACGGGGAAGGACAGCCACACAGGGACAGCGGCGCACAGTTTACTTACCTGCTGGCCCGACTCCGCCTCCTCGTCCTCCGCCTCCTCGTCCGACTCCGCCTCCTCGTCATCCTCCTCGTCCGACTCCGCCTCGTCCTCCTTCTCCAGAGCGTAGCTGCGTAAGGAGAGGGGGATGAGTCTAGTTGTTGCGCGGCGGCAGGAGTTCTACGATCCCCGCCATTTTCTGGAGCCTGGAGGTCAAGGACGACATCTGGACCGAAGACATCGCCTGAAGAGGACTGGAGTCGGAGCAGCTCTTCTGACACGGTGAGTAAAGTGTCTCAAAGTGCTGTTTATGTATGGCCCTGTTCACACAGAGTATTTTGCAGGCCGAAAAAATCTGCCTCAAAATTCCTTAAAGAATTTTGAGGCAGATTTTGACCTGCCCACACTATCTTGCCGCGTTTTTTGCTGCGTTTTTTGCCCGCTGCGATTGAGGACAGCAGACAAAAAACGCAGCGAAAAATGCATTTTCTGCCTCCCATTGATTTCGATGGCAGGTCAGAGGCGGAACCGCGGCAAGAAAGGACGTGCTGCTTTTCCTTTTTTCCGCGACTGGCTCCCATTGATTTCAGATTAAATCAATGGGAGGCGGTTTTGGAAGTTTTTTGGTGCTGATTCTGACGCAGTGTCCGAGTCAATATCAAGGCCCAAAAACTCTTTGAACTGGGCCTTATTGTTAGGGCTTATTCAGACGAACGTGTAATACATCAGTGCAACGCGCGTGATTTTCACGCGCCTCGCACGGACCTATGTTACTCTATGGGGCCGTGCAGACTGTCAGTGATTTTCACTCTGCTGCGACTGTGATACGCTGCGGATTTTCCACAATAGAATGTGTTGCATAAAATCCGCAGTGTTCATGCCTAGTGTGTTCCTACCCTAAGGCCGGATTTACACGAGCGTGTGCTTTTTGCGTGCGCAAAAACGTGGCGTTTTGCGCATGCAAAAGGTCCATAACAGCTCCGTGTGTCAGCAGCGTATGATGCGCGGCTGCGTGATTTTCGCGCAGCCGCCATCATTATGACACTCTGTTTGTATGTTTGTGGCACGTGGTGCTTTTCTGTTTTCATTCATAGTTTATACTGCTGCGGAAGTGCTGGGCGTGATTTTCACGCACCCATTGACTTCAATGGGTGCGTGATGCGCGAACAATGCACAAATATAGGACATGTCGTGAGTTTTACGCAGCGGACACACGGACACACGCTGCATGAAACTCACTGACAGTCGGCACGGCCCCATAGAGTAACATAGGTCCGTGCGAGGCGCGTGAAAATCACGCACGTTGCACGGATGTATTACACGTTCGTCTGAATAAGCCCTAACAATAAGGCCCAGTTCACAGAGTTTTTGGGCCTTGATATTGACTCGGACGCTGCGTCAGAATCAGCACCAAAGAACTTCCAAAACCGCCTCCCATTGATTTAATCTGAAATCAATGGGAGCCAGTCGCAGAAAAAAGAAAAAGCAGCACGTCCTTTCTTGCCGCGGTTCCGCCTCTGACCTCCCATCGAAATCAATGGGGGGCAGAAAATGCATTTTTCCCTGCGTTTTTTGTCTGCTGTCCTCAATCGCCGCGGGCAAAAAACGCGGCAAGATAGTTTGGGCAGGTCAAAATCTGCCTCAAAATTCGGTGCGCAGTTCGCGGGTGCGCATGCGCGGGAGTTTGCGGGTGCGCGCGATCGGTCGCACGGGCGGCAGTGTTTGACGGCCCCCATGACGACCCCCATGCTACTAAGGGCCGCCATCAGGGGGGGTATTATGGGTACTGATGTGAGAGGCCCGGCCAAACCTAATTGAAAGGGGGGCCCGCAGCTCACGACATTCTTTTGGTGAAAAAACAAGCCCCATTGCAGGGGCCTGTTTTTTTTTTCTACCAAAGGCAAGTCGCGGCAGTTGCCGGGCCCCCCTTTCAATTAGGTTTGGCCGGGCCTCTCACATCAGTACCCATAATACCCCCCCTGATGGCGGCCCTGGGTACCATGATATGGTGCTGGACGGAGTACCGTTAACAGGCGGTGCCACGGTAGGGGGGCCAGAAAATTTAGCTGTAGGGGGCCCTGAAATTCCTGATGGCGGCCCTGTATATATGTATGAGCCTGGTTCTGGTGTTGTATATATGTTATGAGCATGGTCCTGGTGCTGTATTTATGTACTGAGCTTAGTTCTGGCACTGTATCTGTGCATTAGCCGGGAAATTTGTTGCAGCTTATTGTGCACGCCGCACTGTTCTCCACCCTTCTCAAAGTGCACAGTTTAACTAAATGGGCTGAGGATGCTAAGGATATTGAATGTGTGCATATAGGTCTTTATGTAATGGGTTAGTTTAATATAATGAGTGTGGGTAGGTAGGTAGGATTTCAATGTGAAGCGGAGGTGTTTTATTTTCCGCGAGCGGAAAAAACGGCGCGGGAAAAAGAAGGGACATGCCCTATCTTCGGGCATTTACGCCTCTGACCTCCAATTGACATCAATGGGAGGCAGAGAAAGTGTATTTCGCGTTGTTTTATGTCCACGGCGCTCAATGGCCGCGGGCGAAAAACGCAGCGAAAATCGGCATGCAGGCAGAGCAAAATCTGTCTCAAAATTCCAAACGGAATCTTGAGGCAGATTTTCTTCCTGCAAAAAATTTAGTGTGAACCCAGGCATATTTGGAATATCGTATTTGTTTTATTTTATTATTAGAATAATTTTCCATGGTGCGATACACCGCAAAAGACCGAAACGCCCACCCCTCCCGGGGTGCGTATGTCTGTCTGCAAAACAGTAAACCCATTGTTACAAATATTAATCCAACCCCTGCCCCAAACAGAGCCTCTGACGCAGATGTTAACATAGCCTTACCCAGTTAGAATAGTGCTGATAAGTTAGCATTACATGTAGAAAACAAAAATATGCTGGAGTGCTTTCTTTAAACTTTGAATGTAGGGGAGTTTAATATGGTTTGCAGCTGTATTTTATTGTTAAAAGAGGAGAAACTTCTGGCCAGTTTCACAGAGTAAGCAAACAAATATTGTCAGCTTTCCTTGTGTGCACTCTCATACAAGAAAAGCTGTCAATCACTTTGTGAGAGCAAGAGGTAGGTGAAGCAAACAATGTCTGGACAGGATTTTTTCCGCTTTTTACAATAAAATACAAGAGCGAACCCTATGAAACTATACAGTGCCGTGCTCAGCGGTCCCAGCTTCATACTACAGCTTTATATAGCATTGCAATTAAAAGTGTAGGTTCAGTGTTTCTGTGATTTGTCAAAATTCATTTTTAAATCTCTCAGTTGCTCCTTAACAACATATAGTTACATAGTTACATAGTTACATAGTTACATAGTTAGTACGGCTGAAAAAAGACACATGTCCATCAAGTTCAACCAAGGGACGGGAAAAGGGAAGGAAAAATTTCTACACATAGGAGCTAATATTTTTTTGTTCTAGGAATTTATCTAACCCTTTTTTAAAGCCATCTACTGTCCCTGCTGTGACCAGCTCCTGCGGTAGGCTATTCCATAGATTCACAGTTCTCACGGTAAAGAAGCCTTGTCGCCTCTGCAGCTTGAACCTTTTTTTCTCCAGACGGAGGGAGTGCCCCCTTGTTTTTTGAGGGGGTTTTACAAGGAACAGGATTTCACCATATTTTTTGTATGTGCCATTAATATATTTATATAAGTTAATCATGTCCCCCCTTAGTCGTCTTTTTTCAAGGCTAAATAGGTTTAATTCTTTCAATCTTTCCTCATAACTTAAATTCTCCATGCCCCTAATTAACTTCGTTGCTCTTCTTTGTATTTTTTCCAACTCCAGGGCATCCTTTCTATGAACTGGAGCCCAGAACTGAACTGCATATTCTAGATGAGGCCTCACTAATGCTTTGTAAAGCGGTAATATTACATCCCTGTCCCGTGAGTCCATGCCTCTTTTAATACACGACAATATCCTGCTGCCCTTTGAAGCAGCTGATTGACACTGCATGCTGTTATTGAGTTTATGATTTACAAGTACACCCAGATCCTTCTCAACAAGTGAATCCGCCAGTGTAGCTCCCCCTAGGACATATGAGGCATGCAGGTTGTTGGTACCCAGATGCATAACTTTACATTTATCTACATTAAACTTCATCTGCCAAGTGGACGCCCAAACACTTAGTTTGTTTAAATCTGCCTGCAATTCATGAACATCTTCCATAGACTGATCTATATTACATAGCTTGGTGTCATCTGCAAAAATAGAAATAGTGCTATTAATCCCATCTTCTATATCATTAATAAATAAGTTGAATAATAGTGGTCCCAGCACTGAACCCTGGGGTACACCACTTATAACTGGGTACCATTCAGAGTAGGAATCATTGACCACAACCCTCTGGATACGGTCCTTGAGCCTATTCTCAATCCAATTACAAACTATATTTTCTAAACCTATAGTCCTTAATTTACGCATTAGGCGTCTATGGGGGACAGTGTCAAATGCCTTTGCAAAGTCCAAAAACACTAAACAACGTACTATAAGTTGCCGGTTGTCAGCATTCTCTGGTATATCAATACATCTCACCCGTTGTATTCTATTGAACACTTGAAACAAACTGAATTTACATTTACTTGTTGATCACGTCTATTAGGGTATGTTCACACGCCCTATGTACGGACGTAATTCAGGCGTTTTACGCCTCGAATTACGCCTGAAAAAACGGCTTGAAACCGTCTGCAAACATCTGCCCATTGAATTCAATGGGTCTTACGGTGTTCTGTGCAGACGAGGTGTATTTTTACGCGCCGCTGTCAAAAGACTGCACGTAAAAAGTTGCCCGCCTCAAAGAAGTGCAGGACACTTCTTGGGACGTAATTGGAGCAGTTTTTCATTGACTCCAATGAAAACCAGCTCCAATTCCGTCCGTAAAAGACGCCGAGAAAAATGCGTGCACTTGTCAAAACGTCTGAAATTCAGGAGCTGTTTTTGCCTGAAAAAGCTCCGTAATTTCAGATGTATTTGGCGTTGCCGTGTGAACATACCCATACTATCACTGGCAACCAATACAATTAAATTAAAACTGAATTCAGGTATATAGTACCATTTTATAGCACTCTTAAGGTCCTCTTACACGGCCCAATATAGGCTGTGAAAACTAGCACCAATCAACGAGGCAACTCGAGCACCAATCAATTAGCACTCGTTAATACGATCGCTCGTCTCCATACATATCTATTATGTCGGCTGCACGTCTCCCAGTTTACACAGGGAGAAGAGCTGCCAACAATGATAATAATTCTTGCTGCATAAACGATAGGATCAGCCGATGAACTGAATGTGGATGCCTGAATTCCTAGAGGGAACGCAGGATTCCATAGTAGAGGGGTAAGTGGGGAAATTGCAGTTCGCAAATGATTAAAACGCACAGCCCTCCACAAAAGTAGAGAGTAGTAAGATAGAATTGACTTAGTCTTAACTAGAGATGAACGAACCGGGACAACCGAACCCGGTTTCGGTCCGAACATCGGGAAAAGTTAGGTTCGCAGCGAATCCGAACTTCACCGGGTTCGGCCGAACCCGTTTTGACCGAACCTGGCTACATTTTGGCGCCTGCCACATGTTAGATGTAAAATGGAGGATTTCACAATATCACCTGACATAAGGCTACCCCATAATGCCTTGCAAACGGCTCTCCCAGCCAATCGGGAGGCAGCATAGGGGCGGGCTCAAGCCTGCAATAAAAGTCTATGCACGGAGCTCAGCGGCCATTTTACAGACAGGAGCTGTAGGGATAGCATCTCTGCGCAGTTAGGGAAAGCATTAGGAATCTAAAAGCCAGGAATCCAGCAATCGAAGGGGCTCATCCACTACAGCGGGAGTCTACTCTCAACATCCAAATTGCAATACAAATTCTCCATTTGCCAAGCCAGTGTGTGAATAAGCTTTTATAAGGGGCTCATCCCCGTTGCATGGGTTAACATCCAGCTTGCAATCTAGGCAGGCAGCTGTAGTACTACAACGCCCAGCATTCCCTGAGTGCACAGTGGCTGATATAAATTCTCATTTATTGCCATTTGCCAAGCCAGTGTGTGAATACGCTTTTAGAAGGGGCTCATCCCCGGCCGTTAACATAACAAATAACAATCCAACTTGCAATACAGGCAGCCTTTGTAGTACTACTACAACGCCCAGCATTCCCTGAGTGCACTGCGGCGTGGCTGATAGAAATTCTCATTCATTGCCATTTGCCAAGCCAGTGTGTGAATACGCTTTTAGAAGGGGCTCATCCCCCGGGTTTTGATTCAACTTGCTGCACTCCAGCAGTGAAATGTCAGGTAAAAAAAAGGTTGTGAAAGGACGGGGTAGAGGAAAAAACACCCATGCCGTGTCCTCTTCCAGTCCAAATGTTGGATCTGTTGGTGCCAGACCCAGTACCAGCATTTGTGGCACAAGACATGTGCCCAGTTCCACTAGTAGCAGCAGCCATGTGCCTGCTGGTAGTAGCAGTATCAGCAAGCCAGACTTGTCCATCTCCTCCGGTGGGCGGGTTACTTTAGACAATACGGCCATTGTGGACTGGTTGGCTGGCTCGCGGTCATCTCAGCAGGAAGACTCTGACGATCTGGCTTCAAGCCAGGTTTCGTTGGATTCCAGATCCTCTACAGTTCCTTGGCACAGTGACAGTAGTAATATGGGTATTTCTAGCATTTCCATTCCATCATCTATGTCTTCACTCCCCCTTCCTAGCGGGAAGCCATCTTTCCTGAGAGTCCTAAGAGACATCTCCTCGGGTGCGAAGGAAGATACTGAACAACATAGTGATGATGATTTGTTTTCCGCGAGTCAGCTAACGGAGTGTGTTGCGGCGGTGGTGGAGGTGGAAGCGGTGTCCGAGACGCATAGCTGTGGTAGTGGGGGTGTTGGTGGTGGTAGGCGTGGTGGCAGACGCAGTAATGAGGGGGGGCATGGAGCCCGCCATGATGTCACATCACATTCACAACACAGTGAAAGAAGTGGCGGGGATGATGAGGAGGGCTATGATGATGATGTTGTTTTAGACAGGACGTGGGAACCAGGTGACGAGGTGATGACGGCGTCAGAGGAGGAGGGTAGTAGTGGCGGTACTGGCAGTGATAAACAGCCAAGCCAAGGTAGGGGCAGAAGTCAATCTGCAAAACGTTGCAGCGGTAGGGTCAGCTCAGGAGCCGGTGACGGCGACACTGCTGCTACTGGTGTAGGCTCCCGAAAAAAGCCTGCCAGACAAGGGGCAAGCTCGGGTGGTGGTGGTGGTGGTGGTGGTTGACGTGGTACTACCTCTTTACGGTACTCTGCCGTGTGGCAATTTTTCTGTACCTTCCCGGAGGACGAAAACATGGCACAGTGCCGTATCTGCAAGCAGAAAGTAAGGCTTGGGCAGGGCAGCAATGTAGGAACTACCGCTCTACGTAAACACATGGAGCGGCATCACAAGGCCATGTGGGACAATCGACATGCCCCACCATCATGTACATCTAATGTAGACCCCTCTGCCGCTGCTGCTGCTGCTCCGAGTCCCTGTCATCTAAGTAGTAGCCAAGCCTTATCCACCATGTAATTGTCATCATCATCATCACTGTCATCTAGTGCTCCTCCTACGTCCCGTCAGTTATCCATTACGGAATCGTTGTCCAATAAGCAACAACATATACCCAGTCATCCACTTGTCGTGCGGCTTAATTTACACCTGGCTAAGTTGTTGGTGGTGCAGTCGCTGTCGTACCACCTGGTCGACTCCGCCGGCTTCAAGCAATTGATGGCGTGCGTTCAGCCTAGGTGGCGAACACCTAGCCACCATTACTTCTCCAAAACAGCTGTCCCTGCCTTGCACAAGCACGTGGAGGAAAAGGTGGGCCAGTCCTTGAAATTATCCGTGTGCAGCAGGGTACATGCCACCGTCGACACGTGGAGCAGCAACTATGGGCAGGGACAGTACATGTCTTTCACGGCCCACTGCAGTCCGATGCACCACCGCAGCAATGCCAGGCATTACCACCTCCACGCTTGTATCTTTCTGGTTGAACTCCGGACACCAGGCGCCTGCCATCCTCCTCCTCCTACTCCTCCTTGCCCTCCTCAATGGAGTTCTTCCCGTCCCCGACAGGACACAGCGTATCTTCCATTCCTCCTCCCTCCTCTTTTCATAGGTGCAAGGTGAAGCGCCACAACGCTGTCTTACACCTGCTGAGCCTGGGCGAGAAAAGCCACACAGGGCAGGAGCTGCTGCAGTGCATCAAGGAGGAAATCGCACGCTGGCTGTCTCCTCTGAAACTCACACTGGGCAATGTTGTCTCTGATAACGGGAAGAACGTTGTGGCTGCACTGCGTCTAGGTCACCTGACACACGCTCCTTGCATGGCACATGTGATCAATCTGGTCATAACACGCTTCTTAAAGTCATATGTTGGTTTGAAGGGTGTGCTGGCCATGTCCAGGAGGGTTTGCGTTTGCTTTAGACGTTCGTATGCATTTAAGCACGCCCTCCTGGACTTGCAGCATCAAAACAATCTCCCAGAACACAGCCTGATTTGCGACGTTCCAACACGCTGGAATTCCACCCTGCACATGTTGGACCGTCTGTACGAACAGCGGAAAGCCGTGAATGATTTCCTGATGCAGCAGACGGGCAGCGTTTGGAGCCAGTGTAATTTCGAGCTCAGGCACTGGCAGCTGGTTAGAGACGCATGTCGCGTTTTGAGGCCCTTTGAAGAGGCCACACGATTTGTGAGCCGTGACGCTAGCGGAATGAACAATGTTATGCCGCTGATATTCATTATGGAGCAAACGCTCACAGCGATGATTCAGCAAAGGATGGAGGAAGGATCACATCTGGCATTGCTGCTGCTGCCGCTGCCGCCTGTTACTGCCGCCTGCTACTACGGGATTCTGTCCTGTCCACTCTTTTTTTAATGTGCCGCTGTTGGTGCTGCTACTACTACTACCACCAATCCACCCCCAGTGCCGTCTGCTATAAGCAGGCCTGCCCCACCACAGGGCTTTGTCCTGTGACTATCCAGTGTCTTTTAATGTGCTGCTACTACTACTACCACCACCCTTGCTGTCTGTGTTGGCTACCTCTACTACCACCAATACACCTCCACTGCCGTCTGCTTCAAGCAGGCCTGAGGCCTGCCCCACCACAGGGCTTTGTCCTGTGACTGTCCAGTCTCTTTTGATGTGCTGCTACTACTACTACCACCCTTGCTGTCCGTTGGCTACCTCTACTACCACCAATACACCTCCACTGCCGTTTGCTACAAGCAGGCCTGAGGCTTGCCCCACCACAGGGCTTTGTCCTGTGACTGTCCAGTCTCTTTTAATGTGCTGCTACTACTACTACCACCCTTGCTGTCTGTTGGCTACCTCTACTACCACCAATACACCTCCACTGCCGTCCGCTACAAGCAGGCCTGAGGCCTGCCCCACCACAGGGCTTTGTCCTGTGACTGTCCAGTCTCTTTTAATGTGCTGCTGCTACTACTACTACCACCCTTGCTGTCTGTTGGCTACCTCTACTACCACCAATACACCTCCACTGCCGTCTGCTACAAGCAGGCTTGAGGCTTGCCCCACCACAGGGCTTTGTCCTGTGACTGTCCAGTCTCTTTTAATGTGCTGCTACTACTACTACCACCCTTGCTGTCTGTTGGCTACCTCTACTACCACCAATACACCTCCACTGCCATCTGCTACAAGCAGGCCTGAGGCCTGCCCCACCACAGGGCTTTGTCCTGTGACTGTCCAGTCTCTTTTAATGTGCTGCTACTACAACTACCACCCTTGCTGTCCGTTGTCTACCTCTACTACCACCAATACACCTCCACTGCCGTCTGCTACAAGCAGGCCTGAGGCCTGCCCCACCACAGGGCTTTGTCCTGTGACTGTCCAGTCTCTTTTAATGTGCTGCTACTACTACTACTACCGCCCTTGCTGTCTGTTGGCTACCTCTACTACCACCAATACACCTCCACTGCCGTCTGCTACAAGCAGGCCTGAGGCCTGCCCCACCACAGGGCTTTGTCCTGTGACTGTCCAGTCTCTTTTAATGTGCTGCTACTACTACTACCACCCTTGCTGTCCGTTGGCTACCTCTACTACCACCAATACACCTCCACTGCCATCTGCTACAAGCAGGCCTGAGGCCTGCCCCACCACAGGGCTTTGTCCTGTCACTGTCCAGTCTCTTTTAATGTGCTGCTACTACTACTACTGCCCTTGCTGTCTGTTGGCTACCTCTACTACCACCAATACACCTCCACTGCCGTCTGCTACAAGCAGGCCTGAGGCCTGCCCCACCACAGGGCTTTGTCCTGTCACTGTCCAGTCTCTTTTAATGTGCTGCTACTACTACTACCACCCTTGCTGTCTGTTGGCTACCTCTACTACCACCAATACACCTCCACTGACGTCTGCTACAAGCAGGCCTGGAGGGCTTGTGAAAAGCCATTGCTTGTTTCTTTTACATCCATGTATGGATGAACCCCGGCAGGCATCTGCCAATAAAAAGGGTAAATTTTTGGAGGGCTTGGATGAACCCCGGCAGGCATCTGCCAATAAAAAGGGTACATTTTTGGAGGGCTTGTCAAAAGCCATTGCTTGTTGCTTTTACATTACATCCATGTATGGATGAACAAAGGGAAGGCATCTGCCAATAAAAAGGGTACATTTTTGGAGGGCTTGTGAAAAGCCATTGCTTGTTGCTTTTACATCCATGTATGGATGAACCCCGGCAGGCATCTGCCAATAAAAAGGGTACATTTTTGGAGGGCTTGTCAAAAGCCATTGCTTCTTCTTTTACCACCTTATATGTATGAACCCTGGCAGGCATCTGCCGCCAAAAATGGTTAATTTTTGTACCTTTTTTAACAATGCATTAAGCATACAACATGCACAAGTGCAGTGGTTTCTGTTAGTTATCACCGTGTCCCATCCGTTTTCCTATGGCCATACATGTTGGCGTAACTTTGACACTAACTTTGCCTTAAAGACAGCTCAAAAGTACTTGGATACACTCATGGGTGACCTAAGAGTGTTATACAGAGCTTCTAGGGCTTTTAAACAGTGTTATACATGATTTTTGGGGCTTTCTTGTATTACAGGTTCGGTCAGAACTAGTTCGGTCCGAATCGAACTTTTTCATGAAATTCGGCGAACCAGCCGAACTGAACTTTTCATAAGTTTGCTCATCTCTAGTCTTAACGTCTTTGGGGAGAGTAGTAGAACTCCAAAAAAAGGGTATTCCAGGAAAGTGGAGCGAGGAGTTCAGATTCCAGACCCACCCATTGAGGAACTTCCCGGGAAGTATGTTCTTACAGGAGTTGAGCTAATCTGGCTGCCCTATAGTATTTAATAAAGTTAGGTAATGAGAAACCCCCTACCCCTTTATGAAGGAACATAATGGAGGCTCAGATCCTAGGGCGTTTGCCCTCTCATACGAAGCGAGAAATGTCCTGGTGAAAATTCCGGAGTTCTGACATTGAGAAGGGTATGGGTAAAGTTCTAAACAGATATAGAAAATGTGGGAGTAGGACTATCTTAACAGAATGTATCCATCCAAACCAGGATAGAAGGGTAATATCCCAGGTATTAAAGACTTGCTAAATAGATCGAAGTAAGGTGGGGATGTTGGCTGTATATAAGTTCTCCAGTCGAGGTGTCAACGCTATCCCAAGGTAATTTAACCGTTTGGGGCAGGTTTGGAAACCAAAATTTAATTCTATCAGTTTTATCGTGTGACGTGGTGTGTTACAGAACATAACCTCCAATTTAGACTTGTAATCCCAAAGCCAAAAAAAAGGTGTCTAAAAGTTTAATTAGGTTAGGGTGCGAAGTCAGGGGTTTAGTAAGAGTTAGCAGTAGGTCTTCTGCGAACAAATTAGCTTTGTACTCAGAAGAGCAAATATGGACATCTGCTATATTGGAGTTGTTCCTAATCAAATTTGCCTGGGGTTCCATGGCTAGTGTGAAGAGGGCAGGGGAGAGAGAGCAACCCTGGATAGTACCTCAGTGTATCTGTATCGGGGAGGAGTAGGTAGATGGTAATTTGAGATAAGCTAAAGGGAAAGTATATACGGTTTGGATGTCAGTAAGGCACTATGCACACGGGCGTAAAAAAAATCTGCGTAATTGCGGACCGTAATACGGTCCGCAATTACGGATCCATTCAGTTCTATTGGCCGTGGATACCTTTCCGTATCGCTACGGATAGTTGTCCGTGCCGTAGAACTGTGCTTGGAATTATGGAGCATGTCATATTTTTCATATTTACGGGCCGTGCTCCCATACTTTGTGTGGGAGAACGGCCCAAAAATGCGGGCTGCGGCCCGCGGCCACTGGTGGCAGGCCGTGCCCGCAATCGTGGGCTGTGATTATGGGCACGGCCATGTGCATGAGGCCTTAGATAAGGTTCCTGTATACCCATTTTACAAAGAACTGAAAATAGATAATCCCTGGATAGGCTATTGAAGGCCGTCTCTATATCGAATGCCAAAAGAACACAAGGTGTAGACACCCCCTGGAACCAGCATATTATATTAAGATGTTTACGAATAGTATTAGGAGCTTCTCTATGATGTATAAAATCTACCTGATCAGTATTAACTAATGCAGGTAGAAAAAGAGTTCAAACGACAGGCCAAAATAGAGGTAAATATCTTAGCATCTAAATTCAGAAGGGATATGGGTCTGTAATTGGATGAAGACAAAGGGTCTCTATTTGGCTTCGTGTTTACTGCGATCATAGCATCCAAAAATTCAAGGGAGCGTGGCATTGCCCTGAAGGAGGTGGTTACAGAAATTCCGAATGTGGGGTGACAACTGAGTAGCAAATTTTTTATAGTAGGCTACAGATAGGCCATCAGGACCCGGGGCCTTACCCAACTTAAGTTCTTTAACCGTCAGATCTATCTCCTCATCAGTAATAACTGCATTAAGATGAGAGACGGCTTTGGATATTAAATTTGGTAATTGAACCTGCTACAAGAAACTGGCTATGATGGTCTCATTAACACAAGAGGGTCTAGAGTATAGAGCCTGGTAAAACTGTCGGAATGTGTCATAAATGTGGTTCGGGTTAGAAGTAGTATGTCCCTCTTTAGTTTGTATTTTAAACACCTGATTTATACGTTGTCTATCCCTAAACTTTTGCGCTAAAAGCTTATTATCCCACTTGTAATATTTAGCTTTTGTCCAACGCAATGCTTTTTCTGTAGTGTGTGAAAGCACTGCATCCATCTGAGTTCTAGCATCTTGTAAAGCCTTATAAAGATATAGGGATGGTCTGCGTTGGCGAGCAAGAGTTAATCTAGCTAGTCTATCTTGCAATTTAGACTGTGCCAATCCTGTGCCAAGCTGCTACGATAAGTCAACCCCATATATATGCCTTATGAGACAACCATAGCCAGTGTGGAGTCATATCATTAGTATTGTTATACTTAACATATTTTCGGAAATCCTCAGCTATTTGGTTTCTTACAATCGGGTTTGTAATCATGGCCTCGTACAGTAGCCAAGTGAACGGGATTGTGCCCCTTTGTGTTAAATCAAACTCAGAGCAAACAATGTCGTGATCTGACCATGCGCAAACATTTTGTCAAGAATACAATAATCGAGGTAGTCATGAAGCTGTGAATAGAATCATATCAATCCTGGTGTGGTGATGGTGTGCTGCTGATAAAAAGTTATAACCCCTATTGGAACCATTGTGTTCCCTCCAAGTATCAGCTAGAGAAAGTTGTTGAAAGAGATCAATTTCTAATGTGCATTTGTACGTTTAGACACTACATTGTGGGATTTATCAAGAATGGGATTAATGACAAAGTTAAAGACACCACACCACATCAAATTATGATAATGAAGAGGATTGATTACCTGTGCCAAATCCTGATAAAATTCACTACGGTCGGCATTGGGAGCATAGGAACTCACAGTACATATAATAACATCCACTAAAGTACCCTTAATTATCAAATATCGACCCTCAGGATCAAAAATAACAGAAGATATCTGTAAGAGAAGGTGTTTCTAATCAAAGTGACAACACCCCGAGCCTTAGAGATATACGAGGACTTGTAGACTGTAGAGTACCTGTGATGAAGAAACTTAGTTGTAGAAGTATGGACAAAGTGAGACTCCTGTAAATAGATAATGTCTGGAGCCCTTTTTTAGGTAATCGATAAAGGCCTTCTTACGCTTCAGAGGGGTATTAAAACCCCTTACATTATGGGAAATGATCCGACACATTTTTGAAGGACAGGGAGTTGCGATAAAATTGAAACCATATATGATGTACTCAGGCATAGTATGACCTTGCAATAAATATGCCTATTTCTAATCTCAAGTTGTTTATGAGGGCTATCTGAGCTATGACCATGAGAATCAGGGAACAAAAACTTGGATAAAACTGTACTATTGGGGAACATAAAAGTAGTAAGAAAAGAAAACCAGAAAGGATATATAATCCAACTTGTATGTGCGTGGTGGGGAATCCGTCTTGCAGAACGCCAAGTCCAGGAGGACAGGGACAACATGGTAACCAAAACAACTTACGGGTTGTGTAGTATCAGGGGATACCTGTGTGAGGGAAAGCTAAAAGGGTCACGAGACTAATTCCAATAATGTGTAAGGGGAGGTTTGGGAACATCCCCTCTTACTACAACCTTTTATCTAGCGATTCCGTAAGATCTGTAGACGTCTCTTGTCGTTTCACCACTCCAGAAGTCATCTGTGAGGAGGCTGCTGTTGTTTTGGTCAGCCATGATCTCATAGGGCGAGGTGTTCTAGGCGGCAAAGGTGGTTGAACAGCTAATGAAATGCAAGCTTTGTGCAGTGCTTATTTACCATCTGCAGGGTTGCGGACCTTAAAAGGTATGGGCATTGACTTAAAAAGTCAGAGAGAATGGAAATTCCCATCGGTATTTCACCTGGACATTTTGCATGGCCAGGGTGATGGGTTTAATATCCCGACGTCTAACCAGGTTTGAGGGTGCTAAATCAGCAAATATGCGTACCGTATCTGGAACACCAGGTAGTGTTTGAATGCTCCGTGCAGCTTCAAGAATCTGTTCTCGAACTTCAGGATAGTGGAGTCAAATAATAACATCCCTGGGCCAGTCAGTGTTTCTTGGCTTTACCAGTGCTCTATGAATTCTGTCCATCTTAAACAACGTCATGTTTTGTTGAGGTAATAGAGCCCGGACTAAAGTAATGACCAGAGCGGGAAGATCAGAAGATTATTCTGGAATATCCCTTATGCGTAGATTCGCACATCTCGAACGATTCTCGAGGAATTCTAGTTTCATTTCTAGTTTGCTTCCGTCTTAGAGGCATGTTCCTCGATGTCCCACCTGTCAGTTGCAATAGCGTTCACCATGCTTTCCGTTTTTGCTTCCACGTCAGCAACTAGTTGACCGAGTTCCTGTACCTGACATGTGAATTGTGTTATAGTCTGGGCTAGTTCAGCCCTAAATAATTTTTCATTGTTCTGGTAAAGTTCTGAGTGGGACTCTAAGTCTTGAATAAATGAGACCAGTGCCGGAGTCACCGGTTTACTGCCGCCTGAGGCTTCACTACAGGCCTGTGACACTGAATCCACCATGTTGGACTCAGTCGTGGCACGGAATAAAGCAGTGATAGTTTGCAATGGAGCCTGTGAGTCCCGGTTCTCGGTCAATTTTTTTCATCCTGATCACGTTCAGGGATTATTCCCAGATCAGGTAATGCTGGTAGAGCTGATAGACAGCGCTAATTATCGCCCGGTAGCAGTGGTTGGCACGTAGCTCACACTAAGCACATCCACTCAGGCAAAACTTACGCATGCGCCCCTCTACCCTACTTTATAAGAATATAAAAGCTCTCTTACTTTCTCCATCTCCACTAGGTAGGCATCTATAAAATCACGGATGTAGTTTGGATTCCAAGTTTTCTGGTGCTCTGCAACAATATCCTTTAAGAATGCAATTATTTCATACTCTGGTTGCATCACACGATTAACAAGCCATGGTATGTTCATTAGAGCAGGAATTTCATTTAGAATCTAAAAAATACAATCAAGAATTGTATAATATATTAAAATTTATACATTTTAAATAGTGACATAATCTTGATGACTATTTGATTGGTCCATTGCAGCTAGGAGAATGACTGTGACTAGTTTCTAAAATGTTCCTAATTGAAAAGGAATGTATTCTGTATAAAATTTTAGCTTAATTAAATGTAAATACATAAAAGTATGTTGTTGGTATTTCGTAATTATTTGAAATGCAATGTTAAATACTTTTGTGTCAAAAAAGACAAAAGTATTGTAGGTATGACACCTTTATTGGTTTACGAGAAAAATTATATATGGAAGCTTTCAGAGCACACAGGCTCCTTCTTCAGGCAAGGTTACAAATGAATGACTTAAAGAGGCTCTGTCACCACATTATAATATATTCTACATGATGTGATCGGCGCTGTAACGTAGATTACAACAGTGGTTTTTATTTAGAAAAACCATCATTTTTGACCATCATTTTACGACCTATTTTAGCTTTATGCTAATGACTTTCTTAATCCCCAACTGGGCGTGTTTTACTTTTTGACCAAGTGGGCATTGTGGAGAGAAGTGTATGACGCTGACCATTCAGTAAATGACAGATTACAGCGTAATCTCGCGAGATTACGCTTGCTGTGCTGTAAATCAACCACAAACGTTAGCGAAGTGTCAGGATTCTGAATAGACATCACGTCCTGGCTGGTAGAGATGTCTATTCACTGTCAGGACACTTGAGTAACGTTAATATGTGTGTATGTGGCTGCACATAGTGATCTAGTAAGATCACTATGTGCTGTGTAAATGAATGGAGAGAAGTGTATGACGCTGATTGGTCAGCGTCATACACTTCTCTCCACAACACCCACTTGGTCGTAAAATGATGGTCAAAAATGATAGTTTTTCTAAATAAAAAACACTGCTGTAATCTACATTACAGCGCCAATCACATTATGTAGAAGATAGGGCACTTATAATGTGGTGACAGAGCCTCTTTAAGGCCCTTTTACACCGGCCGATAAGCGGCCAGTGCAGCGAGCGCCGATCCACGAGAAATAGTTTATCGGCGCTCGTTTGCTCCAGTCACATGGAGCTATGGATGGAGAGTCAATAGTAGTCGACTACGCTATTGATTCCATCAAAACTAAGGAACCCTTGAACAACGGAGACAAACGGAAACCATTGGCACCGGATCCGTCACCATAGAAATCTACCTACGGTTTCCGTTTGTGTCCATCAGGGCTCCATTCCGAAGGAAAGCTCTGACGGAATGTCGGAATGGAGCCCTAGCACAGATGTGAATGAAGCCTTATTTAAGATGTGACACAAAGACAATTAGTACATGAGGTTATACATCATTAAGATAAGCAGGGGCAATAAAACTGAGGTTGAGGTGCGGTTAAAAGCAGATAAAAAAAACAGATAAAAAAAAGGCATGCATTTTTACAGCGATTTGGTACTTTTATGGATATTTCTTATAAGTAGTAATAATAATAATAATAATAATAATAATAATAATAATAATAATAATGTATATGATATAATAATAATGTATATGATTATGTTATAATGTTTTACAATAAGTGAATACTAGTGCCATAATGCTGTAAAGCTTTTAATGTACCTGGGCCAAGAGTCCAGATTCAGCCTTCAAGGATGCATCAAAGAGACGTAGAAGTCGTTGGAATTTTGCATCATCATACTCAAACCGATCCCCAAATGCAATGGAACAGATTACATTACTAACGGCATTGTTAATGAGGAAACGAGGATCGACCTGATCTGCAGAGAACAAAATAATGCTTTAAATAAAAAAAAAATACAAAAAATAAAAAATTGTATATATATATATATATATATATATATATATATACATATATATATATATATATATATATATACATATATATGGACACTATATGGAAAAAAGTATTGGGACACCTACACATTATACCTACAGAACCTTTTATGACATTCTATTCTAAATCTGTATACATTAATATGTAGTTGGTTACCCCTTTGCATCTAAAAATGCTTCCACTCTTTTGGTAAAAATTTCTACTAGATTTTGAGTTTGTCTGTGGGAATGTTTGTCCATTCATCCAGAAGAACATTTGTAAGGTCAGACACTGATGTTATACGAGAGGTCCCGGCTCACAATCTCCATTCTAGTTCATCCCAAAAGTGTTCAAAAGGGTTGGGGTCAAGGCACTGTGGGCCAGCCAAGGTCTTCCACACTAAACTCACCCAACCATGCCTTTATGGACTTTGCTTTGTGCACTTGGGCGCAGTCATGCTGGAACAAAAAAGGGTCTTTGCCAAACCGTTCCCACAAAGTCGAAAGCATACAATTATCCAAAATGTCTTGGTCTGCTAAAGCATTAAGATTTTCCTTCATTGGAATGAAGGGGCCTAGGCCAACCCCTGAAAATAAACCCATATAATTATCACTCCTCCACCTAACTTTACAGTGAGCACAATGCAGTCAGGCAGGTAACGTTCTCCTGGCATTCGCCAAACCCAGACTTATCCATCAGACTGCCAGATAGAGAAGGGTAATTAGAAAGACACGCTGTTACCACATTTACTTACAGTTTATCAAGAGGCGTTCTCTTTAGGACATCTCCCTGCCTCATTGACTGACGCAATTATTGTACTGATCCCTAAGCCTGGAAAGGACGTTTGACAACCTGAGTCGTATAGACCCATATCTTTATTAACGGAAGATGTTAAAATTCTGGCACAAATTTTAGTTACTCGGGTCTCCAGGGTGGTTGAACAGGTGGTACATCAGGATCAGGCAGGCTTTATGCTCAATATGTCTAAAGCTGCTAATCTTAGGAGACTGTTTTTGAATCTACAGATGACTCAATCGATTGCAGGTGCTAAAACAGTGGCGTCACTCGACGCAGCTGAGCCTTTGACAGCGTGGAATCGAAATATCTTTAGGCCACATTGAAATGTCTGTGTTTTGGTGAAGCCTTTATTAGATGGGTTCAGTTGCTATATGAATCCGAAAGAATATAGAAAAATATTATCCAATAAGATTGCCTAAAGAATGCAATACATATTGCATGGTGCCATTCCCAGCAGTTTACAATAAGGAACAATACAAATTACCTGGCCAGGTTCTACAAAAGTTGTTTTTACCATATAAATACATAAAACGATGCATCAACAGAGTTGTCGTGATTTATATATAATTGGTATGCATTTATATATGAGTAAGGACAAAGAACTGATACAAGACAATGAAATGTATTTTCGTTAGCTTTGGTAGAAAAAATTAATTGTACCCCACACAGATTTTCTTAAGTAAATTCTTTGAATCATATATTGAAAAAAGTCAGTCCCGACTCCATCAAGTGTTAGATTTAATTCACACTTGTGATTAGATTTTGCATTTGCTTTGACTCAGTAAGGAATTAGATATTGCGTAGAACCAAAAGACCTCTCAGGCCAAGCACAGGTATCTAGTGCAACAAAATTAATTGAAAGTAACCAGGTGTACTCATCTGATCTTGGAGTTACGAGATGCGTTTCCTCTGATACGCCCAAACAGTGCTTTTTCTTTTCCAACTGTTGTCAGGACCGTCGATGGTCCGGAGGTAACCGATTTTTCTCCTCCAATCTCTCTGGACCGGGCCCGGTCTAGCTCATCTGCATCAGATATCTCTCTAGGAGATTTTTCAAAGAGAGCATTCCAACGGAGAAGCCTCCAACTTAAGGATAAGCAGCGACCTGAATCAGAGTGAACTCCGGTTCTTTCCATGTATCGTGTCTACCACATCGTGGTTGCTCAGGCAGGATTGACGTCACTACCTGCTCTGAGCCTCTAATTAGCAATTTCAGCTGACGCGTTTCTTCCCGGATAGGGATTTCTTCAGAGCTATTCCAGTCTCTACACAGAAGTGTGGCATCTATATAGTGCCTGGCTTAAAGGGACCGTATCCCCAATTTTTTCTATATATATATATATATATATATATATATACACGAAAATATGCACATATATATATATATATATTGTTTAAGCAGTACATACATACATACATACATATAGCCAAAAGACTGCAATCAGTCCATTAAATATATAATTTATTACATATATATATATATATATACACATGTTTCTTTTTATTCCACCACTATTTTTTCTTCCAATATTTTCTCAATAGAAATCTTTAGCCATTCTAACACGGATGTTTATCCATGAAACATGTATTAAATAGTAAAACTTTAAATATAGCTTACATTAAGTCAATGCATAGTTCGAGATGTCCCTTGTCAAAAGAAAATTAATCAAAAATTAAATAAATAAAACTATAAAAAGAAAAGAAAAGAAAAAATATTTTAAATAATAAAAAACATAAAAAAGAGGGTTGAAGGTTTGCCCTGGGATGGCAGGGAGAGTGTCCAGGGCCCAACTTGGGCCAGGGACCGGGTCCCCACCAGCCCAGGGCAAATCCTAAAACCGCATGAAAAAACTTCTTCATCTGAATGGGTCCTATATACTTGGGATCGTCCATACGTCCTTATGCAGAGTAAGCAAGTGAATATATTAATAGATGACAGTAGATACACAGAGATGACTCGGTACACCGGTATACAGTCATCCCGGACAATATCTGTGCATCCACTGTCATACAACCATTCATAGGAACATATTGAATTTTATCTCATTATTCAAACCCCTAGGGGATAATGTATCCAAGTTATAGATCCACATAGTTTCTTTTTGCAAAAGCAAACGATTTCGATCTCTACCTCTCCTATCACCAAATAACTGATAAATTCCCATAAATTTAAGACCAGAAGGTGATTGTTTATGGTAGATTTTAAAGTGTACAGCCAATGGATTTTTCAATTCTCCTCTTGTAATGTCATATATATGTTCCGCAATACGTGTTTGTAACTCCCTTTTTGTTTTTCCAACATATTGTTTTCCACAAGGGCAAATAATTAAGTATATTACCATAGTGGAACGACAATTAATAAAGTTACGAACTTTATATTCTTTCTTGGCTTTACTGTCAGGAAACACATCAGTTTTCAAGACATATTTACAGTTGTTACATGTGCCGCACATATACATCCCTTTTGGGCGATTCATTAACCAAGATTGGTTATTAGGGGTCTTCCTCTTAAATTCCGAATTCACCAAAATATCCCTCAATGTTTGTGCTCTTTTTGGCACCATGCTTGGAATATCACCTACTATTGATGCAATTCTCTTGTCTAATGTTAAGTGTGACCAATAAATTGCACCCTATTATCACCACTGTCCTTTTTTGATCTTTCCAGGATATATTTTCTATTACTTCTCATAGCCCTATTATAACCCTTTTTTATAACCTTTTTAGAGTACCCTCTATCTCCAAATCGCATTGTTAGGTCCTGAGCCTCATTTTTTAAATCCTCAAATTTCGAACAATTTCGTCTGATTCTGAGAAATTGACTTGTAGGGATTCCCTTAATCTGAGAAGGGGGATGATGACTGCTGGCTGCCAATAAAGTATTACCACCCGTGGGTTTACGAAACGTAGTAGTCTTTAATCCATCTGCTTCCCTATAAATGTTCAGGTCCAGGAAACTTACAGTGGATTTATCATAGGTGAAAGTAAGAAAAATATTAAGATCATTTACATTCAGATCCTGGATAAAAGTCTGCAATGATTCAACAGTTCCCTTCCAGAATAAAAGGATATCGTCGATGTATCTAAACCAGCAAGCCGCAAACTTTCTGAAGAGAGGATGAGGATATACCTCAAACTCCTCCCACCACCCCAAATGTAGTCATGCATATGATGGTGCACAAGATGACCCCATGGCCGTTCCCTGTATTTGCCTATAGTATTTTCCATCAAAGGAGAAGCAGTTATAATTCAGTACAAATTCAAGCATCTCTACGATAAATTCGTTTTGATGTGCCAAACTCCCTCCTCTTCTCTCCAGAAAGTGCGCAGCCGACCTGAGACCAATATTGTGGGGGATTGAGGTGTACAATGATTCCACATCCAAGCCCAGTAATAAAAAGTCTCCTTCAATTTTCCCCAATAAGTCTCCTGTATCCAGAACGAAAGAGGGAAGCATACGGACGAATGGTTTGAGTTTTTCATCTATATATTTTCCTAAGTGGTCAGTTGGACCATCACAACCAGAAATAATTGGTCTGCCTGGAGGGTTAGTTTTATTTTTGTGTAATTTTGGGAGTATATATATGGTGGGCATCCGGGGTTCCTTAACCTCTAGATATTGGAATTCCTGTTTATTGATTAAGCCTTCATCAAGTGCAAACATGAGTTTTCTATTCAAAGTATTTGTTATATCAACAGTAGGATTACTACTTAGAGGAATATAAAATTCTGTATCCAGTTGTCTCTTGATCTCACCGACATAGTATTCCTCCCTGAGTAGGACAACATTTCCACGCTTATCACTGGGTTTGATCACGATTTTATCTAATTTTTGCAAATCATTTAATGCTTTTCTTTCTTTTTTAGTTAAGTTGTCCTCACTCAGGAAGGAAGACCAGTCGATGAGGCCAATATCTCTTTGCATAGCTTCGATGAAGGCATATGTATATCTATTAGAATAAATACTAGGCATTATGATGCTTTTTTTACGCAAATCTGTAAATTCCGGGATAATGTTACTCTGAGCTATTTTTACTCCATCCCTAGCACCTAAGGCAAAATTTTCATTCAAAAGTTCATTTAAATTTGCTAGGGCATTCAAATCAGTTGATTCAATTTGAATATCAGTACATAAGGTTTCAGGCTCTTTAGGTGAATTTTTTTCCCCTTTTTTTTCCTCATGCCATAATCTTAAAATAATTTCCCTCAAAAACAGATGTAAATCCTAATAAAACTCAAATTCATTCCCCAAGGTGACAGGTGAAAACCCCAAACCACGATTCAATAGAGAGATATGTTCCGGGGATAAGATATAATCAGTTAGATTGATAACATTATTTACATTATCCTCTATCTGCCCCTGCGTAGTCTTGTATTTGGTCCTCCTTTTTTCCCCACTAGAAACGCGTCAGCTGAAATTGCTAATTAGAGGCTCAGAGCAGGTAGTGACGTCAATCCTGCCTCAGCAACCACGATGTGGTAGACACGATACATGGAAAGAACCGGAGTTCACTCTGATTCAGGTCGCTGCTTATCCTTAAGTTGGAGGCTTCTCCGTTGGAATGCTCTCCTTGAAACATCTCCTAGAGAGATATCTGATGCAGATGAGCTAGACCGGGCCCGGTCCAGAGAGATTGGAGGAGAAAAATCGGTTACCTCCTGTTAACGCAATCATGGGCCAAAATATATTAGACTGAAATTTGTAATGGGTATGTCAACCGATACCCGCCCTCCAGTGATTTATCCAGTTTCCAAATCATAGGTGATAGATATATATATATCTGAGAGAAAAGATGACACAAGAGACCATGCTTGTATGCTCAAAATCCTTCTCTGCTCTTTATTGATCCAAACAAGTATATAAGTATAATGACAGGAAAGGTGTAGGCTTTGGTTTCAGCCAATCATCTACAATATGATAATGACTCTGATTCAGACAATGAGAATATTTAAATGCATTATAATAATTCTTCACCCTCCAAGCCCCAGGTGGCCTGAACCTTGTCCCATGGGAAGACACACATTTCAGAGACACAAGTTAATTTGTCTCTACTTCTTATCTCACTAGAGAATGGAGACTGCAGATAAGTTTAAATCATTTAAACAGAGGGCTGAATCCCCTTCCCTCATGGTAAACAATGTCATTGTTCATTCGGTCAAGGCTATTTGATCTGCTCCTTACAAGAGTAATAAAATATTCAATTCAAGAACACAACATAGAATTGCTTCAAGACATCTGCTGACATATTACTTTTTACTTATTAATCTCAAGATGGCTCCTTCAGGCCAAAAGATGGATTCCAACGATCCAAAATGGACTCCTACCATACAAAATGGAGTCCATGCAAAATGTTATCTTTTAAACATATTCTAATCACTTTCACACCTCCGGACCATCGACGGTCCTGACAAAAGTTGGAAAAGAAAAAGCACTGTTTGGGCATATCAGAGGAAACACATCTCGTAACTCCAAGATCAGATGAGTACACCTGGTTACTTTCCATAATTTCGTTGCACTAGATACCTGTGCTTGGCCTGAGAGGTCTTTTGGTTCTACGTAATATCTAATTCCATACTGAGACCAAAGCGAATGCAAAATCTAATCACAAGTGTGAATGAAATCTAACACTTGATGGAGTCGGGACTGACTTTTTTCAATATATGATTCAAAGAATTTACTTAAGAAAATCTGTGTGGGGTACAATACATTTTTTCTACCAAAGCTAACGAGAATTAATTTCATTGTCTTGTATCAGTTCTTTGTCCTTACTCATATATAAATGCATACCAATTATATATAAATCACGACAACTCTGTTGATGTATCGTTTTATGTATTTATATTGGAAAAACAACTTTTGTAGAACCTGGCCAGGTAATTTGTATTGTTCCTTATTGTAAACTGTTGGTAAAAGTATTACTAGGTCATTTTAGGATAAATTTCCTTTTTATATATATATATAGATATTAAACGAATTCAGAAAAAATAAAAATAAAAACAAATAAAATATATTTTTTCTACACCTAAAGAGTGCCTTGAATATTTCCGGATCTTGTCTTCTTCTTTTTTTCTTTTTCTATTGCTATATGAATCCCCTAGAGCCCGGCTAAAAGCTAATGGGTCTCTGGCAGCTCCATTCGCGCTGTATAGGGGGACAAGACAAGGTTGTCCTCTGTCGCCCTTACTATTTGCCTTGGCCATTGAACCCCTAGCAGCAGCCATTAGGAGAGCTGAGGAGGTTAGGGAATTCCAATATGGGAGTTTGCATGAAAAAATTGCCCTTTACCCGGATAATATGCTGCTATTTTTGAACAATTGGCCTGTTTTCATTGCAAAAAGTCACTCACCTTATTAATGAGTTTGGTAGGCTATCTGGTCTCTCTATTAATTGGACTAAGTCCTCTCTCCTTCTGGTGGGTCCCCAAACCGGCTGATGTTCGAACGCAGGTGGGAAAACTGCAGATTGTTCCCCCGGTTTAAGTACCTAGTTATCCAGATTATTGATCGGGTTCAGGACTTTGAGACTCTGAATATTGATCCATTATTGACCAGGATGTAAAACAAAACAGCAGCATGGTGGAAACTCCCTTTTGGTGTCATAGGTAGAGTGAATCTTGCCCAAATGATCTTTATGCCACAACTTTTATATATTTTACATAATACCCCGATATGGCTATCCCTTAGAATATTTCATAAACTTAAAGAGACTCTGTCACCACATTATAAGTGGCTTATATTGTACATGATGTGATCGGCGCTGTAATGTAGATTATGGGAGTGTGTTTTTATTTAGAAAAACGATCATTTTTGACTGAGTTATGACCTATATTAGCTTTATGCTAATGAGTTTCTCAATGGACAACTAGGCGTGTTTTACTATATGACCAAGTGGGCGTTGTGGAGAGAAGTGTATGACGCTGACCAATCAGCGTCATACACTTCTCTCCATTCATTTACACTACAGATAGCGATATAGCTATATCGCTATCTGCAGCCTCATACACACACACTAACATTACTGCAGTGTCCTGATAATGAATATACATTACCTCCAGCCAGGACGTGCTGTGTATTACGAATCCTGACCACTTCTGTAGCGTCTCTGTGAGTTACAGCACAGCAGGCATAGTCTCGCGAGATTACGCTGTAAACTGTCATTCACAGCGAGATCTCGCTGTGCTGTGCTGTAGTCTCACAGAGACGTGCAGAGAATTGGTCAGGATTCTGAATACACATCACGTCCTGGCTGGAGGTAATGTATATTCAATATCAGGACACTGCTGTAATGTTAGTGTGAGTATGAGGCTGCAGATAGCGATATAGCTATATCGCTATCTGCAGTGTAAATGAATGGAGAGAAGTGTATGACGCTGATTGGTCAGCGTCATACACTTCTCTCCACAACGCCCATTTGGTCATATAGTAAAACATGCCCAGTTGTCCATTGAGAAACTCATTAACATAAAGGTAAAATAGGTCATAAATCAGTCAAAAATTATCGTTTTTCTAAATAAAAAACACTGCTGTAATCTGCATTACAGCGCCGATCACATCATGTACAATATACATAGTTACATAGTTACATAGTTAGTACGGCTGAAAAAAGACACATGTCCATCAAGTTCAACCAAGGGACGGGAAAAGGGAAGGGAAAAATTTCTACACATAGGAGCTAATACTTTTTTGTTCTAGGAAATTATCTAACCCTTTTTTAAAGCCATCTACTGTCCCTGCTGTGACCAGCTCCTGCGTTAGGCTATTCCATAGATTCACAGTTCTCACAGTAAAGAAGGCTTGTCGCCTTCTTGTTTTTTCAGGGGGTTTTACATGGAACAGGATTTCATCATATTTTTTGTATGTGCCATTAATATATTTATAGAAATTAATCATGTCCCCCCTTAGTCGTCTTTTTTCAAGGCTAAATAGGTTTAATTCTTTTAATCTTTCCCGATATCTTAGATTTTCCATGCCTTTTATTAGCTTCGTTGCTCTTCTTTGTATTTTTTTCCAACTCCAGGGCATCCTTTCTATGAACTGGAGCCCAGAACTGAACTGCATATTCTAGATGAGGCCTCACTAATGCTTTGTAAAGTGGCAATATTACATCCCTGTCCCGCGAGTCCATGCCTCTTTTAATACACAACAATATCCTGCTGGCCTTTGAAGCAGCTGATTGACACTGCATGCTGTTATTTAGTTTATGATTTACAAGTACACCCAGATCCTTCTCAACAAGTGAATCCCCCAATGTAGCTCCCCCTAGGACATATGATGCATGCAGGTTGTTGGTACCCAGATGCATAACTTTACATTTATCTACATTAAACTTCATTTGCCAGCTGGATGCCCAAACACTTAGGCTATGTTCACACGGAGTATTTTGGGGGAGGAATATCTGCCTCAAAATTCCGTTTGGAACTTTGAGGCAGATATTCCTCTCCCTGCACGCCGATTTTCGCGGTGATTATCGCGCCGTTTTTCGCCCGCGGCCATTGAGCGCCGCGGGCATAAAACAGCGAGAAGTACGCTTTTTCCTGCCTCCCATTGAAGTCAATGGGAGGTCAGAGGCGGAAGCGCCCGAAGATAGGGCATGTCGCTTCTTTTTCCCGCGAGGCAGTTTTACTGCTCGCGGGAAAAAGATGCCGACGCCTCCCATTGAAATCAATGGGAGGTGTTCTCGGGCCGTTTCTGCCGAGTTTTGCTCTGCAAAATACCCCGTGTGAACATAGCCTTAGTTTGTTTAAATCCGCTTGCAATTCACGAACATCTTCCATAGACTGAACTATATTACATAGCTTGGTGTCATCTGCAAAAATAGAAATAGTGCTATTAATCCCATCCTCTATATCATTAATAAATAAGTTGAATAATAGTGGTCCCAGCACTGAACCCTGGGGTACACCACTTATAACCGGGGACCATTCAGAGTAGGAATCATTTACCACAACTCTCTGGATACGGTCCTTGAGCCAATTCTCAATCCAATTACAAACTATATTTTCTAAACCTACAGTAATTAATTTACCCATTAGACGTCTATGAGGGACCGTGTCAAATGCCTTTGCAAAGTCCAAAAACACTATATCCACAGCGACCCCTCTGTCTAGGCTTCTGCTCACCTCTTCATAAAAACAGATCAGGTTAGTTTGACAACTTCTGTCCTTAGTAAAACCGTGCTGGCTGTCACTTATAATACTATTTTTTGTCACATAATCCTGTATATAGTCCCTCAATAGCCCCTCAAACATTTTCCCCACTATGGATGTTAAGCTTACTGGTCTATAATTACCCGGGGAAGACCTAGAGACCTTTTTGAAAATAGGCACCACATTTGCCCTGCGCCAGTCCCTTGGCACTATACCAGTCACTAGAGAATATCTGAATATTATGAAAAGGGGGACAGAAATAACCGAACTAAGCTCTTTAAGAATTCTAGGGTGTATCCCCTCTGGTCCCGGGGCCTTGTGCACATTTATTTTATTTTATTTAGCTTGGACCATATCTACATTCATCCAATTCAGTATATCAACTGATATAGTAACAGCACTGGCACTGGCTACATCAGCTGCGCTTTCTTCTGTTGTATATACAGAGCTGAAGAACCCATTTAGTAACTCTGACTTCTCTTGATCCCCTGTGACCAACTCCCCATTACCACTATCTAGGGGTCCCACATGTTCAGACCTTGGCTTTTTTGCATTTATATGCTTGAAGAATTTTTTGGGATTTGTTTTACTATCCTTGGCCACCTACCTTTCATTTTGTATTTTTGCTCATTTTATTACATTTTTACAGATTTTATTAAGCTCTTTATATTTTACAAAGGCTACAGCTGTACCCTCAGATTTGTATTTTTTAAATGCCCTTTTTTTTGTCATGTATTGCCCCTTTCACAGAAGGTGTAAGCCATGTGGGATTTAATTTTAGTCGTTTATACTTGTTACCTATAGGAATACATTTTGCACTATAATTACCCAAAGTAGATTTGAAAATCTCCCATTTATCATTTGTCCCATTATTTAACAATATTTCTTCCCAGTCTATATCCTGAATTGCAGCCCTCATCCTGGGGAAATTGGCTTTCTTAAAATTAAATGTTTTTGCCCTCCCAGCCTGTATTTGTTTTTTACAGTATAGGTAAAATGTAATTATATTGTGATCACTGTTACAGAGGTTTTCACGGACATTGACATTCCCAACAAGGTCTGCATTAGAGCTTCACCTCTAGTCGGGTCTTCCACAAACTGGCCCATAAAATTTTCCTGCAACAGGTTGAGGAAATGTCTCCCCTTTGCAGTTGAAGCCGAACCATGACACCAATTAATATCCCGGAAATTAAAATCTCCCATTATTACTACAGTACCCGCCTGTGCAGCCTACTCCATCTGTTTATATAGCTGACCTTCCATCTCCTCAGTTATATTGTGGGTTCTATAGATTAAACCAAAAGTAATTTTTTCAGTGTTTACCTCCCTTTCTTGTTCCACCCATAAGGTTTCAACCTCCTCACAGCATTCACCCACTATTGTCTCTTTCATACTCGCCTTCATATCGCTTCTCACATACAGACATACACCACCGCCTTTCCTATTTGTCCTGTCTTTCCGAAACAGTGTAAAACCCTGTAGATTTACAGCCCAGTCATGAGAAGAGTCCAGCCATGTTTCAGCAACACCAACTATATCTATATTTTCTTCCAGTACCAAGGCCTCCAGCTCCCCCATTTTACTTTCTAGACTTCTGCCATTTGTGAACATACACTTTAACTTGCCTTCCAGTTTTTCACTTTTATTATCAGAAATGTGATTTGACATTATTTGGGCATTTTTATTTACACTGCTGTTTTGTAACAAAAGGACCTCCTTATCCTGTTGTCTAGTCCTCTCCCCACAGTCTGTTTCTCCCCCCCACCAATAATGTCTGACCCCTCTCTAACCTGACTACACCTTTTTTTTCGACATTGACCTCCCTCCTCAGCCCTAGTTTAAACACTCCACCACCCCAGCTAGAATTCTCTCCCCCAGCACAGCGGACCCCCTTCTATTTAGGTGCAAATCATCTGCAGAATACAGTTTGTACCCCAATGAAAAGTCAGCCCAGTGCTCTAGGAACCCAAAGCCTTTTCCTCTACACCAAGACTTAAGCCATGCATTTAACTCCCTGAGTTCCTGCTGTCTTTCCTGTGATGCGCATGGCACAGGCAGTATTCCTGAGAATACAACCTTGGAGGTCCCTTCAGCTTGTAGCCTAGTTCTTTAAAATTATTCTTAAGACTCCTCCACCTACCATTTATTCTATCGTTTTTTACCGACATGGATCACAACAGCTGGATCATCACCAGCCCCTCCCAGCAATTTGTCCACCCGTTCCACCACATGCCGAACCCTGGCACCAGGGAGACAGCAAACCATTCGGTTGAGGCGGTCTTGGCGACAAATTATTCTATCCGTCTTCCTGATTATAGAATCCCCTACGACTATCGATTGGCTTACATGCATTACCATCCCACAGACTACTAGCTGGGATGTTCTCCCGGCTGTTAGGCAGATCAGTATTCACTATGTAGGCCACTTATAATGTGGTGACAGAGCCTCTTTAATGCGATCTTTCGAGATGTTATCTGAAAGAAAGGTGTGCCGAGAATACAACTAGAGACACTCCAGAGACCTAAGGAGGATGGGAGACTAGCTGTGCCAAACCCATGGATATATTACCTATCTGTGCAGCTCCAACATCTTAGGGGGTGGGGTGCATAACAGCCGGCTCACTCAGCAGGACATTTAGTGGAACATGTTATGGGGTAGAAAGTTCTTTTGTTGGCTCTTGAATCAGGGAGATTTAGTAACATGAGTCGGGCTTTTCCCACGTTGATGCTAATACACAAAGTATGGACTAAGGTGAAGGCTGTGCTAGGTCTTGAGGGCTACACCAAATATTCCCCTATATGGCGGAACTTGTATTATAAGGAATTTGATCAACTAAATGGATTTGATGCAAAAAATTTGATTGGAAAATGTAAGATGTAAAAGTTATAAGCCAGCTTTTTCAAGATGATATATTTAGAACATTTGAGGATCTCCAATCGGAATTTGCCCTGCCACATTTTTCTTTTTATCAATATCTCCAACTGAGACACGCCTGGGAGTTACAGAGTAGACGAACTCCGATATCACAGGCCCCACAATCTCCACTTCTAGATTTAGTGGCCCAGATGGGGGGACGAAGGGGCTTATCTCTTTTTTATAGATGTCTATTGGAGGTCATCCTTAAAGCACATCCTCTATCCCTTAAGGGGAGATGGGAGAAAGATGTGGGACCTATAGAGGAGGAGGTTTGGCAACAGGTCTTGGAACAGGTTCCTAAGACTTCGTTGAGTGAAATGTATAGACCATCCCAGCTATGTACAGAAGACCATTACTTTTACAAAAAATGGGCTATAAGCAAGACTCTATGTGCTATAGATGTGGGGAAGATGGAGCCGACTTACTCCATGTAATGTGGAGTTGTACTAGACTTCTGGGGTTCTGGAGAGACACAATTATTTATTTACACTGTTGTTATTATTATTACACTGTGATATGTATATTGGGCTACACTGCTGTCATGGTCTGTTGGTATGTGGACCCACTAGGCCGCACCGCCGTAATGGAAGGCAGCTGGCCAAACAACAGAGCACCCCAGCAATACAAAGTCCAGCACTAGGGTACCTGAATAGTCGAGACAGCGGCCGAGGCTTTAGCATGGATTGAGGTGGGTGCAGCAGGTTACGCCAGACATGGCAAATGACAGCAGGTGCAGCATGTTGCGCCAGACGTGGCAGATCACACTGGACGTGGAAGATGGCACTAGACATGGTCGATGACAGCAGGTGCAGCACGTTGCGCCAGACATGGCGGATCACACTGGATGTTGAAGATGGCACTGGACGTGGCAAACGACACTGGACGTGGCAAACGACAGCAGGTTCAGTAGGGCATGACTCCAACACTAAGAGGCTCATAAACGAGAACACAGCACGGGATACAGGATACGGGTAACAGGGCACGGGTAACAACTGGAACTGGGAAAACACTAAGGGACTATTTGCAAGACGGACTTGGAATACACTAACAACGCTCAGGCAAGGATCAGAAGGGCAGGGCCCTTCTTATAGTCCAGGAAATCATGTGCAGTTGATGATGATGATTGTTCACATGGGAGCGCGCTGGCCCTTTAAAACCGGGCACGAGCATGCATATGCACCCTACGAGACACAGCGGACCGGAGCGGAAGTGAGTGCTGGCATCTCCTAGGAAGGAGATGTGAGCCAGTTCTCACTGATCTATGGCTGCGGGAGGTGAGTAAACCCGACGGCCCGCGCCCATGGACGCTACAACTGCTACCCTGCCTGTGACGGAGAATCAGCGACTGGCAGTGTAATGCGCCTTTTGTACCAGGCTAGAAAATGTATTGCTTCCCACTGGAAAGATGCTGATCCACCTAGACTCTCTGAATTTAATGACCGGGTTAACACAATGTTAAGAATGGAGAAATATGTATATGGGAGAAGGGGCACCAAAAACAAAAATTAAAGACCTATGGTCTCCTTGGCTGGACACTCCGGGTGTGGCTCCAACTGTTCTGGTAGATAGACTGTTACCGGTGTTTGCCATGCCGATGGGGGGGCTGCGGGAGCTGCTACTCACTGATTCTTCCTTTTCCTTGTGCAAACTTGACCTTATACATCTGGGCTGCGTCCTGGATTCACGTTATACTTGTTTGATACGTATGTGATATATGTGTGCCATCTATATATACTCTGTATGATCTGTGGAAATGACTCATGCAACTCATGTTGTTGCAACTCTGTCTTCAAGGAGCTCTATGGAGGATTTTTTCTAATTGGACAGTACAAGATGGACACTCTGAGCTGCTTTGCAGCTTCTCATGAGCGAGGAGACTGGGTGGAGGGATGGTATTTATGTAAATGTTTTACTGTTTGAAATTTTAAAATATTCAATAAAATTCTTTTGATTGAAAAAAAAAAAGAGAAGGGTGATTAGTTTCTCAACAGAACACGTGTCCACTGCTCCAGAGTCCAGTGGTGGTGTGCTTCACACCACTACATCTGATGCTTGGCATTGTGTTTGGGGGTGTAAGGCTTGCATGCAGCTGCTCAGCCGTGGAAACCCATGCCATGAAGCTTTCGGAGCACAACTTTTGTGCTGATGTTAATGCCAGACAGGGCCGGACTTGCCATCTGGCAGTTTTGGCAAATGTCAAATGGGCCGGTGGATAGTGGGCCGCCTGCTGGCCACCAAAACAATCAGTGTCGGCGGCCTGCTGCCTCTCTGAGGGGGCGGCAGCGCCACTGAAACCAGCTGCCCTCACACCCTCCTGCACTAATTGTACCTGCCTTACAATGACGCTGATTGACAGGGCAGAATGACTTTCCCCGCTAATCAGCGCCTTTCATCGATGCTAGCGGCGCAATGACATCATCGCACTGCTTTTGTTGTTGAAAGGCACAGATTGGCGGGGCAAGTCATTCTGCCCTGCCAATCAGCGCCGTCGTTCAGCCCCAGCAGACATGTTCAGAAGAGGCATGGGAATGGGATCAAGGTGAGTATGTAAAGTTGTTTTTTTTCCCACCTAAAATTGTGATTGGCATTATCTATGGGGGGGGGGAGCTATATGCGGGACACTATCTACAGGGGTGGTCATATGTGGGGCACAGTCTACAGGGGAGGCTATATGTGGGACGCGAAGGGGGGGCTATATGTGGGGCACAATCTACAGGGGAGGCTATATGTGGGGCACTATCCACAGGGGGACTATATGTGGGACATTAAGGTTGGCTACATGTGGGGCACTATATACGGGGAGAGCTATAAGTGGCACACAATCTACAGGGAAGGCTATATGTGGGACACAATCTACAGGGGGATCTATAAGTGGGACACTATCTACAGGGGCAAAGTCTACAGGGGAGGCTATATGTGGGACACTAAGGGGAGGGCTATATGTGAGGCACTATATACAGGGGGAGCTACATGTGGGGCACAATCTACAGGGGAGGCTATATTTGTGTGTCACTATTTACATGGGGGGGCTATATGTGGGACACCATATATAGGGGGCTATATGTGGGACACAATACACAGGGGGCTATATATGGTGCACTATCTACTGGGGGGCTATATGTGGGGCACTATCTACAGGGGGCTCTATGGGGGGCACTATCTACAGGGGGCTCTATGGGGGCATTATCTACGGGGAGCACTGTGTGTGTGTGTGTGTGTGTGTGTGTGTGTGTGTGTGTGTGTGTGTGTGGGGGACACAGTGTATGGTGCTATTATAATCAGGGACACAGTGTATAGTACTATTATAATCAGCGACACATTTTATAGTACTATTATTATCAGGGACACAATGTATGGTGCTATTTTAATCAGGGACACATTCTATGGAACTATTATATTTAGGGGTATAGTGTGTGCCATCATGAGAATTTTATCTTTGTTTATAGGTGCAGAAATGTTTGAATAGTGGGAAGCTGAAGACATCTGAACGGCAAACTGCATTAATGGGCCATGGCCGGGAGAAGTCATCATAGAGGCCTGAACCGGATGGAGAAGAAAAGAGAAAAAGAACAACTAGAATCTGAGATCGTCACCGGTAAGTCACTTAATATAAATGTTTATTCTGCCTCTAATCAGTACTGTAGTCACTGTATGATCTGCATCGAGATGATGGGTGGTATGATTTTATTTTTTGTGTAACAGCAACTCCCAGTATATCCTTACCATTGTTCGGTCCATGCTTCAAGCTGTAGCTTTAGATCGTACAAACCTATACGACAGGGGTTGCACTAAATTGAGCTGTATTTGTGCTGGTGCTGTATATATGTATAAGCTTTGTTCTGGTGCTGTATTTATGTACTGAGCTTTGTTCTGGTGCTGTATATATGTACTGAGCTTTTGGTCTGGTACTGTATATATGTAATGAGCTTAGTTCTGGAGATATATATAACCGAAAAACACAGCATGGATCCAGAATGGCTCAAGAAAAGTAAAATGCAGCCATCAGCAAGCATGTGTCCAAGTGTGAACCAGATCCTAGGGCGTATACCCATAAAGCATCCAAAGCATGAATATATATAACCTAAAGAAAGAGATGCCACAAGACTAGAAAATATGGAAAAATAGAAAAATACTTTATTTGGAAATAACACATTAATACACAATGATTGTGTATTAATGTGTTATTTCCAAATAAAGTATTTTTCTATTTTTCCATATTTTCTAGTCTTGTGGCATCTCTTTCTTTAGGTTATATATTAGTTCTGGAGATGTATATATGTACTGAGCTTGGTTTTGGTGTTGTATTTATGTGCTGAGATTAGTACTGGTGTTGTATATATGTACTGAGCTTGGTTCTGGTACTGTATATATGTAATGAGCTTTGTTCTGGTACTGTATATATGTAATGAGCTTGGTTATGGTACTGTATATATGTAATGTGCTTGGTTCTGGTGTTGTATATATGTATGAGCTTGGTTCTGGAGCTGTATATATGGATTGAGCTTTGTTCTGGAGCCGTATATGTCAGAGCTTGGTTCTGGAGCTGTAATTATATAGACTATATTAATAATAACAAAATTGCAGGGCAGATGGAATTGTTTTCAATTAATTGTATATTTAATGGGCACCTGTCAGGTAGTTTTAACCCCTTGAACCGCCACCATGCAGTAATACATGACCTAACAATACTTCCAAACATTCCCCTGTATGTTGTTTTCAGATGCAGGAAAATCTATAAAATCATCTTTTAAAACGGCGCACACTATATGCTAATTACTCATTAAAGGGTCATGGGGCAGTGCCGCCATCCTGAAGAGTCACATAGCCCTGCCTCCAAACCCACCTTTCCATGCTTGATTGACATCCCTGTAGCTGTTATACATCACTAGCAGTCCCCTCCAACTTTCTCGGATGCGCCATTGCCTTGTACTACTTTGGCACACACCGTGCAGCGAGGTATACTCTGCCCGGCTGCACCGTGCATGCCAGTACAAGGCAAAGAGTTGGAGGAGGCTGCTAGTGGTGTAGAACAGTCAGGGGATGTCAATCAAAATCTGGTGGGCGCCATTGGTGAACACAAGCACCAACATTACAATAACTGCTGCCTCCTGGTGTTTAAAACCACATCTTTCCGAGATTTATTGCTGTGTACTCTGCAATGATGGGAAGGAGCACTGCAGAAATTAAGTATAGTGCTTGTTGGCTGAGCCACAGCTAATCAGCTATAGACTTGTTTTCTGCACTGATGCCTCACTCATTAGCGCACATCTCTGACGCCACAGAGGAAAAGGAGAATGAGTACCTGCCCAGTCTGCATGTACAGAGCAAACCTAACGCTGGTTGGCTGAGGTTTATTTCTTTATCTGCTTACGTTTCATTTAAGCTGCAAGCAGCCTTCTACAATGAGGGGGGTAGGGGGGCATATGTGAGTGTAAAGGACATGGGTGATGCACACAGTATCTGCTAGCAACCTGCTTGTGGGGGGGGGGTCCAGGTACTGTAGATAGGAGGTGCTATAGGGTTAATTGGGTGAGCATCAGGTTATGGTTAATTTGAGCCACAGATGGGAGGAGCTTTGTAAAAGGGGCATAGCTTCATGGGCACATGGACGGGGCTTAGTGGTGGAGGGGGGCATCTCAGGTATAGATGCCTATGTACTGCCAGCATCCTGCATGCCAGTGCCCAAGAAGCAGCAGTCTACAAAAGAAAGCAGGTAAATATAGCAATGTAAGTGAAGTGTTGGATTTATTTTTGTAGTGTGGCTGGTTGATGTAGTGTACGTCAATTGTATGAGTGAAATATGCAATTTGTGTGAGTTTTGTGTCTGCTTATAATGTATTAGTGGCATTTGTGTGAAAGTTGTTTTCAGTGTGAGTGGTATGTGTGGTATAGGTCTAGTGTGTAAGTGTTATATGAGGTATGTGTTTAGCATTTGTGTGGTGTGTGCAGCATCTGTGCCAGGTGTGAGTAGTGCATTTTCAACATGTGTCCTTGGTGTCGGTAGACAATGTGCGGCATATGTCTTTAGTGTGGGTGGTGACACTGGAGGATATATCCTAGTTGTCAATGGTGTGTGTGCGCATGTGTCCTAGGTGTGAATGGTGCATGTGAGGCATATGTCCTAGCTGTTAGTGTGGGATGTGTTCTAGGTGTAAGTGGTGTGCGTGCGCATGTATCCTTAGGTGTGCGCGGTGTGCTTGCGCACGAGTCACAACTGTGAGTGGTGTGCGTGCGCATGTGTCCTAAGTGTGAGTGGTGTGCGTGCTGTGTCCCAGGTGTGAGTGGCACGAATGCAGCATGTGTCCAGTTTGTGGGTTGCATTTGTGAATCATGTGTCCAGCATGTGAGTGTGTGTGTGTGTGTGTGTGTGTGTGTGTGTGTGTGTGTGTGTGTGTGTGTGTGTGTATATGGCTGAATATTAGCTACAGTATGGTGATATTTTAGCATTGTATAATGGTATAATTTGCAACCTTTATACGTCAGTATTAGGCCATGATCATGCAATCAGGATTTGATTAGGACTGATTCCACACCTAAATCCCTTTCAAATCCACTAACATTCTGCTTCCATTACAAGTGAATGGGCTATTTGGGCTGCTAAAAAAAAAACCTCTAGATTAATGAGCATGTTCATAATTCTGGTGGAAAAGCAGTGGATGAGTTCAATAAATATCCCCATGTCTTGTATAGCTAAAAGGTGGTCCCATGTACTCCAGCCCAACACTGGTGGCTTTGTATGGGCTGTGGTGGGCCTGTGTGCGTAACTGTTTTTAAGTCTCAGTCCGTCTCTAATGCCAGAGGAGGTTAGGAACTCTGCAGTCATTGAGTCAGCAGACAGTTGGTGACTTTTATACACTATGCTCCTCAGCACTCGGAAACCCTGCTCTGTAACTTGACGTGGTCTGCCACTTTGTGGCTGAGTTGTTGCGGTTCCTAAATGCTTCCACTTTGCAATAATAACACTCACAATTGATCATGGAATATCTAAGAGAGAAGAAATTTCATGAACTGACTTGTAGCTACGGAGGCATTCTATTACAGTACCATGTTCAAATTCAGTGAGCTCTTTAGAACGACCCATTCTTTCACAAATGTTTATAAAGGTGACTGCATAGCTACTTGCTTGATTTTATATACTGTGGTAAAAGGATTGAATGAAATATCTGATTTCAATGATTAAGAGGCGTGTCCCAAAACTTTTGTAGTGTATATATAATGTTAAATCACATATAAGGGTACGGCCACATGGAGCGGCCCTGACACGGTTGCAACGCGGCCAACAACCGCACTGGCACTATGTAGGAGGGGCTGTCAAATACCTCGTTAAGGGGTATTCCGGTTACATGCGCATGCGCACTGCCGCCCCATTCATTCTCTATGGGAGCGCTGGAGGTAGCCGAGTGCAGTGTTCGGCTTTTTCCGGCGCTGCAAAAGAGAATGAATTGTTGTAATTTGCAAAATCGTGCGGCCATAAAGGGTGTATTAATTCATGGCCGCACTATTTTGCGGATAAAGGGATGGTTTACCCACGTTAACATGCAGCCACTAACAGGCTGTTTGACAGCCGCACCGAACATGGTGCCAGCACAGTTGTTAGCCGCGTTGTGACCGTGTCAGGGCCGCTCCATGTGGCCCTACCCTTAACGTTTATATACTATGTTCAGGGTAAGGCCACACGGTGCAGTCACGGTGCGTTTATGTTGCATTTTTAAACCGCAGCAAGTCATTTTTGAATAGAAGTCAATGGTGAAATTTGTGTTATGGCCAGACTGCTGCTATTATATTACAATGTGTTTTTTGTGCAGTTAAAGAGGCTCTGTCACCAGATTTTGCAGCCCCTATCTGCTATTGCAGCAGATCGGCGCTGCAATGTAGATTACAGTAACGTTTTTATTTTTAAAAAACGAGCATTTTTGGCCAAGTTATGACCATTTTCGTATTTATGCAAATGAGGCTTGCAAAAGTACAACTGGGCGTGTTGAAAAGTAAAAGTACAAGTGGGCGTGTATTATGTGCGTACATCGGGGCGTGTTTACTACTTTTACTAGCTGGGCGTTCTGATGAGAAGTATCATCCACTCCTCTTCAGAACGCCCAGCTTCTGGCAGTGCAGATCTGTGACGTCACTCACAGGTCCTGCATCGTGTCGGCACCAGAGGCTACAGTTGATTCTGCAGCAGCATCAGCATTTGCAGGTAAGTAGCTACATCGACTTACCTGCAAACGCCGATGCTGCTGCAGAATCATCTGTAGCCTCTGGTGCCGATGTGTCCTCGCTCGTCTGACATGATGCAGGACCTGTGAGTGACGACACAGCGTGATCTCTGGAGAACACGGCTGTGTCTGCACTGCCAGAAGCTGGGCGTTGTGAAGAGAAGTGGATGATACTTCTATACACAACGCCCAGCTAGTAAAAGTAGTAAACACGCCCCGATGTACGCACATAATACACGCCCAGTTGTACTTTTACTTTTCAACACGCCCAGTTGTACTTTTGCAAGCCTCATTTGCATAAATACGAAAATGGTCATAACTTGGCCAAAAATGCTCGTTTTTTAAAAATAAAAATGTTACTGTAATCTACATTGCAGCGCCGATCTGCTGCAATAGCAGATAGGGGTTGCAAAATCTGGTGACAGAGCCTCTTTAACTGCATCTTCATAATGTCCGACCGCATGCAGTTAATGACCGAGCTGCCAAAGTTGTGGCTGAACTGCTTGTGTTTTTGCTAACAGTTCTGCAATGCATTGTAATGAACTATATACAGGAAGCAGCTAACAAACTTCAACACGGGTGAAAACTATGTCCATCAATTATTTCCTTTAAAAACGCAACAGAACTGCAGCATTACAGAGACAAAAAATGCATTCAGTTGACCGCATGCCATTTTCAAACGCAACAAAACCGCGTCAACGACGCACCGTCTGGCCTTACCCTCAGATGCTGTTAGTAATTATTTGTTTAATTAAAGAACTGCAAAGTGCAAACTATGTGTCAGATTCTTTCTATAAATTTATCTTCACAAAAATCTCATTAATATGACAGAGATATTGGAAGATGTTTGAGTCCTCCCAATCCTCCTTTCCCATTTCCCTTCAACATGTCAACTTCATTGCTATGTTCACCTTGAGCCCACGACCCAAGTAATCAGAGAAAGGCTGGTTGCTAGGAACAATTTACATGAAAACTTTATGTAGAAGGCATTAGTTAGCAATTAGAGATAAGAAAATCTGTGAACATTTGCTTTTCCTGTGTTTTGTCTATGGGCATATTTTCTATTACAGAGCCATATTTAAAGCCTAGTACCGTAACCCTTTCCCAATATTTGACGTACATTTACGCCATAGTCGTAAGTTTGAAGTATGGAGTGGGCTCATGATATTAGATTTCTCCATACACAGCAGTATTAGGTGTATATTACAGCTGACACCATTCTCTAACAGCCGGGATTGGGAATCACTCTTAGATTCCGAGGTCATTAGCGACCCGATAGCTAAACCATTAGACAGGGGTGGGCCCTCTGTCACCACATCAGCCACCTGCTTTGCAATCGTGGGGTGCCAATGGATTGTCATGGGGGCCTGATGAAGGCCCCCGAGTCTGCAATCTAAGTACTCCCCGGAGGCAGGGCTTAATAGGAGAATGCTTAAAGGACCAGTGTCACCCCAAAAAATTTTTTTATATCAGTTAGATGTTAGTGTTTTATTAAAAACGTTTATATTTATTTGTGTGTTTGTGTGTTACTTTTTTTTATTTTTTTACTTTTTCTTCCCTATGGGGGCTGCCATTTTTTTTTCCATTTCTGTATGTGTCGATTAACGACACATACATACATGGAATACGGCAGCTACAGTCCCATAGTGAATGCGAACGGGGCCCGTTCCATCCACTATGGTGTACGCCGTCTGTGTGGGAACGGCGCATGCGCCGCTCCCACACAGTCCAAGTTGAACTGTGCGCCGTCCGGCGCCATTTTCCTGTGGACCGGAAGTCGCGGCCGGACAGTAAGATTACTACTTCCGGTCGCGGCTTCCGGACTTGTGCACATGGAGCAGCGGCAGCAGACGGAGCGGACGGACCGGAGGAAGTGGCGGCGGCAGGAGCAGGTAAGTGATTTCTATCTATGTTCGTGTGTTACTGTGTGTTTACTACTGTATGTAAACCTACTACACTGTGTGTTAGCTCAAAAAATGGCGACACACAGTGTAGGAGGTTTGACCGTTCAATCCCCTCGTTTCTCCTGGCACTAGCCAGGATAAAGGAGGGGGGGATTGTGTGAGCTCACTAGAGCGAGGGATTTTTTCCCAATTTTGCAGCATAAAGCAATGTGGTTGCTTTACCACATGCAATGTTGCAATTTTGGGAATGGCTCCATCTAGTGACCAGCACTGGGAAATATTATAAATTAGAATCTAATTTATAATATTTCCTGACTCGTGAAAAAAATAAAAAAAATTAGAACAATGTTTAATCACCTATACACTAATTGTTTAACTAAAAAAAAAAAAAATACATGTTTTACTGGCAACACATTCCCTTTAAAGAACAAAATACTGCAATAAGGAAGTATGGCAGTATTTTAGCCAAGCTATCAAACAATTGCATGTTCAAGTAAAAAAAGGTTTAAAACAATTTCCAAGAATAGTAAATTAAAAAACGTTTCCCATTTCTTGTGTACAATAATGTAAACAATAAAAAAACATGATTGGTATCACCACGTCTATAACGATCCAAACTATTAAAATATAATGTAATTTAGCCTGCATGATGAATGCCAAACAAAAAAAAATAATTAGTCACCTTGCATTCCAAAAAATGCAATAAAAAGTGATAAAAAATGTTGTACCCCAAAATATCACCAATACAAACTACAGCTCACCCTACAAAAAACAAGCCTCACACAGCTCCATTAATATAAAAAAAAAAAAAGTTTAGGTCTCAGGATACAGCGACATAAAAGCACATTTTTTTTTAACAAATGGTTTTAATTTTGGAAAAGTAGTAAAACATTATAAAAATATATGAATTTGGTATCACCATAATCATACTGACCTGCATAATAAAGCTCACATGTCATTTTTACCGCATGATGAACGCAGTGAAATCTAAACAATAGTTTAAGTGCTAGTTTTTTTTACCATTCCATTCTTCAATTTTTTTTTCAACTTTACATTCACAGTATATTATATGGAAAATCGAAAGGTACTGTCACAGCGCGGGGTGTGGACCCACTGCGCCGTACCGCGTAGCGGAATAGCAGCTGGCCAACTAGGTACAAAACAATGTCTATAGTCCAGAACGGGTACCTGAGGCAATGCAGACAGTAGCGGTGACACAACTTGACTTTCACTGTAGATGGCACAGTAGATGCAGCCGAAGACACGACTTGACTTTCACTGTAGATGGCACAGAGGCACGGTAGCATGGAATACAGGGTACAGGCAGCAGGAACGGGTAACGCTGGGAACTGGAAAACACTGGGAGACCATTTGCAAGACAAACTTTAGGTAGACAACAACGCTCAGGCCAGGGTCAAGTGGGCAAAGCCCTTTTTATAGTCCAGCAGCATTCTGAGCTCATTATTGACTAATGACAGCTGGACGCGTACTGGCCCTATAAGGCCGTGCACGCGCCCTGTGGGAAACAGTCCCAGAACCCGGAAGTGAGTGCCGGCGTCTCCCTGGAGGAAGATGTCGCCGAGAACACAGATATCCATGGCCAGGGCCGTCAGAGGGTAAGTCTGAACGACGGTCCGCGGCCATAGATGTTACATCGTCACTCACTTCTGGGTATCCCCCCTCTTAAGCCCCCTCTTCTTGGGGCCAGAGCGGGAGAGAAATCTCTTCATGTGGACAGGGGCATCAATTTTCTCCTCTGGCTCCCAATACCTCTCCTCTGGACCAAATCCCCTCCAATCCACCAACTAAAACGTCCTTCCTCCCATTTTCTTGGTGGCCAGGATCACCCTCACTTCGAAAGTACCTGACGAACCGCCAGGAGCCACTGCGGAACTAGGAGTCCTGGAGTAGCGGTTCAGGACCACGGGCTAGGAGTTAGGGATCTTGAGGGTATGAGGCAGCCGAAGCTTTTAAAACACAGGATTGATTTGTAGCAGAATCTCAAAGGGTCCGAGGAACCTCGGAGCAAACTTGCAAGGCGGCACCCTCAGCCGGATATTCCTGGAAGACAGCTCAACCTTCCTACCTGGAAGAAACTGGGGAGGTTCTCATCTCCCAGTGTCTGCCTTTCTCTTCATGCGGTCCACCGCCAGCAGAATAGAAGATCGAGTCTGTTGCCATATCTGCAGAAAGTCCCTGAAGGTAGAGTCAGCTGCAGGCACCTGGGACATAGTAGAGGCAGGAAGAAGTATACGAGGATGTTGGCCGTAGACGATGAAGAACAGACTGGAGGTGGTGGACTCACTAGTATGGTTATTATAGGAGAACTCGTCCATTGGACTGAGGATGATAAGCCGAGGAGAAGTCCAGCTTTACACCGAGGAGGCCGCAGAGTGCTCTCCAGAACTTCAAGGTGAACTGGACCCCTTGATCCGAGACAATATGCAGAGGCAAGCCGTGCAGACGGAAGATGTGTTGAACAAAGAGGTTGGCCAGTCGAGCAGCAGAAGGCAGACCAGTCAGGGGAACAAAATGAGTCATTTTAGAAAACCACCACCCAGATCACACTGCATCCCGCAGAGAGAGGCAGATCTGTGACAAAGTCCTGGAGGGAGATGTCACCGAGAACACAGATATCCATGGCCGGGCCGTCAGAGGGTAAGTCTGAACGACGGCCCTTGGCCATAGACGTTACAGGTACCATTAAAAAATCAACTTGACCTGTGAAAAACAAGCTATGTCGATGGAAAAATAGTTATTGCTTTTGGAGGGCAGGAAAAAACGAAGATGAAAAAATTAAAACTCGCTGCGGTGGGAAGGGATTAATACAGATCTCTATTTCACCTCCATTGATTTATACGTCTGAAATATGGCTCGATAACAGGAATTTCACCCGTCGGGGAAGTGGATCTTATCAGATTCACTTGTTTCTGATGGCAATGTATCCTTTGGAACTTGTCTGTCTCAAATGACTCATATTGATGGAGAAAATGTATGGTAATCTATGGTATATATTTATCTATGCAACAGGTTAGCTTTAAGGTGGTTTATTGGATAAGTTAAAAATGTTATATATTACACTTTTTACACAAACATCTGAGACTCACCTTTCTGGCATTTAAATACAGTACACAGGCACTGTGCTTCTTCTGCCACCCTCTCTTCAAGGGATTTCTTGCCCATCCCAAAGTTTCTAAGTGTTGTGATGGTAAATCTTCTTTGCTCTTTCCATGAGCTCCCATATGGGGCCAATACTATGCCTAAAAAAAGCACACAAAATGTTCATTAGCAAATAGATTGCTGGGACCCAACAGTGAAAGAAATTTTGCTTTTTTTCTTCACATGTATCTACGAATTTGATTTATTTCAGACTTAGGCCTTATTTACACGAATGTGTCTGTTTTGCGCGCGTAAAAAATGCAGCTTTTTTTGTGTAGTAGTTCCATGTGGCATTTTTTATGCGCGTATATGACATCCGTATGTCACATGTTTTTTTCCGTCAGCAAAAAAAACCGAGGGAGGTGTTTTTCTCTTTTCTTTTCATTTCTTTAGCAACTGTTGCGTGAATCATGGACAGCACACGGATAACGTCCGCATGTTGTCCGTTTTTTTCATGCATCAATTGACTTCAATGGGCTGTGGTGCGCAAAAACGCAACAAAATAGAACATGCAGTGAGTTTCACGCAACGGACACACGATTCATGAAAAACAACACATGTCTGAATAGCCCGATTGATTTTCATAGGTCCATGTGGTGTCCGTGAAAAAAACCGACAGCACACAGATGTGAAATACGCTTGTGTGAATAAGGCCTGAAAAGATGTTTTAAGAATGTGGAATTCTTGTTGCTGTTCATTTTGGTTTGCTAATCCTGGCACTTATTTTTTACCAACACCTACGAACAACCAAGGCTAGGAAAAGGTTTCTTTAATTCATGCAGGCACTGTGTAAAAGTGCAGAAATCATTCTATTTTTTCATAAATGTTTTGATATTTCATTATGTCTGACAACAATTATATTTTATTTTTACTAGAACATTACCGCTACAATTTTGCATTACTATTTAGATATCGCCCATATACATATAACTGGAGATCATACATTTCTTGTTCACCCTACGGCAGGACATACATAGGGGTTAAAGTCAATTGACTGCCAGATAGAAGAGACATGGTTAATTAGCAGTGTATGTAAACAATTAAGCGATTGCTAGATGCCTATATTAAGGCTCCAGCAGGAGTATCAAGTTGCATTTTTTTGTCGCTTTCCTTCTGGATAGAAACAGATACTTCTATGGAAGAAAACTATAATTGCCATTAATACAGAGAGAGGTCCCGAAGGCAAAACTTTGTCAGGGTGGATTGAGATATCTCTCCCCCTAGTGCTGTGTGAAGGATGATTTATTTGCTTATATTCTCTGTATGAAATTACATTGTGAATTATCAAGCAGGATGCCGAATTACTAAGATATGTATTACGTGAAAGTGATTATGATAATGTTTAAATGATTTAGTTTCGTGCAGCAGCCATCTTGTCTGGAGTTCCCATCTTGGTTCTTTTGTAGTGAATAGAAAAGTAATTGTTCCTTTAATACAAGTAATGTTGATTTCGTATGTTTTATCTTTGACATTGGTTCCCATGCGAAGTTGGTAGAGAATGGACAGGGAGTAAGAAGGGAGGGTGGCAAGTATGCGTGAAGGAAGGTCTCCCCCCCATCTCCAAGAGAATATTCTGTCCAAAAGAGATAAGGCCACCTGCAAACCTAATGTGTGAAGAATTATAATGATGTTGTAAAGGATCTGCCAGGCACAGCTTCGGGGTTAACGCCCATAGATAATCAGTCTGCACCTGCTTCTATGTCTGTGAGACTGACTCCATCTTCCACCACTCAGGGTGGCAGGCTTAGGAGTGGGAGAACCTATCACAGCCTGGCCAGACGGAGCTAGCTCCCGCCCTCTGTCTATTTATACCTGCCTTTCCTGTTCCTCCTTTGCTTGTGATTCTTCTCGTTTGGTTTCCTGGCCCTGCTGCAGCTTCTTGTACTATTGTCCTTGCTTCATATTGACCCCGGCTTGCTGACTACTCTCCTGCTCTGCGTTTGGTACCTCGTACACTCCTGGTTTGACTCGGCTTGTTTACTACTCTTCTGCGCTGCGTTTTGGCACCTCGTACTCTCCTGGTTTGACTCGGCTTGTTCACTTCTCTTGTTGCTCACGGTGTTTCCGTGGGCAACTGCCCCTTTCTCCCCCTTGCTCTGTGTACCCTTGTCTGTTTGTCTGTCGTGCACTTATTGAGCGTAGGGACCGTCGCCCAGTTGTACCCCGTCGCCTAGGGCGGGTCGTTGCAAGTAGGCAGGGACTGAGTGGCGGGTAGATTAGGGCTCACTTGTCTGTCTCCCCACCCCCGTCATTACATAATCACAAGCCCATACCTAGTCTACCCTGGTCCCTGACACCACTATGGACCCCCTTGAGACCCTGGCTCAGCAAATTCAGGGTCTCTCACTACAGGTCCAGGCCCTGGCTCAGAGGGTCAACCAGCCTGATGCTACCATGGTAGTCCCCCTCACCTCACCTCTTGAACCCCACCTCAAGTTGCCCGACCGGTTCTCAGGGGACCGGAAGACTTTTCTCTCCTTTCGGGAGAGTTGTAGGCTCTATTTTCGTTTAAAGCCCCACTCCTCAGGTTCTGAGAGCCAGCGGGTGGGTATAATTATGTTCCGGCTCCAGGAAGGGCCCCAAGAATGGGCCTTCTCCTTGGCTCCTGACGCCCTTGAACTTTCCTCCATTGATCTTTTCTTTTCTGCTCTCGGACTCATCTATGACGAGACTGACAAGACTGCTTTTGCCGAGAGTCAGCTGGTGACCTTACGTCAGGGTAAGAGACCTGTTGAGGAGTATTACTCTGACTTTAGGAAGTGGTGCGTAGCTTCTCGGTGGAATGACCCTGCCTTAAGGTGCCAGTTTAGGTTGGGTCTGTCGAACGCCCTGAAAGATCTGCTAGTTAGTTATCCCTCTTCTGACTCCCTAGACCAGGTTATGGCTTTAGCGGTACGACTTGACCGACGTCTCAGGGGACGACGACTTGAACGTCTTGATGTTTTCTCCTCTGACTCCCCCATGATGCCTCCCGAGGTTCCGTTGCTTCGTTCCTCCCCGGAAGATTCGGAGGTACCTATGCAACTCGGGGCCTCCGTGTCACCCCAACAACGTAGAGATTTCCGCAGGAAGAATGGTCTCTGCTTCTACTGTGGGGATGACAAGCATCAAGTGAACAACAGTCCTAAGCGTAAGAATGCAGCCGGAGTACTTCCGCGCCTAAGTGATCATCGGGGAGGTCACTTGGGCGCACAGGTATTTCCCGTAAATATAAAACGTAATAAAATCTTGCTTCCCTTTCAGGTCTCTTTTGGTGGTAGGTCTGCTACCGGCAGTGCCTTCGTGGATTCAGGGTCTTCTGCTAATATCATGTCTGTGGAATTTGCTATGTCTCTAGCTATGCCTTTGATTGATTTGCCTAAACCTGTCCTGGTAGTGGGTATCGACTCCACTCCTCTTGCTAATGGTTATTTTACACAGCATACCCTTGTTTTTGAACTCCTTGTTGGCTCCATGCATTTGGAGCAGTGCTCTGTACTGTTAATGCAGGGATTATCGTCTGATTTGGTTTTAGGCCTTCCCTGGTTGCAGTTGCATAATCCCACGTTTGACTGGAATTCTGTGGACCTTAACAAGTGGGGTAATGAATGCTTGACGTCATGTTTTTCTGTTAATTCTATTTCTCCCCCTGAGGGACTTCGCCGATGTTTTCTCTAAGGAGGCCTCCGAAGTTTTACCTCCTCATAGAGAATACGATTGCGCTATCGATTTGGTACCAGGAGCTAAGCTCCCTAAGGGTAGGATATTTAATCTCTCTTGTCCCGAACGGGAAGCTATGAGAGAGTATATCCAGGAATGCCTGGCCAAGGGTTACATTCGCCCCTCTACTTCTCCGGTAGGTGCTGGCTTCTTCTTCGTAGGGAAGAAGGATGGTGGTCTTAGGCCATGCATTGACTACCGAAGCTTGAATAAGGTCACTGTAAGGAACCAGTATCCCCTTCCTCTGATTCCTGATCTCTTTAATCAGGTTCAGGGGGCCCAATGATTCTCTAAGTTTGATCTACGGGGGGCGTATAACCTTATCCGCATCAAAGAGGGGGATGAGTGGAAGACTGCGTTTAACACACCCAAAGGTCATTTCGAATACCTCGTCATGCCCTTTGGGTTGTGTAATGCTCCCGCGGTCTTCCAGAATTTCATAAATGAGATTTTAAGAGACTACCTGGGGGTATTTCTTGTAGTGTACCTTTATGACATACTTGTGTTTTCCAAGGACTGGTCCTCCCACATTGAGCATGTCAGGAAGGTGCTCAAGGTCCTTCGAGAAAACAAACTGTTTGCGAAGACCGAAAAATGTGTGTTTGGGGTGCAGGAGATACCATTTTTGGGCCAAATCCTCACTCCTCATGAATTCCACATGGACCCTGCCAAGGTCCAGGCTGTGGCGGAATGGGTCCAACCTGCCTCCCTGAAGGCGTTACAGTGCTTCCTGGGGTTCGCTAATTATTACAGGAGGTTTATTGCTAACTTCTCGGTCATCGCTAAGCCTCTTACGGATCTCACTCGCAAAGGTGCTGGTCTCCTCCACTGGCCTCCAGAGGCTGTCCAGGCTTTTGAGGTCCTTAAGAAGTGCTTTATCTCGGCCCCGGTGCTGGTTCAGCCCAACCAAATGGAGCCATTTATCGGGGAGGTTGACGCGTCCGAGGTGGGAGTGGGGGCTGTCTTGTCCCAGGGTACCAGGTCCCTCACCCATCTCCGTCCCTGTGCCTACTTCTCCAGGAAGTTTTCACCCACTGAGAGTAACTATGATATTGGCAACCGCGAACTCTTAGCCATTAAATGGGCATTTGAAGAGTGGCGCCACTTCTTGGAGGGGGCTAGGCACCAGGTAACGGTCCTTACAGACCACAAGAATCTGGTTTTCCTAGAATCTGCCCGGAGGCTAAACCCGAGACAAGCTCGTTGGGCGTTATTTTTTACCAGATTCAACTTTGTGGTTACCTATAGGGCTGGGTCTAAAAATGTTAAGGCTGATGCATTGTCACGTAGCTTCATGGCCAGCCCTCCTTCGGAGGAAGATCCTGCTTTTATTTTGCCTCCAGGTATAATCATTTCCGCTATTGATTCTGATTTAGTCTCTGAAATTGCGGCTGATCAAGGTTCAGCTCCCGGGAGCCTTCCTGAGAACAAGCTGTTTGTTCCCCTGCAATTCCGGCTAAGGGTACTTAGGGAAAATCATGACTCTGCCCTATCTGGCCATCCAGGCATCCTGGGTACCAAGCATCTCATGCCAGAAACTATTGGTGGCCTGGGTTGCTTAAATACGTTAAGGCCTACGTCGCCGCTTGTGAAATTTGTGCTAGGTCCAAGACTCCCAGGTCCCGACCAGCAGGCTTACTATGTTCTTTGCCCATTCCCCAGAGACCTTGGACCCATATCTCCATGGATTTTATCACTGATTTGCCTCCATCTCAAGGCAAGTCGGTGGTGTGGGTTGTAGTAGACCATTTCAGTAAGATGTGCCACTTTGTGCCCCTCAAGAAACTACCCAATGCTAAGACGTTAGCTACCTTGTTTGTCAAAGACATCCTGCGTCTCCATGGGGTTCCTGTCAAAATTGTTTCTGACAGAGGGGTACAATTTGTATCATTGTTTTGGAGAGCCTTCTGTAAAAAGTTGGAGATTGATCTGTCCTTCTCCTCGGCCTTCCATCCTGAAACTAATGGCCAAACTGAGAGGACTAATAAGTCTCTAGAACAATATTTAAGGTGTTTTATCTCTGACTGTCAATATGATTGGGTCTCATTCATTCCCCTCGCCGAATTTTCCCTTAATAACCGGGTCAGTAACTCGTCAGGGGTCTCCCCCTTTTTCTGTAATTTTGGGTTTAATCCACGGTTCTCTTCCGTTTCACCTGGTAGTTCCAACAATCCCAAGGTAGAGGTCGTTCATCGAGAACTGTGCACAGTCTGGGCTCAGGTTCAGAAGAACCTAGAGGCGTCCCAGAGCATACAAAAAACTCAGGCAGATAGAAAACGTTCTGCTAACCCCTTGTTTATGGTCAGGGATCTGGTGTGGCTATCGTCTTAAAAATTTGCGCCTTAATGTCCCGTCCAAGAAGTTTGCTCCCCGGTTTATAGGGCCGTACAAGGTCATTGAAGTCCTCAATCCTGTCTCCTTCCGACTGGAGTTGCCACCATCTTTTCGAGTACACGACGTGTTCCATGCCTCCCTCCTTAAACGCTGCTCCCCGTCCTTGGCTCCCTCGAGGAAACCTCCGGTCCCTGTTCTCACCCCTGAGGGGGCAGAATTCGAGGTGGCCAAGATTGTGGACAGCATGATGGTCCAAGGCTCCCTCCAGTACCTGGTCCATTGGAGAGGATACGGGCCTGAGGAGAGGACTTGGGTACCCGCTCGGGATGTTCACGCTGGGATATTGGTCAGGAGGTTTCACCTTCGTTTCCCCAGTAAACCAGGTCCACTTAGAAAGGGTCCGGTGGCCCCTCATAAAAGGGGGGGTACTGTAAAGGATCTGCCAGGCACTGCTTCGGGGTTAACTCCCATAGATAATCAGTCTGCACCTGCTTCTATGTCTGTGAGACTGACTCCATCTTCCACCACTCAGGGTGGCAGGCTTAGGGGTGGGAGAACCTATCACAGCCTGGCCAGACGGAGCTAGCTCCCGCCCTCTGTCTATTTATACCTTCCTTTCCTGTTCCTCCTTTGCTTGTGATTCTTCTCGTTTGGTTTCCTGGCCCTGCTGCAGCTTCTTGTACTATTGTCCTTGCTTCATATTGACCCCGGCTTGCTGACTACTCTCCTGCTCTGCGTTTGGTACCTCGTACACTCCTGGTTTGACTCTGCTTGTTTACTACTCTTCTGCTCTGCGTTTTGGCACCTCGTACTCTCCTGGTTTGACTCGGCTTGTTCACTTCTCTTGTTGCTCACGGTGTTTCCGTGGGCAACTGCCCCTTTCTCCCCCTAGCTCTGTGTACCCTTGTCTGTTTGTCTGTCGTGCACTTATTGAGCGTAGAGACCGTCGCCCAGTTGTACCCCGTCGCCTAGGGCGGGTCGTTGCAAGTAGGCAGGGACTGAGTGGCGGGTAGATTTGGGCTCACTTGTCTGTCTCCCCACCCCCGTCATTACATAATCACAAGCCCATACCTAGTCTACCCTGGTCCCTGACACCACTATGGACCCCCTTGAGACCCTGGCTCAGCAAATTCAGGGTCTCTCACTACAGGTCCAGGCCCTGGCTCAGAGGGTCAACCAGCCTGATGCTACCATGGTAGTCCCCCTCACCTCACCTCTTGAACCCCACCTCAAGTTGCCCGACCGGTTCTCAGGGGACCGGAAGACTTTTCTCTCCTTTCGGGAGAGTTGTAGGCTCTATTTTCGTTTAAAGCCCCACTCCTCAGGTTCTGAGAGCCAGCGGGTGGGTATAATTATGTTCCGGCTCCAGGAAGGGCCCCAAGAATGGGCCTTCTCCTTGGCTCCTGACGCCCTTGAACTTTCCTCCATTGATCTTTTCTTTTCTGCTCTCGGACTCATCTATGACGAGACTGACAAGACTGCTTTTGCCGAGAGTCAGCTGGTGACCTTACGTCAGGGTAAGAGACCTGTTGAGGAGTATTACTCTGACTTTAGGAAGTGGTGCGTAGCTTCTCGGTGGAATGACCCTGCCTTAAGGTGCCAGTTTAGGTTGGGTCTGTCGAACGCCCTGAAAGATCTGCTAGTTAGTTATCCCTCTTCTGACTCCCTAGACCAGGTTATGGCTTTAGCGGTACGACTTGACCGACGTCTCAGGGGACGACGACTTGAACGTCTTGATGTTTTCTCCTCTGACTCCCCCATGATGCCTCCCGAGGTTCCGTTGCTTCGTTCCTCCCCGGAAGACTCGGAGGTACCTATGCAACTCGGGGCCTCCGTGTCACCCCAACAACGTAGAGATTTCCGCAGGAAGAATGGTCTCTGCTTCTACTGTGGGGATGACAAGCATCAAGTGAACAACAGTCCTAAGCGTAAGAATGCAGCCGGAGTACTTCCGCGCCTAAGTGATCATCGGGGAGGTCACTTGGGCGCACAGGTATTTCCCGTAAATATAAAACGTAATAAAATCTTGCTTCCCTTTCAGGTCTCTTTTGGTGGTAGGTCTGCTACCGGCAGTGCCTTCGTGGATTCAGGGTCTTCTGCTAATATCATGTCTGTGGAATTTGCTATGTCTCTAGCTATGCCTTTGATTGATTTGCCTAAACCTGTCCTGGTAGTGGGTATCGACTCCACTCCTCTTGCTAATGGTTATTTTACACAGCATACCCTTGTTTTTGAACTCCTTGTTGGCGCCATGCATTTGGAGCAGTGCTCTGTACTGTTAATGCAGGGATTATCGTCTGATTTGGTTTTAGGCCTTCCCTGGTTGCAGTTGCATAATCCCACGTTTGACTGGAATTCTGTGGACCTTAACAAGTGGGGTAATGAATGCTTGACGTCATGTTTTTCTGTTAATTCTATTTCTCCCCCTGAGGGACTTCGCCGATGTTTTCTCTAAGGAGGCCTCCGAAGTTTTACCTCCTCATAGAGAATACGATTGCGCTATCGATTTGGTACCAGGAGCTAAGCTCCCTAAGGGTAGGATATTTAATCTCTCTTGTCCCGAACGGGAAGCTATGAGAGAGTATATCCAGGAATGCCTGGCCAAGGGTTACATTCGCCCCTCTACTTCTCCGGTAGGTGCTGGCTTCTTCTTCGTAGGGAAGAAGGATGGTGGTCTTAGGCCATGCATTGACTACCGAAGCTTGAATAAGGTCACTGTAAGGAACCAGTATCCCCTTCCTCTGATTCCTGATCTCTTTAATCAGGTTCAGGGGGCCCAATGATTCTCTAAGTTTGATCTACGGGGGGCGTATAACCTTATCCGCATCAAAGAGGGGGATGAGTGGAAGACTGCGTTTAACACACCCAAAGGTCATTTCGAATACCTCGTCATGCCCTTTGGGTTGTGTAATGCTCCCGCGGTCTTCCAGAATTTCATAAATGAGATTTTAAGAGACTACCTGGGGGTATTTCTTGTAGTGTACCTTTATGACATACTTGTGTTTTCCAAGGACTGGTCCTCCCACATTGAGCATGTCAGGAAGGTGCTCAAGGTCCTTCGAGAAAACAAACTGTTTGCGAAGACCGAAAAATGTGTGTTTGGGGTGCAGGAGATACCATTTTTGGGCCAAATCCTCACTCCTCATGAATTCCACATGGACCCTGCCAAGGTCCAGGCTGTGGCGGAATGGGTCCAACCTGCCTCCCTGAAGGCGTTACAGTGCTTCCTGGGGTTCGCTAATTATTACAGGAGGTTTATTGCTAACTTCTCGGTCATCGCTAAGCCTCTTACGGATCTCACTCGCAAAGGTGCTGGTCTCCTCCACTGGCCTCCAGAGGCTGTCCAGGCTTTTGAGGTCCTTAAGAAGTGCTTTATCTCGGCCCCGGTGCTGGTTCAGCCCAACCAAATGGAGCCATTTATCGGGGAGGTTGACGCGTCCGAGGTGGGAGTGGGGGCTGTCTTGTCCCAGGGTACCAGGTCCCTCACCCATCTCCGTCCCTGTGCCTACTTCTCCAGGAAGTTTTCACCCACTGAGAGTAACTATGATATTGGCAACCGCGAACTCTTAGCCATTAAATGGGCATTTGAAGAGTGGCGCCACTTCTTGGAGGGGGCTAGGCACCAGGTAACGGTCCTTACAGACCACAAGAATCTGGTTTTCCTAGAATCTGCCCGGAGGCTAAACCCGAGACAAGCTCGTTGGGCGTTATTTTTTACCAGATTCAACTTTGTGGTTACCTATAGGGCTGGGTCTAAAAATGTTAAGGCTGATGCATTGTCACGTAGCTTCATGGCCAGCCCTCCTTCGGAGGAAGATCCTGCTTTTATTTTGCCTCCAGGTATAATCATTTCCGCTGTTGATTCTGATTTAGTCTCTGAAATTGCGGCTGATCAAGGTTCAGCTCCCGGGAGCCTTCCTGAGAACAAGCTGTTTGTTCCCCTGCAATTCCGGCTAAGGGTACTTAGGGAAAATCATGACTCTGCCCTATCTGGCCATCCAGGCATCCTGGGTACCAAGCATCTCATGCCAGAAACTATTGGTGGCCTGGGTTGCTTAAATACGTTAAGGCCTACGTCGCCGCTTGTGAAATTTGTGCTAGGTCCAAGACTCCCAGGTCCCGACCAGCAGGCTTACTATGTTCTTTGCCCATTCCCCAGAGACCTTGGACCCATATCTCCATGGATTTTATCACTGATTTGCCTCCATCTCAAGGCAAGTCGGTGGTGTGGGTTGTAGTAGACCATTTCAGTAAGATGTGCCACTTTGTGCCCCTCAAGAAACTACCCAATGCTAAGACGTTAGCTACCTTGTTTGTCAAAGACATCCTGCGTCTCCATGGGGTTCCTGTCAAAATTGTTTCTGACAGAGGGGTACAATTTGTATCATTGTTTTGGAGAGCCTTCTGTAAAAAGTTGGAGATTGATCTGTCCTTCTCCTCGGCCTTCCATCCTGAAACTAATGGCCAAACTGAGAGGACTAATAAGTCTCTAGAACAATATTTAAGGTGTTTTATCTCTGACTGTCAATATGATTGGGTCTTATTCATTCCCCTCGCCGAATTTTCCCTTAATAACCGGGTCAGTAACTCGTCAGGGGTCTCCCCCTTTTTCTGTAATTTTGGGTTTAATCCACGGTTCTCTTCCGTTTCACCTGGTAGTTCCAACAATCCCAAGGTAGAGGTCGTTCATCGAGAACTGTGCACAGTCTGGGCTCAGGTTCAGAAGAACCTAGAGGCGTCCCAGAGCATACAAAAAACTCAGGCAGATAGAAAACGTTCTGCTAACCCCTTGTTTATGGTCAGGGATCTGGTGTGGCTATCGTCTTAAAAATTTGCGCCTTAATGTCCCGTCCAAGAAGTTTGCTCCCCGGTTTATAGGGCCGTACAATGTCATTGAAGTCCTCAATCCTGTCTCCTTCCGACTGGAGTTGCCACCATCTTTTCGAGTACACGACGTGTTCCATGCCTCCCTCCTTAAACGCTGCTCCCCGTCCTTGGCTCCCTCGAGGAAACCTCCGGTCCCTGTTCTCACCCCTGAGGGGGCAGAATTCGAGGTGGCCAAGATTGTGGACAGCATGATGGTCCAAGGCTCCCTCCAGTACCTGGTCCATTGGAGAGGATACGGGCCTGAGGAGAGGACTTGGGTACCCGCTCGGGATGTTCACGCTGGGATATTGGTCAGGAGGTTTCACCTTCGTTTCCCCAGTAAACCAGGTCCACTTAGAAAGGGTCCGGTGGCCCCTCATAAAAGGGGGGGTACTGTAAAGGATCTGCCAGGCACAGCTTCGGGGTTAACGCCCATAGATAATCAGTCTGCACCTGCTTCTATGTCTGTGAGACTGACTCCATCTTCCACCACTCAGGGTGGCAGGCTTAGGGGTGGGAGAACCTATCACAGCCTGGCCAGACGGAGCTAGCTCCCGCCCTCTGTCTATTTATACCTTCCTTTCCTGTTCCTCCTTTGCTTGTGATTCTTCTCGTTTGGTTTCCTGGCCCTGCTGCAGCTTCTTGTACTATTGTCCTTGCTTCATATTGACCCCGGCTTGCTGACTACTCTCCTGCTCTGCGTTTGGTACCTCGTACACTCCTGGTTTGACTCTGCTTGTTTACTACTCTTCTGCTCTGCGTTTTGGCACCTCGTACTCTCCTGGTTTGACTCGGCTTGTTCACTTCTCTTGTTGCTCACGGTGTTTCCGTGGGCAACTGCCCCTTTCTCCCCCTAGCTCTGTGTACCCTTGTCTGTTTGTCTGTCGTGCACTTATTGAGCGTAGAGACCGTCGCCCAGTTGTACCCCGTCGCCTAGGGCGGGTCGTTGCAAGTAGGCAGGGACTGAGTGGCGGGTAGATTTGGGCTCACTTGTCTGTCTCCCCACCCCCGTCATTACAGATTTATCTGGGATGTATTTTATTGTATGCTTTTTACTGAATAACAAATATTGTTATATTGTCTCTGATTGATTAACCTCAAGCCTACACTCCTTCTGAATTTCAGTTTAACAGTTTGAGTTTGGTAATAAATCCTTCAGAGGAGTATTTTTGAACATATCAGTAGCGTCTGTGTGTTTTCTTCTCCTCTCTCGATATATATCTGTGAAATATCCTAATTAGGATACTGACTAATGTGGTCTGGCCTTGAGAGTCTGTTTGGACTCGTATAAATTTCAGTCTAATATATTTTGAGCGATGGATTTCCACGACAGCTGTATACAGGTGGTACCTGGTACCTGGTACCGAACCGTCAGTCTCAAGTATTGGAATCGCTGCCTATCGTGAGCGACATCTTGTTGTGGTATGTGTGAAAACATTTTACATAAAGTATTAGCCAGTGTGGCCGCAAGCTCTAGCGTGATTAAAGCACCATAATGGCTGCCGCCTTTCCCTAAGGGTGGATTTACACAAGCGTGTGCGTTTTGCGTTCGCAAAAAACGCATCGTTTTGCGTGCGCAAAAGGCACTTAACATCTCCGCGTGTCATGATCATATGGTGCGCGGCTGCGTGCTTTTCGCGCGGCCGCCATCATTATGACACTCTGTTTGTATGTTTGTAAACAGAAAAGCACGTGGTGCTTTTCTGTTTGCAATCATGGTCTGCCTGATGTTGCGCGAATCACGCACGTCCCACGGTGGTGCCTCCGTGTGGCATGCGTGATTTTCACGCACCCATTGACTTCAATGGGTGCGTGATGCGCGAAAAACGCAGAAATATAGGACCTGTCATGAGTTTTACGCAGCGGACTCACGCTGCGCAAAAATCACTGGCAGTCTGCACTGCCCCATAGACTAGCATAGGTCCGTGCGACGCGCGTGAAAATCACGCGCGTTGCACGGACGTATATCACGTTTGTGTAAATCCGCCCTAACTTATGTTACTATGACCTCCGGATGTTCGGCGCATGTACGTTGTGTACATAGGACTTTTAAATATGGCCGCCGTTGTGTCCGCACAGGAGCAGTGACATAGGGAGGTGTGATCTGGCGTGACTGTGCATGCACGATGCTTATCGCGAGTCTTCGGGGGTTTAAACATCCGGTGTGTACAGAGGGTTCCCGCGCTCAGCCGGGCAGCGGGACCCTGTGCAAATAAAGGTACTTTCCTGTGGGCTTCTTGCTGTTTTTTTCTGTCCATTGCGATATTCTAAAGTAATATTTGCTGTCTTTTAGATGGCCTCTCCTGCACCTTCCCATGGGAAAAATAAGTCCTGGAAAACTAAACACAACTGTTGTATTAATTGCCGGCAGCCAGTACCTGATAATTGACAACACATTATGTGCTCTGTCTGTCTGAATCTTCTCATAGTCAGGCTGAAGCATTCAGCTTTTTCTCATGGTTTAATGGGAATCTATCACCAGCATTTCACCTATTAAACCAGCAATGCCTGGTGGTAGTGGGTGAAAAAGAATTTTTATGTAACCTATAATTATCTTCTAAGTAGGCACTGTGACTGTACATTTAGTACCATTTTTTAGTGTTCCCGCGCCGTATGCTAATGAGCATAAAAGAGTCATATTCTGGTTTGAAAAGAGTCATATCTTCGTTCCTCAAGCCTTTCCGAGTTGCCTCCTTACTTTTGATTGACAGCTCCTCACCTACTTCCAGCACACACGAAATCCCGTGCTTGCGCATCGATGTTCTGGCGCGTGCGCACTTCGGGACACCACAGCAGCGCAGTACCAAGACTTGATCTCGGACGAAGCAAGATAGGGTGTCGGACCATACATGACGGGATCATGTGCGTTATCTCAGATGAGATTCCGGCTTCCAGGGCGGGCCAGTTTTCAACTTTGGGCGGGCATAAGAAAAGGAATGAATGAGACTGCCGGATTATTACCACAAAATGCGCAAAACGTTTGCAGACCGTTATTTACTGTCAAAGGAGGAGTTTAGGAGAGGGGATAATGGCAATGAACTTTTAACAACAGCAGCCAGCGATTGGTGAGTAGAGTTCAATAGGTGAAATGCTGGTGACAGGTCCCTTTAAAGATCAGCTTACTGAAACCTTTAATTATATGAGGTCTGCCTTAGCTCCCCCTGCTGCTAAAAAAAAAAGTGCAAGAGCGCCATCGCCTGAATTTCAACTGTCATCTGAGGAAAATGATTAATCTGACGGGGAGTTGTTATCTGGGGATTCAGACAGTGATGTCCCTGAATATCTGTATTCATTAAATAAAGATAAAGTTCCAGATTTGATAAAAGCAGTCAAGAAGACTGTGGAATCTAAAAAGGATGGCAATGAAAAATCTAAAAGAGAGCAGCTCTTTTATTTTCCCATTCTCGTGGAGAAGTTATTACCTTCTCACCAAGTTGTTTCTGAATGACTTCAAAAAGACTGAGATAAACCTCATAGAAAGACTCTGGTGCCAGATTTAGGTCTACATACAGGTTGGTGCCTAAGGCCTCAGAGACTTGGGAGGCCTCCCCGAAAGTTTATTTGCCAGTGGCCCGCTTATCAAAAAAAAATATATTTTCCCATAGGAAGAGTCCTCCTTACTCAGGGATCCGATGGATCGCAACAGGGCCGCCATCAGGGCAGTAATGGCGGTACTACCGTCAGGGGCACGGCCATAAATTTTAAAAAAGGGGGCCCGCTCTCCCCTGGTTGAATTCATTTGGTCACAGCAGTGGGGCCCTTATGTTTTCACTTTGGTAAACAGGTCCCATCACGGAGCTGGGGCCCGTTCTTTCCATCAAAGTAAAATCATAAGGGCTCGCTGTTCACATAGTGCCCGCCCCCTTCTCCTCCTCCTCCTCCACAGCACCGTGACAGCGTGTGTGGAGAAGACAAGGAGGGGAGACGTAACGAAGGCAGCGGGAGTTTTGAGTCTAGTGGAGGCGTCATGCAGCAGCAGACTTCTGACACAGTGAGTATGTATTGTCTACACTGTGTCAGGCTGCTGCTACCCGGAGTCTCCCCACATCATATCCCCCAAAAAAAGCAATGTCTTATCCATGTCGGTACTACACCCTCTCAGCACTGCTTCATAGTCTTGTATCACTAGTAGCAGTTCTTACCTCTTATCTCCTGTGCTGTTTAAGCAGGGGGAGAAGACAGGTTTAATGTCCCATTACACAGCACAGGATAAGAGCTCTCGGTGTTAGTGATACATTGCGGTGCTTCAGTTTCCAGAGGATCATACAGACGTGGGTAAGACACTTGCTTTCTATGGTGGGGTTAGATGACAATGGGGGCAGGGAGATGTTATTCGGTGAGGAGGGAAAAGATGGTGTAGTGGGAAGGAGAAAATAATGGGGGGTGGATGACACGGAAGGAGGCATTATACTAAGGGGTGATAACTGGGGGAAAAGAGAGGCTATCTTAAGGGACTGGAGAAATTATACATGGGGAGTGCTAGAGGAAGGAGAGAGGATAGATGGGGAGGGAGTGAGGTCTTAAAGGGGTTGTCCACTTTCTGAAAACCGATTACCTATCCAGCAGATAGGTCATCAGTACATGACATCCGGACCCCGGCTGCCTCCATGCACCAGTTGTTTGGAACGGGATGCAGTAGTTGGAGCCGGAAGCAGATGATTCCGACCACTGCATAGCTCCTATTCACTATTCACTATTCTTCGACTGGAGCAATCTGCTTCCGGAAACATCGTCTGTTGACGAGAGGCAGCCGGAGTGCTGAATCGGTGCGGGGTCTGGGTGTCAGACACATACAGATCATATACTGATGACCTATCTGGTGAATAGGTCATTAGTTTTCAGAAAGTGGAAAACCCCTTTAAAGGCTATGTACACCTCTGAAAAGGTTTTTTATTTGTTTAAAATAAAAATATTTTAGTGTGTGTTATGAAACTTTGTAAATACTTTTTATTAAAACGGGTACAGTGTCGGCGGGTCCTGCGTGTCTCTGACAGCCACCTGTTTTTGATCATATCTAAGTTATGAACAGAGACACGCAAAACCCGCTGACACTGAACCCGTCAGCTACGCAAGACTGAAGGATACAGGTCTTAGCAAAAGATACAGCTGTTCTGTATACAGGATACAAAGCAGTTTTATCTCAAAAAGTAAAAATAATTTTTAATAAAAAGTATTTACAAAGTAGCACCAAACAGACTGGTAAACTTTATTTAAAAAAACAACAACATTCAAAGGTTTACATAGCCTTCAAACCTGAGGTGGATAGTGAGATAATACCTAAGAGGGTGGAGAAGATATGATCCATATAATTTTTGTACTGTAAACATCTTTTATGACCCGGCCTCCCTCCACACACAGCCCAGGCAAGCTCTTTTACCTTAACAAAGCCCCGGTCACCTACTGTGTGCCACCTGCTCCCCCACAAAGCCCCTGTCACCTACTCTGTGCCACCTGCCCCCCCCCCCCACAAAGCCCCTGCCAAGGTGTCTCCATAGTGCCCTCTCACCTACAGAGCCCATTAATCTGTGTGCCCCCTTCTCATGCCACGTTGTGTCTACTCCCTGCCACTTGGCATCTCTCCCTTGCTACAGCCTTCTTCCCCTTACAGAGGCCATGTTACCTCACACCTACTCTCTGCCTCCACCACATAGCTACCTACTGTCACTCTTCGCTTACTATAGAGACCTAATCCCATGTAGTTATAAAGAGGCACCCATAGAAAATTGGACATCTCCCCCACAGATAATCCCCACCAATATATGTTTTGTTATCAAATCCCATATAAACTAGATAGACCATAAAAGCCTGAATAACTAAACTGTCATGGCAGGTAGGGGTCTGGTGGAAAGGTGTCTGACTTACTTAAGAGGTCTGAATTTTTTTATGGTTTGGGGAATGAAATTATTTTGTGGTCTGGTGTCTGAATTAATATTGCCGTGTGTCTACACAGATGAAGTGTGTGCTGCGTGAGAAGAGAAGTTGAAAAACATCATCAAGGTGTGCCGCGGCAGTGGGAGATCTTAGGGACTGCAGCGGCCAGAACTACATCTTGGTCGGTGACTCTGCTGTGTACAGGCAGCAGCTTCAGTGCAATAAAAAAAATGTGTTGCTCCCCTGCAACCAGATTCTCTTCCCATACACTCTTTCTATTTTTGCCCCCCCCACAGAGTCCTTGTCTCTTCCCTGTCCCTCCACAGAGTCCCTGCCAGGTTGCGTCTCCCCCTGGCCACTTTCCTACTCATGTCACTCTGTTCTCCCAGAGATCACCTCCTCCTTCCCCCACCGAGCCCTAGCACATAGTCTCTCCACCTTGCCCCCTGATACTCACCAGCTGTCTCTGCCCTGCCCCTCCAAAGAGACCCTACTAGTTTCACTGCTGCCCTCCCACCCCTTTACTTTGCGCCTGCCCCAATAGTGAGGGGGGCCCAGACTCCTTGGCTGTATGGGGCCCAGACATTTCTGAAGGCGGCCCTGGATCGCAAGGCAGACTTGCTGTTGAAGAAAGCCTACTCCTCTTCAGCGAAAGCCTGCAAAGTGGCAACCTCTTCAGTCCCAGTAGCCAGAGCTCTTAGGGTATGGCTGAGTGACCTCTCACGTGACTTGGAGGATGGAGTGTCTAGAGAGCAAATCCTGCAGAGCATCCCTATTTTAAAAAATACAGCAGAATTTCTCTGTGACCAACCTCTAGAAGTACTAACGGACTTGTCTAGATCCATGGCCTTATGTAACAGAGCCAGAAGACCATTGTGGCTAAATTTGTGGTCCACGGGTGATGTACCATCAAAAAATAATTTTTGTTACCTGCCTTTCCATCCCTCCTCTCTGTTTGGTACAGGACCAGAAGGGATATTAAAAAGCTGAATGAGGAGAAAGGGATATCCTTCCCTAGCACATCCAGTGTTTTTAAAACTCAGTCCTTTTGTGGCAGAAGCCATAGATCACCCAGATACCAGTGGAATTTTCACCCTTCAGACAGACAGAGACGACTCAAAAACAACAGGGACAGAAACTTAAATAAGAAAGAGCCCTCTGAACAAAACAAAAAAAACAGAACCAGTGCCGCTATTCTGCCAGTTCCTCCTGTCGGAGGCAGACTGAAGACTTTTGCCTCCCAGTGGTTAAAAACATCATCAGACACCTGGGTTTGGTCAACTGTTCAACACAGCTATGCACTGGAGTTAAGAACCTTTCTTCCAGACCGCTTCTTAATCAACAGAGGAAGAATTTATCCAGAAAAAAAGCACTGTAGGAAGTACCCTTAGAAGAAAGAGGCCTAGGGGTGTACTCCCCTATATTTGCAGTGCCCAAACCAGGAGGAAATTGGTGACTGGTGATAGACCTCACTTACCTCAACAATTTTTTTTTGTAAAAAGAAAGTTCAAGATGGAGAACATTCAATTTGTGATAAATATGGTACAACAAGGCGAATTCCTTGCAACTATAGACTTGAAGAATGCCTATCTCCACATACCAATGCTCAAGTCCCACAGGAAGTATCTTCGTCTAACCCAGACATGGGCAAACTACGGCCCGCGGGCCACATACGGCCTGTTAGGCTTTTTAATCCGGCCCGCCGAACTTGTCCAAATTATAGTAAAAACCTCCTTTTTTTTCCCCTTTCCCTGCAATGCCCACGTTTTCCCAATAGATGGCGCACTCAAAACACATTGACCGTTGTTAATGTGGCGCGTATTTCTCTTTATTTCACTTTAATTTTCACTTCGTTTCACGTCACCATTAAGCCCTTCTGTGAAAATGAGCGGACCAAAGAGAAGGAAAGTGGACAGCGAATGCCGAGTGTTTAATAAGGAGTGGACAACAAAATACTTCTTCGCTGAAGTCCGATCAACGGCTGTATGTCTGATATGCCAAGAAGATGTTGCGGTTTTCAAAGAGTACAATATCAGCCGTCACTTTGCCACGAAGCATGCAAACTATGCTAGCAAGCAGTCAACACAAGAACGGGCGGCTACTGCTCAGAGGTTGGCAGCTAATTTACAGAGTCAACAGAACTTTTTTCACCGACAAACTGCAATTCAAGAGTCAAGTACCAAGGCAAGTTATTTGCTGGCATTCAAATTAGCAAAGGCTAGCAAGCCTTTCTCCGAAGGCGAGTTTTTGAAAGAGTGCATGGTAGAGACAGCAGGTCTCTTGTGTCCGGAGAGCAAAGCCAAGTTTGAAAAAATCAGTTTAGCACGCAGGACAGTGACTCGCCGCGTGGAACTGATTGACGAAGATATAGTCAGCGAGTTAAACAAAAAGGTGGAGTCCTTTAAGTTATATTCACTAGCACTGGATGAAAGTAACGACATAAAAGACACTGCTCAGCTCCTAATTTTTATCCGAGGCATTAACGACAGTTTTGAGATAACGGAGGAGCTTTTGAGCATGGAATCACTGAAAGGGAAAACGCGAGGAGAGGACTTATATGAACAGGTGTCTGCTGTCATCGAGAGAATGAAGCTACCTTGGAGTAAACTTGCCAATGTCACCACGGATGGATCGCCAAATTTAACTGGAAAAAACATCGGGCTGCTGAAAAGAATCCAGGATAAAGTGAAAGAAGAAAACCCTGACCAGGATGTTATTTTACTTCACTGCATCATTCATCAGGAGTCTCTGTGTAAGTCTGTATTGCAGCTTAATCACGTCGTGGATCCAGTTGTAAAACTTGTTAACTTCATACGAGCATTTGGACTTAATCATCGTCAGTTCATTACGTTCCTGGAAGAAACTAATGCGGATCACCAGGACCTACTTTACCACTCTCGCGTCCGCTGGTTAAGTTTGGGGAAAGTGTTTCAACGAGTCTGGGAGCTCAAAGACGAGATTCGCTCATTTTTTAATTTAATGGGGAAATCCGAAGAATTCCCCGAGCTGAGCAACACAAACTGGCTTTGTGACTTTGCGTTTGCTGTGGACATATTTTCACACATGAATGAGCTGAACGTGAAGCTACAGGGGAAAGATCAGTTTGCGCACGACATATACACAAATGTGAGAGCCTTCAAATCCAAGCTGGTTTTATTCTCCAGGCAAATGTCAAACAAATCTTTCGCACATTTCCCCACACTAGCCGTGCAGAAAGAGGCCGCCCGAAATGCGAAGAAATACTGCAAATCACTGGACGATCTGCACAGAGAATTTTGCCGTCGGTTCTGTGATTTTGAAAAAATTGACAAGTCACTTCAACTGGTGTCCTGTCCCCTGTCACAAGACCCCGAATCAGCACCGCAGGAGCTGCAATTGGAACTGATCGATCTTCAGTCTGACTCCGTCTCAAAGGAGAAGTTCAAGTCTCTTAAACTGAATGACTTTTACGCTTCACTTAACGAGACCGCGTTTCCAAACCTCCGGAGGACGGCGCAAAAGATGCTAGTGTTGTTTGGCTCGACCTACGTGTGTGAGCAGACGTTTAGCGTCATGAAAATCAACAAAGCCCATCACAGATCCAAGTTAACTGACCAACACCTCAGATCTGTCCTGAGAATTGCCACAACAAAACTAACTCCAGACTTTGATGCACTGGCAAAAAAGGGAGACCAACAACACTGTTCCCACTGAAATGGTGAGTTTTTCTGCTGTGTTATGAAAAAATGCATATGGAAAGTTTGGAAGTGCGTCTTTTAATTAAGAGCAATGCGCATTTACGTACAGCAGCGGTACAGTAGCTTAATTAACACGCCGCACATCGCTCTTAATTAAAATTTTCAGCTGCAGGTAGGATATTTAATACAGCCTATGTCTGTGTGCTTGGCAACGATACACGTGTACTGTTTGTGCGTGAAGGCGAGGGTGTCCGTGGCGAGTTTGTAGAGCGCGCGGTCAGGACAATCCATCCATGATTTTGCGGAGTTTAACACAAGTAGATATTATTGAGCTTGAGTATTTCGTTGTGTAATAATATGTTTTGAATGTTGAAAGTGATTCCATTTTTCAATAAATGTTGATTTCTTTAACTTTGCACCTTCGATTGAAACTTATTAAAAACAGACGCAATCTTGATAAATCACAGTGCGTATGTTATTTTAATCTATTTACATTTCCTCCTCCCAGTATCTGCGAAATAGTATGTAAATGCCATATCTTGCATATTCCTTGAGACAAATTTATTAACTGATAAGGGCTATTTTTCACATTTGAAAGACAGTTAATAAATGGGGTTGTAGTGTTCTTACTGTGCTATGAGGTTTGCACACACTACATTTAATGCTTTAGTATATCCGGCCCAAACACTCCCTCCAAATGCTCCTGGCCCGGCCCCTCTGTCAAATTTTAGAACCCATTGTGGCCCGCGAGTCAAAAAGTTTGCCCACCCCTGGACTAACCAGTCCAGTTCTGGGGAGAACCCCACGCATCTTTACCAAGGTAGCGGTAATTCTAACAGCGGCTCTGAGGTTGAATGGCATATTATCTGGACGATTTGCTTGTTCGGGCTCCATCCCAGAAACTTCTGCTAGACCATCTTAGCACTACAATTCAAGTTCTGAGAGATCATGGCTTCATTGTGAACTGGGAGAAATCTTTTCTCCTTCCCTCAACCAGAATAAAGTACCTGGGTTTCATCATAGATACCAAATAGATGAAGCTATTTCTGTCAGAAGACAGAATTCAAAAAAATGCTTCAAGCTATCAGAAATATTCTACGCCTTCAATACTGCTCCATATGCTTCGCCATGAAGGTCTTGGGGTTCCTCACTTCCTTGATAGAAGCGGTGCCTTGGGCGAAAGCTCATATTCGGGTCCTCTAGGAGAGTATTTTCAGTTCGTGGAACAAGAATCCCAAGGCCTTAGATGCACAGATGCCAGTACTTACAGAAGTTGGTCGCCTTCAACAGTGTCGGTCCCTCAGGGCACCCCACCCAATAGTCCTCACTACAGATGCATCTATCTTGGGTTGGGGTGCTCATGTAGGGACATTGGGTGCAGAAGAAGTGGTCATCAAGAGAAGAGAATCTCTCATCCAATATGAAAGAAATCAGGGCTATCAAACTTGCTTGGTTGCATTTTCATCATCTCTTACAACATCAAGATGTACCAGTATAGTCAGACAATCTGCCATCTGTCTTTTACCTTAAGAAATGGGATGGCACATAGAGTTCTCAGTTAGCCAACGAGTGCAAGCAGGTCATGACATGGGCAGAAAACAACCTAACATCTATGTCAGCCGTCCACATAAGGAGGCACTCTCAATACCAAAGCAAATTGGCTCAGCCGGAATTTCCTACAACCGGGTGAAATATTTCTCCAGATTTCCAACAAGCTGGGCATGCCATAGCTAGATGTCCTGGCTACAAAGGACAACTCCAAGACCAAGGATTTTTTTCTCCCTTTACAGGAAGGACAGTCTGTCCATATCATGGGAGAAGGTCTACATATATGTCTTCCCTCCGATCCCTTTCATTTTCTGGGTACTGAGGAAAATCCGTGACGAGACAACAGAAGCTATTGCCATCCTTCGAAATTGGCCCAGGAGGGCTTGGTTTCCTCTCGCATTATAATTATCGAAAGGCAGATTGTGGAAACTTCCTCTGAGAGAGGACTTGCTACTTCAGAAGGGATTCTATCACCCAGATCCAGCTTACCTACATCTGGCGGCATGAAGACTGAGCAGGTCTCCCTAAAAGCTGAGGGTCTCTCTGCTGAGGTTGTATATATCATTCTGGCATCCAGGAAACCTAGCACCTTGAGAGTCTACTTCAGAATCTTTTCTATATTCTCCTCCTGGTATATCACAAATTCCAAATCTCCAAGGGAGGTGTCATCACTTCTACAATTCCTTCAAGAAAGTCATGAAAGCCAATACTCTGAAAGTACATACACTGCTGCAAGAAGTATAAGTGAACTACAAGATCTGTTCTCTAAAGCAGTGATCCCCAACCACTGGGCGGCGGACCAATACTGAGCCACAGATCATTTGGTACCGGGCTGCGGTAACTGGTTTCCGCGGTATCTGGTATCAGTCACTCATAGCACAGACCGGAGGAGATGGATCCTCCACCCGTCGTAATAATTATGTTATCATTTTTTATTAGGCACATATGGGGGCATTATACTGGGTATGGGAGTGGGGGGGGCTGATATGGTGGCAGCTATGGCTGCATTTTACTGTATGGGGCAGCTAAGAGGGGCCTTATACTGTATAGGAGGCCTTATACTGTGTGGGGCATTATACTGTATGGGGGGCATTATATTGTGGGGGCAGCTATGGGGAGCATTATACTATGGGGGCAGCTATGCGGGGCATTATACTGTGGGGGCAGCTATGGGGGCATTATACTGTGAGGGGGCAGCTATGGGGAGCATTATACTGTGTGGGGGCAACTATGGGGAGCATTATACTATGGGGCATTATATTGTGTGGGGGCAGCTATGGGGAGCATTATACTATGGGAGCATTATACTGTGTGGGGGAAGCTATGGGGAGCATTATACTATGGGGACATTATACTGTGTGTGGGAAGCTATGGGGGGCATTATACCGTGGAGGCAGCTATGGGGCCATTATACTGTGGGGGCATTCATAGCGACTGTTTGGCAAGGCGGCTGGGCATAGGCGTGGGCAGGGTCTGGTGTTGTTGGGGAGGGGTGGGAGGGCCCAAGCTGAATACTTGCACCAGGGCCCATGAGACTTTAGCTACGCCCCTGCTGCTACAGATGTAGTCGTCTTTACCTTGACTTTTAACGCATTAAATAAACAATGGCTAGATCTTTTTATCTTGACTTTTTCAATGACTTTTGTTGTGTGATATCACGCTGCAGCAAGTTATCAGAATCAAGTTAAAGATGGCTATATCTGTATTTGTTGTGGATTTTACCTCCCATTGAATTCAATGGGGAAAACCCACAACAAATAAGCAGCGTTTATGCAAATACAATTGACTTGCTGCGGAACAAAATTCTGCACCGCAGGTCCATTTCTAAGCGTAATGCAGGTATTATAATACAGGTATATGCCGTATTTACGCAATGAGTAAACTGACTCTAACCCACGCCCCCCCCCCACGTCCCGCCCTGTCCCGTCCCATCCTACATGTCCCTGGAAAATTTTTCTTGCATCAAACTAGTCCTCGTTGCAAACAAGGTTGGGGACCACTGCTCTAAAGAACCATATTTGAGGATTTTACCAGAGTACGTCGTTCTTAGGACCATGCCCTAAGTTTACTAGGCTACAGGCCGTCATCACGTCCGGCGCGATGACGTCATTGGATCACGCCGGCCTATTCAAGGATTCCGTCAGCGTTGTGGTGCATCTCCGTTCGTCGTGGGAATAGGGCCTAGGTGAGTAAAAAATTTTGTTTATTTGTTTTGGGATCACTGTCTACAAGGGGGAGGTTGGGGCTGTATGGCATTATCTACAAGGGGGGCTGTATGGCACTATCTACAAGGGGGCTGTATTGCACTGTCTACAAGGGTGGAGGGGGGCACTATCTACAGGCGGAGCTGTGTGGCACTATCTAAAAAGGGGGGTGTGACACCATCTACAGGGGGGGTGTATAGCACTGTCTACAAGGGGCTGAATAGCAGAATCTATGGGGGGGCTTTATGGCACAATCTACAAGAGAGCTGTATGGTATAATTTACGGGGGGCTGTATGGCACTATCTACAGGGGGTGCTGTATGGCAGTATCTACAGGGAGGGCTGTATGGCAGTATCTACAGGGGGGCTGTGTCGCACAATCAACAGGTCTATATGTCTCAAACTTTCAGACAGTCAGAAGGCTTATTTTTGCAATTTCAAGGCCAAGACTTGCCATTACACGTAAGAGCCCATTCTACAAGATCGACAGCAGCCTCATCGGCAGAAAGGTCCTACATTTCTCTGGATCAATTATGCCAGGCTGCAAATTGGTCCTCACCTTTAACCATTGTGAAACATTACCGTTTAGATTTTCTATCTGCAGAGCTATAGGGGCTGCAGTGGTCGCAATTGTAACCGGGCCCCAAATCCAAGGGGACCCGCAGCCCCCTGCACCATGTCTACCGGTGGGCATAAGGGGGTGGAAACTGGGCAATTGCGCAGGGCCCCCATCCTTTTACGGACCTCTTCCCACTATAGCAGCCATAGAGGTTGCTACGGGGCCCGAGGGGGACCGCGCCGCCCGGCTCATAACATTTATGGGCCGGGCGGCATAGGCCCCCTCATGACCGGTGGCATTGCTAGCAACGACTGGTGTTAGCGACAGCTACATTCAAATGTATCTGCATCCTCAGGACGCAGACATAATTTAATACTATAGGCTACAGGCCACGTTAGGTCTCCAGCTTATAAGGCGCTGGGAACAATACTTGCCCAGGCTGGTGTGATGACATCACGGCTGTGAAGCACTCCTTCCATCGCGTGAACGGGGCTAGGTAAGTGCAATTTTTTTTGGGGGTGTGGCACTATATACAAGGGGAGGCAGGAGCTGTGTGGCACTTTATACTAGGGGAGGGGGAGCTGTGTGGCACTATATACAAGTGGGAGGGGCTGTGTGGCACTATATACAAGGAAGGGTGGTTGTGTGGCACTATATACAAGGTGAGTGAGGAGCTGTGTGGCACTATATTCAAGGAGGGGGGGTGCTCTGTGGCACTATATACAAGAGGGCAGCGGCGTTACGGGGGCCTGTGGCTTGAGGGGGCCTGTGCCGCCATCCAACACCCCCCCCCCACATGCCCATTGATGCCGCTAGCAGCTGTTATGGCCTCTACAGCGGCAGCACCGCTACAACAGGGCCCGCGCCGCCGAGCCTCTAACATGTATTGGTTGGGCGACACAGGCCCTCTCAAGCCCGTAGGCAGCCACCCCGTTTTGCAGTAATTGTACCTGCGTCCATAGCACGCAGGTACAAATACATGCATTAGCGCTGAATGGCCAGGCATGTTCCATGCCCGACCATTCAGTGCCTTACAATGACGCTGATTGGCGGGCAAAATGACTTGCCCCGCCAATTGGCGCCTTTCAACGACGCTAGCGGCATGATGATGTTGTCGCGCCGCTTCTGTGCTTGAAAGGCACTGATTGACGGGGCAAGGCATTCTGCCCTGCCAATCAGCGTCTTTGAACGACGCGTCGTTCAGCTCCAGCAGACCTGCTCAGAAGAGAGCAGATCTGCATTAACTTCGGACGGCGCGGGAACGGGATCATGTGAGTATGTAAAGTTTTTTTCTTTTTTTCTAATAAAACTGTGAGTGGCATTATCTACAGGGGGGTCGTCTATATGTGGGGATGTGGGCCACTGTATACAGGGGGGTCTATATGTGGGGATCTGGGCACTATCTACAAGGGGGGTCTATATGTGGAGATGTGAGGCACTATATACAGGGGTGTCTATATGTGGGGATGTGGGCTACTATATTCAGTGGGGGTCTATATGTGGGGATGTGGGCCACTATATACAGGGGGGTTCTATATGTGGGGATGTGGGCCACTATATACAGGGGGTCTATATGTGGGCCACTATATATATAGGGGGGTCTATATGTGGGGATGTGGGCCACTATATACAGGGGGTCTATATGTGGGCCACTTTATACAGGGGGTCTATATGTGAGCTACTATATACAGAGGGGTCTATATGTGGGTATGTGGGCCACTATCTACAGGGGGGTCTATATGTGGATGTGGGACACTATATACAGGGGGGTCTATATGTGGGGCACATTATACAGGGAGAGCTATATGTGAGACACTATATACAGGGGTGGGCAATATGTAGAGCACTATCTATAGGGGAGCTATTTTTAGGGCACTTTCTATAGGGGTGGCCTATATGTGGGACACTATATACAGGGGTGGGTTACCTGTGGGGCACTAGCTACAGGGGGGCTATATGTAGGGCACTGTCTACAGTGGTGGGCTATATGTGGGACACTATATGCAGGGGGAGCTATATGTGAGACACTATCTACAGAGGTGGGCTATACGTGGAGCTCTATCTATAGGGGAAGCTATATGTAGGGCAACACGGTGGCTCAGTGGTTGGCACTATTGCCTTGCAGCTCTGGAGTCCATATGTGGGACACTATCTACAGGGGCTTCTATGTAGGGCACTATCTACAGAGGCTCTATTTGGGTCACTATCTACAGGGGGCAATGGGGGCACTATCTACAGGGGGCACGGTATGTGTGTGGGACACAGTGTATGGTACTATTATAATCAGGGACACAGTGTATGGCGCTTTATTATATTTAGAGGTGCTGAGAATTTTAACTTCGTTTATAGGTGCAGAAATGTTTTAAAAGTGAGAAGCTGAAGACATCTGAGCGGAAAACTGCAGAAATGGGTCATGGCCGGGTGAAATCCATCATAGATGTCTGGACAAGAGGGAGAAGAAAATAACTAGAATCTGAGACGTCACCGGTGAGTCACTTAATGTAAATGTTTATTCTGCCTCTACTCAGCACTGTAGTCACTGTATGATCTGCAGCGTGGTGATGGTGATATGATTTTTTTTGTGAAACGGCATCTCCCAGCATATTCTTACTATTGTTCAGGGCCATCCTGGGAGCTGTAGTTTTACGCCATACAAACCTATACGGCAGGGGTTGCACTAAATTGAGCTGTATTTGTTCTGGTGTTGTATATATGTACTGAGCTTGGTTCTGGTATTGTATATATGTACTGAGCTTGGTTCTGGTGTTATATATATACTGATCTTGGTTTTGAGGCTGTATTTAAGTACTGAGCTTTGTCCTGGTGCTGTATATACGTATGAGATTGGTTTTGGTGCTGTATATATGTAATAAGCTTAGTTCTGGGGATGTATATATGTACTGAGCTTGGTTATGGGGATCTATTTATGTACTCAGCTTGGTTGTGGTGCTGTATATATGTACTGAGCTTGGTTCCGGGGATGTATATATGTACTGAGCTTGGTTCTGGTATTGTATATATGTACTGAGCTTGGTTCTAGAGCTGTATTTATGTACTGAGGTTTGTTCTGGTGCTGTATTTATGTACTGAGGTTGTTTCTGGTGCTGTGTATATGTATGGGCTTGGTTCTAGTGCTGTATTTATGTACTGAGCTTGGTTGTGGTACTGTATATATGTATGAGCTTGGTTATGGTACTGTATATATGTCATAGCTTGGCTCTAGTGCTGTATTTATGTACTGAGCTTGCTTGTGGTACTGTATATATGTATGAGCTTGGTTGTGGTATTGTGTATATATGTCAGAACTTTGTTGTGGTACTGTAAATCTGTATGAGCTTGGTTCTGGTACTGTATATATGTATAAGCTTGGTTGTGGAGCTATAATTATATAGGATATATTTATGATAACAAAATTGCAAGGCAGATGGAATTGTTCTCAATTCATTGTATATTTTAATGGGAATCTGTCTGGTAGTTTTAACCCCTTGAACTGCCACCATGTGATAATACATGACCTGACAATATTTGCAAACATTACCTTGTGTGTTCTTTTCAGATGCAGCAAAATCTTTAAAATCAACTTTTAAAACGGTGTACACTATAGGCTAATTACTCATTAAAGGGTCATGGGGTGGTGCCGCTATCCTGAAGAGTCACATAGTCCTGCCTTCAAACCTACCTTTCCATGTTTGATTGACATCTCGCTGGCTTATACAACTTTATCGGATGCGCCATTGCCTTGTGGCACTATACACAAGGGGGGCTGTGTGGCACTATACACAAGGGGGGCTGTGTGGCACTATACACAAGGGGGGGCTGTATGGCACTATACCCAAGGGGGAGCTGTGTGACACTATACACATGGGGGAACTGTATGGAACTATTTACAAGGGGGAGGGCTGTGGATTTATCTACAGGCTGAATGCGGCACTATCTACTAGGGGGCTGTGCTGCACTATCTACTAAGGGGGGGCTGTGTGGCACTATATACAAGGGAGGGGGCTGTGTGGCACTATATACAGTGGGAGCTGTATAGCGCTATATAATGTGGGAGCTTTATGGCGATATCTATAGGGGGCTGTATGGAACTGTCTACAAGGGGGAGGTGGGGGCGCTATCTACAAATGGGTGTGACACTGTCTATAGGTGGGGCTATATAGCTCTGTCTACAGGGGGGCTGTATGGTACATTCTACAGGGGGCACTATCTATAAGGGGGGCTGCTTGTGGCACCTGGGTAGGGGGGGCCCAGTCAAGTGTTTGCTATGGGGCCCAGTCTTTCCTAGTTACGCCCCTGCAAGAGGGGGCTGTGTGGTACTATATACAAGAGAGGGGGCTGTGTGGCACTATATAAAAGGGGGGCTGTGTGGCACTATATACCAGGCGGGGCTGTGTGGCACCATATACAAGTCGGGGCTGTGTGGCACTATCTACTAAGGGGGGCTGTATGGCACTATATACACAGGGGAGGGCTGTGTGGCGCTATCTACAGGGGCTCTGTGTGGCACTATCTAAAGGGGACTGTGTGTGGCGCTTTATACAGGGGGCACAAAGGGGGAATTATTGCTGTGAGGCACAAAGGGGGCACGGTTACTGATGGGGCACTTTTTTTGTGTCGAGCACTGAGGGATAATTATTACCATCTGGGGCACTGTGGATTATGAGTTTGTTTAGAGGATGGGGTATAGGTGTGGATGATGCTGGAAAAGCAAGAAACCAACATGCCTGTGTGTCAAATTTTGCAGAGACAAGTCGTGGCTGGAATAAGTCATCACAGTGGTCTCGTCCGGATGGAGGAAAAAAGGGAAAGTGAACAACTCTAATCAGAGAAAACATCACCTGTGAGTCACTGGATATAAGTGTGCTGTAATCACTTATATGGTCTGCAGAGCTCCTGTGTATAACTGGCATCTATCAATATATGATCACTATTTGGTGGTAACATTGGTCTTTGTATAGTGGTTTTTATTCAATAGCAGTATGGGGGTATTATTCAGTCACGGTGGTTATGGTGTGGCGGTATTATGTGGCTCTTATATTGTATTATTATTGGTAATATTGTTCTTCTACTAGTCAGTTGTGTTCAATAACAGTATGCAGGTAATATTTAATCTGTTATAGTGGTAGGATTTAATAACTCCTGGACGCGCTAAAAATCAACGATGCAGTTCTCTGCGCACCGCCTTCTGAATTGACTGCATTATTAATACAGTAATTCAGCATTTAGGGCTCCACTTTTAACTTTTCCCAGGGCTACATTTTGTCTAAAACCGGCCTGCACGTCGATTAAAAGTTACTATACTAACTGGAGCCTATGTAATAAACTACATGAGCCCGTTACTATAGTGATAGACATAATACTTACCCTCCTTGGTACTGACGTCTCTTTGCGTTATGACGTCACGATGCTGTGCACCGCGCATGACGTCACGATGCTGTGCACCGTGCAACACGTCGCAACGCTGGATTGTGTCAGGACCTCGGCTGCTCCTGGAACCGAAGATTAAGGTAAGTATAACATTACTGTCTGCTGGGGCCCTGTATCTAAGCCTACCATGTGGTAGGCTTAGATACAGGGCCCAGCAGACAGAATCACACATAACCTAACCGAACACATGGTGTGATCCTGTCTGCTGGGCCCTGTATCCAAGCCTAACTTGTGGTAAGCTTAAATACAGGGTCGAAGTGACAGTATCATACATGGGCCCTGGTAGGCTTAGATACATGGTCCATATGTGATCCTGTCTGATGACCCCTGTATCTAATCCTACCACATGGTAGGCTTAGATACAAGTCTCCAGCAGACAGTAATCTTATAGTGTGCAAGATTACTGTCGGCTGGGCCCTGTATCTAAGCCTACCTTGTGGTGGGCTTAGATACAGGGCTTAGCAGACAGTATCACACATGGGCCCTGTATCTAAACCTACCACATGTGTTACTTATGTTTTTTTTTGTGTTTGTGATTTTTTACAGGTTCGTTTGTTGGACTATGTCGTATTCGAGGACTACTTCAATGACAGCTTTTTTATTTTCAATAAAATGTTTAACGAGGGTGTGCTTTGTTTATTGCAATAAAATATGTTTTCTATGTCTTTGTATTTTTTTTTAAACTTTACTACCACCTTAGTAATGGCCGCTGGCTGATTGACAGCGTCCATTACTAAGGCCGGACTTAGTGTTAGCCGGTGCAGAGGCTAACACTAATACCCGTTATTACCCCGGTACCCACCGCCACAAGGGGTACCTGGAAGAGCCGGGTGCGATCCAGTACCCGACCATCTGTAGTGATGGTCTGGACCTGGGTTGGCCGCAGACTGGTATTATTAGGCTGGGAAAGCCCAAAAACAGTGGACTTTCCCACCCTGGTAATACTAGCCTGCTGCTATATTGTATCAGTCTGGTTATTTAAAATAAGGGGGACTCCAAGTCATTTTTCAAAAAAATATTAATTTTGAAAAAACGATGTGGGGTCCAAATATTTTTTAGAACCAACCAGATGCAACATAGCAGCAGCAGGCTAGCATTACCAGGGTGGGATGGGCAAAGGTTTCTGGCCTTTCCCAGTGCAATAATACCAGCCTGCGGCCGCCCCAGGTCTAATGGCCGGGTACCGGTGCTTCCCGATACCCCTGGTGGCGGTGGTTAACGGGGTAATAATGAGGGTTAGTACTAGCCTTTTCACTGGCTAATATTAAGCCCCAACTTAGTAATAGATGCTTCCAATCAGCCAGCGGCCATTACTAAGATAATAAAGTATTAGAAAAATACAGGAAATAAAAAAAATATTTGATTGAAATAAAGAACCCACACACAACCCTTGTTAACCATTTAAAAAAAATAAAATAAATTGGCGTCATCGAAGTAGTCCTCGAATCCGAAGTAGTCCAACAACCAAACCCGTAAAAAAACAAAAACACACATAAAAAATTAGTAACACATAAAAAAGCAAAGAAATTATTATACTTATCTTTCCTGGGTCAGGCAGCGTAATCGTCGTGTTCATGCCTGGCCCCGTACTGTATGTAACATGCGCAAATCCCTGCTCTTTATTCGGCGCATGCGCAGTACGATCTTTCTGCTCTCTGTTCTAATCGGCACTACTGCACATGCCCCGAGTAAAGAGCAGGAACGCGCGCGTTACAGACAGCACGTGGCCAGGCATGAGCGCGCCCATTATGCTGCATGGCCTTTGTCAATCAATGTCTATAGGACGAAAATACGTAGTAGAAGACTTGTGCCGGACTGTCGGAAGCTTAGCTAGTGCCGGACTATTGAAAGCAGAGGCTTGTGCTTGATAACAGGACTTGTCTTGGATACAGAACATGGATACAGAAGTCGACACCGACATTTGACTTGGCACGGACACTAAACACAGATAATTCAGTTGTTGACTCGGACACAAATACTGGATACGGGATACAGGATGTGGGATACAGGGCATGGGATACAGGATACGGCCAAGGAACCATTTGCAAGATAAACATGGGTAGACACAACATTGCTCAGGGTGCACGTGCTGGCCCTTTAAGGCTGGGAGCGAGCGCGCGTGCACGCTACAAGCAGTAGTAGCCGAGGACAGTAATGCGTGGCTGCGGTCGTGGTCGCTGGAGAATAAGTGATGCCGGCGGTCCGCAGCCATTACATTACAGTACCCACCCACACACCCCCTCTTCTTAGGATCTGGAGCATCCACATTTTCTTCATGTTCCCACAACCTCTCCTCAGGACCAAACCCTTTCCAGTTCACCAGGTAGTAGGTCCTCTCTCCTACCCTCTTGTAATCCAAGACCTCTTTTACTTCAAAGATGTCAGAAGAACCGCAGGGAGCAACTGTAGAACCAGGGGATTTGCTTAATAGGTTCAGGACCACAGGCTTTAGGAGGGACACATGGAATGAGTTAGGAATTTATAGGGTAGGAGGTAGCCGAAGCTTATAGGACACAGGGTTTATTTGTTGCAAAATTTCGAAGGGACTGAGGATTCTTGGAGCAAATTTGTGAGAAGGGATCTTCAGGCAAATGTTTTTGGAAGACAACCAGACCTTGACTCCGGCAAAAAACTAAGGGGGAAATTTCCTTTTCCTATCTGCATATCTCTTCATGCGGTAAACTGCCTGAAGGATCGCCGACTTTGTTTGCTGCCAGATGTGAAGGAAACCTCCAAAAGAAGAATTGGCTGCAGGCACTTGAGATGTGTCTGGCACAGGAAGAGGAACACGTGGATGTTGACTCTACGAAATAAAAATCGTAGAAGCAGTAGATTCACTAGTATGGTTGTTGTATGAGAATTCGGCCCATGGCAGATGTCACGACTCTGAGGGTATGTTGGCCCATTAGGCCGCTCCGCCGTAGCATAGTAGCAGCTGGTCAAACTACAGTTAATGAAAGTCTTTAGAACTAGAGTACCTGTAGAGAAATTCTGACAGGCACATGGCGTAGCAGACTCCTTGGAATGGCAGATGACACTTGGCGTGGTAGATGATACTTGGCGTGGCCGATGACACTTGGCGTGGCATAGAGGATGAACTCGACTCCAACACTAGACTTTGCTCTGAAACAAATACAATTACTGGATACAGATACAGGAAACAGTATACGAGAACATTGGGAAAAAGGTACAACTATGGGACCATTTGCTAAACGAACATGGGTGGACACAACAACGCTCAGACAAGGAGAGCAAGAGCAGAGCCCTTTTTATAGTCCAGGGTGTAAAAGGATTTTCTGGGGAACTAAACACGCTTTAAGGCTGGGAGTGAGCGCGCGTGAGCACCCTACAGGACACAGAGGGGAGCTGCAGCCGCATGAGCCGGTGTCTCCGAGGAGGGAGACGCCGGCATGAAAAAAGTGCCCTGCAGTCGGGGCTGCCGGTAAGTAGGAAGTGCATCAGCGACCGCGGGCACAACAGAAGAAGCTGTACCTAATGGACTTATTAAACTGAAACAAAATGATGAAGGTAATTGTCATTTATCTGGTTGATCCTTTCAACTTGGGGTAATAAGTTGAAAGGATAACTAATAACTAGACTGCGGGTAATAAGCGGAAGAAAAATCCAATTTCACATCCAAAAGTCTACATACGGTAGGACTCTCTAGAAAGTAGATGTGAATTGTACACCCTGATCTGACACAATATGGAGGGGAAGACCGTGCAGACGAAAGATGTGCTGGATAAACAAACTTGCCAGACGAGGAGAAGAGGGAAGACCAGTTAAAGGGACGAAATGTGCCATCTTGGAGAAGCGGTCCACCACGACCTAGACCGTAGTACATGCAGTAAAAGTAGGGAGGTCAGTAATAGAATCCATGGTGATGTGTTGCCAGGGAGTATAAGGAACCGCTAGAGGTAGGAGCAGGCCAGCCGGTTTAGAATAGGTAGCCTTGTTATACGCACAGTTAGTACAGGAGGAAACAAAGTCCAAGACATTTTTAGGTAACGTAAGCCACCAGTAGTGACAAGCAATAAAGTCCCGAGTTTTACGGACACCAGTGTGTCCAGCCAGTTTAGAATTGTGTCCCCAGTAGAGAATTCTTCTCCTGTCAGCAAGACAAACAAAGATTTTCCCAGGAGGAATGTCCTTGATTTGCAGAAAGATAACAGCAATAATCCTAGAAGGATCAATAACATGTTGCGGACTTTCTCCAGAGTCGTTAGTCTCAAATGACCAGGACAGGGCATCTTCCTTAATATTTTTGTACGCAGGGAGGAAATGAAGTAGGAATTGAAATCTGGCAAAGAACAGTGACCATCTGGCTTGATGAGGGTTCAGTAGTTATGCAGAGTGTAAATATGTGAGATTCTTGTGATCCGTGAACATGATGACGGAATGAGCAGCCCCCACCAGCAGGTGTCTCGACTCTTCTAAGGCCAACTTGACAGCGAGTAATTCTCAGCCCCCAATGGAATAGTAGCGCTCTGCAGGAGAGAAGAGTTTGGAGAAAAATCCACAAGATATTGCCTTACTCTTGGAATTCTTTGTAAACAGGAGTGAGCCAGCACCAATGGAAGAGGCGTCATCCTCCAATGAAATCAGGATGATGAAGAACAGAAGCATAAGTAAAGGTGCTCTTGAGGTTGGAGAATACCTCAGGGGTCCAGTCCTTAGTGTTCACACCTTCTTGGTAAGAGCAGAGATGGGAGCAGTAAGGGACGAGAAAAAAACGTTCACTAGGAGGTGAAGCTTCAGTGAGCAACTCAATAGGACAGTCGTAGGTACGATGAGGAAGGACCACTTCCTCCTTCTTGCTAAAGACATCCGTGTAATTAGCATATTGTGGAGGCAGTCCAGTGAGTGATAGAGGTAGTGAAGAAAGAACAGGACAAACCTGAGGCAGACAGCGGTGAAAACATCAAGTACCCCATTAGAGGACCTCTCCGGAAATTCCAAAGAAGAACAGGAGCATGTTGTCGAAGCCATGGCAGACCCAGCAGGATGGGGTTAATAGCTGTTCAGGGGACATAAAAAGCTATCAGTTCCGAATGTGGGGCTTCTATCTGTAGCCTCAAAGGTTTGGTGATAAACAGGATTAGGTCGGGCAGAGGTTGTCCATCTACTGAAGCGACCGTCAGAGGTTTCTCCAGAGGAACTGTGGCCAAGTGGAAACTACTGAGTCCTTTTGAATAAAATTTGCAGCTGCGCCAGAGTCCAAATAAGCGGGGACAGAGTGTGATTCTTCACCGGTGACGATAGTCACGGGAATAGAAAGTCTGGGAGAGAATTTGGTATTCGGCGTCAATTCACCTAGGATTGTCTCTCCAATTAAACCTAGGTGCATGATTTTCACGGCTTCTGATGGCATTGATGCACGAAATGACCCTTGTGGCCACATTACAGGCACAATACAGTTAAATGTTTGTGTTGCCTCTTCTGGTCGGACAGTCTGAGTCTGCCTATTTGCATAAGATCCTCCGGTACAACTGGAGAGGTCAGTAGAGGTCCATGAAATTTGGGTGCCAGCTGATAAGACCTTCTCTCCCGTCGAATCCCCAGGGTGCGTTCTTGGATTCTCATGTCGATCTGTGTAGTCAGGAGTATAAAAGGCATCCAAGGTAGATGGAAGCTCTCGAGCCACCAGCTCGACTTTTATTTGGGGGGCTAGTCCCTGCCAGAAAGTTGCCACTAAGGCCTCGTTATCCCAGGCTAGTGCCACTGACAAGGTACGGAAGTGGATGATGTACTCCCCTACTGTAGATTCCCCTTGGTTGAGAGTCAGAAGTGATCAGTTGCAGAAGAAGTTCGACCCAGTTCCTCAAACACTGTACGGAAAGTCTCTACAAATAATTGAAAACTAGAGGATTCCAGACCCTCTCATTCCCAGATAGGATTTGCCCATGCCAGGGCTTTGACAGGGAGGAGAGAAACGATAAAGTCGACCTTGGCCTTATCAGAGGGGAAGAGATGAGCTCGTAACTTAAAGTGGATGTTGCACTGATTGATGAAGGCTCTACAGGTTTTTGTATCACCATTGTAGCGAGGAGGTTAAGGCAACAACATTTCTTACCCAGAACAGGCAGGTGGGTTCACAGGAGATGGTGTATGGGGAGCAGCTATGGAATGAAGATCCAAATGGTTAGCTATAGAGTTAACATCATGTAGGAGCTGATCCTGTCATGCACGGAGGTCACGCATGTCTGCTTGCATTAACTGGACCGCAGATTTGGGTTGAGCAGCAGGGTCCATGGCCTGAGTACACTGTCACTGCTGTGGGGTAAGTGGACCCACTGGGCCGTTCCGCCATAGCAGAGAAGCAACTTATCAAACAACAGTCATTCATAGTCTATAGGACGGGAGTACTTGGTAGAACACTTGTTCCGGACTGTCGGAAGCTTGGCTAGTGCCAGACTATCGGAAGCAGGCGTGTGCTCGATAACAGGACTTGTCATGGATACAGGACACGGATACAGACATTGTCACAGACACTTGACTTGGCACGGACACTAAACACAGATATTGCAGTCGTCTCAGATTCTCGACTTGACTCGGATACAAATATTGGATATGGGATACAGGATACGGGATACAGAATAAAGCTAAGGAACCATTTGCAGGACAAACATGGGTAGACACAACATTGCTCAGGCAAATGAATGGGCAGAGTTCCTTTAGTAGTTCCTGGTATGCTGGGATAGGTTGGGGGAGATTTTCCTGGTGCGCGTGCTGGCCCTTTTATGCACGCAACCTACGCGCAACAGTAGCCGAGGACAGTAATGCATGCTGGCATCTCAGAGGGGGGAGACGCCGGCTAGAATTCACTATTCTGCGGTCGCTGAAGGGTAAGTGATGCCGGCGGTCCGTGACAGCGTCCATTACAGATAAATTGGTTTAAGTCCCCTCTTTTTCCTTTATTCTCTGAGTACAGGCAGGAATTCCCACTAGAAGTTGCCATCTAAGTTATTTATAAACTTAAATAACTGGGATTCATAGTCTTGTGTGGTACAGTAAAATTTCTAGACCTCAATCTTGCACCTATTGCGTAGCTTAAGACGTGGAACCACTAATCACTGACACTAGTGGGCAGAATTAATTTGTTTAAAGTGATTAATTTACCCAAGTTACTATATCTTTTTCATGCCTTGGCTATGTGATCCCAAAAAAAATAAAAAAATATTTAATCTGTGTTTTCTACTGGCAAGGCCAAACACCTTGTTTCAGTCTGGCTGCCCTCCAGGCCATGAAAACCACAGTGGGCTGGCAGCACCTAATATGTACTGTATCTATATTTTCTTGCCCCTCAGCTGGTCTATGCCCATTAATGAATTGATGCAGAACTGAACAATACAGCTACCACATTGCCTGACGCCTTACTGGGCTCCTAAGAAAGGCTCACAAATTTGCCATACCATATTACTTCCACTCAAATCTTTAGCCCAGGTTTGTATGGTAGCACAGGGAATGTTATAAGCTGTGACGAAGCCTAGTGTCTCTCTTGGTTTAAGCTGCATGGTTTTCCTTGGGCTGAAATGGCGAGTGCAGGGAGTGAATTATCTAGTTCATTTACGGTCCTCCCTCTTTCACTAAGATTGTGGAGAGGTTTAGGGTCCCAAAATCTGCATTCTTTTATTATATCCAACTCTATCATGCCCTCTGTTATGCATGTGGTTGTTGACCGCCGGCATTCCCCACTTACCAGCAGCCGTGACTGCAAGTCTGTGCTTCCCCACCGGCGTCTCCCTGCCCAGGGATGCTGGTGCCCTCTGCTCTCTGCCTCCTCCTCCCCTGGACTGTGCCTGTAGTGTGTTTGTTAGTGCGCGCTAGTGCTTGTTCTTAAAGAGCCAATGTGCAAACACTAGCGTGCAGTAAAAATTTCCCCAACCTGTACTTGCACAACCTGGCCCTTCTCAGTGACCCTGTCCCTTTCCCCAGTGCTTGAGCAAAGTTGTACAAACCTAGTGTTATCCTGCGATGGTTCCGTATCCTGATTCATGAGTCTGTCACCTAGTGGTATCCTGTATCCCGAGTCTGTTACCTATTGGTATCAGGTATCCAGAGTTTGTTACCTGACAGTATCCCGTGTCCTCTGGGTGCTTCCAGCAATTCGGCACCAGCATGCTTCCCGCAGTCCGGCACCAGTGTGCTTCAATTAATCCGGCACCAGCATGCTTTCTGCAGTCCAGCATCACAGTGCCCCCAACAATTCCGGCACCAGCATGCTTCCAGTAATCCGGCACCAGCCTGCTTACAGCAATCCAGTTCCTATCTACTACCACCAAGGTACCATCTGCCTGTCTAGCTTTTGTTTGGCCAGCAGCTACTCCGCCGGGACCACCTCAAGGGGTAGTGACCTGGCAGACTACCCACAGTGACGACCAGATCCCTCTAGAGGGGTTAAAGGTTGAAGACCAGGGAGGCTGCTTAGACAACACCCTTAGAGGTGGCCTTATACCAATCCAGCGGAGTAGCCCAGTGGGTCCACAAACCTACTGGTTGTTACAGTTTTGCTCAGGCCATCGACCCTGCTGGCAAACCCAAGATGGCTTATTCAAGTTATGCAAGATGATATGACCTCTGATTACTCCAGGATCAGCTACTGCAGCAAGTTAATACAATAGCCAGTCACATGGACATCACTCCTGTTCCTTCTTCGGTAGTTCCACAAGCTGTAGCTCCATCTACCCCTACTCCAGCTATAGTTCCAGTTAGCTCCGGAGCCATAATTCAATTCCACTTCCACCCTGCTATGATGGGGACTGCAAAACCTTTCGAGGCTTCCTCAATCAATGTAAGATCCACTTTACATTGCATTCTCATATGTTTCTATCAGACCAGATGAAAATATCCTTCATCGTCTTCCTGTTGTCTGGCAAGGCCTTGGCATGGGCGAATCCTTTCTGGTCACGTGAAGGAGTCCGCTAATCTGCAGCTCTTCCTGGACGCCTTCCATACCTTCTTTGTGGAACCAGGCTGTACGTCCTCAGCAACGGCTTACATTCTCTCTCTACTTCAGGCAAGTTTGACTGTGGGAGAATATGCCATCCAATTTTGTACTCTCGCAGCAGAGCTTGCCTGGAATGATGAGACTCTGGTGGCAACCTTCTGCCAAGGATTAGCACGTAGGATCAAAGTTGAGCTGGCAGGTAGGGATCCCTCTTCTCTGGATGCCCTGATTCTAATGGCCAACTGCATAGAACCGAGGTTCTGGGAACGCCTTCCAAGAGAGAAAGTTCTCTAGACTGGTTCCTAAGTTTCAAAAACTCTTGCTGTCTCCTTCCACTACTGTGTCTGAAAAGCCTATACATGTTGACCGGGTCAGAATATCGGACCAGGAGCAGCAACCCAGACGCGCTACTACAGTGGGAGAAAGGGTCCCTTTGTGTGTTAGTGTCCTGAGGAGCGGGGAAACTCCAGTACCTAAGGTTGATAGGAGAGACTACCCTAGGGGAACCCATGTCTTCTGTAAAATCCTTTCCTAAACTCTCAATCACAGTTTCTATCCTCGTTGGTGAAGCCCCACATTCTGTGCCAGCCTATCTGGACTCTGGAGTGGCCAGGAACTTCATACACCAGGCCTTGGTAGACCGTCTCTAAAGAAACCTCTAGAGGTGGCTTCCATGAATGGTCACCCATTACCAGACCCAATTCTGTTCATCACTGAACAATTGAAGTGGGCCCTATTAACAAATAGCCTTCTACATTTTACCCGTGGTGTAATGGCAGGAAGGAGGTGAAGGGAAAGTGAGCCCTAATCTACCCACCACCCTGTCCCTGCCTACTTGCAACGACCCGCCCTAGGCGACGGGGTACAACTGGGCGGCGGTCCCTACGCTGTCTAAGTGCATGGGAGAACAAACAGGGAACACGCAAGGGAAGGGGCAGTCGCCCACGGAACGCCGCGGGGAAACGGGGCGGTGAATGAGTAGTCCGGACCAGGATGAAGTGGAGTATACCCAAGTGAGCACGGAGGAGGAAGCAAGCCAGAGGCAAAGCAAAGCAGGTTAAGCGGAACTGCCGCAAGGCAGAAGCACGGCAGAAGCAGGCTGGAGCAAGCAGCAGTGGGCCAGGAATCCAGAAGAATTACAAGCACTGAGGAGGAGAACACAGCAGGTAATAAAGGGCAGGGGGCGGAGCTAACTCCGACTGACCAGGCAGCGATAGGCTCTCCCACTCCTGAGCCTGCCACCCTGGTTGGTGGGAGATGGTGTCAGTCGAACAGGTCTGGCCTCAGGTGTGGATTGATTAATCCCAGGAGTATACCTAGACGTAGTACCTGGCAGATCCCTAACAGTACTCCCCCTTTTATGAGGGGCCACCGGACCCTCACTAAGAGGTCCCGGTTTAGTAGGAAAGAGAAGGTGGAACCTCCTGATCAATACCCCAGCGTGAACATCACGGGCAGGTACCCAAGTCCTCTCCTCCGGCCCGTATCCTCTCCAATGGACCAGGTACTGGAGGGAGCCCTGGACCATCCTACTGTCCATAACCTTGGCCACCTCGAATTCCACCCCCTCAGGGGTGAGAACGGGAACAGGAGGTTTCCTCGAGGGGGACCAGGACGGGGAGCAGCGTTTAAGGAGGGAGGCATGGAAGACGTCATGTATGCGAAAGGATGGGGGCAGCTCCAGACGGAAGGATACAGGGTTGAGGACTTCAATGATCTTATAAGGTCCAATAAATCGGGGAGCAAACTTCCTGGACGGGACCTTAAGGCGCAAGATCCTGGACGACAACCAGACCAAATCCCCGACGACAAACCGGGGGTTAGCAGAACGTCTACTATCCGCCTGAATCTTTTGTGCGCTCTGGGACGCCTCTAGGTTCTTCTGAACCTGGGCCCAGACAGTGCACAGTTCCCGATGAACATCCTCTACCTCAGGATTATTGGAACAACCAGGGGAAACGGAGGAGAACCTTGGGTTAAACCCGAAATTACAGAAAAACGGGGAGACCCCTGACGAGTTACTGACCCGGTTATTCAGGGAAAATTCAGCAAGGGGAAGGAATGAGACCCAATCGAATTGACAGTCAGAGATGAAACACCTTAAATATTGTTCCAGGGATTGGTTAGTCCTTTCCGTTTGGCCATTAGTTTCGGGATGGAAGGCGGAGGAGAAGGACAGATCAATCTCCAACTTTTTACAAAAAGCTCTCCAAAATAAGGAAACAAATTGTACCCCCCTGTCAGAAACGATATTGACTGGGGCCCCATGGAGACGCAGGATGTGTTTCACAAACAAATAAGCTAACGTCTTGGCATTAGGTAGCTTCTTAAGGGGCACAAAGTGGCACATCTTGCTGAAGCGGTCTACTACCACCCACACCACCGACTTGCCCTGAGATGGAGGCAAATCAGTGATAAAATCCATGGAGATATGGGTCCAAGGTCTCTGGGGAATGGGCAAGGAACGTAGTAGGCCCGCAGGTCGGGACCTAGGGGTTTTGGACCTAGCGCAAACCTCACAAGCGGCGACGTAAGCCCTAACGTCTTTAGGCAACCCAGGCCACCAATAGTTTCTGGTAATGAGGTGTTTGGTGCCCAAGATGCCAGGATGACCAGATAGAGCGGAGTCATGGTTTTCCCTGAGTACCCTTAGCCGGTATTGCAGGGGAACAAACAGTTTGTCCCCCGGGACATTCCCAGGAGCTGCACCCTGATCAGCCGCGATATCAGAAGCCAAATCAGAATCCGTGGCAGAAACGATTATACCAGGGGGTAAAATACAAGCAGGATCCTTCTCGGAAGGAGGATTGGCCATGAAACTACGTGACAGTGCATCAGCCTTAATATTCTTGGACCCAGCCCTATAGGTAACCAAGAAATTAAATCTGGTAAAGAATAGTGCCCACTGAGCTTGTCTAGGATTAAGCCTCCGGGCCGATTCTAGGAAAACCAGATTCTTGTGATCCGTAAGGACCGTTACCTGGTGTCTGGCCCCCTCCAGGAAGTGCCGCCACTCTTCAAAAGCCCATTTAATGGCTAGAAGTTCGCGGTTGCCAATATCATAATTACTCTCCGTGGGCGAAAACTTCCTAGAGAAGTAAGCACAGGGGCGGAGATGGGTGAGGGAGCTGGTACCCTGGGACAAGACGGCCCCCACTCCCACCTCGGATGCGTCAACCTCCACAATAAATGGCTCCTCTTGGTTGGGCTGAATCAGCACAGGGGCCGAGATAAAGCACTTCTTGAGGGTCTCAAAGGCCTGGACGGCCTCAGGGGGCCAATGGAGGACATCAGCACCCTTGCGAGTAAGGTCCGTAAGAGGCTTAGCGACGACCGAGAAGTTGGCAATAAATCTCCTGTAATAGTTGGCAAACCCTAAAAAACACTGTAACGCCTTAAGGGAGGCAGGTTGGACCCATTCTGCCACAGCCTGAACCTTGGCAGGGTCCATGCGGAATTCATGAGGAGTGAGGATTTGCCCTAAAAATGGTATCTCCTGTACCCCAAAGACACATTTTTCAGTCTTAGCAAACAGATTATTCTCCCGAAGGACCTGGAGCACCTTCCTGACATGCTCCACGTGGGAGGACCAGTCCTTGGAAAACACCAGTATGTCATCAAGGTACACAACAAGAAAATTACCCAGGTAATCTCTCAGGATTTCATTAATAAAATTCTGGAAGACAGCAGGGGCATTACACAACCCAAAGGGCATGACCAGGTATCATATATGTAATGGCAGGAAGGAGGTGAAGGGAAAGTGAGCCCTAATCTACCCACCGCCCTGTCCCTGCCTACTTGCAACGACCCGCCCTAGGCGACGGGGTACAACTGGGCGGCGGTCCCTACGCTGTCTAAGTGCACGGGAGAACAAACAGGGAACACGCAAGGGAAGGGGCAGTCGCCCACGGAACGCCGCGGGGAAACGGGGCGGTGAATGAGTAGTCCGGACCAGGATGAAGTGGAGTATACCCAAGTGAGCACGGAGGAGGAAGCAAGCCAGAGGCAAAGCAAAGCAGGTTAAGCGGAACTGCAGCAAGGCAGAAGCACGGCAGAAGCAGGCTGGAGCAAGCAGCAGTGGGCCAGGAATCCAGAAGAATTACAAGCACTGAGGAGGAGAACACAGCAGGTAATAAAGGGCAGGGGGCGGAGCTAACTCCGACTGACCAGGCAGCGATAGGCTCTCCCACTCCTGAGCCTGCCACCCTGGTTGGTGGGAGATGGTGTCAGTCGAACAGGTCTGGCCTCAGGTGTGGATTGATTAATCCCAGGAGTATACCTAGACGTAGTACCTGGCAGATCCCTAACACGTGGCTTTTAATGCAATTGTGTTGGGACTACCCTGGCTTTGCAAACACACTCCAGTGCTTGATTGGAATTCTGGAGAAATTCTTGAGTGGGAACCTCGCTGTCACCTGAACTGTTTGCCTCTGGTTCGTCCCACCCAACCTATAATACTTAAGTCGCTTCCTGGTCTACTTCCACAGTATGCTTGCTATACAGACGTACTGAGCAAGAAGGAGGCTGAAACTCTGCCTCCACATCGTCCTTACTACTGTCCAGTCGAGTTACTTCCTGGGACTTCACCGCCTTGTGGACGGGTATATCCTCTCTCTCTGCCTGAGACCCAAGCCATGTTGGCATATGTCAAGGAAAACCTTGAGAGGGGGGTTTATTAGGAAGTCAACGTCTCCAGCCGGAGCAAGATTTTACAGTGTAGGGAAGAAAGATGGTTTCCACTGGCCCTGCATAGACTATCGTGGTCTGAATAAGAAAACTTTCAAAAACAAGTACCCCTTGCCGCTAATCTCTGAGCTTTTCGACCGTATTCGTGAAGCCAAGGTTTTCACTAAGCTGGATCTCCGTGGGGCTTATAACTTGATCCATATCCACAAGGGTGACAAGTGAAAAACCGCATTCAACACCTGAAACGGTCACTTTGAATATCTGCTTCCAGTAATCTACTGCTTCAAGTAATCTGTTTCCTATCTACTACCACCGAGGTACCATCTGCCTGTCTCTGCCGAGATTCTGTTTGGCTAGCAGCTACTCCGTCGGGACCAAGTCGCTACCACCTCAAGAGGTAGCGACCTGGCAGTCTCGCCGCAGAGAAGACAGATCCCTGTAGAGGGGTTAAAGAGTAAAGACCGGGTAAGCTGCTTAGACAACGCCCTTATGGGAGACCCTACGCCAATCCGGCGGAGTAGCCCTGTGAGTCCACAAACATGCTAGACGTTACACCCTCTAGGCTCAATTTGCTGCTGTGACCGTTTCACTCTCTTTCACTAAACACAAGGTTCTCCTTGGTACCCAGACCTCTTCAAACATCCAACTAGAGCTTAAGCCTACAAACTACTGAACCCAAACCGTTGAATAAATCATTTGCGAGGTGGGTGTCAGACATCCCTCACTTCAGTCAGACATCCCTCACTTCACAACAGTGGATTGTAAAGCTCCTAATTTTTATGGGCTAATGGATGACCTTACTGGTATAAACTGGGACAATGTCCTCAAAAATAAAAACACACAAACTAAATGGAACTAAAATATTTTCCCAAAACATAAATAATAAGAAACTGAAAACAGTGTTGGCTCTCCAAAAAATAATCTGAGTGTAATGGTAGAGGAGGATGAGGGGAAAGTCCAATCTATTAAATGCCTTTTTCTCTACTGTATTTACACAGGAAAATCCAATGTCAGATTTTCCATTAAACGTCACCTACTTAAAGGGGTTTTCCCATGAGGGACATTTATGACATATCCACGGGATATGTCATAAATGTCAGAAAGATGCGGGTCCCACCTCTGGGACCAGCACCTATCCTTAGAACAGGGTCCCCTAAACCCTATTCTAGCTTTTTGTGCTCACACTGACTCTGGCCACTTCCGGATTACATGGTCGGGACATGGTTGGGAGTTACGGAAACATCGTAACTCTCTGAGCAACGCTGTTTTCCGGAAAAACCATTCAGTTCTATGGGAGTCACAGAAACCGCATAGCTCAGCGAGTTACGCTGTTTCCGTAACTCCCGACCATGTAATTAGTAAGTGCCCGGGAGGCAGCGTGAGCACAAAAAGCTAGAACGGGGTTTAGGGGACCCTGTTGTAGAGATAGATTCGGATCCCAGAGGTGGGACCCGAATCTATCTGACATTTATGACATATCCTGTGGACATTTCAAAGAAGTAGTAGGACAACAGCACACGTCTTCAAATCATCAAAGTGGTTTTATTGTCAAGACATCCACAAACGACAGGCAACATTTCGACCCATAGTGAGTGAAGGGTCTTTGTCAAGCCTAACATCATGTCTAAAAACATCGTTATAAATAGGTGAATACAAATGATCACATGGTCCATTCCAACCAGTGAAAATCGTGAACCTGGTCTCCCAGGTGAAGCATACATTAGTCTTAATGACATTCTTCAAATAGTTATATAATCCTCAAAAAAGTGTAAAAATGCAACATATAGTACATCTTCAATACATCGTCAACAACAATATGTCAGTCACTGTTGTTGTAATGGAAAAATGAAGGAGGAAAGTTCACCACACTCCAGGTTCCAGTTACGATCCTAGAGCGTTACTGCGCATGCTCAGCAATCAGTCCTCTCTGCTGCACAAATAGAAACCAGCATTTGATCAAAAAAGAATCACAATCGGATATACGTAGATATAATAATATCCTCAATCATGACAAGAATCCATCGAACTATAGCTTAATTTCTATGCAATTTGAGGCAAACTCAATTCGGTTGTTATGGACGCCTTCACTATGTGACGATAAATCACATGTGAATAGGTCTCCGAAGAGTCAGAAAAAGGGGGAAGAGGTCAGGTTATTACTGCTTCATAATGTAGATCACTAAGTGATAATATCATCAAATAATTTTTTGTGTTAAATCGCCTACATAAATTAGATCACTGAAGTGATCAAAAAAACTTCTTGGGGAATGCTCGTAACATCTGTCCGACGAATTACATTTATACCGCAAAAGAAACACAAGATTATAGAATGATGATCAAGCATCCTCTGTGCCCACCCTATTAGGGTCCCTCTAACCTCAAAATCAATGCATAAAAACTCCCGATGGATGCAAACATGAGAGGAGCCATTATAATCTTCATTCTGGTCATACATCCGCTGGTGTGTGGTGAATAAGCCTCCATCAAGAATATTCTCAAACTGTAAGAAATATTCAAAATATGTTTAAAAAAACATCATGAAAACAAGAAGATGAAAAATAGATGCAATAAAATGTATCCAAGAAATCACCCATCATGTGTACATAGTTAATAAAAAATGTTAAAAACAGCAATGGGATCTCAGAGTCCAGGTATTATCTTATATTCTAGATTCAAACCTTTGGGGTATAGGGAATCTAATTCAAAGATCCAACGTAATTCCTTCTTTTTCAATAGCTTTTGTCTATCCCCTCCCCTCCTGAATATCGGGACACAATCTATTACCCTAAATCTCAATTGATTTAACTGATGATTTTTCTCAATAAAATGCCTCGGTAATGGAAGTTCCATCATTTTCTTCCTGATTGTACTTTTATGCTTATTAATTCTCAATTTAATAGGCATAGTCGTCTCTCCTATGTAAATTAATGAACAGGGACATGTGATCATATACACAACGAAATCTGAATTGCACGTAAACCTATGTCCGATATTGAAGACCTTCCCAGTATATGGGTGCTGAAATGTATTCCCTTTCAAAATATTATTGCAGTTGCAACAATTCAAACATGGAAAATTTCCATTTTTGGGGGGGGGGGCAAAGTAGTGATTGTGTGTTTTTCTTCCTGCTTCCCACGTCTGACTTAACCAATGTATCTCTGATATTCTTAGTCCTCCGATATGACATAATAGGTGGTGTTCTCAACGTGTCAATCTCATTATGCCCCTTGGACACTATTGGCCAATTTTTTCGCAGAATATTGCCTAAGCGACCACTCAAGTTGCCAAAGGTTGAGATGAACGGTATACGTTCAGCTTGTGTACTCTTGATTTTGGACTCCAAACCATTGTCTAGTCTGTCCTTATGTTTCTGCACAAGATTCCTAGGATAACCTCTCCTCTTAAATTTATTGCACATCTGAGTCAACCTAATTTGTTTTTGTGTGGTGTCTGATACAATTCTATCTACTCTCAGTAGTTGACTCCATGGTAACGACTCAATCATGTGCCTAGGATGGTTACTGCTATATAAGAGGAGCTAAGGGGGACGGCGATGGGGTCCAATGTGGCCCCAACGTATGCGAACATCTTTATGTCCACCTTTGAGGAGGAGCATGTCTACACCTCCCCACACATGGGCCACATCCGCTGCTGGTGGAGATTTATTGATGACATTTTTTGTCATATGGGAGGGTGATAGGTTGTGTCTAGATCAATTCTTGTTAGAACTTAACACTCATATTCCAGCTCTTCAATTTACCATGGTTTGCTCTGACCGAGAGTTACAATTTTTGGACACATTGGTACAATGGAAAGATGGAGTATTTTCCACAGATTTATTTGTGAAATCCACAGACAGAAATAATCTCCTCTTATATAGCAGTAACCATCCTAGGCACATGATTGAGTCGTTACCATGGAGTCAACTACTGAGAGTAGATAGAATTGTATCAGACACCACACAAAAACAAATTAGGTCGACTCAGATGTGCAATAAATTTAAGAGGAGAGGTTATCCTAGGAATCTTGTGCAGAAACATAAGGACAGACTAGACAATGGTTTGGAGTCCAAAATCAAGAGTACACAAGCTGAACGTATACCGTTCATCTCAACCTTTGGCAACTTGAGTGGTCGCATAAGCAATATTCTGCGAAAAAATTGGCCAATAGTGTCCAAGGGGCATAATGAGATTGACACGTTGAGAACACCACCTAATATGTCATATCGGAGGACTAAGAATATCAGAGATACATTGGTTAAGTTAGACGTGGGAAGCAGGAAGAAAAACACACAATCACTACTTTGCCCCCCCCCAAAAATGGAAATTTTCCATGTTTGAATTGTTGCAATTGCAATAATATTTTGAAAGGGAATAAATTTCAGCACCCATAAACTGGGAAGGTCTTCAATATCGGACATAGGTTTACGTGCAATTCAGATTTTGTTGTGTATACGATCACATGTCCCTGTTCATTAATTTACATAGGAGAGACGACTATGCCTATTAAATTGAGAATTAATAAGCATAAAAGTACAATCAGGAAGAAAATGATGTAACTTCCATTAACGAGGCATTTTATTGAGAAAAATCATCAGTTAAATCAATTGAGATTTAGGGTAATAGATTGTGTCCCGATATTCAGGAGGGGAGGGGATAGACAAAAGCTATTGAAAAATAAGGAATTACGTTGGATCTTTGAATTAGATTCCCTATACCCCAAAGGTTTCAATCTAGAATATAAGATAATACCTGGACTCTGAGATCCCATTGCGGTTTTTAACATTTTTTTATTAACAATGTACACATGATGGGTGATTTCTTGGATACATTTTATTGCATCTATATTTCATCTTCTTGTTTTCATGATGTTTTTTTAAACATATTTTAAATATTTCTTACAGTTTGAGAATATTCTTGATGGAGGCTTATTCACCACACACCAGCGGATGTATGACCAGAATGAAGATTATAATGGCTCCTCTCATGTTTGCATTCATCGGGAGTTTTTATGCATTGATTTTGAGGTTAGAGGGACCCTAATAGGGTGGGCACAGAGGATGCTTGATCATCATTCTATAATCTTGTGTTTCTTTTGCGGTATAATTGTCCGATGTAATTCGTCGGACAGATGTTACGAGCATTCCCCAAGAAGTTTTTTTGATCACTTCAGTGATCTAATTTATGTAGGCGATTTAACACAAAAAATTATTTGATGATATTATCACTTAGTGATCTACATTATGAAGCAGTAATAACCTGACCTCTTCCCCCTTTTTCTGACTCTTCGGAGACCTATTCACACGTGACTTATCGTCACATAGTGAAGGCGTCCATAACAACCGAATTGAGTTTGCCTCAAATTGCATAGAAATTAAGCTATAGTTCGATGGATTCTTGTCATGATTGAGGATATTATTATATCTACGTATATCCGATTGTGATTCTTTTTTGATCAAATGCTGGTTTCTATTTGTGCAGCAGAGACGACTGATTGCTGAGCATGCGCAGTAACGCTCTAGGATCGTAACTGGAACCTGGAGTGTGGTGAACTTTCCTCCTTCATTTTTCCATTACAACAACAGTGACTGACATATTGTTGTTGACGATGTATTGAAGATGTACTATATGTTGCATTTTTACACTTTTTTGAGGATTATATAACTATTTGAAGAATGTCATTAAGACTAATGTATGCTTCACCTGGGAGACCAGGTTCACGATTTTCACTGGTTGGAATGGACCATGTGATCATTTGTATTCACCTATTTATAACAATGTTTTTAGACATGATGTTAGGCTTGACAAAGACCCTTCACTCACTATGGGTCGAAACGTTGCCTGTCGTTTGTGGATGTCTTGACAATAAAACCACTTTGATGATTTGAAGACGTGTGCTGTTGTCCTACTACTTCTTTGAAATTTACATCGTGCCGTAGTGGGTTTGCCTGGCTTGACAGCGTGCACCGCATCATACTCGGGATTAGTGCTGCTTCAAAAATCCTTTTTTTCTTGATATCCTGTGGACATGTCATAAATGTCCCTCATGGGAAAACCCCTTTAACCTAGCAAGAAGAGCAGCACCACCTTAAAAACACTAAAATAGACAAATCACCGGATTTGGATGATATACACCCCCGCCTCCTGCAGGTTTTATGTATCGTGAAATACAGAACCTTATTTCTAGGATTTTATCATTCACAGGGTCTGTTCCACAGGACTGGCACATTGCGAATGTGGTGCCAATATTTAAAAAGGGGTGAAAATTGAGCCTGGAAGTTTAACCTCCTTGTGGGTAAAATACTTGAAGGCTTTCAAAGAGATGCTATCCTCCAGTATCTAAATTAAAATAAACTAATAACTGTAATGTCCGTGTCTGCGGGCTGTCAGCACCAGCCTCCCGCTGACAGCCGCAGCCACGAGTCGGCAAGCGCTGGCCCCAGCCTCCTCCTCAGGAGACGCCAGCGCTTGCATCCACTCACGCTTGTCCCCGCTCTTAAGGGGGCAGCGCGCGCACCGGACATCTTGAACGACCTTTGACCCGTGAGTACCCTGGGCTATAAGAGGGGTCCAGCCCCCTAGTTCGATGCCTGAGCGTTGTTAGTTTTCCCAGTCTGTCTTGCAAATGGTCCCTTAGTGTTTCCCGTTCCTGTTGTTACCCGTACCTTGTTCCCCGTTCCTGTTTCCCGTGCTTTGCCCTAGTATCTAGTCGTGCCACGTCCTGTGTCATCTGCCACGTCCAGAGGAATCTGCCACGTCCTGTGTCATCTTCCACATCCAGAGGAATCTGCCACGTCCTGTGTCATCTACCACGTCCGGAGGAATCCGCCACGTCCTGTGTCATCCGCCACGTCCAGAGGAATCTGCCACGTCCAGAGGAATCCGCCACGTCTGGCGCAACTTGCGGCTTCTGTGTCATCCGCCATGTTTGGCGCCATCTGCTGCACCCATCTCATCTGTGCCAGAGCTGCGGCCACCATCTGGACTATTCAGGTACCCTTGTGCGGGACATTGTATTTCTGGGGTGTCCTGTTGTTTGGCCAGCTGCCTCCCCGCGGCGGCGGTACGGCCTAGTGGGTCCACTAACCCGCTCCGTGACAATAACACAGCATCAGCATGGGTTTATGAGGGATCAGTCCTGTCAAACTAATCTGATCAGCTTCTATGACTTGGGTAAGACTGTGGATGTGGTGTATCTAGACTTTTCAAAGGCGTTTGATACTGTTCTGCATAAAAGGTTGGTATATCAAATTAAAATGTTGTAACTGGGGGAAAATATGTGTAATTGGGTTAACAACTGACTCAATGATAGAAAACAGTGAGTGGTTATTAACCCCTACCCTCTTTGGCCACTTTTGACCTTCCTGACAGAGCCTCATTTTTCAAATCTGACGTGTTTCAATTTATGTGGTAATAACTTCGGAATGCTTATACCTATCCAAGCGATTCTGAGATTGTTTTCTCGTGACACATTGGAGTTTATGTTACTGGCAAAATTTGCTCAATACATTCAGTATTTAATTGTGAAAAACACCAAAATTTAGAGAACAAAATGTGCATTTTTCTACATTTAAAAGTATCTGCTTGTAAGACAGGCAGTTATACCACACAAAATTGTTGCTAATTAACATCCCCCATATGTCTACTTTAGATTGGCATAGTTTTTGAACATCCTTTTATTTTTCTAGGATGTTACAAGGCTTAGAACTTTAGCAGAAATTTTCCACATTTTCAAGAAAATATCAAAAGGCTATTTTTACACAGGCCAGTTCACTTGTGAAGTGGCTTTGAGGGCTTTATATATTAGAAATCCCCAATAAGTCACCTCATTTTAAAAACGACACACCTCAAAGTATTCAAAACAGTATTTAGAAAGTTTCTTAATTCTTTAGGAGTTTCACAGGAATTAAAGCAACATAGAGGTGAAATTTACAAATGTCTTTTTTTTTTTTTGCAGAAATTCATTTTTAATCCATTTTTTTTGTAACACAGAAAGTTTTACCAGAGAAATGCAACTCAATATTTATTGCCCAGGTTCTGTACTTTTAGGAAATATCCCACATGTGGCCCTAGCGTGCTAATAGACTGAAGCACCGGCCTCAGAAGCAAAGGAGAACCTAGTGTATTTGGGGCCTTCTTTTTACTAGAATATATTTTAGGCACCATGTCAGGTTTGAAGGGCTCTTGCGGTGCCAAAACAGTGGAAATCCCCCAAAACTGACCCCATTTTGGAAACTACACCCCTCAAGGAAATGAAATAATTTAGAGGTAAAGTGAGCATTTTGACCGCACAGGTTTTTTGCAGAAATTACTGGAGGTAGGCCGTGAAAATTAAAATCTAAATTTTTTCAAAGAAAATGTAGGTTTAGCTAATTTTTCCTCATTTGCACAAGGAGAAGAAAAAGCACCACAAAATTTGTAATGCAATTTCTCCCGAGTGAAACAATAGCCCACATGTGGTCATAAACGGCTGTTTGGACACACAGCAGGGCTTAGAAGGGAAAGAGCGCCTATTGGCCATTGGAGCTCAAATTTAGCAGGAATGGTTTGTGGAGGCCATGTGTTATTTGCAAAGCCCCTGAGGGGACAAAACAGTGAAAACTCCCCACAAGTGGCCCCATTTTGGAAACTGCACCCCTTGAGGAATTCATTTAGTGGTGTAGTGAACATTTTGACCCCACACGTGTTTCATGGAATTTATTAGAATTGGGAAGTGAAAATAAAAACAATCTCTTTTCTTCAATAAGACGTAGCTTTAGCTAAAATTTTTCATTTTATCAACAAATAAACCACCCCAACATTTGTAAAGCAATTTTTCCCTAGTATGGTAATACCCTATTTGTGGTCATAAACTGCAGTTTGGGCACACAGTAGGGCTCAGAAGGGAAGGAGTGGCATTTGGCTTTTGGAGTATAGATTTTGCTGGATTGGTTTCTGGGCGATATGTCGCAGATGCATAGCCCCTGTGGGAACAAAACAGAGGAAACCTTCCCAGAAGTAACCTCATTTTGGAAACTACACCCCTCAAGGTATTCACCTAGGGGTGTATTGAGCATGTTAACCCGGCAGGTGATTTATAGAAATTAGTGCACACTCGATATTGCAGAGTGAAAATTTTATTTTTTCCATAGAAATGCCAATATGTGGTGCCCAGCTTGTGCCACCATAACAAGACAGCTCTCTAATTATTATGCTGTGTTTCCCGGTTTTAGAAACACCCTACATGTGGCCCTAATATTTTGCATGGACATTCGAACAGGCTCAGGAGTGAAAGATTGCCATGCGAAGTTGAGGCCTAATTTGGCGACTTACAAAGTATGGGTTAACAATTGCAGAGGCTCTGATGTGAAGTAATAAAAGAAACCCCATAGAAGTGACACCATTTTGGAAACTGCACCCCTCAAGGAATTTATTAAGGGGTGTAGTGAGCATTTTCACCCCACAGGTCTTTTCCATAAATGATTGTGCTGCAGATGGTGCAAAGTAAAAATGGTAATTTTTCCTTAGATATGCCATTTCAGTGGCAAATATGTAGTGCCCAGCTTGTGCCACTGGAGACACACACCCCAAAAATTGTTCAAAGTGTTCTCCCGGGTATGACGATGCCATATATGTGGAAGTAAACTGCTGTTTGGGCACACTGTAGGGTTCAGAGCGGAGGCATCGCCATTTGGCTTTAGGAGCGTGGATTTTGCTTGGTAGTAGTTTTGTTTGTGGTATTTTAGTTTATAATTTGGGGGCATTTGTAAGCTGGGCAGAGTACATCAGGGGCATAGTCAGGTTGTATAATAATGGGGTAAAAAAAGCAATCAAATAATCCATAGATGTGTGTTACGCTGTGCAGCAATCCTTTATGCCTTAGCTAGTGTCGCACTGATAAATGGTGACCTTTCTTATCGCCCTTTTGGTCCACACTCCGCACCTTTGCAGTTTGGGGAATTTTGCTGGGTAGTGTTGTCCTGGTATAATGCGGGCACCCTCGCTTCCAGCAGATATGTTTGGGCCCTCCCCTTCCTGGTTCCCTAATTTTAGGGCCTTGATAATTCGCCTCTTGAAACAGAAGAAATGTTCCCCTCGGCCTGCACAACTGCACATTTTTATTTCCTGACGTATTGGAGCCTTAACTAATTTTATTTTTTGATAGATGTAGTGGTATGAGAATTTATTTTTTTCGCGCGACAAGCTGTAGTTTTTATTGGTACCATTTTGGGGTACACTTTTTCATCACTTTTTATCCTATTTTTTGGAGGCCAGGTGACCAAAAAACTGCAATTCTGGTATCGTTTTTTAGGTTTTTTTTACACAGCAGTCACTATGCGTTATAAATGACCTGTTAACTTTATTCTGCGGGTCAGTATGATTCCGGCGATACCAAATTTATAGCACTTTTTTATGTTTTACATCTTTTTGCACAATAAAATTACTTTTGTAAATAGAATGTATTTTTTCTGTCACCAAGTTGTGAGAACCATAACATTTTAATTTTTTTCATTGACGGAGCTGTATGAGGGCTTGTTTTTTGTGAGACGCGCTATAGTTTTTATAGGTACCATTTTTGGATACATGCGACTTTTTGAATCACTTTTTATTCCAATATTTGTAGGGCAAAGTGACCAAAAATTCTGGTACAGTCTTTTCCTTTCTTTTTACGCCGTTTACCGCGTGGAATAAATAACATCATATTTTTATAGTTCAGGCCGTTACGGTTCATGGTGAAACCAAATATTTATGGTTTAATTATTTTTTTCAATAATAAAGGACTTGATAAGTGAAAAGGGCGATTGCATTTTCTTTTATTACTTGAAACTTTTATTATATATATTACAACTTTTTTTCACTTTTTTTTACACTTTTTTATATTTTTTTTTACACTTTTTTTAAGTCTCACTTTGAAGGTCCAACTGTCTGATTTTTTAGAATACATTGCACTACCTATGTAGTGCAATGTATTAGATATGTCAGTCATTCACTGACAGCAAGCCGATTAGATTAGGCTTCGCCTCCCGGCAGGGCCCAATCGGCTTCCATAATGGCAGGGCAGGAGGCCCCTGTTAGGCCTCCTGTTGCAATAGCAGCAGTTGGCAGCCCTGATTACATGGCAGGGTTGCCGATCTGCTAGAAACCTCTAAGATGCAGCGATCGCTTTGGATCGCTGCATCTAAGGGCTTAATGGCAGGAATCGGAGCTAGCTCCAATTCCGGACGTTACGGGTGGATGTCAGCTGTAACATACAGCTGACATCCACCACTGATGACGCTCCTGAGCCGGCGCGATCTTGGCGTCGGCTACGGAAGCCTTTCAGGCCCCCCCTTCGGGCGGGTTCCTGAACTGCTTCCATGCTAGGCAGACCGGGAGGCCAGTATTAGGCCTCCAGTTGCCATTGCAGCCACCAGAATCCTGGCAATTTGATTCCTGGAGTGCCGATGAGCTGCAAACACCTTAAATGCAGCGATAGCTTTTGACCGCTGCATTTAAGGGGTTAATGGCGAGGATTGAAGCTAATTTCAGTTCCCGCCATTACATTTACTGACATCCAGCGATGATAGCGCCGACTTAGCTTCTGAGCCGGTGCCATCCATTTGTCGTATGGATACGGCAAAATGCGGGAAGCACTAGCTTTCCATGACGTATCCATACGACAAATGTCGAGTTCCTAAATATTAGGGCCTTGATAATTACCTCTTAAAACAGACGGAATGTCCCCAACTGGTCTGCACATCGGGATAGCAAGTAAGTTATACAATGCCATCTGTACGATGTGCACAGCCAGCTTTAGGTACCATGGCCCACGGCCATGTGATAAATCCGGTGTATTGTACAAAATATTTGCTCTCCAGTATTGACAAATCTTTGACTTCTTCAGCCCTATAAGCAGCACAAGGCCCCAAAGTGTCCTCATCTCCGCTCCATCTACGAGGCCCACCTGTGGGGTCTAGAAAATGATGATGTAGGGTTTTTACTGAAAAACTACTGTACCTAAAACATTAGTCTGGCCCATTATTTTGCATAATTTTGCAGCATTGCATTCAAAAAGTCATTACGTTTTATTTTTCCATTGACGCAGCTGTGTGAGGGCTTGGTTTTTATGGAACAAGCTGTCATTTTTATTGGTTTCATTTTGGCATACATGCGTTTTTGTTTGTTTTAGCACAATTCCATTTTTTCGGAGATGAGGAAACCAAAAAACAGCAATTTTTGCATTGTTTTTTTTTGTTGCTTTTTTTTTACAGCGTTTACCGTGCAGTATAAACAACATGTTATCTTCACTCTGTGGGGCGATACGATTACAGAGATTCCACATTTATATCAGGTTTTTTTTTAACGTTTCACTACTTTCCCACAATAAAAATAATCTTTTTTTCTAAAAAAAAATCATGTTTTAGTGCCGCCACGTTCTGAGAGGCATAACATTTTTCCTTTTCAGTTGATATCGCTGTGAGGGTATGTGCACACGTAGTGACCAAAAACGTCTGAAAATCCAGAGCTGTTTTCAAGGGAAAACAGACCCTGCTTTTCAGACGTTTTTTGACCAACTCGCATTTTTCGTGGCGTTTTTCGCGCCGTTTTCGCGGCGTTTTTTACGTCCGTTTTTGGAGCTGTTTTCATTGGAGTCTATGAGAAAACAGCTCCAAAAACGTCCAAAGTAGTGTCCTGCACTTCTTTTGACGAGGCTGTATTTTTACGCGTCGTCGTTTGACAGCTGTCAAACGACGACGCGTAAATAACAGGTCGTCTGCACAGTACGTCGGCAAACCCATTCAAATGAATGGCCAGATGTTTGCCGACGTATTGTAGCCCTATTTTCAGACGTAAAACGAGGCATAATACGCCTCGTTTACGTCTGAAAATAGGTCGTGTGAACCCAGCCTCAGAGTGCTTGTTTTTTGTGAGACGAATTGTAGTGTTTGTGGGTACCCTTTTGGGGTACTTGCGACTTTTTTATCACTTTTTATAAAACGTTTTTAGAGACAAGCTGACCAAAAAGAGAAAAATTCTGCTTTTTATTACATTTTTCACCGTGCAGTAAAAATAATAACATGATATTTCTATAGTTCAGGCCATTCCAAAGGCGGCAGTAGCTATTATGTATAGTTTTTAACATTTTGAAAAATGTTTCTAATTATAAAAGACTTGATCAAGGAAACAGGGCAATTTTTTTTTTTATTACTTAAAACTTTTATTTATTTATTTTTCTAAAACATTATTTTTTTACTTTTTTCACTTTTTTTTAACACTTACTTGGGGACTTGAAGATCTGATCTTATCTCCTATACAATACACTGCACTAATTATGTAGTGCAGTGTATTGTAAGGGTATGTTCACACGCACTGTTTTCAGACGTAAGTCGGTCGTTTTACGCCTCGAATTACGCCTGAAAAAACGGCTCCATTATGCCTACAAACATCTGCCCATTGCTTTCAATGGGTTATGCGATGTTCTGTTCCCACGAGGTGTAATTTTACGCGTCGCTGTCAAAAGACGGCACCTAAAAAGACGCCCGCGTCAAAGAAGTGCAGGACACTTCTTGGGACGTTTTTTGAGCCGTTTTTCATTGACTTCATTGAAAAAGAGCTCAAATAACGGCCGTAAATAATGCTGCGAAAAACGCGAGTAGTTACAAAAAAGTCTGAAAATCAGGAGCTGTTTTCAGGGGAAAACAGCTCTGTAATTTCAGACATATTTTGGCACTGCGTGTGAACATACACTTACTGTCAGTCAGTCTATTATGTCCTGCCTCGGGCAGGACCTAATAGGCTCCCGTACCTGGCCGACCAGGAAGCCATTGCTAGGCTTCCTGGCTGCCATAGCAACCATTGGCACCCGCGAGCGGGGTGGTGGGGTACAGAGGGAGCCCCCTCCCTCTGTCAACCACTTAAATGCGGCGGTCGATATTGACTGCCACATTTAAGGGGTTAAACGGCGGCGATCGACGGTAACTGCTGTTGCAGCGGAATGTCAGCTGTATATTACCCGCTGAAGATGAAGCGAGCACAGCTCATGTGCCCATTTGGTCTTCAGGACGTGACTGTATGTGGTATTGCGAGAAAGCACTTGCAATTCCGACATACAGTCACGTCCATTTGCGGGAAGGGGTTAATGCCTTTCTTGAAAAATATAATATTACAAGTTGTGAGTACTAGATTCTGGAGATAGGACCTTGATCCAGGGATTTATTGTGATTGCCATATTTGGAGTCGGGTAGAAATTGTTCCCCTAATGAGGAAATTGGAATCCACCTCATGGGGGGTTTTGCCTTCCTTTGGATTAACATGTCAGTGTTATAGGTTGGACTTAATGGACTTGTATCTTTTTTCAACCTTATCAACTATGTAACTACTTTCACACAATGATCAGCGCAATATATATATATTTTTTTCAAATTAAATTTCTAAATAGGTTGATTGGTGCTCATTTTTACGGCTGGTGTAAAATGACCCTAAGACTGGTTCTGAATAAAGACATTGTGGGAGGCTGTGACAGTGTAGAGTCATTATGGGCAAATACAGGCGATAATGGTAAACGACTAATTAGCGTTTGTTATAAGCCACCGAACATTGCAGAACAGACGGAGGATGAAATGCTGCAACAAATAGGAAAGGAAGCAAATAATCTTATTATGGGGGATTTTAACCTGAAATTAATTGGGACATATAGGCCATTGGTTGTTCTAAAAGCTGTATGTTTTTAACCACAATTCAGGACAATGATCTAGGTCAGTTGGTTGATAAACCAACCAGAGGGGATAATGTGCTGGATCTGGTCTTGTCTATTAGATCAGATACAATATCAGATGTGGAGGTCTGAGAATACTTGGGCAACAGTGACCATATTATGGTAAGTTTCTAAATTATATTCAATAAAACAGTACGAATGTGAGCCACAAAAAACAGGCATTTTAGTAAAGCAGAATTCAATCGGCTGAGGGAAGCACTTACTCTTCTTGGCTGGCATCATGTAATGGTAAATAGGGATATTGAAGCTAAATAGGGAGATATTTATATACATTGGATATAAAAAGTCTACACACCCCTGTTAAAATGCCAGGTTTGTGTCATGTCAAAAAATCAGTACAAGATTAATCATTTGAGTACTTTTTCCACCTTAAATGTGACCCATAAGCTGTACAATTCCATTGAAGAACAAACTGAAATCATTTAGAGGGGGAAAATAAAAATAACAAAACTACAATAATGTTGTTGCATAAGTGTAAACACCCTCCTATAATTGGGAATGTGGTTGTGTTCAGAATTAGCCAATCACATTTAAACTCATGCTAAATAGTAGTCAGTACACAGCTGCCATTATTTAAAGTGATTCTGATTAACCCCATATAAAATTCATCTGTTCTATTACAATTTTCCTGACATTTTGTTTTGTTCCATGTGACAGCGAAAGTCATGGTCCGTAAAGAGCTTACAACAGATCAAAGGGATCTGATTGTTGAAAGGCATCTGTCAGGAGAAGGGTACCAAAGAATTTCCAAGGCATTAGATATACCATGGATCACAGTAAAGACAGTGATCAAGAAGTGGATTACTTTTGGTACAACAGTGACATTACCAAGAACTGGATGTCCCTCAAAACTTGATGAAAAGACAAGGCGAAAATTGGTCCGGTAGGCTACCAAGAGGCCTACAGCAACATTAAAGGAGCTGCAGAACTTTCTGGCAGGTACTGGTTGTGTAGCGCATGTGACAACAAATATTTGATGGTATTCTGGGAGATTAACTGCAAAAGTATATAGAAGAGAATAGTGTAATAACTGATAACCAGCATGGATGAATGAAAAATAAGTTGTGCCTAACTAACATGCTCATACATCTGGATGTTGGTCATGTGGCGGATGTCTGGATTTTGCAAAAGCATTTGATACTGTACCACACCGTTCTGAAGCTACAGACACGGGGACTGGCGGACGATGTATGCACGTGGGTTGGTTGATGGACAGAAAACAGAGTTGGTATAAAGGATAATTACTTAAAATTAGCTAAAGTCAGCAGTAGGTTACCACAAGGATCTGTGTTAGGCCCAAAAAATGTTATGACTTTGTGGATGGGATTGATAGTTAGGTGTCAGTTTTTCCTGATGATAGAAAACTTTGTATGATACTTAACTCAGCTTGATTGTAAAATATTACAGAAAGACCTAGTTAAACTGACAGCATGGGCAAAAACATCACATGAAATTTAATGTTGATAAATGTAAAGTAATGAACCTACGAAATTAAATAAAACTTGGGATAGCAAAACAAGAGAAAGACCTTGCTATTCTGTTTGCAAGTAAGCTAAGCCGCAGTATTCAATATCAAGCAGCAGCTGCAAATAGGGTGTTAGTGTATACATACCTCTCAACTTTCAAGAATCATATTAAGCCACGCCTCTAACCCCGCCCAATCCCCGCTCATACACACCCGGTTCAGCCCACACAGTATTATGCTCCCATAGTGCCTCCCAACAGTATAATGCCCTCATAGAACACCACACACAGTATAATTCCCCCTATTATAGCTGCCCCCACACAGTATAATATCCCATAGTGCCTCCCACCCAGTATAATGCCAAATAGCTGCACTCACATAGTATAATATGCCCATAGCTGCCCACTTACAGTATAAAGCCAACACAGATGCCCCCATACGGTATAATGCCCCCACAGCTGCCCCATGCAGTATAATGCCCCTATAGCTGCCCAATACAGTATAATACCCCATAGCTGCCCCATACAGTATAATGCACCCTTAGGCTGGGTTCACACACCCTATTTACGGACGTAATTCGGGCATTTTAGCCCCGAATTACGTCTGAAAATACGTCTCCAAAGCGTCGGCAAACATCTGCCCATTCATTTGATTCGGCTTTACGATGTTCTGTGCTGACGGTCATTTTTTTTTTAAAAAAGACGCCCGCGTCAAAGAAATGCCTGTCACTTCTTGAGACGTAATTGGAGCCGTTTTCCCTTGATTCCATAGAAAAGCTCCAATTATGTCCGTAATGGACGCAGCGAAAAGCGCCTGCACATGCCATTACGTCTGAAATTCCGGAGCTGTTTTCTCCTGAAAACAGCTCCGTAGTTTCAGCCGTAACGGGCGCTGCTGTGTGAACATACCCTTAGCTGCCACAATACAGTATAATGCCCCCTTAGCTGCCCCCTAGTGCCAGTGCCCACGTATAAAGTGCCAGTGCCCACTTAGTGTCACAGTGCCCATGTAGATAGCGCCACACACAGTGTCCCCTGTAGATAGTGCCCATATAGTGCCACAGTGCCCATGTAGATAGTGACACACCCCCTTGAAGATAGCGCTACCCCGCTGTAGATAGTGATGCCCCCTGTAGATAGCACCATTAGAGCTCCCTCTAGGAGCGGAATCCCCAGCCAGAGCATCGGCAACGCTGTGTCCAGGGATTCTGCTCCAGGAGGAGACCCTGACGTCACTGTCCATATATGGACAGTGACGCTTGAAAAAAAACAAAAATAGAGATGGCGCTCCTCTGAGGTGATACAGTGTCACGTAGCGGGTTTGTGGACCCACTAGGCCATACGCCCGTAGCGGGGAGGCAGCTGGCCAAACAACAGGAAACCCCAGCAATACAATGTCCCGCACAAGGGCACCTGGATAGTCCAGACAGTGGCCGGAGCTCTGGTACAGATGGAGAAGGGCGCAACAGGTAACGCCAAATGTGGCGGATGACACAGATGCCGCAGGTTGCGCCAGACGTGGCGAGTTCCTCCGGACGTGGCAGATGACACAGGTCGTGGCAGATGACACAGGCTATGGCGGATGGCACAGAAGCCGCAGTTTGTGCTATACGTGGCGGATTCCTTCGGACGTGGTAGATGACACAGGATGTGGCGGATTCCTCCTGACTTGGCAAATGACACAGGACGTGACATGACTCCGACACTAATAGGCACAGGAACAAGAACAGCACGGGATACAGGAACAGGTAACAAGGCACAGGTAACAACTGGGACGGGAAACACTAAAGGACCATTTGCAAGACAGACTGGGAAAACTAACACTGCTCAGGCATAGATCAGAAGGCCTGGAGCCTTCTTATAGACCATGAAATCATGGCAGTTGATGATGATGACGATTTCCTTTGGCCCTTTAAGGCCGGGCACGAGCGTGCGCGCGCACCTTACGGTACACAGCAGACCGGAACGGAAGTGAGCGCTGGCGTCTCCTAGGAAGGAGATGGGGAACAGCTCTCACGGATCCATGGCTGCGGGCGTCGGGAGGTGAGTAAACCTGATGGCTCATGGCCGTGGACGCTACATACAGTTTATGCTGATGGTGTATTTTTTTACAGATGAGTTAGGTTTGACTCACCTGGTTTAGTTGTGCAGGATCATCAGCACAACTTAACTTTATTGCTCGTCTGTTGTAGTTTCCGGTACACTGTGCTAGCCTCTGGAGCAGACCCACGGTAGATAGCTCCAATGCTGGTGTTTCTTCAGCGTGGTCATTCAAATTCGGGAAACTGGACAAAAAGGCTCCTTGTATCGGGTGCTCTTGTGTAGCTGGTGCGGTGATTACCACGGACCCATTGGATGGATTTTAAAACAATTTCTTGAACAACATGATATAAAATCAATAAAAAGACTGCTGCAATGCGTTTCAACGTCGTACTGAGGTCTTCGTCAGGCATAAGAGTTTTGGGCATAGCTCTACCTTAAATAGCCATATCATATGGTTCACACCCGGGTTAAACTGTCAGGGTTTGAGTTTATTGTGGGAGTTTTTCAAAAGGTAAGTGAAAATCATTAGCATTTCCAAACTTTCTATTGTTATTTTTAAGAACCGTTTCTTCATCCAATGCAGGGATTTTTGTTATTTTTACCAGCAATATCTATAGAAAATATAAATATATTTAGGTTTGTTTTGACCGATATTTCTGAACACTTGGTAGCGCGATATGTTTATACTTCTGTTAGTATTTTTTGTGAACCTATTTTGCATGAATTTATTTCTCTCATGTATGGTCTGGTATACTTATAGCCAATTCTGTTATTGTTTGAATGAAAACTGTCATTTATTTTTTCTAGGGCACCAATAAGGCCCCATGCACACGAACGTGTTTTTGCGTCCGCAATTCCCACGCAAATCCACGGGAGAATTGCGGACCCATTCATTTCTATGGGCCCATACACACTATCCGTGTTTTCACGGGTCTCCGCATGTCCGCAAATCCGTGCCGCAGAAACTCAGGACATGTCTTATTACGGCCCGCAAATTCGATGCGGACATGCCCATAGAAGTCAATGGGCCCGTGGAAAATGCGGGTACACCTCCGTGTGTCAACCGCAGTTTGCGGATTTGCGGAAGTGTTGCTAGGCGACGACCGGGAATGAGTTCTGTCGTCATCCTGTTTTACCTAGGCTTTTTTTTTTATCCGCATTGTGCGGATTACATACGGATGAACTGCGGATTACATACGGATGAACTGCGGAGGACATTTGACGGAACACGGTCCTGGAATTTGCGGACCAGAAAGACACTACGGTCGTGTGCATGAGGCCTAACCCTCACGTCGTCAAGAAACGCAGTGGAGAAGAGAGAACGCAAATGGTATTGTTACTAGTCTATTCTTACACCATCAGCATAAACTGTATAACCTCAGAGGAGCGCCGTCTCTATTTTTGTTTTTTTTCAAGCATTACTACACCGGATACTTTCAAAGTATTCTGGACCAAAGCATCGGAAGCACCTAGTCAGGTGTGTCTGCTATTTGAAAAATACGGAAAGCAAACCGGGGTGATCACGAACACAAACATTTTCTTCACAAGATGGAATACTCGCATCATCGTCTTGACAATAGGAATAAACTAATCCAATTATTCATGGACATCACTCCATCAGAGATAAGAACTCCCACAAGGGAAATACATTTTAGAGTATATACCATAGAAGAAACCAGACAAATGACAGACAGCTTTTTAGAATTTGAAGACTACAGCAAAGCTGAACTTATGCATAATTTAGATGCCACATTTCTTAAAATGTACCTAGTTGAGAATTTATTACCCAGAGGTTTAAGAATGCCTTTTTCATCTGCATTTCCTGATGATATGTCCTTTACACAAGAATGGGGTGAATATATGACTACATGTTTGAGAGGCATGTTAGATCGTCTTTTTAAAAAAAGATCTTCTCTAGTAGATTATTTTTCCCAACTCATTAATAATACCTGGACCAAACTAGAAAAATTCAAAACTCACAAGGATTTTTCGAGATTAGAATCTTCAGTTAAAACTAGGCTCACCAAATCGGAGAGGGATATCATAGAGAAAAAGGCAGCAAAATTCAATCGGGACTGACAGGACTATTTAAATCAAAATTCGGAATTTCCAATGACAAAAACGAATATAAATAAAGTTAACACACAATACAGGGGATTGTAGCCCCGTCCCCATCAACAACAGACCTATCCTAGCACTGGATCTGATATAGATAGACAAAGAAAAGCCAAAAGATACAATAGAAATATCTACAGAAGTAGTCCCCTTACACCCCATGATAAGGCAATCACCACTGGTACCACCAGACAATCCAATGGTAATGCTACCAAAAAATCTACACATTTAAATATATTTGAACCTATAGCCTCTAGTTCAGTTAGAAACGGCAATTGGATCCCTTCCAACAGTAATCTACCACCTTTATTTTGCAAAAACGTGGCAGAACTACCACATATAGACACATCATACATTTCTAGTTCTATAGAGAATATCTTTTTTACGACCCACAACTCCCCAGATGGCACGAACACAACCCTTCGTTGGATAGGGACGCCTTTCCAATCAGACAAAACACAGGAATCAACATTTTCATCCCCTTTAGTTCTCTATCTAAACGAACAAAGATCACCTGGTAGTAACATATCGACTCCAATAATTGTATCTCCAAACCATTCCCCACGCAGCACACTGTCAAACATTTCTTTTTTAGAATTCCCTCCGGTCCCGGACATTAGTCCCCAAACACACAATCCAAGCATCATTCCAGCCATCAACAACCATGTCATCACCAAATACTTTTACACTCTCCCGAACAAAACACATCAATTAATATCCACAAAAAGAAAAGAAAGACCAGAGGATGTAGAGGAGGGAAACAAAGAACCATACAAAAAAAGCAGAGAGGATCAATAAAAGAGTCGGTTGACTCAACAATAGAATCTACAAACAAAGAAAAAAAAGATAATAATATTTTTAATCTATCCAAGCACACCCTAAAAGAGGATGAAAAAACCTTTTATCAAAAGGATTATCATTCTGCCCCATTCAACGAGCAGATGAATTTCAGTTGTTTTTAGATCTCAACAATTTTATTAGAAAGCTGACGCTACAACGTCACTTTGCCATTGAAGCTAGTAAGTCTAAACAGTCAGAAATTCATTTAGATACAGAGGATCCATATACACACCTTCCGGTAAAGGGAAAAATCGAACTTCTACCCATTACATCATAGGGGTAATTACTTGGAAACCTTCTATACAATGGTTTTAAATGATATGAAGAAAAATAATCAAAAAATAATGAAAGCCAGCCAGAGCAATCTGAATAAATCTGAAAGAAAATCACTCAAAGATCTACAAAACAATAGGGATATAGTGATTAGGTCAGCAGATAAGGGAGGGGGAATTATAATACAAGATAAAGAGGTTATCTAACCAAAAGAACTACAAAATTTTGAAAACCGATACCTCAGACCTATATGAAGAGGAATTCCTAAATTTTATAAAAAGAAAAAGAAAGAAAAACAGTTTATAACAGTAACGAATTCAGAAACGCAATTTTTTTTACCATCTACCTAAAATTCATAAAGATAGAATTAATCCACCCATAATATCGGCCATTAACTCTTTAACCAGCCAATTATCGCATTACATTGATTTACACCTACAGAGCCTAGTCACCAAACAACCATCCTACCTAAAAGAATCTACAAGTCGGATTAGAAATTGACAAAAATACAATTGGAAAGAGAACTATATGTTTATGACATTGGATGTGACTTCCCTTTATTCTAATATTGATCCTGAACTCGGATTAAGGCTATGTTCACACGGAGTATTTTGGGGGAGGAATATCTGCCTCAAAGCTCCAAACGGAATTTTGAGGCAGATATTCCTCCCCCAAAATACTCCGTGTGAATAGCAATGATCGCGCCGTTTTTCGCCCGCGGCCATTGAGCGCCGCGGGCAGAAAACACGCTTTCTCCTGCCTCCCATTGAAGTCAATGGGAGGTCGGAGGCGGAAGCGCCCGAAGATAGGGCATGTCGCTTCTTTTTCCCGCGAGGCAGTTTTACTGCTCGCGGGAAAAAGACGCCGACGCCTCCCATTGAAATCAATGGGAGGCGTTCTCGGGCCGTTTCTGCCGAGTTTTGCGACGCGGTTTCCGCGTCAAAAAACTCGGCAAAAGACCCCGTATGAACATAGCCTAAGAGTGACTCAATACTTTCTAGAAACATATGGTACGCTACCAAAAAAACAAAATATATTTTTATTGGAAGGTCTAACTTTTATTTTAAATCATAATATTTTTACACATAACACCAATCTATACAAACAAAAAAGAGGTACAGCAATGGGGACAATGGTAGCACCCAGCAACACCGCAGAAGAAATGCCTCCCGATCTGACCCCCTTAGACTTTTATCTATGGGGTCATCTGAAGGCAATTGTCTATGCTGTGAAGATACGAGATGTGCAGCAACTGAAACTACGGATACTGGAAGTCTGTGCTAGCATTTCTTCTGTGGTATTGCTATCAGTGTGTGAAGAGTGGGAGAAGAGGGTTGCATTGACAATCCAACACAATGGGCAGCACTTTGAACACATTTTATAAGTGGTCAGAAACTTGTAAATAACTCATGAAAGAATAAAGTAACGTTAAAACCAAGCACACCATTGTTTTTCTTGTGAAATTCCCGATAAGTTTGATGTGTCACATGACCCTCTTCCCATTGAAAAAACTAAAGTTGGATACAAAATGGCCGACTTCAAAATGGCCGCCATGGTCAACACCCAGCTTGAAAAGTTTCCACCCTCCCATATACTAATGTGCCACAAACAGGAAGTTAATATCATCAACCATTCCCATTTTATTTAGGTGTATCCATATAAATGGCCCACCCTGTATATATAGATCCGTCAAAAATTAAATTTTAAAAGAGCGATTCAAAGAAAAGCGCTATCCATCAAATCTCATCAAACATGCATATCGAAAAAAACTTAGTCACCACACAAGAAATATGTTTAAAAGAAAAAGGGAAAGAAAAAGCACAGGCAGAATCCAGTCCTAAGGACGCAGATACAGTTGACAGCGGGACATGCCACCGGCCACCCGGAACAGTGGCACACCGCCCGGAATCCGGGAGTGTATGGTGTATATAAAAAGAGAGATAAAAACCTGTGATTCAAATGTAATACTACCCCTCCATAAATCCATTGAAAGATCACATATTGAATATGGGATGCATATTTGGGCTTTACATTGTAAAAACAATATACTGTAGCAGAGCAGAAGAGGGTTCAAAAGTGGGCTTGTTCAGCTCGGAAAAAAAGATGCTTTAGAGTTGATATTATTAACATGTATACGTATAGGTGTGATCAATACCAAAAACTAGCACATGATTTGTTCTTTCCAAGGAATTAACAAAGGACCAGGGGACATTCATTGTGTGTGTATAAGAAAAAATTTCAGACATCAATATAGGAAAGGGTTCGTTACAATTAGACTAGCATACTATGGAATGCCCTCCCCCAAAGAGATAGTAATGGCAGATACTGTCAGCATTTAACCCCTTCCTGACATTTGTCATATGGATAAGTCATGGAAAGCTAGTGCATCCCGCATTTTGCATATCCATACGACAAATGGTGGACACCGGCTCAGAAGCTGAGTCGGTGCCACCATCGCCGGATGTCAGTGGTATCTTACAGCTGACATCCGGCTGTAATAGCGGCGACCTAAATTAGCTTATAATTCCTGCCATTAACCCCTTTAATGCAGCGCTCAAACGCGATCGCTGCATTTAAGCTGTTTGCAGCTCATTGGAACCCCAGCAATGAAATTGCTGGGGTTCCGGTGGCTGCAATGGCAACCGGAGGCCTTATATTGGCCTCCTGGTCTGCCTAGCATGGAAGGCTTCCAGGACCCACCCGGCGGCGGAGCCTGAAAGGCTTCTGTAGCCGACAGCAAGATGGCGCAGGCTCAGGAGCTGAGCCGGCGTAATCAGCGGTGGATGTCGACTGACATCAACCTGTAACGGCAGGTGGATAGGTGGTGCAATATATTACAACACAAAAAATTGACTGTTGGATCTTCAAGTCCCCTAGTGGGACTTGAAAAAAAGTGTAAACCAAGTGTACGCTTCTGAGTCCTGCCGTGTGTCCAAACAGCCGTTTATGACCACATGTGGGGTATTGTTTTACTTGGGAGAAATTTCTTTACAAATTTTGCAGTGCTTTTATTTCCTTTAGTCCTTGTGGAAATGAAAAAAAATTAGCTAAACCTACATTTTCTTTGAAAAAATGTAGATTTTACTTTTTACGGCCTACTTCCAATAATTTCTGCAATGAACCTGTGGGGTCAAAATGCTCACTATACCCCTAGATAATTTCCTTGAGGTGTGTAGTTTCCCAAATGGAGTCACTTTTCCACTGTTTTGGCACTGCAAGAGCCTTTCAAACCTGACATGGTGCCTAAAATATATTCTAATAAAAAGAAGGCCCCAAAATCCACTAGCTGCTTCTTTGCTTTTGTGGCTGGCACTTCAGTCTATTACCACACTAGGGCCACATGTGGGATATTTCCTAAATCTGAAGAACCTGGGCAATAAATATTGAGTTGAATTTCTCTGGTAAAATTTCTGTTTTACAAAAAAAATGGATTAAAGATTAATTTCTATAAAAAATGAAATTTGTACATTTCACCTCTACTTTTGCTTTAATTTCTGTGAAACATCTAAAGGGTTAAGAAACTTTCTAAATGCTGTTTTGAATACTTTGAGGGGTGAAGTTTTAAATTGGGGCTATTTATTGGGGGTTTCTAATATATAAGGCCCTCAAAGCCACTTCACATCTGAACTGGCCCCTGTAAAAGTAGCCTTTTGAAAATTTTCTTGAAAATGGGAGAAATTGCTGCTAAAGTTTTAAGCCTTGCAACGTCCTAGACAAATAAAAGGATGTTCAAAAAATGATGCCAATCTAAAGTAGACATATGGGGGATGTTAATTAGCAACAATTTTGTGTGGTATAACTGCCTGTCTTACAAGCAGATACATTTCAATTTAGAAAAATGCTAATTTTTGCTATTTTTCGCTACATTTTGGTGTTTTTCACAATTAAATACTGAATGTATTGAGCAAATTTTGCCAGTAACTTAAAGTCTAATGTGTCACGAGAAAACAATCTCAGAATCGCTTGGATAAGTAAAAGCATTCCGAAATTATTACCACATAAGTTGAAACATGTCAGATTTGAAAAATGAGGCTCTGTCAGGAAGGTCAAAAGTGGCCAAAGAGGGAAGGGGTTAAAAAAGGGTTAGTTGCTTATTTAATAGCGAATGGCATTGTGAGTTCTAACTAATCTAGCAATGAATGACACGTAATGGATTAAGAGAGGTAGCACTTGATGGCCCTGTGTCTTTTTTCAGCCTATGTAACAAGGTGTTACAGGAGAATATTGTTCCCATCCAGACACTCTGTCTTATGACCACATAAAATATATGTGGTAAATAGATATAGTATATACTGATATTATTCAGTGGTGTTCACCCATTGAGGTGGCAGTATGCTGAAAAGCCATTTGGTCATAGATTCTTATATACTGCCTTATTAGCATTAAAATTTACCTCAGTACAAGAAGAAGCCATTGTAAACTGGATGTAGAGACAGCTGGGCATACTGGGAATAGATTTACCTATACTGTACAGATCCGCATTGGAAGGTATATGGGTGGTCTTAAGGCGGAGTAAATGGAATGGGCAAAGTCAACTGAGAGCTAGGAAGATTTAGGCCATGTGAAGCACTTTCTTCTCTCTCTCTCTTTTCCTGCCAGCCCTAGACGATCAGCACTTAACATCAGGAACAGGCTAAGTTACATCATATGTGTGCTTTTTGTGTATGTATATAAAAATAAATATAATACCATCACAGCAGATTTTATATGTGTACATAGAGATATTATAGGAATCTTATGTGGATTATAGATGAGTAGATTATATATATGCTATTTATGCATGAGTCTCTATATGTACATGTACTAATGCTCAGACACTGTATGTGGCTTTTGTTATAGTTGTAGTACCAGGAGACCATATAGGGTTGGGACCTGGATTTTTATTATATATACATAAACATTAATAGTCACATATGCAAAATGCCCATGGAATATAGGAAAAGGAGGCAGCTGTGTGTGGTTGTGTTGTCTATGTAATGTATTGTATCTTGATGTAATGTATATTGCTTTGTCACTTCTATGTTATGAGTAATGTATTTTTAGATATTTAAGTACTTGCAAGGGTTGTATGTTACTCCTATGGTTTGTGAAGGACTGGAGTGTGTATTGTAACAATACAAAGTGAACGGGTTATAAAGGAAACAGAGGTAACAAACTAGGAACAGAGTAAAGGGAGATAATACCGATAGTCAAAGGTCTCCTATTTCAGAAGGTCTCTGTAAAAAATAGTGTAGTACTGTGTTAGCCAGAAACAATATGCAATGTTAAATACTTTTGTGTCAAAAAAGACAAAAGTATAGTAGGTATGATACCTTTATTGGCTAACCATAAAAAATATATATGCAAGCTTTCAGAGCACAAAGGCCCCTTCTTCAGGCAAGTTTACAAATGAATGACTTAGAAAAAAGCAAAATATTTAAAGAGGCTCTGACACCACATTATAAGAGCCCTATCTCCTACATAAGGAGATCGGCGCTATAATGTAGGTGACAGGAGTGCTTTTTATTTAAAAAAATGATCTATTTTTACCACTTTATTAGCGATTTTAGATTTATGCTAATGAGTTTCTTAATGCCCAAGTGGGCGTATTTTTACTTTAGACCAAGTGGGCGTTGTACAGGGGATTGTATGACGCTGACCAATCAGCCTCATGCACTCCTCTACATTCATTTACTCAGTGCATAGTGATCCTGCTAGATCCTTATGTGCTGTCTTATACTAACACATTAACTATACTGAAGTGTTTAGACAGTGAATAGACATTCCACAGGATGTATATTCACAATCTCTGCACTTCGTTACTCTGTCTGTGGTAGTTACAGCAGAGGAAGCGTGATCTCGCGAGATCTCGCTGTAAATGACAGGTTGCAACGAGATCACGCTTCCTCTGCTGTAACTACCATAGAAACAGTAACGAAGTGCAGAGATTGTAAATAGACATCCCGTGGAATGTCTATTCACGGTCTATACACTTCAGTATCGTTAATGTGTTAGTATAAGACAGCACATAAGGATCTAGCAGGATCCCTATGCGCTGAGTAAATGAATGGAGAGGAGTTCATGAGGCTGATTGGTCAGCGTCATACACTCCCCTGTACAATGCCCACTTGGTCTAAAGTAAAAATACGCCCACTTGGGCATTAAGCAACTCATTAGCATAAATCTAAAATCGCTAATAAAGTGGTAAAAATAGATCGTGTTTTTTTCACATAAAAAGCACTGCTGTCACCTACATTATAGCGCCGATCTCCTTATGTAGGAGATAGGGCACTTATAATGTGGTGACAGATCCTCTTTAAGATGTTACACAAAGACAATTAGTACATGAGGTGATACATCATTAAGATAAGCCGGGCCCATAAAAATGAGGTTATAGGGGCGATGACTTAGGAGATAAGGGATCTGTAGTCAGTCTGATGGGGGATGTGACGTGCCTCCATGTAGTGGCTTATAAATCCAGGTGTTAGATCGAGTCCTTGTGTCAATGACTGGAATTTTATCATCAGGTTGAATTTCTTTCTCTGTTGTTTTTAAAATGACCCTTTAGTATTAGGACTTTTAAATATGCCAAACTGTGATCTGGTCCAGAGAAGTGTTTTCCCATGGGTGTATCCAGCTGCTTTTTTATTGTATGTCAGGATGAATCTTCACAGACATTCTGTGCTGAACTCAAGGTTCTGATGCTGGGCAGCATCAAGTCCTAGTGCTAAGATCCCTGAAGGCGAATAGGACCACGCAAAGTAGTGGAAAGTATATGGAGGGGAGGGCTCTGGTCTGCGGTCTTACTTGATATTTGGTCTGGTCTAAGGTCCGAAGTTATTTAGTAGTCTGGGGTCTGAATTCATTTCGGGGGCAAGTTTGCATTAATTTTGGGGGCAGCCTGAGGTCTGAATTACTTTTGGGGTTTGGTTTGGGCTCTAAATTATCTTTTGGGGTCTGGTCTGGGGTGTGGATTAATTTTAGGGTTGTTTCTTGGGTCTGAATTAATTTGTGGGTCTGGGATCTGAATTAATTTGGAGTTTGGGTCGCAATATATTTTAGGGAATGGTCTGAGATCTGAATTTATTTTGAAGTCTGTTCTGGGGTCTGAATTTATTTAAGGGTCTAGGATCAGAATTCATTTTGGAGTCTGGTCTTATATCTTTTTTTAGAATCTGGTCTGGGGTTAATTTATTTTGGGGACTATGGTCTGAATTTATTTAGTGTTCTGTGAACCATTACTTTATTAAATATTCCTGATGGGTTTTAGCAGACTTTGTAAATCACCTTTATTGTCCATGTTTCACATCTTTCTGTGGATGACTTTCTTATTGACATATTTGTCATGTCAGGGATGTAACTAGAAGTAATGGTACCCCATGGTAGTCTGCAATGGACCCCACATTGTTAACAGTAAACTGTACTGTAGTGCAAACAGCACCCTAACTACTATCATATAGCAGATCTTCTAGGCATGGTTTAATGTACTTTCATCTTTGTCAGTTCTGGGGGCTTTGTTAGGAATGAAGCTGTCAAGGTAGCCCATGTTCACCTCGCAATCAAATTGTAGGGGCTGATGGGCTGAGAGAGAGAGCCCTCTCCTTCAGTCAAACTCCTTAGATGCTGTGGTTGCTATCAATGGCAGCATCTAAGGGGTTAAATGTGAATGTTCCTTTGTGCTTGAACTGCTGTACAAATATAAAAAATCTGTGTGTAGGCCCTACCTTATTCAGTCAAATTTGCTAGTGAAAACAAATTAACTTTTGGACTCGTCCTAAAATTATGCTTTGATTCTACACTCCTGTTATTATTTTTTTGTGGCTTTGAATATATGTAAATTATTTTGGGATTTCCTCCAGGCCTTGGTCCTTGCTTGGAAGCTGAATTAAGTATAAGTTATACCAAGTTCAACTTACATTAGTCATTTTAATAAATGTACACTAAACCTAGAAATAAAAATGAACAGAAGATAAACTTGCCCACAGTGTTTGTCAGTCTACAGGATTTTCGGCATGTTTCTGAAACAATCAGTAGAAATCCTGCATAGAACACTGAGCCTATGTTTTTTTGCTGATTTTTTTCCATGTGGAAACCGGCTGAGGGGGCGGGTCTTAGTCAAAGGGGGAGTATCCTGCTGCAGTCAGTTGGCTACCAGACAGAGGATTGTAAGGAGGAGGTGGGAAATCACTGATCTTCTGGAATACATATATAGAAGAATTCTTTATACATTTTTCAGTATGAATGGCAATATGAGACATAATAGGATCTAAGGAGAGAAGAAAATTAAAGGGATTTTCAAGGGACACAACATTTTTGAACTAATACTCTATATAAATATTTAATAAAGTTCCTAATATATAGTCTGTAATAAATCTGAACACTTTCCTTCCTATTCTCCCTACCTCTTCCCGCTGGAACTTCTGCCTTTCATCTGTGTCTTTTTTTCTCCCTACACAGGCTCGTGCACGAGAGTTACTATGCACTCAGTCCTGTGTCGATACCTCACTGACCTACAAAACAACACAGGGCTGTTCTATACTAATTATTCCGCCCCATCTGTGTCTAATGTCCACTAGTTCTCCCTTCCTCTTTAGTTTATCCTGCCCAGCTGCTTTATCTGAGGAATCCTGTGACTGCACCTCAGATATCTAATGTGATCTCCATCATAAATATATGTACCCCATCATAACTTTAGTCATAAAATGGTGCCACTATTGAAGCAAAAACAAAGAATGAACAGAGCGGACATTGAGGAGGCTGTGGACCGATAGGATGTCTCAAACCCGGGACTTCTGACATATACCCGGGTTTGAGGCATGCTATTCCTCGATTTCCACTGAGGAATAGCATGCATGCAAATAAAATCGTGCTGCTATTGAAATAGAAGCAAAGAATGAACGGAGCAGATATTGACAAGGCTGTGGACCAATAGGATGCCTCAAACTCGGGACTTCTGACATATACCTGGGTTTGAGGCATCCTATTGGTCCACAGTCTCCTCAATGCCCGCCCCGTTGAATTCTTTGATTATGCCTCAATGCCCGCCCCATTTGCCTATCAATAATAAAACTCCACAGTGCTCTGCGCTGCACGTCTGGAAGAAAATAGTGTCCCTGGAAAACCCTCTCAAGGGAGTAATTGCTGTTTTTCTGTTTTTATTTCTGTGAAGTTTCTATGTTTAGTGTTCCTTTAATTTAAGAGTATTTAATAAAGGGTCTTGGTTTATTATAATAATGACAGGTCTACAAAAAGCAAGGGGGGCTGTGTGGCACTATCTACAATGGGGGAGAATGGCACTATCTACTGGTGGTGTGTGTGCCACTTTCTACAAAGGGGGAAGTGTGGCCCTATCTACATGTGGTGTGTGTGGTACTATCTACAAAGGGAGGAGTGTGTGGCACTATCTACAAAGGGGGGACTGTGGCACTATCTACATGTGGTGTGTGTGGCACTATCTACAAAGAGAAGAGTGTGTGGCACTATCTACAAAGGGGGGAGTGTGTGGACCTATCTACATGAGGTGTGTGTATGGTACTATCTACAAAGGGGGAGTGTGTGGCACTATCTACATGTGGTGTGTGTCTGTCTGTGTGTGTGTGTGTGTGTGTGTGTGTGGCACTATCTACAAAGGGGTGAGTGAGTGGCACTAACTACATGTGGTGTGTGTGTGCGTGTGCGTGTGTGTGTGCTAGTGTAGCATTCTCTACAGAGGGGTAGTAGTCTTATAGATGATTCCTCCAAGATATTTTTTATTTTTTGGCGGGGGTAAACATATGTCTGATCTTGTTTACAGAGCTTTCTATGTAATTGTTTAGACAGTACCTTTTGTGTCTCCAGCATATCCTATTTTTTCATAAATAGGAAATCGAGGACGATCTGCTATGTCTTCAGACCTGTTGATCAGAGCTTCCTTCATCACTTCAAATCCATTGAGTACCACAATTTTCTTCCAGAAATACTGCAAACTAAATACATTCCCAAACTCTTTTCTCAGCTGTTAAAAACAAATATACGGTAATTTGTTTAATAACACATTGCAACCTGCAACCTAAAGTTATATAAAAGATTCTCTCTGCTTTTAATAATATATATGATTTGCTAAATAATGATGGGTTAAAATTTGCACTTTTATAGAAATATTGTCCTTCGGAGCAGGTTGTCTGCGCTGTTTGGTCACCCTAGTACATGCAACCCTATCATATACATTACACAGGGCTTTGCTGATGATCTAGTGGTAATAGCCATAGATTCGGCATATCGAACTGGAAGAGAACAGTATCAGCACGTCCTGATATATAATGTAACATGCGCCATTATACCAGGGAAAAGCTGGTCAATGTGTTCTGAGTTGACCATGTAAGCATACCTCCCAACTGTCTCGGATTCAGCGGGAAAGTCCCGGAGTCCGGGCGGCTCCCGCTGTCCCGGGCGGCCGGTGGTATGTCCCGGTGTAAACTGTGTCTGCGTCCTCAGGACGCAAATACAGTTGAACCCAATGCTGAAGCAGGGAACCGTGTTTCATGTACCTTCAGCTTCAGCATTAGTACAGAGCAGAGGAGCATATATGGACAGTGACATTAGGGGCTAATCCTGGATCAGAATCCCCTGCCAAAGCGTTGACGAGGATCTGGCTGTGGATTCTGCTCCTAGAGGGAACCCCTGATGTCACTGTCCATATATGGACAATGACTTCAGTGGCTTCTGCAGGAGCGGAATCCCCAGCCAGAGCGTTGTCGACGCTCTGGCCAAGGATTCCGCTCCTGGAGAAGCCCCTGGCATTACTATACATATATGGAAAGGGACATCAGGGACGACTCCTGGAGCAGAATCCCTGGCCACAGCATGGCCGATGCTCTGACTGGGGATTCTGCTTCTAGAGGGAGCCCCAATGGCGCTATCTACAGGGGGGTATTGCTATCTATGGGGGGGTGGCACTATCTTCAAGTGGGTGTGGCACTATCTACATGGCCACTGTGGCACTATATAGGGGCAATATCTACAGGGGACACTGGCGCTATCTACATGGACACTTTGTGTGGCACTATCTACATGGGCATTAGCACTTTATATGTGGGCACTGGCACTAGGGGCAGCTAAGGGGGCATTATACTTTATGGGGTAGCTACAGCAGCATTATACTGTATGGGGCAGCTATGGGGCATTATACTGTATGGGAGCAGCTATGGGGGCTTTTTACTGTATGTTCGCTGCTAAGGGGGCATTATACTGTATGAGAGCTGTGGAGACATTATACGGTATGGGGGCAGCTACAGATGTAGCTGTCTTTATCTTGACTTTTAACGCATTAAATACACAGTGGCAAGATCCTTTATCTTGACTTGTTTTAATGACTTTTTAATGGCTTTTGTTTTGTGATATCATGCTGCAGCAAGATATCAGAGTCAAGATAAAGATGGCCTCATCAACATGGGGCATTGTACTGTATGAGCAGCTGTGGGGGCATTATACTGTATAAAGGCAGCTATCTGGGCATTATACTGTATGGGGCAGCTATGGGGGCATTATGCTGTATGAGGGAATTTGTTTGAGAATTACACTGCATGTGGGCATCTGTGTGGGAATTATACTGTATGGTGGTAGCTATGGGGGCAGCTATTTGGCATTATTCTGTGTGGGAGGCACTATGATACTGTGTGGGCTGAACCCAGCGTGTATGGGCGGGGATTGGGTGGGATTTGAGGCGTGGCTTAAAAGGGAAAAAAATTGGTGCGCTATCCGCGCCAAATTGGTTGGCCCTCATGCGGTATTTGAAAGTTGGGAGGTATGGTGTAGGTCTCGGTTTGTTGGGGTTTGCCCCATGATATTTAAAATTCTCTCAAGAAACAGACTGTACTAGTATTAGAAAGTGTCAGCTTACATTCTATTTGCTGCGGAGGGTCTGAGAGAATATTAAATGGTATGTGACAAATCTAAAAGTAAAGAAGGACTTCAACAACTAAGACCAGATTTTAGTTTTCCATAGCAGATCTGTTAGTGAAAGAAGTGATTTGTTGCTATCACTTTTTTTCTTGGAACAGTTTTTATGCATTAGGTCTGTTATTTCCAATCCCTTTCTCCAGAAAGTTCAGGCAGTGATATTAGATGGGGCTATAATATGAGCTATAACAATTGTAGTAAACTGCACTACATTCCCTATTATAAAATTATTACTGGCTATGATTAGTAAATACCAGCGTAAAAAGTTATTGACAATAAATAAAATGTTTGAGTTCCATGATATTATAGGAAGAATTGTACAACAATTTCACTCACTTATAAATGTTAGATCCACTTTATAGCCTAGAGTAGTAAGACACAACGGTGAACATTCTCAAGCAAAACTTGTTACATGGGACTTTTCACAGAATATTTATTACTAACATGCCTGTTAACATTCATATCAAGTCCTGAATGTGACCTATGTTCACCTAGAAGAGAGTTATGTACCTGTTGTTTTTAAGAGTCTAGACTTGAGCTTCAATTGTCTTTGGGGAAACTAATTATATATCCCTTTTTCTGCAGAAATATCAGTTGCTCACCACAAATTAGGAATACCTACCAAAATCTTATTTTTGCATATATGGGTGCATAACGAGAACATGACCAATCTGTCCAGTGTTTTCAATCAGAGTATGCCAAAAGAGGGCAGCAGTTAAAGTCAGTAAGGGAACATGGATAGTAAGTTATGGATGGCCCTGTGATAGGAAGCACTGCAATGCCTACTGTATATACCTTTTTTTATCAACAATTAACCTCATTGGTACTTCTAGTGATTTGACTAATCCATGCTATAGCTCTCATCAAAATCTATACTTTTTGTACAACTGCGCATCTACTTTTGATGTTTATCTGGAAACTATATTGCACTAAATACATGTAGGGTGTAACTAGGGTGAAGCCAAAGTCTGAAAAATTTGTTTTCATAGCATCTATAACACTCTAAAACAGGAAAATGTTGTATTTTATACTCAGGGCCAGCCTTAGGGGTGTGCGAGCTGTACGAGCGCAAAGGGAGCTGCTAACCTCCAAGCATGTAAATAAGAGTCGAGGAGCAGTGGAGGAAGCTCCACCCACAGCCTGTCTTGCACGAAGCCTGTCAGCATGGATAGATGGGGAGTGTATCTGTGTGTATGTGTGTGTGTGTGTGTGTGTGTGTGTGTGTGTGTGTGTGTGTGTGTGTATATGATACAGTGTGTGTGTCTGTATGCAGTATGTGTCTCTATGTTTGTATGTGTATATGTTACAGTGGGTGTGCGTGTGTATGTGTGTGTGTGTGTGTGTGTGTGTGTGTAGTGGGTATACAGTATGTGTCTCTGTGTTTGTATGTGTATATGTTAGTGTGTGTGTGTGTCTCTCTGTGTGTATACAGTGTGTGTCTCTGTGTGTGTGTGTGTGTGTGTGTGTGTGTGTGTGCGTGCGTCTGCGTGTGTGTCTGCATGTGTTTATGTCTCTTTGTGTGTTCAATATGCCCCTATATATCCTATATATCCTGCTGCCCCTATATACCCTGCTGCCCACTATATACCCAGCTGCCCCTATATATCCTGCTGTCCCCTATTTATCCTACTGCCTCTATATATCCTGCTGTCCCCTATATAACCTGCTGCCCCTTATATAACATGCTGCCTCCTATATAACCTGCTGCCTCCTATATATCCTGCTGCCCCTTATATACTCTTCTGCCCCTATATACCCGGCTGCACCTATATACCCTGCTACCCCCTATATATCCTGCTACCCCCTATATAACCTGCTGCCTCCTATATACCCTGCTGCCCCTTATATACTCTGCTGCCCCTTATATACTCTGCTGCCCCTTATATATATGCGTGTGTGTGTATGTGTGTGTTTGTGTTTATATGTGTCTGTGGGTATAGTTATCATCTACTAGATTATCTGAACTCCGAGAGTTATCACTGTGTTATCAGCGGTGTTACATAGGACTGCAGGTAACATCTACTACATTATCTGTACTCCGAGAATTATCACTGTGTGTCATCTGTGGTGTTACATAGGACTGCAGGTAACACTACTACATTATCTGTATTCAGAGAGTTATCACTGTGTGTTATATGTGGTGTTACATAGGACTGCAGGTAACATCTACTACATTATCTGTACTCAGAGAGTTATCACTGTGTTATCAGAGGTGTTACATAGGACTGCAGGTAAAATCTACTACATTATCTGTACTCAGAGAGTTATCACTGTGTTATCAGAGGTGTTACATAGGACTGCAGGTAACACTACTACATTGTCTGTAGTCAGAGGGTTATCACTGTGTTATCTGTGGTGTTACATAGGACTGCAGGTCACACTACTACATGATCTGTACTCAGAGTTATCACTGTTATCTGTGGTGTTACATAGGACTGCAGGTAACATCTACTACATTATCTGTACTCAGAGAGTTATCACTGTGTTATCTGTGGTGTTACATGGGACTGCAGGCAATATCTACTACATTATCTGTACTCAGAGAGTTATTATGGGTTGTTATCTGTGGTGATACAAAGGGCTGCACATGAAATCTACAACATTATATGTACTGGGTATATATGGGTCTGTTTGTGAATGTGTCTTTGTGCTTGTATATATGTGCCTTTTATGTATTTGCATATGTCACTGTTTGTGTATTTATCTGTTGGTGTGTATATGTGTTTGTACGTCTATATATTTACCTGTATGTATATATTCCAGAATGTGTGTATGTATATTTGCTTGTATGTCTAAATATCTGTCTTTATGTATGTACGGTATATATGTTCCAGCTTGTCTATATATGTGGTTCATTTTTGGTTTGTGTAGGGGGCGGCAATAGAGAGTCCCGCACAGGGCGCCATTCAACCTAAGGCCGGCCCTGTTTATACTAAACTAGTAAAATTGCCTGATCACAATGTGTCATCCATAGTGATGAGATTTAATGTGACTAAACCCACTTGTAACCCAGTATGCACAGAAGTATGCAGGGATACATGTGCCAATTCAGGAATAACACTGCACATACTGTACCTGGTGAAATGTTTCTGTTGGATTTTTGAAGTCTACCTGCAGAATGTTACCAAGAAAAGGAATACCTTTAGGACCTGGTGGAAACTGAGATCCATTCTTCCTGCTCTTCATGAAGTCCAAGAAGAAAAGGCAGACAATGAAAAAAATTCCCAATAAGAAGACATTGGAAAACAAGAGGGAGAGAAACTCAGCCATCCCGTTTGTACTCTGTCTAATAGATCCTACTAGCTCACAGATCTTGTTTTATATGTATGGCAGATCTCTCCTTAAGTAATCAAAGTACAAGTCTGTTTTCGCTGTACTAAGCAGAAAACAGCGACTCCTAAACACACCCTGACCAATGTACGGGATATCTTGCTCAATACTTAACTAAATAACCACTTTATCAATAATACACAGACAACTGAATGTGGTATAAATTTCGGCCAAGGCTATTTATTAATTGTAAACCAATTGTACCTGCGTAGAAGAAAAACGTTAGCCAGCCATATCCACAATATAAAATTTGTTAACATAAATAAATATGTAAACTAATAACATACCGGAAGGGGTTTGTCATCATGCCACACCCAGTTTTAACAACTGAGCGAGTATGCGCTCTGACTCCCCTCATTTCCAGCCCAAAAGCTGGAAAATATCCAAACCTATTTCCGTCAGATTAACCCCATCTGGACGGAATAAACCGGTCGCCACGCCTTCCAATAGGTGCTGACGCACCACCACACCCCCAAGCAGACGAATAAAGGTCGCCATCTCCTTGTTGACTTTGCCCCGGGACCTAGTCAACGCTAACGGGTCCCTGGCGTGCAGCCACACCAACCTCAGCACCATCTCAGACCAGACCAACCGTACACCTGGCATGAGACCCAGCAGGCGAATGTCATCCCTCTTCATTGCCTTTATTAAGTCGCGCTGAGACAATTTTCAAAGGTCGTTACCTCCCACATGCAGCACTAAGATCTCTGTAGCCGAACTACCTCAGCTCCAACTGGTCCCTCGAGAAACTGAGCCGTTCGCAATTCCTCCTCACTCCAGCTCTCCGATGTGCCCAGTAAATATATGAGTGTCCAACGATTCATGCCACTATAGGACATGAGGCTGAGGAGAGCTGTACCAACCAAAAACCATCAGCACCGCAGCAAAAACCCCACACTCCCACCATCAACACTGATCCCTTTCACACCTCTGGCACCCACACTCTCACTGGACGTACATACCTCTTATACACACTCGACTTCCAACGACCAATGCCCTTCACTCTTTTCACACTCAAACCTAAACGAGATGCTTCGGTGGTGGCACCCACTCGGGTGCCAAACTCTCCCGCAGCACCCCCTAGAAAATTAATGGCCTACAGAAGAATCGGCAAAAATTGAAAACGGGACAGAAAGGACCCATCAGCATGAAAAAAAACAGCGCCCAAACTGACCGGAATCCTGACCTTACGAAAGGAATGAGAAAGAAAAACCAGACAGATCTGTTTATCCACAATGGCGGACAACAAAACTGATACCCCCTTCCCCTCTTGATCCATATTGGAAACCAAATGTTCACAGAAACAGAATCCCAATTCACATCCCCAAACAACACACCCCCTGGCCGAATCTTACTCAAGCCAATTCCCCCACTGAAAACCCCCTGAAGAAACCCCACAAAAAAACAAAGAAAACAGCAAAGATTCGTAACTGGACAAACAGACCTCACCCAACACCCCCAAAAACTTTGTAAGCAGCGCCACTGTAATCGGCCGTCTGGAATCCACCGACCTCGTTTGGCGATTCAACCTTTTCAGGGCCTGCCATATTCTAAAATCCTTAGACACATCCGGCCTCCCAGACAATTTAAAATAAAAGGTCAAAGCAGCCAGCCGCTTTCCCACGGTTGATGCCGACAATCCCATGTCCACCAACTGAACAACATAGGCCTCGAGCAGCCCGACCAACAACTCAGGCCAGAAAGATGCAGGCCCCCCTCCAAGAGAGAGATCGCCTCAAATTCACGCCAAGTCTTTTCATAGCAGAGCAAAGTAGATGGTGCCAGCGACCTCCGGACCAAATTACACATCACGGCTTGACAATGTTCCACAGATGAGCTGGGCAGGCATCCCCCGTCTCCATGGCTTCCGGAGACTCCTTCCGAAATCACGCCCACTGAAAACGGGAGAGAGCATTAGCAGCAACATTCGCTACTCCGGGCACATGTGCTACCCGAAACAACAGATTCAAACGAAGACATTGCAGCAACAACACCCTCAAAAGCCGGACCACAGGATCTGACCCTGCAGACAACTTGTTAACTCATGTACCACTCCCATATTATCCGACAGAAAAACCACCCTCCGGTTGCAAAACTCTTCCCCCCAAATGTGAACTGCCACCAATATGGGGAACAATTCCAGAAACGTCAAATTCCGTAGTAACAAGGAGCCATTCCATGAAGACGGCCACCTGGTGGCATACCATCTCCTACCCAGTAATGCTCCAAATCCCATACTCGCGGCCGAATCCATCTGGAGACCCAACACGATCCCCACATCTCCAGATCCTCCTGATGTTCCCTCGTTACCCTGATAAAATGGCGAGGTTCGGAAATACCCGCCGTGTCACTACTCAAGCACCTGCTAAAGATTCTCCCCATAGGAATTACTCTGCATGCTAAATTTAACTTCCCTAACACTGATTGCAATTCCTGAAGTCTAACTTTCTTCAAAGCCCTGAGATGACTGATTGCCGCCCTCAGGTCTACTAACTTCTCATCTGGTAAACGACAGATCCCTCTACTCGAGTCAATTTCCAAACCTAGAAATGTCAGGCAGGGCATGGGGCCCACCGTTTTCTCCGTTGCCATAGGAATACCAAACTCCTTCGCTACAGACAACAAAGTGTTCAATATGTGCCAGCAAACTGGAGACCCAGCTTTTCCCATGCACAGGAAGTCATTCAAGTAGTGCATGATACTACCAAATCCAGCCGACTCCCTAACCACCCACACTACAAAACAGCTAATAGCCTCAAAGTAAAAGCATGACAGAGACAAACCCATAGACAAACAAAGGTACACAAAATAACTACCGTCAAAAAAGCAGCCGAGAAGATAGTGACTGTCCGGATGAGTAGGAAGCAGCCGGAAAGCTGCCTCCACATCCGCTTTCGCCAATAGGGCCCCCGGACCCGCCTCTCTCACGAGATCCACCGCTCTATCAAAAGAAGCATACGACACAGAACAAAGTTCCTTATTTATGCTGTCATTCACCGATAAACCTTTCGGAAAGGACAGATGATGTATCATCCGAAACTTCCCTGGCTCTTTCTTCGGAATGACCCCCAACGGCGAAACATGAAAGTCCGAAAGTCCGAAAGTGGTGGGAATTAAAAGGGGCCCGCCATCCCGCCCTGCTCCACTTCCGCTCTAATTTTAACCCGAACCACCTCTGGAAATTGAATTGCAGATTTCAAATTTACCGGAACACTGGAACTACCCCTACAAAAGAAAACCGGAATAGGAAAACCGTTCCCAAACCCGTCACGCAATAAACACGCGTGCGCCCTATTGCCATAAAGCTCTAGCCACGGCAGCATTGCATCAAGCTTCACTGGGGTCCTCCCCTTTGCCAGTGGCATCCACTCATGCCTGAATTTACACAACAAACCAGCTTTGCATTGTGCCTCATTAAAGGGCCAAGACACAACTTTTCTATTAAGGGCCGGTTGGACAGAACCTTGCCCCCCGGCCCCACCGTGAAAGGGGGCAGGTCGCTGAGACATCATCAGCCTCATCCACAACAGCAAATCTAATTGATCCCACCGCTTGGCAGGACATGCCGCCAGATGCTGACGAAACTCCTGAATCTCCACCCAAGAGCCTCCCAATGCTGAACCCGCTGCGTCTTCTACTCCAGTCATACTACCCAGCGGTGAAGCACCCACTGACTCCCGAACCTCCCTCCAAACCCCCGATACCCCAACGTTAACCTGCTCTGGCTCCCTGCCCACCTTCGCAGACAACAATTCTTTAACACCCACTAATACCTGCAACAAATCTCCTGCAGAAAAACCAGACTCACCTCCTGATCTTGAAGCTGACCCAGCTGCGGCACAGCCTCTCTGCAAAGTGGGGTGAACCCCCCCCCCCCCCAGCCTGCTCCACTGCACTCCGGCACTCAGACGAGACTCCAGTTTCCCCTTCCATCTAGGAGGATCGCCCTGCACTCCTTACAGGTGACAAGGCTTCCTGTTCCCTCCTAGCCGCACCTCTCCCGCCATCCAACCGATCACAGTATACCTCTGGGTCGCGGCGCCGTTCCAACACCGCAGTCTGCTGATATCCGGACCCACGACTTCCATCAAGAGTTGGCCTCCGATCCCGACTCTGAGTCCATGTCCTGGACCGCTGAACCCCACACCCCACCGGGGAGTGACGCAATGGCTCCCACCGACCTTGGGACTTATGAGAAAAATACGCCACATCATCTAAACGATCCCGGTCCACCGGAACCAACTGCATACTCCCCTCTAACAACGCTAACCCCCTTTCGGGGGGCCAAGCCATAGCTTCAGGGGCCCAACTGTCATCTTCCATCGCGCCTCCCCGACCGATGCTCCAGCAAACCGCCCCCCACCATGAAATGCCCTCATCATCTCTGAAGCAGTCCCCACAGCATCCACCTCCACTTGCCTGCCAGTTGCTGATCCTGGGTCCATCCTCTCTCCAACCGACACCTTCGAGCTGCTCTGCGCCTTCTTCCTGTCTCGCGTGGGCGCTCCCATCTTCTGCCCACTCACTCGCCAAGCGGGGCTTGGACTCCTCCATCTCCGACCAGGCCGCACCGGAGAGGGGCTTAGCCGAGCTGGCAGCCGAGAATTGCGCACCGGCTGTGCACCTCCATCCGCCACCGACTTCATCCCTGAGGAGAAGACCACACAGAAATGTATGCACTCTGCTAGTGTAAGAACTGACAAAACAGATGTACATGTCCTTCTCAATGAATTGGAATATCATCAAAAATGTAATTTATTTCAGTAATTCAATTCAAAAAGTGAAATTCATATATTACTAGAAAAAGTACCTGGTGCTGTCCGGGTATAATGTGTCGGTCTCTCTGTTTGTGTGTTCATTGGATTTGTTCCAAGGGTGCCCAGGAGGTCAATCCATGCCCTCGTATTTTCTTGGTTTACGGGGAAATCACTACTAGCCCTATGTACCCCGGCAGTTACACACTGTTTATTTCAATTTTAACTTCCTAAACACCTAACAGCTAAACTGGTAGGAAATGGAGTTGTAACATTGTGACAGAGCCTGTTGATTAACAACATTGGCAGTTTTATTACCAGTTGGCCATAGACTATGGTTGGATAATAATTGAAAACAGCATAATGCATGAAAGCCCACTCATCAGCACACTAAACATCATGATGTGCTCTATCAGCTTAATTTCTGGCCTAGGTTTGGGCAGGAGTCTCTGCGCTTCTGAGAGCCACCTGTCTGATCTGTTGCTGAGAAAACCTGAGTTTTGCTGACGAGTTTCATCAGCTTGCAGTTGGGCAAAAGTAGTCTCTGCAGCTAGTAATGCAGTTTTCCTCCTGGCCATCAGTAATCTGATTGGTTGCTATGGGTAACCTTCCCATCTAGGATTATCTCGTAGAGTGCACTACCTGCTACTGCCAGATAAAAACATCTTTACTATAAAAGCGAATGTATGTATTCGCTTTTATAGTATTGGATCGTGATCATGACTACAGCTCCTAAATATTTGATCCTGCTCCATACTGACCCTGGCTTACTGACTACTCTCCTGCTCTGCGTTTGGTACCTCGTACACTCCTGGTTTGACTCGGCTCGTTCACCTCTCTTGTTGCTCACGGTGTTGCCGTGGGCAACTGCCCCACTTCCCTTAGCTTTGTGTACCCTTGTCTGTTTGTCTCGTGCACTTACTGAGCGTAGGGACCGCCGCCCAGTTGTACCCCGTCGCCTAGGGCGGGTCGTTGCAAGTAGGCAGGGACAGAGTGGCGGGTAGATTAGGGCTCACTTGTCCGTTTCCCTACCCCTATCATTACATAATCACAAGCCCATTACCTAGTCTACCCTGGTCCCTGTCTCTACTATGGACCCCCTTGAGACCCTGGCCCAGCAAATGCAGGGTCTCTCCCTACAGGTCCAGGCCCTGGCTCAGAGGGTCAACCAGCCTGACACTACCATGGTAGTGCTCCTCACCTCACCCCTTGAACCTCACCTCAAGTTGCCTGACCGGTTCTCAGGGGACCGGAGGACTTTTCTCTCCTTTCAGGAGAGTTGCAGGCTTTACTTTCGCTTAAATCCTCACTCCTCAGGTTCTGAGAGCCAGCGGGTGGGTATAATTATGTCCCGGCTGCAGGAAGGGCCCCAAGAGTGGGCCTTCTCCTTGGCTCCTGACGCCCCTGAACTTTCCTCCGTTGATCGTTTCTTTTCTGCTCTCGGACTCATTTATGACGAGACTGACAGGACTGCCTTTGCCGAGAGTCAGGTGGTGACCTTACGTCAGGGTAAGAGACCTGTTGAGGAGTATTGTTCTGACTTTAAGAAGTGGTGCGTAGCTTCTCGGTGGAATGACCCTGCCTTAAGGTGCCAGTTTAGGTTGGGTCTGTCGAACGCCCTGAAAGACCTGCTAGTTAGCTATCCCTCTTCTGACTCCCTAGTCCAGGTTATGGCTTTAGCGGTATGACTTGACCGACGTCTCAGGGAACGACAACTTGAACGTTTTTGTGTTTTTTACCCCTCTGACTCCCCCATGATGCCTCCCAAGGTCCCGTTGCTTCGCTCTTCCACGGAAGACTCGGAGGTACCTATGCAACTCGGGGCCTCCGTGTCCCCCCGACAACGTAGAGAGTACCGCAGGAAGAATGGTCTCTGCTTCTATTGTGGGGATGACAAGCATCAAGTGAACACCTGTCCTAGGCGTAAGAATAAGCAGCCGGAAAACTTCCGTGCCTAAGTGATCATCGGGGAGGTCACTTGGGCGCACAGGTATTTCCCGTAAATATGAAACGTAATAAAATCTTGCTTCCCTTTCAGGTCTCTTTTGGTGGTAGGTCTGCTACCGGCAGTGCCTTCGTGGATTCAGGGTCTTCTACTAATATCATGTCTGTGGAATTTGCTATGTCTCTAGCTATGCCTTTGATTGATTTGCCTAAACCTGTTCCGGTAGTGGGTATCGACTCCACTCCTCTTGCTAATGGTTATTTTACACAGCATACCCCTGTTTTTGAACTCCTTGTTGGTTCCATGCATTTGGAGCAGTGCTCTGTACTGTTGATGCAGGGATTATCGTCCGATTTGGTTTTAGGCCTTCCCTGGTTGCAGTTGCATAATCCCACGTTTGACTGGAATACTGGGGAGCTTACCAAATGGGGTAATGAATGCTTGACGTCATGTTTTGCTGTTAATTCTATTTCTCCCCCTGAGGTGGTGAACACGCTACCTGAGTTTGTGCAGGACTTCGCTGATGTTTTCTCTAAGGAGGCCTCCGAAATGTTACCTCCTCATAGAGAATACGATTGCGCTATCGAATTGGTACCAGGAGCTAAGCTCCCTAAGGGTAGGATATTTAATCTTTCTTGTCCCGAACGTGAAGCCATGAGAGAGTATATCCAGGAATGCCTGGCCAAGGGTTACATTCGCCCCTCTCCTTCTCCGGTAGGTGCTGGCTTCTTCTTCGTAGGGAAGAAGGATGGTGGTCTTAGGCCATGCATTGACTACCGTAACTTGAATAAGGTCCCTGTAAGGAACCAGTATCCCCTTCCTTTGATTCCTGATCTCTTTAATCAGTTTCAGGGGGCCCAATGGTTCTCTAAGTTTGATCTACGGGGGTCATATAACCTTATCCGCATCAAAGAGGGGGTTGAGTGGAAGACTGCGTTTAACACGCCCGAAGGTCATTTCGATTACCTCGTCATGCCCTTTGGGTTGTGTAATGCTCCTGCGGTCTTCCAGAATTTCATAAATGAAATTTTAAGGGATTACCTGGGGGTTTTTCTTGTAGTGTACCTTGATGACATACTGGTGTTTTCCAAGGACCTGTCCTCCCACATTGAGCATGTCAGGAAGGTGCTCCAGGTCCTTCGGGAAAACAAACTGTTTGCGAAAAACGAAAAATGTGTGTTTGGGGTACAGGAGATACCATTTTTGGGTCAAATCCTCACTCCTCATGAATTCCGCATGGACCCCGCTAAGGTCCAGGCTGTGGCGGAATGGGTCCAACCTGCCTCCCTGAAGGCGTTACAGTGTTTCTTGGGGTTCGCTAATTATTACAGGAGATTTATTGCTAACTCCTCGGTCATCGCTAAGCCTCTTACGGACCTCACTCGCAAAGGTGCTGATCTCCTCCACTGGCCTCCTGAGGCTGTCCAGGCTTTTGAGGTCCTTAAGAAGTGCTTTATCTCGGCCCCGGTGCTGCTTCAGCCCAACCAAATGGAGCCATTTATCGTGGAAGTTGACGCATCCGAGGTGGGAGTGGGGGCTGTCTTGTCCCAGGGTACCAGGTCCCGCACCCATCTCCGTCCCTGTGCCTACTTCTCCAGGAAGTTTTCGCCCACTGAGAGTAACTATGATATTGGCAACCGCGAACTCTTAGCCATTAAATGGGCATTTGAAGAGTGGCGCCACTTCCTGGAGGGGGCTAGGCACCAGGTAACGGTCCTTACCGACCACAAGAATCTAGTTTTCCTAGAATCTGCCCGGAGGCTAAACCCGAGACAAGCTCGATGGGCGCTATTTTTTACCAGATTCAACTCTTTGGTTACCTATAGGGCTGGGTCTAAAAATATTAAGGCCGATGCACTGTCGCGTAGCTTCTATTGATTCTGATTTAGTCTCAGAAGTTGCGGCTGATCAAGGTTCAGCTCCCGGGAACCTTCCTGAGGACAAGCTGTTTGTTCCCCTGCAATTCCGGCTAAGAGTACTTAGGGAAAACCATGACTCCGCACTATCTGGTCATCCAGGCGTCCTGGGTACCAAACACCTCATTGCCAGAAACTATTGGTGGCCTGGGTTGCCTAACGACGTTAAGGCCTACGTCACCGCTTGTGAGGTTTGTGCTAGGTCCAAGACTCCCAGGTCCCAACCAGCGGGCTTACTACGTTCTTTGCCCATTCCCCAGAGACCTTGGACCCATATTTCCATGGATTTTATCACCGATTTGCCTCCATCTCAAGGCAAGTCGGTGGTGTGGGTTGTAGTAGACCGCTTCAGTAAGATGTGCCACTTTGTGCCCCTCAAGAAACTACCCAATGCCAAGACGTTAGCTACCTTGTTTGTCAAACACATCCTGCGTCTCCATGGGGTCCCTGTCAATATTGTTTCCGACAGAGGGGTACAATTTGTTTCATTGTTTTGGAGAGCCTTCTGTAAAAAGTTGGAGATTGATCTGTCCTTCTCCTCTGCCTTCCATCCTGAAACTAATGGCCAAACCGAGAGGACTAATCAATCTCTAGAACAATATTTAAGGTGTTTTATCTCTGACTGTCAATATGATTGGGTCTCATTCATTCCCCTCGCCGAATTTTCCCTCAATAACCGGGTCAGTAACTCGTCAGGGGTCTCCCCCTTTTTCTGTAATTTTGGGTTTAATCCACGGTTCTCCTCCGTTTCACCTGGTAGTTCCAACAATCCAGAGGTAGAGGTCATTCATCGGGAACTGTGCACAGTCTGGGCCCAGGTTCAGAAGAACCGAGAGGCGTCCCAGAGCGTACAAAAAACTCAGGCTGATAGAAGATGTTCTGCTAACCCCTTGTTTATGGTCGGGGATCTGGTGTGGTTATCGTCTAGGAACTTGCGCCTTAAGGTCCCGTCCAAGAAATTTGCTCCCCGGTTTATTGGGCCGTATAAGATCATTGAAGTCCTCAATCCTGTCTCCTTCCGACTGGAGTTGCCCCCATCTTTTCGAATACACAACGTGTTTCATGCCTCCCTCCTTAAACGCTGCTCCCCGTCCTTGGCTCCCTCGAGGAGACCTCCTGTTCCCGTTCTCACCCCTGAGGGGGTGGAATTCGAGGGGGCCAAGATTGTGGACAGCAAGATGGTCCAAGGCTCCCTCCAGTACCTGGTCCATTGGAGAGGATACGGGCCTGAGGAGAGGACTTGGGTACCCGCCCGGGATGTTCACGCTGGGGTATTGGTCAGGAAGTTCCACCTTCGTTTCCCCAATAAACCAGGTCCACTTAGAAAGGGTCCGGTGGCCCCTCATAAAGGGGGGGGTACTGTAAAGGATCTGCCAGGCACAGCTTCGGGGTTAACGCCCATAGGTAATCAGTCGGCACCTGAGTCTATGTCTCTGAGACTGACTCCAGCTTCCACCACTCAGGCTGGCAGGCTTAGGAGTGGGAGAGCCTATCGCAGCCTGGCCAGACTCAGCTAGCTCCCGCCCTCTGTCAATTTATACCTGCCTTTCCTGTTCCTCCTTGCTTGTGATTCTTCTCGTGTGGTTTCCTGGCCCAGCTACAGCTCCTGACTATTTGATCCTGCTCCATACTGACCCTGGCTTACTGACCACTCTCCTGCTCTGCGTTTGGTACCTCATACACTCCTGGTTTGACTCGGCTCGTTCACCTCTCTTGTTGCTCACGGTGTTGCCGTGGGCAACTGCCCCATTTCCCTTAGCTTTGTGTACCCTTGTCTGTTTGTCTCGTGCACTTACTGAGCGTAGGGACCGCCGCCCAGTTGTACCCCGTTGCCTAGGGCGGGTCGTTGCAAGTAGGCAGGGACAGAGTGGCGGGTAGATTAGGGCTCACTTGTCCGTTTCCCTACCCCTATCATTACAAAGGTTTTGTTTTTTTCAAAGACGAGCATTTTTGGCCAAGTTATGAGCATTTTTATATTTATGCAAATGAGCCTTTCTTAAGTACAACTGGGCGTGTTTAAAGTTAAGTACAAGTGGGCGTGTATTGTGTGTGTACATCTGGGCGTTTTTACTTGTTTTACTAGCTGGGCGTTGTGAATAGAAGTGTATGATGCTGACGAATCAGCATCATCCACTTCTCTTCGTCAACACCCAGCTTCTGGCAGTGCACAGACACACAGCGTGTTCTCCAGAGATCACGCTGTGACGTCACTTCCTGCCCCAGGTCCTGCATCGTGTCGGACGAGCGAGGACACATCGGCACCAGGCGACAGAGGCTACAGTTGATTCTGCAGCAGCATCGGCGTTTGCAGGTAAGTCGATGTAGCCTCTGTCGCCTGGTGCCGATGTGTCCTTGCTCGTCCGACATGATGCAGGACCTGGGGCAGGAAGTGACGTCACAGCGTGATCTCTGGAGAACACGCTGCGTGTCTGTGCACTGCCAGAAGCTGGGTGTTGACGAAGAGAAGTGGATGATGCTGATTCGTCAGCATCATACACTTCTATTCACAATGCCCAGCTAGTAAAACAAGTAAAAACGCCCAGATGTACACACACAATACACGCCCACTTGTACTTAACCTTAAACACGCCCAGTTGTACTTAAGAAAGGCTCATTTGCATAAATATAAAAATGCTCATAACTTGGCCAAAAATGCTCGTTTTAAAAAAACAAAAACGTTACTGTTATCTACATTGCAACGCCGATCTGCTGCAATACGAGATAGGGGTTTGAAAATCTGGTGACAGAGCCTCTTTAAAGCAGATGAGGCCAAACATAAGTGCGGAAACTGTTAGACTCCCATCTCCCAATACGCCTAATCCCAGCCTCATCCAACCCCCATCTCACTGCTTCAGTCGCCGCGCCAATCCGAAAAGAATGGGAAGAATACTCAGTCGCCCTTATCCCAATCGCAAGCAAACAGCGCTTGAACACCGCACCAAATTGGAACCTAGATAAAAAAGACCTATCCTCATGCCGCAATAACGGAACTCCTGCTAACCCCACCTGTACCCCAAATGCAGAAACACAATGTACTGGAAACCTCGCCGAACGCTCGATAGCAAACAACACAATCCGCCTCCGCTTGCCCGTTGTGTCAGTTTTCGACATGCGCAGCACAATCTCCACCCTATCAGCAAACAACTCGACATCATCTTGACATATTCCGCCCGCACGCAACACACTCGGCGACACCAATTCACTCACTCTGAAAGCCAAAAAAAAGGCTAACGAAAAAGCCAAGCGAAACAACCATACTTCAAAGCCCGAACTACAAACCACCTCCACCGCCGTACCCAACAAGCAAAGAATCCAGAAAAAAAACTGGCCGCCGCCGATCTACCGACACTCTCCCCCTGCGTATCCCTTTTAATGCTTGAACCGCTAAAAATTCCATGGTCACATCTTTGTCTCCACGCAATTTCAGGCCAAACGCCACAGCGGACACAAACTTGTTCACTTTGGACACAGACACACCCGACTCATACGCGCCCCCCCCAGCCAATACAAAAAGGCCACCAACCTGTCCCGGTCTGACCGGACGTCACCCAAGGATCCCAACCAAAGCTCCCATTGAGCCCAGCCAGCCATATATGCTGCCCACGTAGATCTAGCCAAAGATCGCTCAATCAATGCTTCCGCTGCAGAGAAACCAACTCCCATAGATGATCCGGGCACACCTTGCCGATCCGATCTGCTCCCGGCACCAGCTGACGGAAACGATCCCACTGCGAGCGAGAAAGAGCATCAGCAAATTGTCAACCCCCGGCACATGCACCGCCACCACCCAAGCATTTAAGGACAAACAAACTAGCACTAAATGCCGCGACAGTTGAACCACCGGAGGAGACGATGCCGAGATATTACTGATAGCCTACACCACCCCAAGTTTGTCACAGTGAAAACGGATCTTCTTGTTCCTGAGCCTATCCCCCCAAATGGTCACAGCGACCACGATAGGAAATAGCTCGAGCAGGGCCAAGTTTTTCGTCAGACCGTTTTCAACCCAGCTAACTGGCCACCCCCTTGCACACCACTGGCCGTCACAATAGGCCCCAAAACCGCACCTTCCAGCAGCATCCGTAAACAAGTCCAAATCCACGGAATCAAGAGCCCCAGCCATCCAAAGGAACCGCCCGTTGTATTGCCCCAAAAACCGATGCCACACTTCCAAGTCGGCCCGATGCTCACAGCTCAAGCGCACAAAGTGATGCGGCGCCAACACACCAGCAGTTGCTGCCGCCAAACGCCTACTAAACACTCTGCCCATGGACATGAGCCGACACGCGAAGTTTAACTTCCCCAACAAAGACTGCAAACTGCGCAACATAACCTTTTTCAGCCGAGACGCCTGAACCTCTGAACGAAGGGCCGTCAATTTATCCTCCGGGAGCCTGCATTCCATCAAGACCGAATCAATTTCAATGCCTAAAAAACGAATAACCGTAACTGGACCCTCCGTTTTGTCAGGAGCCAACGGGACTCCAAAATCCCTCATGACCCCCTGCAAAGCATACAAAATATTGGCGCACACCGATGATCCACTCGGACCAACACACAAAAAATCATCAAGGTAGTGAATAACCGAATTCACACCTGCGACTTCCCGTGTCACCCATTCCAAAAAAGAACTAAATGCCTCAAAATAGGCGCATGACAGGGAACAACCCATAGGCAAACAACGATCCACAAAAAATTCCCCCTCCCAAAAACAACCCAACAACCGTTGACTCTTGGGATGAACCGGCAGTAACCGAAAAGCCGCCTCAATATCTGTCTTTGCTAGCAAGGAACCTTCACCCGCTTCCCGAACCAAGCCCACTGCCTTATCAAAAGACGCGTACACCACCGAACACAACACCGGATCAATACCATCATTAACTGATGCAACCCGGGGAAAAGAAAGATGTGTCAAATGAAACTTGTTCGGCTCACGCTTAGGCACAACACCCAACGGGGAAACAACAAGATCAGCCACAGGTGGTTCTAAAAAGTCCCCGCCATGCGGCCCAAAGCCACTTCTTTACGAAGTTTGTCAGTCACCACCACGGAGTGCTAGTAAGCAGACCGGAGATTCCGACGAGTGACTGGAATGTCATAAGGGGGAGAAGGAATCACAAAGCCCATGTTAAAACCATCCGCAATTAACTGAGCCCCAGCCCTATCCGGATATCTACTTAGAAAGGGGGCCATCCTTTCCAACTTCAACGGCGTCACCCCCTTGACCAGCTGAACCCCCTTGACCACCTCCCCTCTTGCCTTTTCGCAAACACTTTGACGCACCATGGGACGACCCGCTGCAATGGGAACAAACATGCTTAAACTTGCACGTTGCCCCAAATTTACATTGGCCGTCGTTAAACTGCCAGCAGAAACCGAGCTTTGAACCGGAACCCTGACCTGACTGGCCGAACTGCCCTGCAGACCCCCCGCTCCCTAGAAAGGACTGTCCCGGCTTAACCGGAGCAGTGACCCTCAACCACAACGCAATGTCTTTCTGATCCCATCTAATGCTGGGCCGCACCGCCTTCCGCTGCCGAAACTGCTCATCGTAACGCAGCCATGCCATACCGCCGTAAACGCGATGCGCCTCGCCGATAGCATCCATATACCAAAAAAGAGCGGAACAATGCTCCGGAGCCTTCTCCCCAACAACGCTAGCCAAGATCGTGAAAGCCTGCAGCCAGTTCACAAACGTTTGCGAAATGAGCCTATAACGCCGACGTTCCTCCTCTTCTTTCTTACTCTCATCCCTTTTTCATTTATCCAAATTACATTTTGCCAAGGGAAGGAGAGAAAATTTTCCACATACTCGTCCTTCCAAATGCACTTGCGAACCTCCTATTTCAAATGCGCCCCCAGCTGGCCTTCAAAACACACATAAACTTCACACCGTGCTCTATCATCCAACCGCACCCTGTCCCCCTCCTGCGCCCCATCCATCTGCACTGCCACAGCCCCCGCGGAGCCCCTACCACCACCCTATCTGGAGGCTGACCTACCACCGCCGGCGCTGTCACCCCCCCCCCAAACCGCCACCGGGGCCACCCCCGCCGATACCGGGGCCTGCGACCCATCGCGCAAGCATCCCACTAGTTCAGCGAAACCGCTACCACCCCACCCCACCCCCCCCCCCCCCGGAAGACGTGGTGCACGAAGGGGTTAATGTTCAACGGGTGGTGCGGAGTGAAAATTACAATTTTCCACTCATATGCCATTTTGGTGCACAATATGTTGTCCCCGGTTTGTGCCACTGAAGACAAATACCTCATAAAATATTAATCGTGTTCTCCCAGGTGTGGCGATGCCAGATCTGTGGACATAAACTGCTGTTTGGGCACGCTGTAGGATTCAAAAGAAAGGGAGCTCCATTTGACTTTTGGAGTGCAGATTTGGCTTGGTAGAAGTTCTGTGTGGGTTTTTACTTGTATTTCAGTTTATAATGTGCGGGCATATGTAAGCTGTGCAAAGAACATCAGGGTATAATAAGAGGATATAATAATGGGGTAAATAAATAACAATTCATAGATGTGTAGCCAGTGTCGCACTGATAAATGGTGCCGGATGTTATCCGCTTTTAGAATTTTTTATTTTTTATTCACCGGAGCTGTGTGAGGGATAATTTGTTGCGGGACAATCTGTAGTTTTCATTGGTACCATTTTGGGGTATATGCGGTTTTTTTTATCACTTTTTATTCAATTTTTTGCCCTGCAAGTTTACCAAAAACCATAAATTCTGACAATGTTTTTTATTCTTTTTTTTTTTTATAGCGTTCACCCATGGCTATAAATGACAACTTTACTTTATGCTTCAGGTCGATACGATTACGGTGATACCATATGTATATAGTTTTATTTACTGGAAAATAGTAAGAGGGAAAACCTCCAGCTCACCTTGGATGAAGACTTGCACAGATGAATGAACCCGCACGGATCCTCGTGTCAGCACACGATGAGTAAATAGCAAAAGAAAATAGGGTTGGATCCAGCGTGGTTAGTAGATAAAATGGAAACTAGTTCCAATTTTAATAGGTCGAGTTAAAACAGGATCAAAAGGGAGAATGAAGTCCTGGAGTGTAGGGAGAGGTATCGTAGGTGTGGAGCCTACGCGTTTCAGACACTTCCTGCGTCCTTAGTCATGGCTGATATTATATAGTTTTATTTATGTTTTGCAGCGTTTGCGCAATAAAATCACTTTTTTATAATATAATAAAAAAATTTGTGTCAACATATTCTGAGAGCCATAACTTTTTTTATTTTTCTGTCAAAAAAGCTGTATGAGGACTTGTTTTTTGCAAGACGGGTTGTAGTTTTTATTGGTACTATTTTGGCATACATGCGACTTTTTGATCATTTTTTATTGTATATTTTGGGAGAGGTGAGGACCAAAAAATATTGATTCTGGCATTGTTTTTTTTACTTATTTTTTTGCGGTGTTCACCGTGCGGGAAAAATAACATTATAGTTTTATAGTTTTGGTCGTTACGAACGCGGTGATACTAAATATGTGTACTTTTTTAACGTGTTTATTTTTTTCCTATAATAAAAGATTTATTATAGGAAAAAAAGCATTTTTTGTTTATGTAACTTATAACATTTATTTTTTTACTTTTATAAAACATTTTCATTATCTTTTTTTTACTTTTTTTTACTTGTCCCACTATAGACTTGCAGCTCTGATCGCTGCTAGAATTCAATACACTACCTACGTAGTGTAATGTGTTCTAACTGTCATTGTGATGTGACAGTCACTCAGACAGGAAGCCTATGAGGACCAGCCTCAGGCTTCTGTACATGACAGCCCAGAAGCCATTGTCTGGTGTCCGTTGCCATGGGTACCATCGCCAGCCCCCGTGATTTCACGGGGGCTGCCGATCTGCGCTAAACACCTTAAAGGCGGCGATCGCAATCGAGCGCCGCATCTGAGGGGTTAACTGCCGGAATCAGCGGCGATGGGCCACTGATCGGCAACAGGGAATGCAGGGCAGACACCCTGCACAGTTAACCGCCGCTGCAGTGCAGCGCCGCGCGGAGCTTAACTGTCAAAGTACAGACGTAACTGCACGTCAAGGTGCGCAAAGTTACTGCTCACCTTGACATGCAGTTACGCCAAGGTGCTGGAAGGGGTTATCTGTTAAGGATCTGCCAGGCACAGCTTCTGTATCCACGCCCATAGTTAATCAGTCTGCACCTGCTTCTATGTCTGTGAGACTGACTCCATCTTCCACCACTCAGGATGGCAGGCTTAGGAGTGGGAGAGCCTATCACAGCCTGGCCAGACGGAGCTAGCTCCCGCCCTCTGTCTATTTATACCTGCCTTTCCTGTTCCTCCTTGCTTGTGATTCTTCTCTGTTGGTTTCCTGGCCCTGCTGCAGCTGCTTTGTATTGACCCTGGCTTACTGACTACTCTTCTGCTCTGCGTTTGGCACCTCGTACTCTCCTGGTTTGACTCGGCTCGTTTACTACTCTTGTTGCTCACTGTGTTTCCGTGGGCAACTGCCCCGTTTCCCTTGTTCTGTGTTTCCTTGTCTGGTTGTCTGTCGTGCACTTACTGAGTGTAGGGACCGTCGCCCAGTTGTACCCCGTCGCCTAGGGCGGGTCGTTGCAAGTAGGCAGGGACTGAGTGGCAGGTAGATTAGGGCTAACTTGTCTGTTTCCCTATCCCTGTCTTTACATTATCAGTACTATATATTTATACTATATGGGTGTTGCCTGTATTTATAATACATAATAAGAAAGCCACTCCAGGAGAATAACTGCAGAATCAGCCATTAAATAGTGGTGTATTTGCTTGTTCTGTGAACTAATATTAGGTATAGAGTTGCGAACAGGTAACATAAGTTCACTTGTAGTGTTATGTTTCTACTGCGCACCTAGACCTTGAAGTTCAGGACGGTAATGCATTTACATCTATAACCGCAAAATGTTTTAATTGCTCTCTATTTGGGATAATAACGTTGGAATTGTTATTTAACCCCTTCCCGCTCCTGGACGTACTATTAGGTCATGGTAGCTGTATCGTTCGCGCTCCATGACCTAATAGTACGTCACGGGAGTAACTGCTGTGTCGGCCGTCTTCCCGACTCGTGCAGGTGCTGTGACAGCTTCTGTCTCGTACAGCAGCTGCCGCAGCTCCTACAGCGGGGTCCGATCACGGTGTCCCCGCTGATTAACCCCTTAAAAGCCGCGTTCAATAGGGATCGCGGCTTTTTAGGGGTTAAGCTACTATCGCCGGCCTGCTACACGATAGTGGCCAGCGATGGTGACTATGGCAACCGGACACCTAACAATGGCGTCCGGCTATGCCATCGTCAAAGTCAGGACCCACTGTGCTTGCTGTCAGTGAGTAGCTGACAGCTCTAATACACTGCACTAGGCATGTAGTGCAGTGTATTAGAATAGCCATCAGGGCCTCCTGCCCTCAAGTCCCCTAGTGAGACAAAGTAATAAAGTAAAAAAAAAAAAGTAAAAAAAAAAGATGTGTAAAAATAAGAAAATAAAAGTTTTAAAAGTGATAAAAGTAAAAATCCCCCTTATTCCCTTATCAGTCCTTTATTATTAATAAAAATATATAAACAAACAAATAAACTATATATAATTGGTATCACCGCGTCCGAAACGGCCTGAACTACAAAATTATTTTGTTATTTATCCCGCGCGGTGAACGCCGTAAAAGAAAATAATAATAAACCGTACCACAATCACAATTGTTTGGTCACTTCACCTCCCAAAAAATGGAATATAAAGAGATCAAAAAGTCGCATGTACCTAAAAATGGTAATGATTGAAACTACAGTTCGTTACGCAAAAAATTAGTCCTCGCACGGCTTTCTTGATGGAAAAATAAAAAAGCTCTGGCTCTTAGAATAAGGTAACACAAAAAGTTAATTATTTTTTACAATAAGTATTTTTATTGTGCAAATGCCATAAGACATAAAAAAAACTATAAACATCTGGTATCGCCGTAATCGTATCGCCCCGCAGAATAGAGTGAATTTGTCATTTATACGGCACTGTGAACGCTGTAAAAAAATAGACTAAAAAAACAATAGTAGAATTGCTGTTTTTTAGTCACCACGCCACTTAAAAATAGAATAAAAACTGATCAAAAAGTCGCATGCACCCCATGAAAACTGCAATGAATTCCTCAAGGTGTCTAGTTTAGGGTCACTTTTGGGGGGTTTCCACTGTTTTGGCACCACAAGACCTCTTCAAACCGGACATGGCTCAAAATCATCTAGGTGCTCCTTTGCTTCGGAGGCCGCTGCTTCAGTCCATTACCGCACTAGGGCCACATGTGGGATATTTCTCAAAACTGCAGAATCTGGGCAATAAGTATTAAGTTGCGTTTCTCTGATAAAACCTTTTGTGTTATAAAAAAAAATGGTATAAAAAGGATTTTGACAAAAAAAAAAAGTACATTTCACCTCTACTTTGCTCTAAATTCCTGTGAAACACCTAAAGGGTTCATAAACTTTCTAAATGCTGTTTTGAATACTTTGAGGGGTCTAGTTTCTTAATGGCGTGTTTCATAGGGGTTTCTAATATATACACTACCGTTCAAAAGTTTAGGGTCACTTAGAAATTTCCTTCTTTTTGAAAGAAAAGCACAGTTTTTTTCAATGAAGATAACGTTAAATTGATCAGAAATACACTCTATACATTGTAAGGGTATGTGCACACGATAGCTGCCTTTTACGTCTGAAATTACAGACTGTTTTCAGGAGAAAACAGCTCAGTCGTTTCAGACGTAAATGCTCCTCCTCGCATTATGCGAGGCGTTTTTGACAGCCGTAAATTTGAGCTGTTCTTCATTGAATTCAATGAAAAACGGTGCTGGTAAAGTGGGAGGTTTGTACAAGGTAAAAGGGATTTTGAATAAGGAAGGCTATCACTCCATTTTGCAACGCTGTGGAAAGCGCTTGATTGGAGCCAATTTCATCCTACAACAGGACAATGACCCAAAGCACACCTCCAAATTATGCAAGAACTATTTAGGGAAGAAGCAGGCAGCTGGTATTCTATCTGTAATGGAGTGGCCAGCGCAGTCACCAGATCTCAACCCCATAGAGCTGTTGTGGGAGCAGCTTGACCGTATGGTACGCAAGAAGTGCCCATCAAGCCAATCCAACTTGTGGGAGGGCCTTCTGGAAGCCTGGGGTGAAATTTCTCCCAATTACCTCAGCAAATTAACAGCTAGAATGCCAAAGGTCTTTGATGAAAGCAAAGTTTGAAGGAGAAAATTATTATTTCAAATAAAAATCATTATTTCTAAACTTGTCAATGTCTTGACTATATTTTCTAGTCATTTTGCAACTCATTTGTTAAATATAAGTGTGAGTTTTCATGGAAAACACGAAATTGTCTGGGTGACCCCAAACTTTTGAATGGTAGTGTAGGTCCCTCAAAGCAACTTCAGATCTGAACTGCAACCTAAAAAATAAAAAAAATTAGGCAATACTTCGCTTCTACATTATACTGATAATGAGCAGTGCCCACCCCAAGATGACCCCAGTTTTGACCGTTTGTATAAACGGAGACCCCTATTAGACCGTTTCAGTGCCCGGTTTTCCCAAGCATACACCCCTGAGAAGCGTATTTCTATTG